>NW_022589704.1:98835139-99435139 GCF_004348235.1 Phoca vitulina
TTTTTTTTTTTTTTTTTTTTTTTTTAAGATTTTATTTATTTGTGAGAGAGAGAATGAGAGACAGAGAACATGAGAGGGAGGAGGGTCAGAGGGAGAAGCAGACTCCCTGCTGAGCAGGGAGCCTGATGTGGGACTCGATCCCGGGACTCCAGGATCATGACCTGAGCCGAAGGCAGTCGCTTAACCAACTGAGCCACCCAGGCGCCCTGAATACCCAACTTTTACATCAACATGGATGGGACTGGAGGAGATTATGCTAAGTGAAATAAGTCGAGCAGAGAAAGTCAATTATCATATGGTTTCACTTATTTGTGGAACATAAGGAATAGCACGGAGGACATTAGGAGAAGGACGGGAAAAATGGGCGGGGGGAATTGGAGGGAGAGATGAACCATGAGAGACTATGGACTCTGAGAAACAAACAGGGTTTTGGAGGGGGGCGGGATTGGTTAGCCCGGTGATGGGTATTAAGGAGGGTACGTACTGCATGGGGCACTGGGTGTTATACGAAAACAATGGATCGTGGATCACCACATCAAAAACCAATGATGTATTGTATGGTGACTAACATAATAAAATTTAAAAAAAAAAAGGTAAAATTAGGATATTTAGAATCTCCTTTTTTTAATGATAAGCCTCTTTCCTGTTGGAAGTGATATTTTGATTCATTGATTCTTCGTTGCTCATTTCTTCTTCCTTTTGTTTATTTTCTTCATCCGAAAGTGTGTTCCTCTGTGTTGTTCACGCTTTACATTCCTCCCACATATTTCAGAGTTACTTTCTCACTTTGGTTTTAAGCAGATAGAACACCTTCAGAGAGAGGAATAGATGGTTGATCGATGGTCAGGGGAGGCCCGAAATGGTGACACTGGAGCAGAGACCAGAATGGAGTCAGACCAGAATGAGCCTCGCCTGAGGGAAGAGCATCCCAGGGACAGAGAGCAGCACATCCACCAAAGCCCTGAGAATGGAATGTGCTTGACCCGTTCAAGAAACCTGAGGCCAGGGTGGCTGGAGTGCAGTGAGCAGGACGAGAGGAATCTGAGATGACGGGGGAGAAGCCCAAAAGCCCAAGCTGACTTGTAATTGAGACAATAGAGTTTTCTTTCTTTTTTTCTTAGAGAGAGAGAGAGCCTGAGAGTGCACTCAGGGGTTGGGAGGGGCAGAGGGAGAGAGAGAATCTTAAGCAGGCTCCACACCCAGCATGGTGTGGGGCTCCATCTCACAACCCTGACATCATGACCTGAGCCGAAATCAAGAGTCGGACCCTTAACCGACTGAGCCACCCAGGTGTCCCAGAGACAATATAGCTTTCTAACATAACAAACAGACTTTTTATATAAAGTAATTTCTAGAAGAGGGTTAAAGGAAAACAATCAGACTGGACCCCAGTCCAGTGTATAGAGGGCAGCTTGGCTTCATGGACACATGGGGTGGGGGGTGGGGGAGGAGTCGGAAGAGCTGAGTCCCAGCTGTGAGGCACCAGGCAAGTCCACAGACCTCTGTTCTCCATCTGCAAATGGGAGTGAGGCCTAAAAGGGGTGTGGGTAAGATCAAGTGAAATAAAATGCGTGCAAGAGTTTTCTTGTTACAGATGTTCGAGGGATTGCAATTGTGCAAACAGGATCTACATCAAAAGATCACAAGAGAGCTGAATGGAAGGTTTAAACTCAAAGTTAGATAGTCGCAACTAGTCACCACGTACTGAACACTTCCTCAGCCCTCTGTAACTATACAGTTCTGTGATCCTCTCCCGACAGATGAAATGAGGAAACAGAGTCTAAGTTGCTCAAAGCCTCTTAAGTAATAAATGGTACAATATAAAAAGCGCAACTATGAGGAGAATATATAGCAACATGGAAAGTGTTATGAGAAATCTACAAAAGAAAAAAATTGATTTTAGGCTTTAAAAATGTATGTGGCTGGGAGCAAAGGCAAGAGAACAACAGCGAGCCAGGCATCTGACTGGGGCAATATGAGTACTTTTACATTTTTGATATTCTGTGTTCTCGTTACAATTTTGTCCAGTAAAATGGGGAGAACATTATTGTGAAACTATTTCAAAGGCTAGTCCCCATTTTCTGTTAAAGGACTGTCCTCATCATGTGAGTTTTCTCAAAACCATCCAATATCCAGCTTCTTCCAAGACCAAATGCAAAAACCCTGCTCCTTGGCATTTGCACCTGCAACTTTGTCTCGTTGACCCCAAACTTTCATGCCAGGTGCAACCCTCCATTCATCTTGCCCAACATCCACACTTCCTCCCTGCGTTTCAGGAAGTGGGAAGCCTTCTCCGACCACAGCACCCCCATCTTTGTGACCCCTGAAAAGCCCATTTCTGGGGTTGACACTTACGCCTGTAAATACGTCTGTATGTATTTTTGACTTCTTTGCATGTTGCTTTCTCTGCCCTACGAGTGTGCTATCAAGTCTGAGTGTGTAAGCAAGGACCGCCGTACACAGTATGCAGAAAGCAGAAAGTACCTACTTAGCAAACGGATGAAGAAGGGAGAGCAGAGGAGAAGGACATTCTGGGGTGTCCTTCCTGCTGGGTCCAGATCCCCAAACATTGCCCCAGGTGCCAGGGGTGGGACTGCTTAGGAGAAGAAAACCCTTCCACCTGCTACAGCCTCAGGGGCCCTTCCAGAAAGCGCCTCTCTGAGAGCTGACTCTCATTGCGCGGTGCCCACTCTGGCTGTTCTAGGATGTTAGCAAGAAGCCAGTGGATGACTTCCGGTCTGCTGCAGTGAAAAGAAAAGGGCCCTTTTGGCTCTGCGTTCATGTTTCTATCCTACGCCCAGGAACAGAAGTAATGCAGCCTTGGGTTGAATTAATTATGACTGAACTATTTTTTAAAAGCATGAGACTGAAAATGGGGGGCCGGGTGGAAGGTTAGGGTGATTTCGCCTCCTCCAATTGGTTTCTACCTTTGCCTAAGGGTCAACAAAAAATAATTCCAACCTGGATGTGAAAGCCTGGAAGGTATATAATACAATCAGGAAAGCTAGCAAATGCAAAGGCGGTGTGGGGTGGGGTGGGGAGGTCGGTGCGGCAGGGTTAGGGATGGCGAGGACGGGTTGTAATCGCTCCCTCTTCTGGGACCTCGGCCAAACTGCCTAGAGGCTGCCTTCTTTCTGCCCAGAGCCAGAGTGAACTTGTCAAGGCACCGTGAACCCCTGTGTCGCGGGTGAAGCTGCAGGATGGGGCCGGCTTTAGGGGCGTCCTGTTTGGGGTACCTCAGTACCCAAACCTCCTCTTTCAGGTATACGTGGGATCGTGATTCGATGAAACTAGAACTCCTCCGTCCAGGAGAGGGGTTGGGGCGCGCCTCCGTTTCTCGATGTCAAACCGAGTCCGAGGGATCCGCGAAGGTGGCGGCTACGGAATGGCTGCGCGATCGTGAACCTTCTCCGGAGACAACCGCAGTTAGGGTTCTCTCCGCAGGGGGGAGGCGGGGAGCCCGGCGGGGCGGCGTGAAGGCCTGGCTGGTGTTGTGGCGGGTCCCTGGGCCGCCAACCCCTCCCCCGCCCGCCCTCCCCTGTGCAGCCGGGCTGTGGGTGGGGGCACCTCTCCAACCCGCCCCTGCGCGCGGACACTCCGCGGCGCTCCCGGATTCCCAGCCCTGTGACAGCCCGTTGCCCCGGGGACGGCGCGGAGAGGTGGGAGGGACGGGCGCGCCGAGCCCAGCTGGACTCCTGAGGGGGTCCCACTCTCTTTTTTTCTTCCACTGGAAAGGAGGTCCACGAGGGTTCAGAGCAGAGGAGCCAAAAGGGGGCTGCGACCCAAGGAGGGACTGGGTAGGGCGACCTGGACCCCTCACTGTCCTCCCGGGGGCACGCAGCGACCCCTTCCACGCCCGCACCCGCCGGGTCCCCACGAGCCCGGGGCGGCGCGCGTGTGTCCCCTGCCGGGAAGCCCGGATCCCGCGCGCCGCGCGCCATGGAAGCAGCTAACCTCTCGGTGGCCGCCACCGGCGTCGCCCTTCCCCTGGGATCCGAGGCCTGCAGCATCGGCCCGAGCCCCGGCGGGGTCGTCGGGTCGACCCCCGGCGGTGCCGCCCTGCCGGGCCGCGAGCCGCCTTTCTCCGTCTTCACGGTGCTGGTGGTGACGCTGCTGGTGCTGCTGATCGCGGCCACTTTCCTGTGGAACCTGCTGGTTCTGGTCACCATCCTGCGCGTCCGCGCCTTCCATCGTGTGCCGCATAACTTGGTGGCCTCGACGGCCGTGTCGGACGTGCTGGTGGCGGCGCTGGTGATGCCCCTGAGCCTGGTGAGCGAGCTGTCGGCCGGGCGGCGCTGGCGGCTGGGCCGGAGCCTGTGCCACGTGTGGATCTCCTTCGACGTGCTGTGCTGCACCGCCAGCATCTGGAACGTGGCGGCCATCGCCCTGGACCGCTACTGGACCATCACGCGCCACCTGCAGTACACGCTGCGCGCCCGCCGCCGCGCCTCGGCGCTCATGATCGCGCTCACCTGGGCGCTCTCGGCGCTCATCGCCCTGGCGCCGCTGCTCTTCGGCTGGGGCGAGGCGTACGACGCGCGGCGCCAGCGCTGCCAGGTGAGCCAGGAGCCCTCCTACGCCGTCTTCTCCACCTGCGGCGCCTTCTACCTGCCGCTTGGCGTGGTGCTCTTCGTCTACTGGAAGATCTACAAGGCGGCCAAGTTTCGTTTCGGCCGCCGCCGCCGCCGGGCCGTGCTGCCGCTGCCCGCCACCGTGCAGGTGAGGGGCGGGCCGCCCAACCGGGGCGCGGGGGGCGGGGGGCGCTGCGGGAGGAGGCGGCTCGGCCTGCCGGAGAGTCGGCGGCGGAAGCTTGCACACTTGGGCCGCGCACCTGGAGCGCCCGACGAGTTTGGCATCTGCTGTCCTGGAGCGCGCCCCGAGGGGCGCCTCCCCTGCCGCTGGCGCGCACGCGTGGGGCTGGCGGCCAGCGGACCTGGCGCGCGGGGGAAGGGCTTTCAGCACCCGCGCACTAGGGCTGGCGGGGGCGCGGGCGCCGCGGAGGCACGCGGCTGTAGGGGGTCTGCGGGGGCAGCGTTTCTGGGGAGTGGTGAGGGCACCACCGATGAGCCGAGCCCTTGGGGCTTGCCCCAGGAGCGACTGTGTCCCTGTGACACCGGCAGCCGCCAGCTTCCGGGTGACGGGACTGCGGCGGGCTGGGAGCGCGTGCAGAGGACCACATCCCTGCGTTTTCCTTCGCCGCCGCACCCAGGTCCACCCTCTGCAGTCCAGAAACGGAATCTCCAACTCTGTCGGCCAGCTCCCTGCCAAAGAGGGAAGTGAGCGGAAAATAGAGCCCAAGTATCATGTTCCTCTCACTTACCCCAACCTCAGGCTTTTCCTCTAGCGGCTTTGGAAGGAGATAGAACCGTCCGCTCAGATCCCAGCTCGGGACATTGGGGGCAGTTGCTTAACCTCTGCGGGCCTCTTTTCCACGTCTTTAAACAAGTTCATTCCTGCTTCATAGGGCTCTTGGTGAGGAAGGATCTCACGAGATGGAACATGTGAGGCCCCAGCACAGTGCCCGGCACCCCGGGGGGGCAGAGCTGGCTGGGGTAGGGATCACCGGGGTGTTGCCTGGCAGTCCGCAATGGGCCAGAATCAAACCCTGGAAATGAATGAGACAGAGGAACACGTATTTGGCAGAACGTCTCTGATTGCATTTAGAACTGGAGCTTTCTGCCTTTTGGCAAGACCCTAATAAATATCAGCTCCCTCCTCATCCTAGAAGCCCCAAACTTTCCCTTTTTTGGGGGGGGGGTGGTGGTCAGGCTCCAAGTCCTGGAGAATAATAATAGGACTTACTGCCCCTTTCCAAATACAATAAAATAGTTGCCCTTTGTCCTCAGGCATACCTTCCAGGACCCACAGTGGATGCCTAAAACCACAGATATGCTATTTTTTCCTATACATACATACTGAAGATAGAGTTTAATTTATAAATTAGGCACAGAGGTTAACAACATACCTAATAATAAAATAGAACAATTTTACCAATATACTATAATAAAAATTATGTGACTGTGATCTCTCTCTCAAAAATATTGTACTGTACTCACCCTTCGTCTGGTTATGCTATGAGATGATAAAATGCCCATGTGAGGAGATGACATGAGGTGGTGACGTAGGCATCGTGACGTAGTGTTAGGCTACTACTGACGTGGATGAATCAGGAGGATCATCTTCCAGACCTCGGTTGATCACAGATAACTGAAACTTCGGGAAGGGAAGTGAAACCATGGCTAAGGGGGTGGGGGTGGGGGGGTGAGACCACTGTGCATGGCCCAAGGAAGGACTGCCGGTGGGCGGGGGCAGGGAGAAAGAGACAGTAAGTTTTCTGTTGTTAGTTTTGTTTTAATTTTGGAAAGTTAACTCAGATACGTAGGCTACGCAAACATATGTGTTTTAAAAAGGCAGGATTTTTCCTCTTCATTAAATGGCAGAGGGATTTTGTAGCATAAAATAGGAATGTCAAGACTAGAATTGGAAAGTGTTGGTAGGGGAGAGCTTTATTCAGAATTAATGATGTTCTTTGAAAGGTCCCTTGGAAATGCCTGGGGTGATTATAGCTTTTCTGTCTGATTGCGGAGGTAGGACTGATTTTTAATAGCTACATCAACCCAATGTGCACCTAGAGAAATCATGGCGGAATGGATGCCAGAAAGGCTTGCCAAACCTGAGTTGGGCGTTCATTTTTGAAAGACCCCATCCAGGCAGGTGATACCGAGAAGAAGACAGTGAACAGGAGCCTGGCCAATCCGGGGTGGCCGTGGGTGGGGAGAAAGAGCTCGGGGAGGCAGGGCCAGTGTTGTGATTTTCCACTTGCTGGCAGTGGGACCCGGGGCAAGCCCTTCCCCCGGTCTGGGCTGCAAGTTCTCTTCTCTAATACACAGTATGGGTCTAAGCCCTGGCTGGGCCTCTCCAGTCATGTGATGCTGAGATTGTAGAGGGGATTGTGTTGGACAGCATCCCGCTTCCTTAGGCTTCGGCCAGCCCTCACTCAAATGCCTGAGTAATGCTGCTCCGTCAGCATCTACAAGGTTTCTGACCACAAGACACCCAAATGGAAACTTAAAATAATATGTCCGGAATACTATCTACCTTTCCCCGGCCCCTCCTGCTGTTTCCTGCACTCTAGGGAAAATGAGTTGAATTTAGGTCCTGAAACGTGTCTGTACTGCTTTCTGTGGGTGATGGAAGCACTTACGGAGTCTGAAGGCTCTGGTAATGGGGCTGTGTACATCCTTCATCTTTTCCGCGATTCTGTGGCCAGGTCCCAACACTGAGATATGATCAGAAAGGGACCAGCAAGAGTTCCTGTGCAGTGATTTAATTCTCTGGGGCAAAATGCAGTTTTTGAAAGTAGAGCCGGAAACCAACGTTTACTAAGTGAGTCCTATAATCCAGACACTGTGTTTGATGCTCTACATCCATCTTCTCTTTCATCTCCATGACCCAGCTGGGTTGACCCTATCGTCTCTATCAGTCTGGATCAGCTGAGACATGCTCAGCCACATATGACCGCGAAATGGACAGCTTATCTCACTCTCAGAGTTCAGTGTGGGTCCCCTCCTGCAGAGCTCTCCACCAGGCAGCAACTCATGGATCTGGACCCCTTGCCATCTTCTAGCTTTGCGGTCTGGAACGACTGGCTTCCAAGGTTGCCGTGTGAAGGCAAGAGATAGATGGAAATATAGCAGCTTTTAACTGCCTTCCCCCAAAGCGGACACATGTCAGCTCTGTCCTCGGCCCATTGGCCAGCCACTGGCTGTGACATCCAGGGAAACACGTGGATTATTTGGTGAACACTGTCTTTAGCACCAACCCTCATTTTCCACTTGATAAAACTAAGTCGCCACAGAGTCAGTTCATTTAAGACCACAGAGTTAAAGTGTGCAGAAGCTGAGGTCACTGTTCTTTACTTTGTCATTCCTCCACGCTGTCTGTCTCCAGGGATTTAACTGCTGAGCACTGTTCCACTGCCCTCAGGTACCTCACCTTCATAGGAAGGAGGCAGCCATATCTCAGTCAAGGTGGGGCAGCATGGGATCAGGGTCTCAAAACTCTGCTCGTGAACTCTGTCCTTTCCAGGAGAGCTGACCACAGCTGAGCACGGAGGCACTCCCCCCCTTCTCTCAGGAGACAGGGTTCATTCCTACCCTGCCCTCCTTTCTTTCAGCTTTCTAGAATGAGCACCACATATAGAGTATGTCCTGCTCGCCCCCCCCCCGAAGCAACCCCCATGGGTCATGATTGTTTCCCATTGGCCTGTGCCCTTTACTATTGAGAAGAAGAAAAAAGCAAAATCAATGGAGATTATGTAGTTGGCTTTTAAAATGTGACATCAAAAACTGTTGTTTTTTTTTTCCAATTGTTTGATTACCGTGCACAAGCTGATAAGCAGGGTCTGATTATTCATTAGGCACAGTAGGTGCACTACCCAGAGCCGCAGTACTTTTAGGGGTCCATGGAAATGGTTCAATTTTAATTTCTTTTAAAATTAGGGGAAGAATGAATATAAGAGCAATGAATATATAATAATGTATCCGGCCTCAGTTATATTAGTCTTCATAATAATATGGTCATAAAATATAATTTTTAATATTTTTTAATGGAAGAAGGGGCCCACAGAGGCAGAGATGCCTAGGGCTCATGAATGTGATAATGCAGCCCTGGCTGACACCCTTCACTCACTCACTCACTCACTCAATAAACATGTGGTGGGAGACAGTGTGCCCAGTGGTTAAGAGCATGGGATTTGGAAGCAAGGAGACCTGGATTTCAATTCTTTTTGTGCCACTTATTAGCACTGTAGCTGAGTGACTCAGTCTAAGCCTGCATTTCCCCATAGGTAAAATGGAAATATTGCCACCTGCCTCATAATATTCTTGTGATGAGTAAATGAGATAATGGTGTATACAGAGTCTCTAAAATAGTAAACCATAAATGCAAGCTGCTAGCATCTTCATTATTGTTCTCTAAAATTCCTCTTGTAAGTTCTAAAAAATGAATGATGATTTTATTCCTCTTACTGCTATTACTCACCATCCTAATAGGGGAGTTACTTTTCACTTGTTTAACAAATTAGCCCAAAGCTTAGTGGTGTAAAACAACAAACATGTATTAAGTTTCTGTGGGTCAGGCTTGGGAATGGCTTTGACCTTCTGGGCCCAAGGTCTCACGTGGTTGTAGCCAAGATGTCGGGTGGGGCAGCAGTCATTCCAAGGCTTGACTGGGGCTGGAGACTGCTTCCAAGGTGGTTGACTCACAGGGCTGTTAGCAGGAGGTCTCCCCAGGGCTGCTTAAGCGTTGTCACAACATGGCGCCTGGCTTCCCTTCTTCCCGGAGAGCACAGTAAGGAGGAAACTGCAATGCCTTTCACAGACTAGTCTCAGAAGTTACATGAGATCTCTTCCCCTATAGTCTAGTCACTAGAAGTGAGTCGCCAACTCCAGCCCACATCCAAGGCAAGGGGAATTAGGCTCCACCTTTGGAAAAGTATCAGTGAACTTGTGAACAGATTTTAAAACCACCACCGTAAGACACACAGATGGTGTTCAGAATTATTTGAGCGACTGTTACTGACCTGCATATTAGGCACTGTCGTAGCCTCTGAAGTTTCAAAGAATGAGTGAGCAAGGTCTCTATTCTCAAGGGATTAATTTTAATAGACCACAACTATATAATTAAAAATTCAATAAAATCTTATAGGTGCTCTGCTGGAAGTCTGTCCAGAATACAGTGAATGGTCCTGAGAGCCTGAATATGGGAAAGCACTTTGTACATGGTCAAGGGCAAAATAGATGTGTAATATTGAGCTGTAGGGTTTGCGACAACTTCGATCTGAGTGTTAGATAATGTTACGTTATAAAATATTGGCCTCTCTAAGCTAACTCTCTGTATTAGCATAAATAAGTTTTTGTGTTGTCAGAAAAAAAAAAAATAAGTTTTTGTGTTGTAAGCATACAGTACCTAAGCCTTGAGTGACCTGAAATCTGTACAGAGCCCTTTATGTTTTTGTCACTTGTCCAATGTTTAGTTGTCATCTGGACCACCCCAAAGACTAAGCTGCTGGTGGGCCTGCGGGCTTGTCGGAGACAGGAAGAGGGTGGTGGAAAATCACCACCCTCGTTCTGATTCCATCTATTAAAAGAACTGTGGGCTCAAACACATTCTCATGCCAGACTGCAAGCTTATTTTAACTTTAGGAAAGCACATTTTATGAATCAAATTGTATCAGTGGTAATAAAAAATCTGGTTTATGGTTTGATTCTTTAAAGATTGGCACCTAAGAGTCTGCGAGTTTCCGGAAGTACTTGGATGTGTCAAGGAGTGTTTTTAAAATCTGCACCTTCAGAAATGCCCCTGGCCTTCCCGTCCCTACAAACTTCTCCCTTGCTGTTTCCTTTACATTGTTATGTTCATTCTGTTTCTTTACCTCTGCTTCCATTTCTCTTTTCTCTCTGATTGGATTGTTGGAGAAGAGTGGAGGGGGAGAAGGAGAAAGGCGGGGTGGGGGGTAGGCAAATACGGTGCAGGGACCATGTGTCTTCACCAATGACCTTGCAATGATCTACTCCTCAAATCTGTGTGGTTCTTGGAATAGATTGAGCTTCTCAGTGGAACACTGAGATCCAAACTCCATGGTTCTTAACCTTTGGGTAGGTCGCAGATGCCTTGGGCTTGCTGCCCAGAAAGGTATGTAGGTGCTTAGTCACCCGATTTGCATAGGGCAATCCCTGAAGCCCATCTCTGAAGACTGATGCTGAGCCTTCCTTCCCCTTGGCTTTTCTGAGAGATGGAACCCACAGTGTAATAGTAACTGTGACTCTCTGAAGCAGGGCTGTAGTTGTCAGGGCATGGCCCCCAAGGGGGGCAAATCAGAACGCTGAGTCTGGACAATACATGTGCAAAAGGCAAAGCCTCCCTTCTTTCCACTACTCCCTCCTCCCTACCCCCCGTGCCAAGAATCTTTGGCTTGGGCTTCCAGGGATTCCAGGGTATGAACTCTTGCCTCAACAGAGGCCCTTCCATTGGCATCCACTCGTAAAGTGGGGATGACTTCGGATCAGATGATATTAGAACAGAAAACACAGATGTATTCCCCTTCTCCGAATTAACTCCAGTGGATCCTTAGCCAATCCACGGTAACTAAACTCCCCACAAAAATCCATGTTCTCCAAAAACAAGAAAGATAGCAACTGTACCTTATGTTATGATCACACGCAAGAGCTCAGCAAAACTATACTCTATACTCTGTTGTGAATATAATTACACTGAAGGAAAAGTTATTTTTTTTTCAAGCCCAGCATGCTCTGCTTTTTTTGTCTGTAAGAAAACTTCCTGAATTTCATTTCTTTTCTCTTCTTTTCTTTTTTCTTTTCACACAAGAGAAGCAGCTGAGAAAATTTCCTGATCTAGTTTGTCAGACATGCCAGACAGATTCTGTTCACTTTGAGGGGCTATTTTGGTTAGTTAACTTCTTAAAGTGCCTTTGGGAAATGCACCGTGGAGCTTGGTTATCTCAGTGAACCCTGGGCAGAGAGATTGGAGCCCCAGCTGTCCCAAGTCCTGACCTGCCGAGCTCTGGATAGAAACAGGGAATTCCAGTTACAATCCAGATTGCCTTCAGCCCGAGTCAGAAATCTCTCTGTGTCCTCTCTCCCTCTCTCCCTCTCTCCCTCTCGGACGTTGTAGGGCTCAATTCATCGCTAGGATCAGTATGGGCGCCCAGACACCAGGCTTAGTAAAGAGTCTCATTGCCATACTTGCATGCCTGACCCGATGGGTCGCAGTGGAAACTACTGTTTGTTCCACCAGTGATTAGGACCCATCTTTCTTCTTTTTGCTTGTCTCTCCTATTTCTTATTAGGATGTTTAATTGACAACATTAGAGGATTACAAATGTTTGTGGGTTCTTTCTGTGGCAGCTGGGATTTTTTTTTTTTTTTTTTTTTTAGAGAAGAAGGAAGGGACAAGGGGTCGGGAAGTTGAGGTTTCGGTGGGGCTCCCGTGTGTTCCTCACAGTAAGCCCGCAGCCAAGGCTCTTCACAGTTAGAGGTGTAGAAGTGAGGGCATGGCGGGGCTCTGGTTAGAATCCTGTCTGGCCACTGACTTGCTCTGAGCCTCGCTTCCTTGTGCCTTCCTTACTGGTTGCTCTTCTTACTGAGTAAGATAGCGGGGGGAGCCACCCAGTCACGTACCAGACCACTGTCAGCAACCTGGAAGTCGGCCTGCCACAGCTCACTGGGCACTGGCAGGAGCCAGGAGACTCCGAATCAGAGTCAGAGGACTTTATTACGCTCGGCACACAGGCCCACACGAGCGTCATATGGACACTGGTTCCCCTTACCCTCAGACTCGCACGGGAGTGACCTGGAGCGGCCCAGATGGATCTGCATCACGGCAGAGAAACTCCTAGGTGAGAGGGCTCAACTCTGTATTGCCCGGTGTTGGACAATCGATAAACCTGCCTTGTGCTCTTAGGAAACCTGAATCTTTTGTAGGGGGCTGCAAGCTAAGCTGCTGTTTTTCCACTGGGAGACACTATCTCTATCTTCCAAGGTTGTTTGCTTTACAAACATCCTCGATAAGCCGGTCTAAACTTGGGCTGTCTGCCTTCGTTAGCAAAATGTGCATAAATGCAAGAGACCTGCGAGAGAATTGTCTCCCCGAAACATCTCCCAAGTCAATAAATTTTTACTGTTTTTACTATATGCCATTCATGATACTAGGTGCTAGGGACTCTTCAGGGGACAGGACACTCATGGTCCCTGCCCTGCTGGCCTGTCCGTGGTGACTCAGAATCCTTGCCCTGACATCGGAGTACTGATGGGGACAGTGGGACAGAATATTTCAAATTGGGACTTGATGGGAAATTCTACTACAGAGTCCCCAGACACACAGTGGGTGGTAAATAAATGTTTAAGCATATATTGTATGGCAGATTTGGTCCTTAATTAATCTTAGATGAAAAAGCCTCAGATTCTATGGAAGGTTAAGGTAAACTCATCCTTTAGGTCGCGTCCCAGCATGGCAGAGAGAGGCCATAGAGGCCTGGAACCAGACTGACCAGGCAGGCGACTTGGTTCTGCGTTCGTCCCTCCGACTTGTGTGGTCTTGGCCAGGGCATTTGGTGTCTCCAAACTTCTGTGTATTCAGAGCACCTTTCCTTTTACAGCAGGACCCAAAAGTGCCAGGGACTACTGGCTGTGTGTATCCAACAGCCTGGACTCTTCCCTGCATATTGGGGAGCAGGGGGAGGTTTCTAGCCAGAGGTCAGAGGCCCCTTAAAGCCTGAATGGTCAGTGTTAAGACAGGTGTGCAGACGGAAGTTGGGGTGAAGAGGTGAGGAGAGAGAAGACCAACGAGGAAAGATGGAGAAGCTCAGGGATGGCTCCAGAGCTGGTGGCTAGAGACCCTAGAAATCGCCAGGAAGACATACATGTCCATTCTGAAAAAATCTCAAGCATATGTATTCTTAAAATAGATTCTACTGGGGCGCCTGGGTGGCTCAGATGGTTAAGCGTCTGCCTTCGGCTCAGGTCATGATCTTGGGGTCCTGGAATCGATCCCTGCATCGGGCTCCCTGCTCAGCGGGAAGCCTGCTTCTCCCTCTGCCTCTGCCCCTCCTCCCACTCATGCTCTCTATCTCTCAAATAAATAAATAAAATCTTAAAAAAAAAAAAAAAGATTCTGTTGGAACCCATCCAGATCAATCACCTTTTCTAAAGGTGCAAAACAGGTAGGGATTAAGAGTGTGGTCTCTGGTTCAAAATACTCCCGTTTGACCTCCAGCTCTTACCATAAGCAACTGGGTGATCTTGGACAAAGTATTTAACATCTCGGAGTGTTTTCTCAACTCTGAAATGGAGATAATAATACTCCAAATGTTGATGTAAGAATGAATTCAAATCATCCCTTACAAGACTTAAGCATAGTGTCTGTTTATGTCTGTTTTACAAGACTTAAGCATAGTGTCTGTTTTATGGTTAACTTCTCTGGAGCTGTTCTTAGCCTCTTTTGGCTTTCTATTGGATATTACATTTCAAACGACAAAAGCCAAGGTAGTCAGTCTCCTTGCAAACCGGAATCATCATCCCAGGCTGTATGGCCTCTCTCTGCCACTCCGTTTCTTTGAAGCCGTTTCTGGAAAGATTCCACGGTCTTCCCGCATCTCTCTCTGTGAGGGGTGTAGCAGGCTCAGGAGGAAAGCTGGGAACACGGGCTTCTAGCAAACAGATGCCGTGGCGGAGCGGAGCTGGATGCTGCTAACCGCCGCAGTGCTGGAGGCCAGGTCCTTTAAACCAACTTACTCCATGAACTTGCCTTTTGTTTCTTTCCCCCAGGAGCCCCTTTGAGCTGAATTCACCCCATTTCTTTGCATCAATAGCATACCAAGGATTTGGAATTTCCGTTCCCCAGGGGAGGGACTCAAGTGCCTGGGAGGCCATTTAGGTCAGCAGAGAAGTGGTTGGAAAAGTGCCCAGTCCTGAGCCCGGAGGGAGGAAAACGACCACGCCACCTTCCACTTCGGCTCCTGCTCGGATAAGATGGTTCCGTCCCCAAGACACGGCTCAGTATTCATGAGGTGGTTTCAGGATGGCACGTCTCTGTGGCTCAGACTTGTCTGGTGACTTGAGGATGGTCCGCTATGAGGGGATGGGTCAGCGCGGTCTCTTCTAAAGGAGAAGGGAGACGCAGGTGCGGACCTTTCTGTTGTCATGATCACTGGTTCACTGAGCAGCCGTTTCCTGAGCACCGGCCAGGCACCAGGTGCTGCTGCCGGACAGCTGTGTGTACAAGGGGGACAGTCCCAGCGCCGGTTCAGCTTGGCCCAGGGTGGGTGGACAGGTGTAATCGCCATCGCTGCAGAAATTGCTACAGAAGAGGAGAAAGGGGTGCCAAACAGGGAGATGTGTTTGAGTTGAGAGGGTTAGAAAGGCCACTCTGAGAGGCCACTCAGCCTCCAAGCTGAGACCCGAGAGGTGAAGAGGAGCTGACCAAAGGATGGGGGTGACAGGGTGGACGGTGCACCAGAGGCTCCTGAAATGGTAGTGAATTATTACCACAATGGCATTTACAGTTTTTTGTTTGTTTGTTTTTTTAAGCTAGGCAGTACACAACTACTCCAGAATCTAAATCTGGAATCCATTTAGCACATCGTTGTATAATTTCTTGCAATATTGATGTTTATAGGCTGCCTCGCCAGCTGCGAACTTTGTGCCTGGGCTGGGCTGGGATCTGTTCTCTTTGGGGTCCAAGTCCCAGCCCCCAGCCCACCCCATGATTGTCGAATGGGTGCATGTGCCAGGAGTTGTGCCGGGCAGCCAGCACATTCCCAGTTCACGTCATCTCCCCGGTGGCCTTACGATGGGGGGAGAGGACTTTGTCACCCAGCTTCACAGGGGGGAAAAGCAGGTTTGGCCACTGGGGCTGGGACTCAAGCCAGAGTCTGACACTGAGGCTCCTGCTCTTATCTGCCACCTTCCCTTTTTATATCTTATTATCTGACATCGTGGGGACCACCACTCTCACTCCAGGAAGAAACTTCAGGACTTATTATTTTTTTAAGATTTTATTTATTTGTCAGAGAGAGAGCATAAGTAGGCAGAGCAGTAGGCAGAAGGAGAGGGAGAAGCAGGCTCCCCGCTGAGCAGGGAGCGGGATGCAGGACTCGGTCCCAGGAAGGCAGATGCTTAACCGACTTAACCGACTGAGCCACCCAGGCACCCCCTTCAGGGCTTATTTTAACCTACAGTTTCAGGAACGTTTTCACCTAACATTTTGGATGCATTCTGGTATAAGCGCATCTTGAGAGGCTGCAGGAGAGGTGTTGGCCACACTGGATTTATCATCCCACGTCAGGTTTTATGTGTTAATCGCACGTTTCCCTTGTTCCAAGGTGAAGGAGGCCCCTCAGGAGGCTGAGATGGTGTTCGCGGCGCGTCGCCCAGTGGTGGCCTTTCAGATGAGCGGGGACTCGTGGCGGGAGCAGAAGGAGAAGCGGGCAGCCGTGATGGTGGGCATTCTCATCGGCGTGTTTGTGCTGTGCTGGATCCCCTTCTTCCTGGCGGAGCTCATCAGCCCCCTCTGTGCCTGCAGCCTGCCCCCCATCTGGAAAAGCATATTCTTGTGGCTTGGCTACTCCAATTCTTTCTTTAACCCCCTGATTTACACAGCATTTAACAAGAACTACAACAACGCCTTGAAGAGCCTCTTCAGCAAGCAGAGATAAACCCAGGGCTCGGGGAGACCTGCAGGTAGGGCCGTGGGCAGGGAACTGGTATTTCTCCCCGCCCCAGGTATCTGGGAGCCTGGCCCCACAGCAGAGTGCCGATGACATCAGAGCCGTACCATCGGGCCTGGACGGTAGGAGCAGCAGTGCCAAAGGCTCGCCGGGAAAGACAGCGCATGCGTGGCAAGCGTGCAGCTACGCCCTCTTCCCGGGTGTGTGGCAGACATTGCTAATCGATCGTGGCACGTTTCTCCACGGAGCGGGACCTCTGCCTCAGGATCCTTATCAGCGCTCTAGGTACTGCTAACTGGCTGGAATGGACACAGGAGTCGAAGCTGACTTGCCTTTCCTTTATTTAATACCCTATTCCTCCGAGGGGATCCCTCGGCACAGAGCCCCAGGTGGCCTGTTTTGGGGCCCACTCAGGAGGCTGTCTCCTTTGTGAAACAGCCCCCACCCCGTATCCACCTGATTCAACTTACCTTCCTCAATCTCCAAGGCGGTGTATCCCAACTGGGGAGATGGGAATCATCTGAACGTTGGTTTTTTATAAAAAAAAAAAAAAAGTGTCTGGTGCAACCCATATCTACTGAATCAGACTTTCGGAGAAGTCTGATAATTATGAGTTCTTTTTTCATCAGTGAGAGACAGTGCTAGATGCTTAGATTGTTCTTTAGACCAATTAAATTGGCCTTTGGCGGGGGGCGGGGGGGGGGGAGACTCAGGCAGGAGTGCTTTTTAAAGCTCCCCAGGGGATTCTAGCCGGCCAGAGTTGAGGATCCCGGTGGGGTCCTTGCTCTGCTTCTGAACAAGGGAGAGCAGCTATGAGAAATGTTCCCACCACTTCACCATACACACTTGTATGTGTAATAAAAATACTATTGAAGCATTGATTTCTAGGCTCAAAATCATTCATATGTATGACTGATCACACACACACACACCTTCACATATGCCATCGAAACAGGGATGACTGCAGTCTAAGACACAACAATCCCAAACTGCCATAGTGAATCTTGGCCTTCCTGAAAATACCAAATGTGGCCCAGGTATGTAGGGGTCCGAGGGCCTGGATGAGGCCCTGGACATAGACTAAGTCATGCTGGCCACAGTCCCCCTGATTTTGGGAAGGGCTGGTTGCCTACTGATTAGGTTTTTTCAATGTACCCAAAACAGTACACTCCCCCATCGGCTCACCAGATGTTTGAGGTATGTAGACATTCTTTAAGCTTATACTATAGGAGACCTATAGGAGACCCCTTATACTTTGGGGTTTATCAGAGAATAGAGGTCCACAGTGCCTTTTCCAAAATCTTTGGGGCCAGATGGGCTTTGGAACTTAGAAGTGTTTTCAAGTGTTAGAAAGGCAATATGGTGTATATTGCATAAATTAGCTAACACCCCCAGCTCGGTTTGGGGCAGCAGTCTCTACTCAACCTGTGCAGTAAAATGTATGAATATTTATACTGTGAGAAAAGACTAAAAATAGCTAGCTAGCACAGTCAGATCAGATTTTGTCACTGAATGAGTTAGAAACCACCTCTGGTTACCAAACTTTGTGTTTTTGCAATTGAGGGCCTGTACCTCAAACCATCCACAGTCCCAGCTTTGCTGCATGTCAACCCTGTTGAGGGGAGGGATTCTGAAGGCAGTCTGGGGAGAGTACGTGGTTCAACTATTCCTTTGTGGCTAGCGGTTGGGACACCACAAAGGTGCTTTGTATGGCTTTCTATGACAGCTTTCTTGGAGTCCTATTTTGGAATTTTATTCTTTCATTGGAAGATACTTGAAGAAACACTCATATGAAATATGTCAATGCACTTCACATAAAAATGTGAAGTCCTCTGTTTGACTCTTTGTGAAGCATGTTTTCTTATGATAATGAGGACTTTTATTATGTTTCCATTTTTCCCTTGATCAGGAAGAACAGAACCACATTTCTGGCCTAACTTTGGAATCTGTGTAGGAATTGGCATCCTACTGATTTGTGTCTAAGGTTTCTAGCCAGTCTATAATTCCAGTTCTTACTTAGGTTTTCCCTATCCTAGTGTTTTCTGTTCTATTTGTATTTTACTATCCTAGTCTGTGCATTTCCTACAAGCCACCTCAAATCCTCTGTGAACCAAGCCAGGAAAGAAAGGAATGGGCACATTGTTGTGTTTGAAGGGTTAGAGCTCAAGCTTGGGGCTAACTGGGGATTTTGCCCTATCCGCTGAAACACACTAGGTGGTGTTAGAGATCTTCTTCCCTGTCCCTCTCTTCATACTGTTTATCAAGCATCCACCATGTGTTGCTGCTGTACTAGGTTTTAGATACAAATGCTCATTTGATCCTACATCTATCCTGCGAGGTAGGTTCTGTCCTCATCGAACCCCGTTCCGAGGGTAAGTAGCCTGCCTGTGGTCACACATGAGTACATACATGGCAGAACTGGTATCTGGACTCAAGTTGACCTGTATCCAAGCATGGGGAAGGACGGGAACTCAACGGAAGTCGGCCTGGACTCCATGTTTCAATGTTTGCTTGCGTTTTGCAGCATGAACACTGTACCTGGTGTAGTGGGTCTGCTTGCATTGTTCTAGTTGGATTCCAGGCAGGAGCCTTAGAGGAAGAATCTAGGTAGAGTTGGTGAGGGGCACTTGTGGAATTTTTTGGTTTACTCTTCCTTCTGGGTAGGATGCTTTATGATCGTGTTCATTTGCCTGGGCTTTGGCTTAATGTAGGATCGTGATGGAAGCATCCCAGGCGGAAGGAATTACGTATGTGGAGCCCTTCTTAAAAGGAGGTTGCTTGCTTACTGATTTGGTGGCAACTTCTATTGGACCTTTCAGACTTGACCCTTTTCTTCAGTTAGGGAGACCTTCCCTAACCACCACTATAATTACAAAATGCTTAATTTCTGAAACAGATCAGTTGATGACTGACTCTCTGTAAGGCTGCACCTGTAATTCCTTTTAATAAGAGTATCAGAATAACAGTCTATTGACAAAGTATCTGATTTATAATGAACATTGCAGGAACTGCTTTAATAACCATAATGTCTCTGCTCTGCCTCAAATCTCTTTGCTTGCAGTACCTAAGACGGGGGTGGGAGGATGTAAGAGGAATTAGTCTCTTCCTTGTCGAGATTCATTTGCTAAAGTATCTTCATGTCAGAATCCAATTTCACAAAGTTCCAGGTCTGTAGGATGGATGGGGCTAACCCAATGGTATTCTTTTATAATGCAGTCATGTACAATGGATAAAGTATGCTCCCTTTCTCCACTTTAGCATGGCCTCCATGTTTCTTCATGCCATGTCGGACGGGAATTTGGATTCTGACCATGATTGCTGTCCAGCATGAGCATCTATCCCCACGTGGGTACCATCCCTAGAAGCCTGCTCTTCTGGCCCCTGACCTGGTCCCTCTACACTAACACTGGGTAGTACAGAGAAGTGTCTGAGTCTATGAAATGTCTATGAGTTGGCTGGGATCTCACTGATCCAGGCTGGGCTCTTCTGGGTCCAGCTTCAAGCAGCAGTTTGTTTGGGTCTAGGTCTGTTCCATGTGTCCCTCAACCTCCTTGGGCCAGCACGGTATGTTATTTTCAAGAGAGGTGAGCAAGTGGGCAAGCCCGACCACTCAAGCACACTTCCAAACTTTTGCTCATAGCAAGTCTGCTAACAACCCACAGACCAAGTAAAAGCCCAAAGTCAAAGGATGGGGAAGAGCATTCCACCCACCAGGACGCCACGACAAAGGTGTCTGTTCTGGGGGAGTGAAGAATGGCAACAAATAATTCAGTGCTCCATATGTG
The DNA here is from genome assembly GCF_004348235.1 of Phoca vitulina. NCBI lineage: Eukaryota > Metazoa > Chordata > Mammalia > Carnivora > Phocidae > Phoca > Phoca vitulina. The sequence continues at coordinate 98,855,171 of NW_022589704.1, forward strand.
AAAAAGGCAGAACATAAAAAATCAGAGTGTGGTATAAAAAGGGTAAGCACAGTGTCTAAGACTTTTGTTTCTGGTATATGTTCATCTGGATTATCAGTCATCTCTTATCTGGGCTCCTTGCTGTTGCCCTTGCTTCCCTGGTCTGTGGTCAGCACAGCTCCCAAAGTGTCTCTGTTGAAATCTCCAAAGCCTCCAATGATTCCCCACACAGGTACCCTTCACGTTCCTCAAAACTCACCTGCTGGGCCTGCTTCTACCTCAAGGACTTTACACTCAGTAACCCCTCCGCCTGGCATCTCCCTCACACAGGTATCCCTCACCAGGTGGCTCATTCCCTCACTAGTCATCAGTTTGTTTGTATTTATTTAATGCTAAGAACACAGATATCCTAAAGAGACAATGGAGAAAGTTTTTTCTAGGCTGGATTTTGATCATAAAAACACTAATGATTCAAACTTCTGAAACAAAACAGCACACAAATCTAGAAAATGCAAAACACATTTTATTTCTTACCTGAATTAAGTTGAAAACATGTAAACGTTATCTTTAAAAAATACCAGTATTAGGGGCCTGGGTGGCTCAGTTGGTTAGGCATCTGCCTTCAGCTCAGGTCATGATCTCAGGGTCCTGGAATCGAGCCCCACCTTTGCTCCCTGCTCAGTGGGGAGCCTGCTTCTCCCTCTCTCTGCCCCCCTCCTGCTTGTGTGTGTGTGTGCACGCTCTCTCTCAAATAAAATCTCAAGAAAAAATAAAAGTCATCAAAATTAAATTCATGCAGAGAAACTACCCATAGCTTTTAAACCATAGAACACCTGGTTTTCTACATGACAAAAATAAAAGGATGTAAAATAATGTGCAGTTTGTAGAATTCAAAGAAAATTGGGGTGGCTAAGAGTCGGTGAAAGAGGCAATTAGGGACAGGAGGCATTTTTTAAGGTAGACACTCTGGTGACATCTACGACAAGCCTGGAGGGAACCAGGAGGCTGACACCGAGCAGGCCCTGACAGGGGGTACACCACTGGGTATGTGCAGTGGCCAGCAAATTAACTGGTGCTCTGGTGAAGTTTCCGGAATGACAACCAAGGTAGTTCCCAGTAAAGGATGTGAAGGTAGTCCCTAACTATTCATTATAAAATTGCAAATCACCACCAAACCAGACACTCCCGATCCTTCTTCCTTAACCAGTACGCTGAAGCAACACGTACAACACATGTAAGCTGTAGCTTACACGGTCTTACCTTGCTTGTAAGTCTTCCCCGCTGGAATGTAGTGAAGGCAAGTTCTTCTGTCTGCTTTGTTCACTGTTGTATTCCCAGGGCCTGACCCACAACAGAAGCTCAAATATTTGTTGGTTGAATGAAGGAGCTATCAGGGATTTATTTTTCTCATGGAACAAGAAATATGGGGGCGAGGGGTCCCTGGGTTGGTTCAAGAGGCTCGCCATGCCTTCAGGGAGCCAGGCTCTTCCCATCTTTTCACTCTGCCAAGCTCCCCGTGTTGGGATGTCTCTTCTCATGGTCTCAAAATGGTTAAGGCTGCTCTAGACACCTTGTCCTTCCCCAACAACTTGCACGAACAGAAGCTCTCTTAATGCATCTTGTGCTGATTACCAGCAGCAACGTCTCCTTGGCTCAGGGGTACCATCTCCATCTTTTGCACCCCCAAAGCCAGAGGGACAGGGGTGGTGCTGTGACCCTCACGAGAGAGGGGCAAACCGCTTCATGGTCCACTGCCCCCTTGCCGTTCCCTCACTGCTTCCTCTCCCTATAGCTGCTCTGTCAGAAGAGGTGAGCCCCCTTTCCACTTCCCTATTTCCCCCCAAGACCCAAGAAAAGGAGAGATTAATTACTTTGGGCGTAGGGCTTTAAATTCCTAAGGAAAGCAGATTTATCAAACATGAATCTTCTGTCATGTTTCTGTTTGGTAGAAAATCAAATCAAATTAAGATTTAAAAACTTTATTTTTTTTTTGAATAGATAATACATGTACATGGTATAAAATTCAAAAGGTACAAAAGGTATACAGTGAAAAGCAAATCCCATCCCTCTCCCCAGAGGCAACCGAAGCTGTCAGGTTCCTGTGTACCCTCCCAGAGATAGTCTAGGCACACGCTAGCAGGTACGCATGACGGATGTGTGTGAATGTGCCACGCACGTGTGTATACCCATCGACACACGTTTTCCCCAACCCCTCCCCTCTTTCAAAAACAAGCACTAGTATACCAAGAGCCTCTTGTCCCCCACTTAACCATGCGCCTTAGGGATCATCCCACAGCAGTACATACAGAGTGACTCTGTTCTTCCAAATTTAACAGCCCACTGGACGGATTCACCATGATTCACTTAACCACTGCCCTATGTTGGTGGTGGTTTCCAACTTCTTGCTATTACAAATAATGCTGCAGTAAAAGTCCCTGTACATGGGGAAAACTCCTAGAAGTAGCACTGCTGGCTCAAGCGGTCTGTGCATTTGCACTGTTCATAGATACTGTCGGACTGCCCCCGTGGATTTGTACCGTTCGTACTCCTGCCAGCACGGCATTCCACGGCTGCTCCCCACTTCCTGGTTTCATGTGGCTGAGTCACTTCGACCAGTCACGCGACCATTAGGTTCACGACATACTTGGAGCCAAAAGAGACTCATGACCTAATCTCTGACACTGGTGTGTTCCCTTTCTCTTTCCCCCTGTCTGGGAGAAAAAAAACCCACGTGAAAGGTAATTGCTTTGAACGGTTTGAGACCTCTGACCCCTCTGTCATCCCGACCTTTGAGGTGCGAGTCTAACAAAGACGCTCTGAGAGATTCTCTCAAGCTGCTGAGTAAAACTGTCCACCTGTATGCAAACAAAGCATAAATCAGACGAAAGTTTCAGTCTAGACTCTGCTAATTAACAGGGATGCAAAGTTGTAATTTAGAGAAGCTCTTTTATGCGGCCAGAATCTCCGGGCCATTGACCCAAGCCAGGCTCTGGGGAGACTGCACGGTTCCTGCTTTCACCGCTCTCCCACTCTGGGGGGTGAGCACGCAACAGACTTCGCAAAGGACGAAGAGATCAAACAGTAGCCTGTGCCACCAAGAGAGACAGCAGGGCAAAGGGCAGGATGTGAGCAGGGCTGCAGGCAGACACTGAATGGGTCTGTAGCAGATCAGGCTGTCCCGGAAAGCCACTGCCGTGACCTTGGACGGATGGCGGACCAGGCGGAGGCAGCAGCAAGGACCACAACCACGGGCAGGTGCGAGCTCGGCGCATTGGAGGAACTGATGTAAGGCTGACGCGGAAAACCCACAGTATTCCCCACAATGTCAAATGAGCCACACACCAGCTACTAGACCCCCTCAACGCTTTTACACATTTATCGTGAGAAGAGTGGGGACCGTGACAACATGATTTTTTACAAAGCGTTTTTGAGCCCATCGCCATGTGCTGTTAGAAGAAATGCTCTGGACCTGGGGAAAAGGACTGAGAGAAGGCCCGGGGGGCTCCGAAGATGGCTTGCATAAGGCACGCCGCCTGACCAGTACCCAGCCACACAGATGGACGGCAGCTACCTCCCCTTGCTGGGGCTCTCTGCGGGACTGCCGTGCAGTAAGATGTGCTTGTACCGGAAGCCAGCACTGGACACAAGGACAGCAGAAAGCGCTTCCTTAACGTTCTTCCCCAAAGCAAACTTCAAGCCGGCTCTGCACCTCAGGCTCAGCCAAAGTGCCTGCTGAAGTTTATCGCTAGAATGGCTGCTTCCCTCGTACACTGATCATCAGTCACGTGCAGACAGGGCAAGACGAGGCCATGCCCGAGTGACAGGAATCAAGGTGGCCCGGGTCACAGGCCACTGCTTGCGGTCCAAAGTGCCTTTGCTGTCAGGCCTGCTTTGGTCACTACAGACATGATCAAGGCCAGCAGTAGTCAGCCTGAGGTCATGGGGATGGCGCTGCGTGAGGCTGCAGAGGGCTGCCTGAGGCCTTCCCCGTCCTCTGCTCCTGGTTTCAGGAGCTTCCAAGAGCTACGCTGTTTGTCAAGAAGTACTTCCTCAGCCTGAGAAAGGCCTGCTATCTGTCGCAGCCCCTCGGCCTTCTGGTCCTGCTTCAGTAGACACTGGCAGGACCTGGCTACCCACAGAATATGGGCAATGGACCAGAACCCAGTGAAAACCATACACTTGAGACTCTAACAAGAACTTAGGCCTGACAAACCTGGAATGAGCTTGCTCTCTCTGTTCAAAAAGGAAACACCCCAACATGTCACTTTGGCAGCATTCTCTAACATTTGGCACCTCCCTCTAGTGCAATGAGCTGACCCCAGGGACCCATGGGACCGAACCCTGGCCAAGGACAACAAGAAATATGTCCAAATGTCTCCCCACATGCCTCACGGTCCTCTAGTCTGTACTGCTCAGCAGCTCTGATTTTGGTTTAGACCAAGGCAGCCCCATGTACTCGGTGAGATGCATGTTGGGGAGGGTGGCGCCCCACCCCGAGACTGGTGGAGAATGCCAGGGTACCGGGTGGTCAGCTCCGGGAAGGCTGCCATGTTAGCAAGCTCATGGCTCCGACCGAAGAGGGGAAACTGAATGCTTCCTCGGGAAGCCTCATTCCTCCAGAAGCACACATTTCATAAAAGTAACGTAAGCATGTTTCCTGCTGACTTTTTTTTTTTTTTTTAAACTCCAGAAAAGTCTGTGGGCTTAGCCCAATACCCAGCCATACTCTGGGCACACAAGATATCCTGGGAGGAACGCTCCTGAGTGGCTTCTGAAATGAAGTGGGCCTTGGGGCATCACGTCAGACTCTAAGGCCCGACTGTAAGGCACGCTTACGGTCCTAATTCCTCACAAAGGGACCATCCACTCTGTGGGGCATCTGTAGGAAACACACAGTTCTCAAAACTGGCTCCTGCAGTCTAATCCAAGATGTGTCCAAGGAATAGGAACGAACTTGTAATCTGTACTAGACCTTGTGGATTAAAAGGGGAAAAGAGATCTTCTGATACCTCCCTATACCAAAACCAAATCAAATGAAATTCTTTGGAAACATACCCAATAAACGCCTCTCACTTTTAAAAATGGTTATTAATTAGTTGCTTTGGAGTAGTCATGCCATACTTTCCCCGACAGTATGGAGACGGGCTACGGAACCCCAGAATATAACCTCCCTACCACCTTTGGACAAACAGACAATTTCATAACTGCTCAAAATGTTGTTAGGGGGCGGGTCCATGAGCTTCTCAACAAGAAAACACAGATGTTCCCCTGAATCTGAAATAATCTGCAAACTGCTGTTCCCCGCCCCCCCCCCCGCCCTCAGAGTGCCACCTGCTCTCTGGCCGTCACTTGCTTCAGCTTCATGGGGCCCTTTCAAAAAATCAATCTGCAGATGACCGTGGCCACCGGAGCAGCCGAGGGGAGACGTACGCGGCCCAGGAAGGACACACTTGGCACAGGGGAGCATCCCTCTGGAAGCAGCCAGCCTCATCGGACAGGCCTCGCTGCCCGGCCACAGAAACCAGTGGCTGCTGCTAATCTGGCATCAGATTTCTAAAGGGTCGCGTCCGTACCTGCTGACCAGTATGTGTGCAAGGTTCACGCAGAATGAAGCGCAAACCTCACGCTGGGGTTCACCGAACACGGCTGAGCTGCCGGATCCCTGACGGCCAGGGCAGGAGGGGCTCCGCGTCTGGTCTGCTCTGCTCACTTCCAGAGGACAGTGTACTGCTCTGCCTGCCTTCAAGGCCCCCCCGAAGGCTGGTCCCAGCCTGCCTGTCCTGCAGAGACAGGCCCGTCCACTCCCTGCCCAGCAAGCACGCTTGGATTCTCCCTGCACCCTTTCAAGTTTCTAATTACAGTCGTGCTTTATCCAAAATGGCCTTCCCACCTGTGTCTGCCTATTAAAATGCAACTCCCCGCTCTGATCTAGCCCCAGTCCTACCTCGCCCACGAAGTCTCCTGGATCTTTGCACGCCCCACTGCTCTTCCTCCTCCAATGCCCTCTGCTTTCTGCTCGTGGCCAGTCGCTCTGGCATTTACCACATGCTGCCCTGGAGCTCAGCGACTGGTGCGTGAGTCTCATCTCTGTGCGTGGCCCAGGACCTGTCCAGAACGTGGAGCTCATGGCGTGTATGCGTAATGGGGAGGGATGCACAAGACCAGCCACGCCTGGCTGGTACTCATGTGAGAACTGGGCATATTAAGGTGTCATGCTTGTGTAGGGGTCCTCAATATGAGGCCCCTGTTTTCAATTTTTGGTGAAATAAACTCGAGTCGTGTGTACGAGTTAAACCGATGGCAGCCACTGAGCTTTCATTCTTGTGGTTACACCATTAAGACTGCTAGCTGGTGTCTCGAGGAGCCAGGAACAAAAGGCACCAAGGGTAAGTGAAGGGCCCACGTGACCAACACTCACATGGGCTGGTCATTCAGCTAAAAGCCTTTACTAAAAAAAAAAAAAAAATCTCAGGTGACCAAGCTCTGGGGTCCAGTGGGCTATTTCTGCCCCGCCGCGGGCCACTTGCTGGCTGCCCGAGGTGCAGCGCCTGTGTTTTATACTTCCGTCTCCCCCAGTGCTTACTTCTCACTGGTTGCTCAATTAACATTTGCTGAACAAATGAATTCCTTTTTATTCAGAGAGTCCATACAAATACAGGTACCTTTATGTGTGCAATGTTACTGGAGAAATTCAAGCTGACCCGACGCAGAACGAATACTGCCCGCATTTCCTCATAGGATGACGGGTGTTATCCAAGCCATCATGTTTACACCGTCTGATTCCATCAACAACAGAGAGATGAAATGGAAGCAAATGGGAGAAAGAAAATATCCGGGTGCTGAGATTATGACCCCTGCATCTCTCTACTGTAGTGTTCAGAACCATTTCACCATCTTGCAGTTGATACATGGCGTAAAGGAAAAAAAAAATCAGTGACATACGATGATGTCCGGGAACTTTCAGGAGGCCTTGGCTTTTACCTTGGACAGCAGCACCTCATTCTTGCGGCCCTCCTGGAAAGGAAGCAGAGAACGTGTGCATGAGCTTTCCCAGTCCCAGGAGACACAGTGACTGACGAGTAAACAGGCCCCCTTGCACGCTGCCACCAGCATGACAGAATGGCCGGGACGGGTTCACCTGATCTTTGGTGCCAAAATAACTGTAACGACAACGGGCTTCTGGACTGTAAGGCCGAGAACTGGATGAGGATTAGGCACTGTCATTCCACAAGACTTCACGAAGCCACTGCAATCCTCAGGGGCCAGAAGCAGCCAGCAGATACTTAGGAACCCATGGACCACTATGATAAGGAAGGGGAAGGTCCTTGGAGCCCGCGGCCAAAGGGGTGACGAAAGGCACACCTCAGCAAGCAGAGCCCATGGCGAAGTCCTTACTCTGACAACAGTGGAGATTGGGTATATCCTTAGCTTTAAGAAAGAAACTCACCGAAGACCGGCTGAGAGACATGCACTGAGAGACACTTCCCCTTTTAAAAATGAGCTGTATGAAATCCATTACTGCAGGTGCCAAGGGAGGTCACTGGTCCCAGCCCATGTGTGTGGAATCTGGCATCCAGTGGGGCGAGGTCACCTCTGCATCACTCTGTATCCACCTCTTCAAACATGTTCCAGAGCTTCTCACTACGCCTGCTCCTTCCCTCTTGTTCCCACCAGCCTTGACAGCTCAGGATACCTCCACCTGCTAGCAAACAATGTCCCCTCCTTCCTTGGGCCATGTCACCAGGAACCCGGTTTCGGTTTAAGCTGAAAGGTGAACGTGGTAGTGGGAAAGGCCTGGAGAGGCAAGCTGGAGGGCCCCGGCCCAAGAGTGAGGCCAGGCCTCCAGGAGCCCTGCTTCCCTGGAGATGCCCTTAGTGTGGAAGAAATCCTTCCACCTTAACCCTCTGCATCCAAGACCCCCAAAGTCAGTGTTTCCATTTCCCTGGGCCTGGCTAGGTGCTCCTGGAGGCCCTCGGTTCTTTCTGGCAGTGCCATGGCTCATGGCTGCAGTGACCCTTTTTTTACTAAGTGCCAGTTCACCTGCAGGTACTTAGCCTTCTCCTCAGTGCTGGGAAATAGCTGGGCTCTGGGCCAGTGGGGAAGGCTGACTGACTGTCAGAAGCAAGGCACTCTGACACTTTTTGAGCACATGTTTCTGGAGGGGGAGGGAGTTAATTGTTCCTGGGCCATGGGAAGAGAAAGAGGTTGAGAGGAAACAGAGAAGAAAGTTGTCCTTTTTAAAACGAGTTATTGAAGAGAAAATAAAATAAAATAAAATGAGTTATTGCGATTTGCTTGGGGAGAAAGCCTCCAGCCAAAAACAAAGCATGGGTGTGGGGGTAAAGATGGAACAAGAACAGGCAGACAGTCATACTACTCTATTATTAAATTACCTTCTCTACTTCTGTGTATTTTTTGAAAATTTCCGTAATAAAAAAAGATAAAACAACAAAAGAATGAATAAATACATTCAGTTGTCACCCACTTGAACTTTTAAATGAGGCAAAAACAGCTCAGCAGCATCAACATGCTCCTGTGGTGGCGTCCCTGAGACTGGCAGGGGCCAGTCTATGTACACAAAGCTGAGATGGTGCCGGAACTTCCCAGTACGGGTATCCTGGGCCGTCACCTGCTCTGTGTGAGCGCTCATGAAGTTTCATGCAATCTACCGGAGGCCCTTGGGGAAATTACAGAATGATACTGTCCATCTGTTCAAAGCAAATGCAGAAAGGGTCCTTTAGGCATTTCTTTCCAGAAGAGAAGGGAAAAAACTTGCCTCTGTTTCTGTTACTGAAGACCACACGGGGCCCACCATGTGCCAGACACGGCACTTCAGCCCCCTCGAAACTATGTACTCAAAGTCAGCTTCATGAAAATGCACGGCCTGCATTCGTCAGTGCTAGGCTAGAGTTTAAAGCTCGCTTTGGTGACCTTATGAGAGACCGTGGTTTAGAGACGTAATTAATTAACGTAATACGGCAATTAAAGAGGTTTCAGAGTATGTGTTGTTCCCTGGCCGACTTGCTATTAACACACCTGCTGCGATGAGCAAGCCAGTGGAAACTCAGAGGTCACTGGATGTCTCTAACCAGTGCCTCGACAGCCGGGGAGGCTGGGGGTCAGGATGAGGGGGCACCACTGGAGCTGCTCAGTGAACGTGCAGTACGCCAGACCCGATGAAGGGAACGACGAAGGTGGCCAGGGCCGTGCTCTGCGATGCTGCTGCGCTCTGCATGAATAGTACCTGCAGCCACCACAAGTGCCAGAGACCAGGATGCGGCGGGGATTTAGAACTCAGGAGGAGACCAGGCAGGTGGGGGGGGCAAGGAAAGAAAGCAGACAGAGAGGGTTCTGGAAGAAGACCCTGCCCTGAGATGAAAGTCTGCTCCTTCAGACCAATCTACCACACGTGAGATCTTATCCAGTAACTGCCGTCTGTAAAACAGCACAATTACTCCGGCTGAAGGAATGGGGTGGAAACTGGGGAGCCGTGAGCCTCCGCCAGCGCTTCTTCCTCAAGCTGCGGTGGCCCCAAGGAGGGGCCGAGTCACCGCAGAGGAGCGGGTGGAAAAAGTTTAAGAATTTGGGACAGACACGCAGTTGCTAATTTTAAATTTTTGCCAAGTAAAATGTTAAAAAATAAAGAATAAATACTATCATTTTCATGTCAAAAAACAAGAAAATATGTTTTTTTTTTTTTTAAAGGTGAGTCCTTTATATGAAATCTATTCAGTTGTCTGAAGAACATATATTCCCCTTCCCTTTTTCCCCGACGAGCTTTGGACGGAGGGAAATGGCATGGGCAGGCACATGGTCTAGGGGTCTCAGCGGCCCGGAGGGACCCACGCGTGCTCTCTGACTCGAGGGTCTCTGCGCCTGGGGAGGCAGGATCACAGAAAGCCTGATGCTTACCGTCTCTGAAGGAACCGCTGCCTTGGGAGGTCATCTTTAGCCTTCAGCCCTGAGAGCGCGTAGTGCGAGAAGGAGCTTTTCCATTTCGCTTTTATTTGCTTTGATTTTGACAGCTTATACTTATCTTCCTCAACTTATCTGCTTTTTGTTTCTGCTGTCATAAGGGTAGTGCTGGCGTGTCCCAGCAACATTTAATTCCTCCCCGCTGGGCCTTTTTTCTGAGTTACTTGCATTAAAGGGGGAAAAGAGCTCTGAGGGGGAGCGGAGGGTCCTGTTGGATCCCTGCCAGCTCGCTCACTAGCCCTTCCGAAACTTCAGCTCCAATGCCCACTAACCACAAGGGGCTCCTAGACCCAAGCACTTCACTCAGTCACTCTTCCAGCTGCCTGGCCTTAGGTCTCACTCCTGCTGTGCCCAAGGCCAAGACCGCACCGAGAGAGACCTGCCCTGACCACACCATCTCCATTAGTGCTCCAACCCCCGGCAACAACTGAAATTAGTTCTCACTGGTTATTACTTGTTTACTAGGCTTTGTGTTTCCTAGCTTGTTATCTGTCTCCCCAACCACGACACAAGCTCCTTGACACAGGGAGTGGGTCTGTTTAACAACCTGATATATCCCCAGGGGCATGGTAGGAGCAGGAAGATCATTTATGGAAAGTGTGAGAGATTTTGAAATGTCCATGGGTTGTGGCCTCCACGAGTTAAATTTAAAAAAAAGGGAAGGAGGGCACCTGGGTGGCTCAGTCGTTAAGCGTCTGCCTTCAGCTCAGGTCATGATCCCAGGGTCCTGGGATCGAGCCCCGCATCGGGCTCCCTGCTCAGCGGGAAGCCTGCTTCTCCCTCTCCCATTCCCCCTGCTTGTATTCCCTCTCTCGCTGTGTCTCTCTCTGTCAAATAAATAAATAAAATCTTTAAAAAAAAAAAAAAAAAAAAAAGGGAAGGAGAAGTAGAAAAGGAAAAATCAGGAAGGAAGGAAAAAAGGAAGGGAGGGAGGGAAACAAGTTTTTAAAGATATACAGGAATAAAATTATTGGTATGAAAAGATTGTAATTTTTATTCTGTGGACCTAACACCAGGCTACAACCGACACTTCCAGCCCCTCTATATTTAGCAAAATCTCTATACTCACTGAAACCACATGGATTTGGGTTAGGAATTCCTGAAAATGAAGCTGCTGATATCCTAGTAAGTGACACAATCAAGTCTCTTTTCCAGAAAATCTCATAAGGAAAGGGCAAACACTTTTCTTTCTGGACCCATGGAGAGTAACCCTGTCCAAATGCAGGGAGAAAAAGATGGGGACAAACAAAATTCAGCTGAGCACAGGGTGTTACAGGAGGCAGACGGAGTGCTAGAAGCTTTCACCCCTCACCTGACCCAGCAGAACCCACCAACGAGGCAACAGGTTTGGGGGGATTCAGTTACTGCCCAAGTGCACAGCTGGTAAGTGGTAAAGGCAGGGCTCGAACCCAAGCCGGCCACGCTCGAAGTTCACTCTTCCCACAGGCTTCTCAAGGTCCCTCCCCGACCTCGGATGGGGGGAAGGAAAATTCCAGCTCTGAATGTGTAACAAATGCTGCTTCCAGGTGGCCTTTGATGCTATTTTACTTGTGAGTTTAATATGCTTACTAAACGTTAGGGGAATGAAAATAAAGTTGTGATGTCTCTCAGAACGTTCAATTCGAGACTCGAGATGGGCCAGCGAACCACGCAGTCCTGAACTACCTAGATGCGGTACTTCACTGTTGGATCACACTGCCGACCTGCTGTTACCCATTCCCAGACCAGTGGGAAACCAGGCAACCACTCTGGTTTTTAAAGGCTCCTCTTGAGACGAACACAAATCCCCCCACAGCCTTCCCTGCCTGGCCCCATCTCCCTCTTACCTCCTTGAACTCCTTCACAGTCTTAAAGTACAGCCTCTGCTTTTCTAACAGTTCCAAGTACTGGTCGTTCAACTGGTCTCTTCTCATCTTGTTCTCTTGCTTCTTCTTTTCCATCTGTTGAAACATTTTGGGAAATGGTGAGGAAGGGCATGTAGTGACCAAGGCCTGCAGGCAACACCCAAAAGGTACTATTACCAACATTTTCATGGACTTCTTTACATCACTTCTGAGATTGACCTATTTATTTGCATGATATTACATAGAGGTTTCTCTAATTTACTCAGCAATTCTATCATTGGGCACTAACTGTCCCATTTGTATGTGTGTGTGTGTGATTACAATTTCACAATCAACAGACTGGTGGTTCTCCACCAGGGGTGATTTTGCCCCCTGAAGGGCATGAGGTGGTGTCTGGGGACGGATTAGATGGCCACAGCTGTGAGGAGAGGGTGCTCCAAGTACCTTCTGCTAGGAGCCAGGGATGCTGCTAAACTTTCTACAACATGCAGGACAGCCCCCACACAACAAGGCGTCATCTGGTCCAACATGTTAATTGTGTTGAGGTTGAGAAACTCCTATGTAAATAACTGAGTCCTCTTTCATTCAATGTAAGTATTTCCATGCTATTTTACACTTTCAACAATCAAAACTTTAAAAACTCTACAATATTCCCAATCACACTGCTACTTTACCCATTTTTCTATTGGTGGAAAATTTAGAGTGTTTCCAGGACGGTGACCTCATAAACAAAAGGCTGGATTTGGGTTAAAGACTTTTTCCTAAGGTACCTGACAGCTTAGTCTTCCAACAGATATTGCACGGTCACCCTGAGGACTAAACACGGTGGTGACGAGGCGGTATCACTGCTCCCACAGAGGGTGCACGCTAGAGGGGCTGATGCTAACCAAGCACCTTGCACAATGAGCTCCATGTGCAAATTCCTATTCATGATCGCTACTGTGAAGAGAGTGACTGGGCTGGGGGACAGAGAGGCGGGTGGGTGCACGGCCTCTTCAGCTGGATGGTCATGGAGGGCTCTCTGAGGAGGTGACATCTGGGCAGAGTCAGCAGTGGTATGTGCACTATTTCCAGCAGCAAGCGAGAGCATCACCCAGATGGTGAGGGCAGAAAGCTGTGGGGGCCAGCTGGTGCCTGGCTCGCAGCAGGTGCTCAAGAGCATGCTGGACGGAATCACTGGTCTTCTGATGCCCGAGCAGGGCTTCTGAGTTACACGTTGGAAGGGACGGCGCAGTAAATCCAGGTTAAAGCTGAACTGGCTGCACTGTATCCCAGTCATCCGCCTCTCCAGGCCACAGGCCCATCACCTGGTGAACTGCAACCTGGTGTCCCCGCAGCCTATCCCACCCACATGGGCATTGATCTGCCTGGTCCACTCCTGACCATGTATCCAGCTCCTAAGTCACCTGGTGACCTAATCCTGAGCCCCCTGCCCTCTTCTTTCCACAGGTCTGCACATGGACACCGGTCACATGCCTGAGCCCAGGTCTGGAGTCTGGTAACCTGCCTGCCCCTGAGTCTCCCAGAGGAGGGCGGTCCCCCCGGGGACTCTGGTCAGGGCCATCTTACACTCATCTCTGGCTCAGCAGTCCGCCCTGCTCCCTTCTGGCAGGCTTCCTGATGCTGTCCAGATGACTATGGTTCCTGTCACCACTTCCCACAGCTGCTAGGAACCTTTTCTGCTGAGCTGGGTGGGACCTCACTGCTGGGTCCCTACCCTTTAAGTCACATAGCCTGGCGGATAGATCCCGGACCTTTCCTGCCTGCTCTGTCCTCCAGCAGAAAATCTGGCCATGAATGACTATGTCTTAGCAACATAAACAGGGCACTTTAATAAATTTAATTTGAATGTCCCCAGGTCCAACCGGGAAAGGTAGTGTAGCAACCCTGAAACGGACTGACCTCGAGGCCAGAAAGGCCTGGGTTCCAATCCTACTTCTGTCACTCACTGTGTATCCCTGGACAGGTTATTTCATCTTTTGGAATGACAGGTCCCCTAGTTACAAAATAAGGATAATATCACCTAGATCACAGGTTACAAGGTATGTATGACACTAGTTGTTAAGTGAATGACACATCACTTGGTTCAGGGTAGTACTCAATAAAGACTGTGTTCTGTCTTCACACTGGACACTTAGAATGCGCTTGTGAACAGGCGGTAAGAGCCCTCAGAATCAGGAGCTGACTCGTAGGTGTGAGTTTTATTTTCACACTGTCCTAGCAACCCCTTCCCAAGGCCCACTGTTCCCACTCCTTGCTCATCCCCCTTCACGCTCTAGGTCAGGAACCCTAGATTCTTTTGCGGAGCACTTGCTCCCAGTATTCCAGAGAGCCAGAGACTTCACCTCCTCAGGATGAGGTTAAAATGCCTTCCAGTGGGTGTCTGGGTGGCTCAGTCGGTTAAGCGACTTCCTTTGGCTCGTGTCATGATCCCAGGGAACTGGGTTCAAGCGCCGCGTCGGGCTCTCTGCTCTGCGGGGAGCCTGCTTCTCCCTCTCCCTCTGCCTGCCGCACCCCCTGCCCGTGCTCTCTCTCTGTCTCTGTCAGATAAATGAAATCTTTAAAAAAATAAAATAAAATGCCTTCCAGTATGTGACTCTCTCTTCACTCAGGAGGCCTTCTGTGCACTGTACACACCTTTCCTGTTACATGTACACCCTGCTGGTCTATGGTCTACTCCGTGTACGTCCCACACCCACCAATTCCGGGGCTGTGTGTGCTCCGTGAGGACACAGACTCCCCTGCCACATATACTCTGAGCAGGAACCACCATGGCATCCATAGAGGGAGGGCTATGGTTTTTTAAACAAACACTTCAAAAGACATGCATCCAAGCGAATGTTGTTCTGCAAAGACAGCCTTCTTGCATTTGAAATGCCGGCCAATAATCAAACGTGACCAGGAACCCTCTTTGAGAACTGCCTTTGCAGTCAATTGAATGAATTCATTCACTCAGCAAACAGGTCGTGAAAGCCCACCATGGGTCAGGTGCCGGGCTCGCCACTGGCGATGCTCACATGAGGAAGAGAACCCTCTCTGCCCGTGGGCATCTCGTACCCCACCATCTAGTTGGGGAGACAGACACAGAGCAGCCTCTTTCACTGGCCAGCACTGAGGTACCAACAGCATGAAGCCTGGGGGAGAATGGAGAGAATGAATGGATCACATCCACTTCTTTTCCTAGGAACGCATCTCCTGGTAAACAGGAAGGGGAAGCCAAAGGAAAAAAAAAACAACAAAATAATCAATTCCCAGTGTTCTTTACTATGGACAAGAGCAGCTCTGCAGGGTGCCGGGTGGCTCAGTGGATTGAGCCTCTGACTCTTGATTTCAGCTCAGGTCATGGTCTGGGGGTAGTGAGATGGAGCCCAGCATTGGGCTCTGTGCTGGGGGTGGAGCCTGCTTAAGATTCTCTCTCCCTCCCCTTGACCCCCACTTTCCAGCTCTCTTTCATTCTCAAAAAAAAAGAGCAGCTCCCTAAGGAGGAGCATGATGGCATGACAGCAGGGCGGAAAGGTCCGCCCCGCTGTGATCTGGGTTGTTAAAGGCTTGTGGTTAGCTAGGCTCTCTGTCCTCCTCCTCCTCCGTTATACCCTACCTAGCTCATCAAGAAGGGACCGTCCTGGCTGGGGTTTGTGTACGTGCACAAGGCAGATCACGTGCTGCCTCTTGACTGCTTTCATTTTTGGGGCTGAACAGTCTTGTCACTAGTGGTAATTTCTTTTTTTTCCTCCACTGACATCATTTTATTGAAGTCGTTAATGGAGAGATTAATATTTTCAACAGGGAAAGGGACATAAAGAGCTTTTGCCCTTAGTTCATCTCTTGTGAGATGAGATTATAGGAACCATGAAGGCTGGCCTTCTGTGAGTGGGTTTTTATGATGCCAAGTTCTACAGGCACCCTTTCCCTTGTGTGTTCGCATTCTGACATCACCCCTTGCACCACTCGAGCCCCAAGCTCGAGAGAGGAGATGCCGAGTCCCCAGAGTTTGACTGCCATGCCTGAGGACCACTCTGGTGTGATCCACGTTTTTAAAGGGATCGAAAGTAAGAGATTTGGAAGTATTAGCAAAGACTCATCTGGTTACAACAGCAGAAAACTGTAGCCACGTCTGGTTTCTAGACAGTCATCAAATCTTTACTACAGTCAAAATGGCCCAAGTGCAGAGCCACAGAGTGATGAAAACTCCACGCTGGCCCCAGGATGAATGATTCTCTGTAAGGCAATATCTGGAACTCTCAATGCTTTTCAATTCCTCTTTTCTCTTCTGAGGCATAATATCCTCTCACTTCAGAATTCAGTTCAGTAATTATTTGCGTCTTTTACGGAGGATTCCTGAAAACTAAAATGCTCTCAAGCATCCTAAGGAATGAATCTCTAATGGTAGAATTTCAGGAACCAAAGATCCAGTGAAGAAGAGACTGTGGGCAAGAGAAGAAGTCCATTGGTGAAAGTTGGCTTCCTCATCTATACAATGTGGGTAACACTACTCATTTAGGAAGGCTTCTAGGAGGACTAGCACCATGCTTGGCCCATAGTAGATGTTCAATCCATGGGGCTACCGTTAAGAGCTTCCATTAAACCACCAGCCTATGGAGCTGGTGCTGCCCGTTGCAGGGTCGGAGGTCTGCTGGGAATCCAAGCTGCAGACACTGAAGGTGTGTCTTCAGGATTGGGAGCACGTTCTCAGGATAGGCAGAAGAGGCCTGCTCTTCCTAAGGCCTTCTCCGTAACCAGTGTGAGATCCTGGCTGCACTATAGAAAACAAGTCCTCTCACCTTCATTCTGCTCTGCTTAATTCCTTCTACGATCTGTTCCATCTGACGTAAAAACTGGTCCCGGGCAGTAGGGGAGGCCATGGCTCTGAAAGGAACAATCAGCAGAGTGAAGACCAGCATGCAGGACGCTGAGGAAGGGGGAGGCATCAAGGAGTCTGCCCGGTGCCCAGATGATACCTTTGTGAGGCGTGGTGGACTCCTGGGGGCCCCTGGGTCCCAGGAAGTTAGGGATTCTAAACTCCGAGGAAGGCACGACAATTAGCCTCATCTCATAACTGAATATTAATATTAACCTTTTTACTCACTTTCTCTACAATTTGCTTAAGTATGTATTTTCTTAAAGCAAAACACAATGTTATTAAAATCAACAAAAGTATTTCTTACTTTGATGACGACATGCACTGCCTAAGAAATGAATTCCATTTAGTTTTTAGAAATCTGAGGATTTGGAGGTACTGCTTAAGACTGGTAGACATACTCAGATTTCCCTAAAACCACGGTCAGGAAACCTGGTTTCGTTTCTAAGGGCAGCAGCTAAAGGAGTGGATTTCCTGGTGTCCTGAAACCGTCCCCTTCACTTCCTGCTCTGTGCTGGGAACGGCGCCACAAGAATCCGAGCATGCGGATACAGGGACTGAGAATTCTGCCACAGGACGGGCTGACAGAGCAGAACTCATCACAGCACCATCACACACTGCAGCCTCTCTCAATTATCAGGAAATAATGATGAAGGCACCATTTTTAGAAATGTCAAGGCACTAATTGAATCTGAATCTTATCAGGGAGCTGTGGTTTCTTTTTGGTTTGTTTGTAGTTAGAAATGAAGCTTAAGATCTGGAGTTTGTAATCCATTCAGATCTTAGTCACCGGTCACCTGCCAGGGGCTGAGAGGTTCATGCTGGAAGCAAAGGGAGCCTGCTACATAGACAGCAAGCCCTGGGCTGCCGGACGGGGAGCAGGCCACTGGGCATGCTTGAGGGCTGGTATGACTTCAGTACAGGTGGGCTTGCCATACAATTTTTGGGGAAAAAGAATTCTTATCTGCATAAAGTAGTTTGGAAGATGCACACTCACCTAGAAATAAAACCTATCATTAGATTTTAAAAATCTTTTAAAAAAGTAGATTATTTCATTATCTAAATTGTGACGCATCTTTATGTGCTCAAGAACTAATGGTATTGATCTAATCTTAACAAGACAAAAGTAATATATGAAGAGATTACAGTAGTGAGGCACAAATTACTTGAAAGTTACTTTTTTCCCCCAAGATACTCCTTGGTGTTTCTCAAACTCACTCTAACGTCACTGTATTTTTGCAAGAACATGTAAAGCACGACACAGGTGCACTTTGCAGTGGGGGTGAGAGTGTAAAACCACCTGTCTAGCCCCGTCTCGCCCCTCGTACTTCCTGTCACAGGGAGGCGAGCCGAATGCACAGTGAAGGGTACAACGAGGTACTGACAGGAAGGAGGACGGCCAGGACTTACTGTGAGAAGTTCTCATGAATGGAGTTCAGCAGGCTGATCTGAGGAGGAAAGGAAGAGAAAAAGGAAAAACCATAAGCAAAAGGTAGAAAGAGCCCCGCATGGCCCCAACCACTGCAAGGCTGTCTTGTCTCTGACACTGCTTCTGAAAGCAGCACACCTTGTTTACGGAGATGAAAGAACGTGAGAAAAAGAGCAGCATGTGCTTAGTCCCACAGTTTTTCCCAAAGCATCTACCTTCTGACAGCCCATGACCCCAGGAACGGAGGAAGAGGGCTCCCAAGGGGCCTAAATTCCAGCAGAGAAGACACTCAGCTACCATTAGGGCCCTTTGGGCAGTTGCCACCAGTCCCTGCTTCCTCACCAAACAGTGTTCTTTATTTTCAGGGCTATCAGCTTAGGGGTGAAGAGCAAGGACACTGTGCCCATCCTGTAATTTCCCAATGTGGCCAGCTGCTGGGCGGCTCTGAGAGCCCCCTTCCCACGGAGAACGCCTTAGCCCGCACAGGAGGACCCTCTCTCTGCCCCAGTGATACAGTCCGGGGCAGGGCTCTGAGTTGAGGGCCAGAAACCTCATCTTCTTTCTGGCTGTGTCACTAACTCAGCTTGTCATTGACCCTACTTGGACCTGAGTCTGTAACACGGAAATGGTATTCTTGTCCTTAGGACTCCACAGGGATGCTCGAAAGCTAAAACAGCACAGGCGTAAATGGATTTGGAATAAAAGGCACAATTTATCCAAATACAAAGTTCTATGTTAATATGGCTTGGAATTAAAAGGCTCCCACCCCGCCCCTGCATACTCCTAGTTTTTAAAAGAATGCAATAACTTTAAACACTACTGATGAAGGAAGGTGATGGGCTTTCTCAGAAGGGCTGGCCTGTCCCTAAGTTAGGGTTGGTAAGTCTTCCCCTCACTAGGCAGAAAGACCCCAAGGCCACAGTGTGTGGCAGGGCTACCCCCCCAGGTCTGACATAAATCCTACCAAATGCACTCATCTCATACTCAAATATTTATCAAATGCCTATCATGTGCCTGTCACTGTGGAAGACCCCGGATATAGAGAAAAACAGAACTCAATGCCCCTTCTCAAGAAATGTCCTCTAGGGAGAGAGATTGATCTGGTTTGATTGACAATAGCCAAGAAAGCTGACACTAATTACACATGCCTCCATTTGGGGGTCACGTGAAAGATGCACCTGCGATATCATTCTTATTAAGGGGGCAATCAGTACAGGTGGCAAGGTGACGATGAAATGGAAACAAATTCTGTTGACCTCGAGGTGAGGGGGTAGGCAGAACTAGTATGTGTCTGGAGCCACCAGATACAAGGACCTTCACCATCATTTCCCATTCTGTCTCCATCACAGTCAAGCAAAGCGGGTGTAATGCCCTCTTTTACAGAATAAAACCCCAATCTGTCCAACTGAAAAGCGCATGCTCTCTCCATCCCCCTGTGTTGCTACTATGAAGACCACATTGTTCCTTTTCCTCCCTTAAAACATAGCTGCACACCCTGCCACCATGCTCCAATCATCTGTCATCTGATGTGAGGGAGCCCTGAATCATGAGTGGATTTAACCTGAGTGTCAGAGTAATGCGGAGGGGTGTCAGTGCCCGGGGCACCCCTTTTCACTCCTGGCGGCCACTGATGATTAGCTAGTTTCCCCGTGTCAACTCAAATGAGCCCACCATCCCCATTTTATGTAGCTATTCCTTTAAAACTCAAACTAAAGTTTTGCCAACCCAGGCCCCCTCCACGTGTGCCTTCTGAGTTTCTCTCTAGACATCATTTCTCACAAGGCACTACGAAACTGCGGTCCACCAGTCCCATGTCAGCCCATGCACCTGTGCAACATCAGCTCTGAAGCGTCTCTTACTCTCTACCTCTGTGACCCAGCATGGGGCACACAGCAGGCGCTCCTTCCACTCCCGCCCACTGCCTCCCACTCAGTTTGTCTGAGCTTCCTGGGGTCAACAGCCCTGTCTCTGCTCTTCTGATTAAGTTATCTGCTTTTCATACAGGTTCTTACCTCTTTTTCCAAATAAACCTTTTTATCATCCAGGGTATTATATAAAGTGAAGAACTGCTTGGTTTCTTTGTGCACTGCGGAAACTGTAAAGAAATCAACATACGGATAAGAAAATGCATCAGAACAATCCTAAGCTCCCCCTGCCCCAGGAGGCCCACCCACAGGAGCCCGGCGTGTCAAGGCGTCTGTGTGGAAGCCCCACCGTGCACACAAGCCTGTGCAGAGTTGCTTCGGGCTGGCGGGAGCCGGCCTGCTGTGACTGGCCCAGCCGGGACGAGGAACCTGGCAGCATGTGGGACGGGTGGGTTTCTCAGGTGAGGCACCCTGAGGGGAAGGTGGCAAGGATGAGGAAGCCACCATGCCACCTCCTCCTGCTTAGGTGGCGTCCTCCCTTCCCACACTGCTCCTGAGCAGGAGCCACAGGCTGCTCCCTTTTGGAATCCCTATGCTTAGCACGGGCCTCTACAGCAGGCCCTCCAAAATATCTACTAGATGAGTGTCATGCCTAACCTAGGGCAGAATATGTGCCTAAGGAGGATGAATTTTCTTCCCATTTCTGTGCATATGACTAAGGGGGGAGATCTTATTTACCAGGCTTCCAACATCCTTTCCTATAAAATTACTCTGCATCTCTGTCCACCTCTTGTTTTTCACTCTTCCCTATAGAATGACGTAGGAGGAAAGCACCAAAATCTAGGACTGGGACTGGGCCGTATTCACCAGAGGACGAGGTCAGGGGGGAAGGATTCCTGCCCCAGCTCGTCTTCCTGCTTTGTGGCTGGGTGCTTGGGCGGCCCCCACGTGGCTCTGCGCCTATGAGCCTTCCTCATCGCTCTGAGTTCTTTTAGCATACAGCGGGGGATAAAATCCCAAGACCTGGATTCACAATCAGGCTTTGGGCCTAAGCTGAGCCCTCCAATGTAGCCGTAACCAAAGATCCTGATGTCTAACAGTTACCAGGCACTGGCCGGACGGCAGCGGGGTCTGCTTTCCCAGGGGCTCTTGCTTGTTGAACGCAGGTCCCTCTGGAGCAGCACGAGTTGGGGAAGAGAGACAGGCAGAGCAGGCCATGGGCACTGGTGGTTTCCTTGGGCAACTGCCACTAACATTTAAACCCGAATCTTTAAGCCAATCAGCCAACTTTTAATCTGATTACCCAGTGAGAGCTGTGCCTCCCCACAGCGGTGCAGCTCAAAGATGAGCGGGGGCTGGAGATACTGCTGTACGTATTTGGTAACAGAGGTTAATAACCCGATACAGGTATTTTGAGGCAACAGTCAAAAATGCTCCCAATATCAAACTGTCTAATTTGTATAAAAATTACCACATGAACTACTCAGTATAAAATACTATTCTTTTTCTTTTTTTTTTTTTTTTAAGATTTTATTTATTTATTTGACAGGGAGAGACAGCAAGAGAGGGAACACAAGCAGGGGGAGTGGGAGAGGGAGAAGCAGGCTTCCTGCTAAGCAGGGAACCTGATGCGGGGCTCGATTCCAGGACCCTGGGGTCATGACCCGAGCCAAAGGCAGATGCTTAACGACTGAGCCACCCAGGTGCCCCTAAAATACTACTCTTGTTCAGAGCTTTAGAACAGTGGATTTCAAGCCTGGCTGAAACACAGAATAGCCTGGGAGCTTTTAAAATCTCATGACCAATTGAGATTTTATGGAGGCAGGATCGGGTGATTACAATGTGTAGCCAAAGTTGAAAATCACTGCCATAAATAAACCAATCAACCTTTAGCTTTGTTGCTCAGGAATGTGCCTGTCACCCTTCCTCTATTCAGATCAAGGACTGGGTGGGGACTGTATATATTTGACAATAATAATAATAATGAAAATGATACAGATATTTTGGTGTAACTGCTTGAAAATTTCTTTGGTATAAAAATATCCTATCGGGGCGCCTGGGTGGCTCAGTTGGTTAAGCGACTGCCTTCGGCTCAGGTCATGATCCCGGAGTCCTGGGATCGAGTCCCACATCGGGCTCCCGGCTCAGCGGGGAGCCTGCTTCTCCCTCTGACCCTCTCCCCTCTCATGCTGTTTCTCTCTCTCTCTCTCAAAAAAAAAAAAAAAAAATCTTTAAAAAAAAATAAATAAAAATATCCTATCAAAAGGACTTAAACATGTGTCAAATTTTACTCTGAAATATCCAGATGCAAGGTATTGTTGATTATTATTATTGTTAAAAGCTGGAAAGTAGGCAGGGATACAGAATTACGGGAAAAGATTTAACTTAGGGCAGAAACTATTTTCTGCTGAGAAGCTGCCACTGTTGATACTTGTCCCTGACCATTGGAATCAAGCTCGAGGGCCGTGTACAACACCAGGATAGGGGCAGGCGTGAAAGGAAGCATGACTCTGACCCTAGTAAGGACAGTGCTCTGGCCTGAACCAAGAAGGATGTTCGAGAGGCCAAGGGCCCAGGACAAAATCTGAGGTGGATTCTGGAAGAAGGGATGGAGTTTGCCAAGTGGGAGTTGTAGGACAGTGGCATTCTGGACTTGGGGACAAACTCACAGGCCAAAATGCAGATACCCTCACGAGAGGGGTGAGGCACTGAGGGACTGTAAGGGAAGCTGGCCTGACTGATGCAGGACTCTGATCAGTGTAATTAGGATCTGAAGAGCCTCCAGTAATTATGGAGAGCTATTAAATATTAAAGCTTTTAAAGCAAGAGTGTAAAATGATCAAATTTCTGTTTGGGAAAGACCTCTCAGACAAGAGGGCAGACTCTGGGCAGTGATGAGAAGGTGGCTACAGCAGTAGTCCAGAAGAAATGAACTTGACCATTACTTGGAAACAGAACCAGAAGAGCAGCGGGATCCAGAGAAGACTAAGGGGCTGTGGGTGCTAGACAGTGATCCCCGTGACCAGGAGGAGAAATAGGGTAGGGAGGCTGAATTCAGTTTTGTATCTGTTGGGTCTGACAGTTGAGAAGGGGTTCTAGGCATAGGTAACGAGAGGAGTCGTGGCCTAAGCTGTGTGTCAAAGTGCATGGTGTACTGAGGGGCCGTGTGTGGACCGGGGAAGCCAGAATGTGGGCTCAGAGAAGGAAAGGGGGCCTCCAGGCAGGCCGCTTAGACTGGGGAGGTTCTGGAGATAATAAGGAGAGACATTTTCTTCAGGAGGCCCGGTGAGCTCCTGAAGACTGGACAGCAGAGAGAGGGGGACATGATAGGTGGTGGGTGAGGGACTCAGACAAGGGTATACAGACCGGCTAACGAGCATGCAGCTGAGCTCTGACACAAGTAAGAACAGCTATCAGGGTGGCAGTGGGAACAGACAGGCAGTGACAACTTTGAGGGTCACTCTGAAGCTGACAAGGCCAGCTCGCTGATTCCAGCCAAGAGAGACCAGTCCTGGATTACTGGGTGAATACAGTGCTGTCAAAGTCAAGGATCACAAGGGCAAGAAAGTTCATCCAGAAGAACAATGAGTGAGGACTGATCCAGAGACGCTCTATCATGGAGTGCTCACGTCCCGTGGGAGGCTGGAAAGCGGATGGGGAGCTCAGTGGAGCCCAATGGCTGACCAGGAAGAAGGCGGGTTTAAAACGTCATGCTAAGAGCTCAATTAGCTCAGTCTGTCCACAGAGAGGGCGGCAGAGCACCCTAATGCTGCTCCTGGGGTTAAGGGTCACTTAGCAGTGGGTTATGTGGAATGAGGGCTGGGGGGGCCTGATGATGACAGGGAGCCCCTTCCGGTGGTGGCTCTCACCAATTATGCTATGATGCATGCCCTCCCACACTCACATGGGACAGAACCCTCGCCTCCCGTGCCTCCCAGGACCAGTCTTGAGAGTGTTTGTGGTCGATGCACCTACTCTGGCGGTAGAGTTCAATAAATCTCTTCTGATACTGTATTAGCTCAGCTCGGCTGGGTACTTCATCAATCTTGCGATGCAAAATTGCTATTTCTCGATTTCTTCGAGCCTAAATGCAAAAGGAAGGGGGAGACAATACTATTTGGTAAAAGGTCTTACATGTTCTCTGGGGAGCCAAAATACTGCCCCCACCTCCTTCTGAGCGTAACCACACACCCCACCCAAAAACCGCTATTGGCTTGAGGTCCCCATCTCAGATTCTGATGGACCCTCCTCCCACTTTGTGACACATGGAGAAGGTGTGTGTGTGGCTATGAACTAGAACCAGAGAAGGCAGCAAATGAATGGCTAGGGACAGAAGATCCTACGTGGGAAGGGCTTTTGTGGACAGTCCTCGGCCATCCCTCTAGGCCCCAAAGGACTCAAGAGTAGCTGATTCTACCATCACCAGGTGGGGAGCAGGAATGAAAAGGAAGGCTTCCCAGATGACGAAGAACCAAATTCCTTAGCCTATTGAAAAGCTCCTACAATTTACTCCTACAGTATCTTTCTCGCACTTTTGCCCTACCATGGACTGGGGGTCCAGTAGCCAAACTGGCCACTGACGGCACCTGGGGAGGCAGAGTGGTGCGGTGTGGATGGGCTCCCACACTGTTCCCTTTCTTCTGTGCCACCCTATCTCGCTCTCCCGTCTGCCCTGCTCACAACAGCGTGTGGGGGTCTCTAAGTACTGGGGAAAGACAAGCCTCCTGGGGAGAAACCCACCAAACCCAAAGTAGGGGCTCTGTGGCTCTGGTCAGAGGGAAAAATGTGTTTGTCCTTTTGGCCAAGGCTACCCTGTCCCTGGGTGCTCAGGCTCTGACTCCTGAATTTTTGTCTTCCCCCCCCCCAAGAATCTTACTGTTTTTACTGCATCTTTAACCTTTCCCTTTCTACTGGCTCCCCCTTCTCACCAGCATCTAGACAGGCTAAGGTCCCTCACCCCTCAAAAGCCCTTCGCTAAGTCCTGATCACCTTTCAGCTAGTAGGCTCTTTCTTCTTTTTTTTTTTTTTAAAGATTTTATTTATTTATTTGACAGAGAGAGACACAGTGAGAGAGGGAACACAAGCAGGGGGAGTGGGAGAGGGAGAAGCAGGCTTCCTGGGGAGGAGGGATCCCGATGCGGGGCTCGATCCCAGGACCCTGGGACCATGACCTGAGCCGAAGGCAGACGCTTAACGACTGAGCCACCCAGGCGCCCCAGCAGGCTCTTTCTTCTGCAACAGCAGCCCAACTTCCTGAGAGCCAGCACCCCCAGTGCCTGTAGCCGCTCCCACGCCCGCAGTCATCCTTCTCCCCACTGGCAGCTGGCTTCTCCCAACACCTGCCGCACTGCTCTCACTAAGTCACCGCAGACCTTCTCTGGGAGACAGTTCATGGATAATTGTCAGCTTCTAGCTTTCTTGATTTCTAGCAAAATTTACCATTCTCTCTGCTGAGCCTTCTGCTCAGCTTCCACAAGACCCTGGCTTCCCCAGGCCTCCAGCTACCTCACTGGGGAGTTCCTCCTTTTCCTCTGCCTGTCCTTACACAGGTTTTACCCCACTGTCACAGCTTTGGTTACCACCAACATAGTGCTGCCACCCAATGGCCAGCCCAGACTACCCTGAGCATCAGACCTGACACCCGATCACTTCTTGGACATTTCTACTTGGTTGAGTGCCCCAACTTTCAAGAGCCGCAAACAGATCTCAATAACACTCCTATTCACACACACCCCCTTGAACCCTGTTCTTTTTTTAATGCTTTTTCTCAATGAATACAAGTACCCACCCGCATCAGAAATTCAAGCACCATCCTTGACTCCTCTGTTTCTTTGACTCAGCTGGTGCTAAGTTCCATCAGATACGGCTTTTTAATCTCTCCCATGCCAGCTCATGTCCGCCCAGCCCCATGGTCCCCGCTCTGGCTTAGGCCCCCAGCAGGCTTATGGTTTGACTGTAGCTTCCCTCTAGGGAGTCTGAAGCTGCCCATGATTGGCAATTTGCATATCAACTCCCTTGTATTTGATGTATAGGGACATATCTTGGTTCTCAAATAGCCAGCCAGCTCCCAGAAGATGGGCCATCCCATTTACCATTCCTGGTGCCTAACACAACACTGAATATACATACAGTAAGCACATAGTCACCAAGTCTTCAGGTATGCAGTTGTCTATTTTCCTGGTTTCATTTAATTCTGTTTCTTTAAAGATTAGCAGTGTCCCTGTATCAGGGACAAATCTGATGCACCCAAATTTAACCAAACAGCTCAGCAAAGCAAGCAAGAGCCAGAGATAGGAGAGACAGGGGCTCACTAGCCCCTGCAGCCCTTTGACCATTCCCGTCAGAGCCTGGCTTTCTCTTCCCGGAGAACAGGGAGAAGGCCCAAGCCAAAGGACAACACGAGCTAACTCTGGGCTTCTGAGCTTCCATGAGCCAGATCCTGGCAATGCCAGGGATTTTGCAAAGAAATTTTGACTCTGTGTGACTTCAGCTTTAGAACCAACCATATTTGATGGCTTTCTTACAAATCTCCAAGGTTATCAAATAAGACCGCTAAAATGGGCACGTGATTTTAGAGGAAAAGTGCTAGACAAGAGCTCTGGAACTTGAAGGCTGGCTTTGGCACTTACCAGCTTCTTGACTTTGGACAAGTACGTAACTGACTTGAGTGAATTACTTCATATAGAAAATGAAGCTAATACCTACTCTCCACCCAGAGATCTTGATCAAATCCATCGAGATGACCGTGAAAGTAACGTACTGATGCGAGGTGTTACTGTCAACATCCTAAACCACACAGTTCCACTCCAGACAGAACACTGGCAAACCGCAGCCTCCGTACCTGTCGTTCTTAGATACTGAGACTTCCTAGTTCTCGACAGGAGACCCAGATAAGTGTATTTATGTGTTTTTTTGCTCTTGCTTTCACTTACCTGTAGTAAACGGATCTTGTAAAGTTTCTCTTTCTCCATGTTATACCGTCTGTCTAGGTCTTCCTAAAAATTGGAAAAGGACACAATTATCTAAGAGCAGGAAACTTTCATTCTTTGATAAAGTCTTTTGGAACTGAATAATATCTCTCCATTCTGAGGCCCCAAATTTCTTTTCTCAAATGGCCGAGTTTAGAGTCTGGGTCTTATGTGAAGTATCCCCCAAATTTATGTGCCCCCCCCAAAACTATGATGATAAGGAGATAATTATTAAAGAATCTGTTGTTCTAAGTCCCCGTGTTTATAGTGACACTGGTTTGCTTTCTATGTTTCTACTTAGAGCTACACTGTCCAACATGATAGCCACTAGCTGTGTGTAGTTATTTGAATTTACATTCACTGAAATTTAAGAATATTCAGTTTCTCAACTGCAATAGCCACACATCAAGTGCTCAGTAGCCACAAGGAGCTAGTGGCTATCATACTGAACAGTGTAGCCACAGAACGCTGCCATCAATGCAGAAAGTTCTTTTGGACAGCACTGAAGTACGAGAGAGGAACTAGCTCTCACTGAGCCCCATGAGGTAAGACATGGTTAGATGGTTTGCTACATCAAAGAAAGCTATGAAAGGGGTCAGAGCTGTCTTCTCCCCCAGCACATGTATGTACACGTGCGCACACACCCCACACTCAGTCTCCCCCACAGGGCCCAGCTGCACGCAAACCCCACACGACTGTACTACAGGACTCCTGACGCTCATTCTCTAGTCTGAGGGCACAAAGGGAAGAGGCAAACATTAAAGAAGCAAGTGTTTAGAGCTTTCCTGCTTTGCTCTTCTTCCTCTTTTTCTTTCTCCTGGATGTTTGTTTTGGAGGGTGGGGAGCACTGGTTTAACTCAGAACAGGGGTCAGCAAACTATTGCCCATGAGCTATACCATACAACCCTTGGGCCAAATTCACCTCACTGCTTCTTTTTGTGAATAGTTTTATAGGAGCGTAGCCATGTTCTTTCATTTCCAGACTGACTACGGCTGCTACAGCGGGGTTGGCACACCATGCTGAACATATTTCCTATTTGGCCCTTTACAGTTTGCTGACCTTGGAATGTAGTACAGTAGAGAGTTCTCCCCCTGCAGGACCCCACCCCTCAGAGCCTACGTGCTGTGACCAGCCTGTGTGGTGAAGGCACGCCTCTCCCCTTCTCAGCTGAGATGCCCGAGCAGACACAGAATGCCTGCACAAAGTGCAGGGAGAAAACCCACCAGAATGGCGGTCTTCAGGACCATCCTGCGGAGACCCTGCTTCCATCTGAGGGGCCCCCCGAGAGCCCGCACGGGAAGTGGTGGTCATAGAGAAAACTTCAGTCGGCCTGAGAAACTGTCAGGGGAGGGTACAAGGCTGGCCACCACTCCCGTGGAGGACAATGGCAGTGCTGAGAATGGGTGGGTACTTACATTATGAGTCATCCCAGGGGTTACGGCACCATGTGGCTCTCCAGCAGACAGGCTCTGAAACGATGAAAAGTAATGCACGCATTCCTGACTAAGGGGAATGGGACAGAAGCTGTGGGTCTGCATTGTAGGAAGGGGTGGGGGTGGGGGACCGTGTCCTTGGGCCCCAGATTTTAAATTGTTCTTAAATCGGTGTCACACCCAAACAAGCTAAACGGCAACTGTCTTTGAACGTCATAATCCCTCTAACAAGATGTGATTGCTAAGAAGAGAAATAGGATCCTGTAAGTCTGATTTGTACAAACTCAGAGGCTGATTGGGCTGACGAATTGAGCCCTAAAGGTTCAGTTTTAGAAACAACTGGAAAGGCCCGCTGTGTGATGACAGTCCCAGGACACCACTGCACTGGGAGGCCAGACTCTGCTACTCCTCCGCGCCAGTCCTGTGCCACCAGCACGGAGGCACCTCCAAGACCTACGTGCTACACAGCCGGGGCACGGTCCCTGAGCGGAGGGCACACGGACAGGTGCTGGTTGGCTCGGACCTTCCCCTCCCTGAGCCTTGAGCTGCCCGAGCCTGTTCTCAAGGGAGAGAGTGCAGTCAACGGACTCTGAGACCACATCCAGCTTGCGCATCCTAAGCACAGGGGGCCTCAGCGAATGAGCTTGGAATGAAGTGTGAGAAGGGGAAACACAAACAGCAATCCCTACAATCTTATTTGGTGAGAGAAACACTTTCTTTCTGGCCTGTGTTTTAACTTAACTTTTAATGGAAACTCACACTAGCTCCTCGGAGGAGCAAGTCCTCTGTCCTGAGAGCAGCTGGTCGGACGTGTTCCGTACGTCCAGCAATGTTCAGTGCCGCTGGGGCTCTGACGCTACCTCGTTTTCTGCTTCCCGCTGCCTTTTAGGGGTGGGGCCTGTCCCTAGGCAGGAGTGGAGGATGGGACCAATAAAGCCGTACAACACTTAGAGAACAAGTTGCCTGGGAAAGAGAGCTCAGAGTTCCTAGAAATACCCCTTCCCTAAATGGAGAGAGAGGCCAGACTTGTCATTTGGTTATTCCCGTCTGGGGTGGCTGCTTGGTGCACACCCACTGCTGCCTTTTACCCACCAGCGGAAGAATAAGGGAAGGCATGGAAATCTAAGAAAATCCTGTGCTGAAAACAGTTGGGAAGTGTGTGTTCAGAGGACCAGGTTATGGGAAACTGGCCGGTCCTTCTTAGCATCAGACTCTGCTGCAGTCCCCCAGAAATCCTTCCACTGAGAAGTCACAACAGCACCTAACAGGTCCTTTGGAGCCTGTATTTACCTTCTCCTCTCCGCCTGGCACTCTTTCGGCTTTCAGGTTTTCAATTTCCTGCTGCAGCCGTGTCATCTCCTCCTTTAAAAGTGAAACAAACATTTACAAAACTCAGACAAGCTAGGAAATGGACTTGTGCACGCACCGCCCCTCTGCTGGACCGCCTGGAGCTAGGGCTTATCACACGACACACAACCTACTTTTACAGGACAGCCCTGGGTTCACATGATGTTATTTTTTCACACTTTCTAAGACTTTATAATATATATATATATACACACACACACACACACACACACACACACACACACACATACATGTTTGTAAATTAGTGTTTGTTAGACTGTGCTCTCAATTTGGGGTTTGGCACACCCAGTTACTAATCTCACTCCCTTCCGGCACCCCTGGGGGGGCACCCACGGTAGCACCCTATTCATCTTACACAACTGACAGAACTGCTCCAGGATTCTACTTCTCCGATGGCACCCGAGTAGGACGCCACAACAGGATAAGGGGACGTAAGGTGAGAGATTTCACAAGAGTCCTGGTTCAAGGTCTGCTGACATCAAGCAACACTTACTCGACAATGTGCTTTAAACTCTTGTTCCTGACTTTTCAGATTTTCATTCATGGCTACAAGTGCTCTCAAGTTCTGCAGGATACTGAAGAGAGAAGACCAAACAATGACATATGGAAAGCTGTTATGATTTTCTGAATCACAACTAAAACCAAGCCCCCAGCTAAAGAGGGATCCCTTTTTACTTTCCCTTGTCTCTCCCAAGACTGTCTAATGGGTTCTCCACAAATGATAATGACTACCATTTAACTGACATTATTACTCATTTATATACCCAAGTCCATCAGGCCCTGTCCAAACAGACATCACAGAACCCAGAATTAAAATGTCAACTTCAGAAACATCAATGAGTTTCAAGAGTCCTGGATCTCCTTGGTACCAATTACTCAACAGTCCTCAGAGCATAGACAGCATCATAAACTGTTTCTAATTTCCATGAAAAGGAAACAAATTGCTTAGGGTCATAAAAGAATTAATTGGAAAATAAAAACATCAAGTATCTAACAGGACTTTGCTCCATATCATGAAAGAAGGGTTTCTAATTATCAAGCTACGTAATCTGTGGGTACTTCTTTGCTAAAAATGTCCTTCAAATCTGGGGCTGCTCAATCTGTGCCTGAGGCTTTTTATCATTCAAATGAGTGACACCTAGGGAGCTTTGACCACCTCACTGATTTGGTGCTAAAAAGGTCAAACGTAAGTGTATCTTATATGTAATTTAAATTGTTAAAGACAATTAATTTAAAATGAAAAAAAAAGCCCAGCAGCTGTTTCTTAGTTAATAAATAAATAAATAAATAAATAAATAAATAAATAAAATAAACACCGCACCTTTAATCCCAAGGAGGTGGGGCTGAAATGTTAACAGTAAAAATTCTGGTAGCCAGGGTTGATGCCAAGGAGGAGGACTGGGTGGCTGGGGTATGGCGGGTGGGAGGAAGACTTTCACCACATGCCTTTTTGTTCTGTGAATGTATTTTTTGGTTCTTAAAAACAGAAAAATCAAAAAAAGCAAAAGCAAAAATGTGCTGCTTCTGCTCCCAAGGGGAATCAGGAGAACAAGGTGGCCAGCTCCGTGCAGCGGCGCCATATGTCAGCACGTGCCCGAGCGACGGGGAGTCGCCACATTCTGGATCGGGCGTGTGGAAGGAAATGACCTGTGTGGGGCTGGAGGCAATGATCCTGGGCTCCTTGGTTCTGTGCTCAAACAAAATAAACCACCAGACACTGGCAGACTTACTTTCTTCAAGGAGAAAATACACACAGGCTGAAACCTCTCACCTGGGATCTGCTTTGGATTCTATTTTCTCCAGGGCCGCTTGCTCTTTGTCCAGCTTCTCACTGTGATGCTTCAGCTGCGAGAGAGAAAGGAGGTGCTGCTGCTAGGGACTGGGGAGGACAGCAGAGTGAGTGCGTCCTCCCTCCCCAGGCTCACATCTGCGCCCCACTTCTGGCTGCTGGCCCAGCCCACCGGACCTGGCTGTACGCTGGAGAAAATAGGTGGACGAGAGAAACAGGATGGGGTGGGGAGGACGGCACGGAAAGGTCAACACCAGACCCTTTTGGTACAAGAAACCTTGGCAATAGCTCTAAGTCACAGCAGCAGATGGGTGGAAAGCCAAAAGTAGTGCCGGCAGCAGGTGCCTTTCGGCAGGTCAGTGGGAAGGGGGAAATAGGAAGAGGCTACGAGAGACAGACCTGGTTGAAATGCCACACTACCACGGTCATGGCTCTGAGCAGGGGTAGGTTAAATCCATCTTCTTGAATAGCTTCACTTTCTTCTTCTGAGTCAGACAGTGAGGATTTAAAAATAGAAATTTTAAAGAAACTCAGATTTCTATTTATAAGGTGTACAGTTATATCACAGAATGTTAAGCTGCTAAAAAAAAGTAAGAATAAAGCAGCTCTTTTATGATGATTTATCTTTAGGATCTACTGTTAGCTGGAAGAAAACAATGTACAAAACATCAATGCCATGTCTTTCCAGTGTGTATAAGGGAATGTATACCCTGAATGTATACATGTATAAAAGGATATACATGTTACTTGTATATGCATGAAATATTTCTGAAAAGATTCATAAGAGACTAGTTACCCTCGGGTAACTATATGGTTGGGTTACAGCGGTACAACCTTCGTACTTTTTGAATTTTGAACTGTGTGAATTGTGTTACCCACTCAAAAAAAACCCAAAAAACCAAAAAACAAGTTAAAAAAAGTTCCAAGGGTACTAGCTGAAAACAGAAGAGCACAAGTTGCAATCAGCCCTTCTTGCCTCAAGTCCTAAAAAACCCAATTAGGCTCAACTACGGGAGCAGGTACCTCAGGACCAAGAAGATGGCCAACAGAGAGGCAGGGCTGAGGATGCCTGTGATGTGGGATCAGCAGACACAGGAAGGATGGTCTGCAGGGCTGGGATCACAGTGGGAGAGCCAGCTGGGCTAAGCAGTGAAGCCTGGCTCCCCTAACCTTGAGCTGGAGCTCAAGTCCCAGAGGCAGGCAGGCTCCCAGAATCAGCAAGACCCAGTTGAAAGGCAGAGTGCCCAGGTGCCAAATACCACTTACTACTGGCTGATCTCACCCAACAGTAGAACCCACCCTTCCAGAATAATCACACGAAGCAGGCTGCAGACAATGGAGACAGAATCCACACAGCTGGTAACGGCAAGTTTCAGAATCAAAGCTAAGCATACCACCAAGAACTATCAAACATGTGAAGGAAGATAAAACCACAAATGAGAAAGATAAAACCAAACAAATGAATTTTGATCAGAAGAAAGTTTATAGATCAAGAAAAACCTTAGACACAATTAATGCCCTTAGAGAAATGGGAGAGAATACTGCATATGCTACAAAGAATCAACCTCACACACAGGAAATTAAAGTCCTGATTGCCGAAATTAAAAAGTGGACAGGCTAGATGCGGGTGGCCCACCGCTGCAGGGGCGTGCAGCCTCCCCATGGGTGTCACGTGCTGCCATCTGTCCTTGACCTTCCCTGCCCTGCTCGACTTTACCCAATCTGCCAGAAAGACAGGTCTTCCCTGTTTTTGGGGGCTGCCAGGTTACCCTGGGAGGGCAGGTATCACTGAGAAGGTGAAACCAGGGCACATGGAGGGTAAAGGGGTCAGAGTGCTTGTGTTGGCCAATCCTTGAATGGAACAGATAAGGAGGCTGAGACCTTATAAGTAATGAAGTTCATTACTTATTCAGGGGTCTGGTCTTCAGTATTCTGAGCAGTCAGGCTTCTTCAGAAGTTGCTGAGTGCCAGGTTTGGTGCAGATCCCATTTTCCTAGACGGGACTTAGTGTGACTGCCCTACTATCCAAAGTGAGCCCTCAGACAGGTCTTTGGGGCCACACAGACAGTGCTGGAGTTCTGGAAGCCTCTGCACGGCTTCAGTGCCCCATCTGCAGAACAGGGATGGTAACAGCATTGCTAGCGTGGTCACGGAGAGTCAGGGGACTAGTACAAGGGAGGTGCCCAGAGCACACCCAGCACACACTGATGTTGGCTGTTATGATTATCTGAGGATAAGAAGACCACCCTCTATTATTGACTTAAATCACACTCCCTACCCTTCTAGCACATGAAAGTAGCTCAACAAATACCCGATTTAGTACAAAGAAAACGACTTCAGAGCCACTTAGGATTTGTATCAAGATGCTTTGCCTTTAATCTCGCCCAGATGGTTATACAAAAACTGATCCATGACTTGGCAAACTTCATGCCAGGGACTCTGTGGCATTAACATTTAGATAGCGGCAGGGTTCCACCCCAGGAGTCTGCCATCCAGCCCATAGGAATGCAGTCACTGAGCAGCGTAAAGAGAGCTCATCTGTCCAAATGCAACACAGGCATCTTTGGAAAGAATGAAAAAAAAAATTCATTCTAACTCTCATTCTTTGGCCTGCCCTTTTCAAACATTCCGACAATCACTGAAGAGACAAGCCCAGGTCAGAATTACAAAGTTTTGTCAGCATGACAGCAAGGCAGTGCCACATATGGCTACAGAAACAAGAATTTTAAGTGGGCAAATTTCATGTGAAATTTAAAGAAAAGGGAGGGGGGTTGCCTTAGTCTCAGAGAGGTCTCTGAGGATCAGTTCTGCTTCCACATGGTTCGGAAAGCACTGGGCAGGGCCCCCTGCATGTGGCCCTTGTAGAGTACAGCTAGAGCTCGAGCACAATCAAAATCACAACGAGGAGAGACCATCAGATCCAGATGAGGACAGCTTTCTATGGAAACGTGAGGGACAGAGATATTGAAACTCCCCTCATGACAGAGCGGGCATCAGAAGCGTTTGTTTTCCTGGCCCAGTTGCCTAGGCAATGAGAAGTGGGAGGTAAACAACACTATGGCTAATGGGAGATGGCACACTCGAAACCCAGATCATGTGGTTTGAAATACACCCATCGCCCTCCCCCTCCTCCTGAGACCCTGTCCCGCATCCCGCCTAGAAGAAAACCGGCAATTCTGAACAACGAATTACAGCCCTCTGCAGTTCTCTCATCTTATCAAAAGAAACCCTCTCAGTCTTTAGGAATTCAGGATTTCGAAGCTATTCTACAGCCTGCGGCTTGTGGAGGTTGTAGCGGAGTGGGGGCCACTTACCGTGAGGGGCCCTTCAAGTTCTGTGAGGCCCGTGCCCTGCCCGTCACCCTGGCCTTCGGCAGGAAGCCCTTCCCGATCCTCAGGGCCCACGACAATGTCTCCTGCCAAGATGGCTGAGGCTTTAGAACGTGGCAGCATGGGTAACCTGAGGGCAGGGGTCATGCACTACCATGTGCTTGTCCTCTGTCCCGAGATGGCCCCGAGCCCTGAGACCCCACACAGACTGACGATACAGGGCATTCCATTAGTGGTGCAGGTCAAAAGCGGTTCTGAAAATCTCCTCACCTCTGTCAGCGTTTGCTTTGTTTCATCGTATCTGGCTTGTAGGCTGGTATGACTTGCCTGCAGCTGTGAAAGAAAGAGAAAAGATACCTGCTCTCATTCAGTCCTCACAACAGAGCACAGGTGTGGGTGGGATCTCCGTCTCACAGATGGGAAAAAATGGAAATTCAACAGAGATTTAAACTGAGTGAATGTGGGAATTTCAGAAATGGTTGCCAACAACAAATGAAGAAAAAATTCATATAATTAGCACCAACCACACATCAGGTGACAAACCAGATATTCTGCATAAATCCTATCATTGAATCCTTACATTCAATGGAAGAAGACATTTTTCTTATTCTACAGATGAGGAAACAAAGAGTTACTGGCCAAAATTTTCACGGCTGCTAACTGATAAAGCCAGGATTCAAATCCAGGTCTGACTTTTCTGTATGGCTACAATCAGTTCACTTAACCACTGTGCCCATTCCCAGAATACAGACTGCATTTCACAACTCAGAATTCTAGCACAGATTATGACTGACTGGCAAACAATCTGAGATAGAAGAACGAATTCAGGATTCAACATGAAGAGACAGAAAATGAAATACCTTTCCTGTTCAAAGTTACATGATTGTAAACTTACATCAGGAAAATGTCATTTCTCTTTTCCTCCCTAAAAGGTATATCCTCGTGCTGTCTGTGAACTTTTAGAAATCTGAAAACATTCATCGAAAGCTCAAAGGGTTTGTACAATTCCACTTTTGAAAAGGGAAAGCGGCAGAAAATGACATCAGACTCTGGTGGTTACCCGCATACAAATTAGCAATGAGAAATTTTATCCTGTATCTCAATAATTGCTTCAAAATAACTTGCCCCATCCTTGAACATGTAAGCAACCCATTAAGAATTATGTCGCCTTCAGAAATCACTACTCCTAAATCATGCTTCTAGTCTTCATGACTGATGAATGGTTACCTTTCCAACAAGGCCTCTCAAGAAGCCAACTCAAGCAGAGAGCAAGAGTGATAAAGGAGGGAAGCAGGTGGGCTCTGGCTTTTCCCTTTTGAAAGGAAGCCATCTGTGCAATGACAACTTTCATTGACATGTTGTGTAACCAGGAGAGAGTATTTCTCGAGAGTTTGTTTTTCTCTTGAAATACTAATGACTGAACTCTTTTTTGAAGCCCTTTTGTGGCTCCAGGAAGGGGTCCTAGCATTCCCCAGCCTTCCTGTCCACCTCTCACCCATGCACCCACCCAGTCCCCCCTCTGACATTTACCCAATGCTCTGCTCACATGAGGTGTGTGGGAGGAGGTGATGAACATGACACAGTCCTTGCCCACAAGGATCTGGACCAGTGAACTGGGGATCAGAGTATGAGAATAGCTGGGGCACAGCCAGGCCCAGGGGAGGCCCAAAGAGAGTCTGGCTCATCAGGGCGTCTAAGGAAGGCTTCACAACAAAGACTCACGCGAGCTGGATCTTGGCAGGAATGTAGCTTGCTAAGAAGGGAAGACTCATCTCTTCCCTTTGATTAATTTAACTAATAAGAGCTCTCTTCAGCTGCTCATCTGACCATCTTTTCTCAAACAGGGGATGTCCCAGGAGCTTAGCCTACTTTTCATCTTGCTAGAATCCTTCATGATTGTCCTACCCTCATTTTCTTCTTCATCATTAACCCCTAGACTCACCCCCAAATTCAGCAGCGGGTTACCACCCCCTTTCTGGATTCCTCTTTCCTTCCTCAATCTCAGGTTTCTGCTCAGCTACCTACTAGCTGCGTTCCAGTTCTATGCCTCTGTAGTGCATTCCCCTGTCGGACCATGAGATGCTCTTTACTCCTTCTCTTGCTTTGCCCCTCCTTCCATTTCTCTGTTGGGCTAGGACTCTCCCCACGGTTGTCACCAAGGCCACGAGTGCATCCTGCTCGCTTTCCACCTGCATGATCTTGGAACAGGAGTTCTTGGATTTAAAGAGTTTGGATTCTCTCATATACTGTTGGTAGACATAAAAACTGGTAAAATGATTGGTGAATAATTTGATGGTTTCGAGCAAAATAGAAAATGCCTGTATTTTTGACCCAGCAATTCCACTTTCTAAAATCAATCTTACACAAATACTTACATATTTGCACAAAGATGACTGTACAAAGATGTTCATGGTAGCATAAATTTGCAATTGGGGGGGAACCCTGAAACAACCTACATACCCATGAACAGGGGACAGGTACAGTAAATTACAGTACGTATACACTATGTTGCACTATGAAGTCAATTCGAAACAATGAGGTA
Organism: Phoca vitulina; assembly: GCF_004348235.1. Taxonomy (NCBI): domain Eukaryota; kingdom Metazoa; phylum Chordata; class Mammalia; order Carnivora; family Phocidae; genus Phoca; species Phoca vitulina. The sequence goes on from NW_022589704.1 coordinate 98,892,551, forward strand.
GATCTTTATATTCAAAATTTGGGCTTTACCATTAGTAAGCTGTGTGATCACAGGTAAAACGACTTCACTTCTCTGTTTCTAAGTTTCCTTATTCATAAAATGAGGATAAGAGTAGTATCTCCTCAACAAGGATGTTGTGTGAAAAGAATGAGTTAGTTCTTCATTCATCTCCACAGCCTAGTTTTATGCCTAGCACAGAGTAGCGCTCAGTGAACATTTGTCAATCAATAAATGCTATTCTTAAGTCTTGTGATCTTCTAGAACAAGGCTGGCAAATTTTTTCAGTTTGGGCCAGGTGGTAAATATTTTAAGCTTTGTGAGCCACATTTGGAAAGGGCCAAGTAGTCAATATTTTAGGCTTTCTGGGCCATGTGGTCTCTGCTGCAACTACTTAGTTCTGCCCCTGGAGCTTGAAAGCGGCCACAGAAAGTACGTAAACAAATAGATGTCCATGTATTCCAATAAAACCTTACTTACAAAAACGGGTGGCAGCTGGATTGGCCCAAGGGCTGTACTATGCTAATCCCTGTTTTAGAACCTCCATTCTAACACAAACATCTTCACTCCTTCCCCAGTTTCTCCCTTCTTGAAGAAAAATTTCATATTACTTGAATGAAATTATAAAAAGAAAACAACCTCTTCCAGATGTTTGGTCTTCTGCAGAATCTGCTTGTTCAAGGAGATGACTTTTCGACGATGAAGTTGGGAGGTTCCTAATTTTTCTGGACTTTCTTCAGCTGACAGCTCAGACTGCTGTGGGAAACAGGGAGGGCAAGCCCAAAGGATTTAGTAAGACTACCTCAGTGTACAAAAGACAGACCCATCCCTGCTCACCCTGGGGCAGAGCACTACTCGGCAGCCTGTCAAAACCAAGCCAGCGTGGCCATGGGGTCCTATGCAAATCCCAAGTCCAGAGAAGAAGATTCTGACACAATGATCAAGATCCTTACCAAGGGAATCTGCATTCCTGGCAGAGGGATCAGCATGTGCAGAAGCACAGGAATATGTAACTGTGGTTATGCTGGTATCATATAGGCAACAGGCACCATCAAAGGAAGAACATGGTCATATCAATATCTTTGTAAGACTGCTCTGGAGTTATCAAGAATGATGAAATGATTCACTTTCACTGAAGTATTGTAAATATACGGTCAAAAAGTTTAACCGTTTGGAAGCATTTATCATGAAAAGCAACAGCCTATTAACTTATTTCCCCCCATCCATGGGTCCATTCCCTTTTAACCAGTTCTTGTTTCTACTCTTGGTGTTCACAGAGGATAGATCTGAGAGGGATAGAAGTTGCTGACGGGGCAGTAGGAGATTCCTGAAACTGAATGTGAGGAGGGGAGGGAGAAAAAGGGTTGAGCAGGCAGCAGAGACCTGTCAGGCCTCGAAGTGAGTCAGGGAGAGATTTCTGGGTGAATGCAGCAACAGCACTGAGAAACCACACAGAGGAGGAGGTAGCTTGTTAAGGACACAGAACACAAACATCAGCCTCAGGACAAACAAAAGGTCAATCTTACTGTTTTTTGTTTTTTGTTTTTTAATTTTTGTTTTTTGTATTTGACAGAGAGAGAGAGAGAGAGCACAGGCAGGGGGAGCAGGCAGAGGGAGAGGGAGAGGCAGGCTCCCTGCTCAGCAGGGAGCCTGATGTGGGGCTCGATCCCAGGACCCTGGGATCATGACCTGAGCCGAAGGCAGTCGCTTAACCACTGAGCCATCCAGGCACACTTATTGTTAATAGGAGTCCTTCTAATACTTCTTAGATGATCATAAAAGAGCGTAGATGAGCTTTATTAAACAAATGCCTATTTCCACCACATTTCCTTTTTGACTGGAAGTATCCCAGTACCAAACTAAGTACTGACTTTAAGCCCAAGTGCAACACAACTATTTGGGTATTCAATTTTTCCTGCATGTTTTAGCAGTGATCATAAGCTTGAAAGTCTGGAAGATCTGCCCATGGGGAAAAGAGATGGGAAACTGAAGAGGAGGAGAAATTGGATGGAATAGTCACCATTTATTTTGGTTAAGGATTTCCCTGAATAATTCAGCAGTACTACTAACAGATGATGAGTTTTTGCTGCTTAATGGCTCCGGGGGTGGGGAACAACCAGCAGGATATGGCTGCACAAAACAGTAAGGAATATGGCTTTCCATCTCCTGCACTGGTGGGCCATCAAGGAAATAGAAAAACTAAGCATTTGGTATTGCTACATATCTAGCCTTGAAACCCGGGACTGCAGAAACTGTCAACTAACACACTCCAGCTTATCTGAATCTCTGGGAATTGGAGTTAACTTTTAAAAATACATTTGGTCATATCAAGATATTCACAACCTGTAGTCTAGGGAGGGAGAATTGTTTCTGAAAATGATTTGAGTATAAAAAAAGAGGGTGCAGGAAGGACCACTCCCTCTCAATTTCCAAATCACTTGTCAGAAACAGAATTATAATGAGCTAATTATATCTCCTTTACTTTGACGGTGTCACCCTGAACTATGCTATTAATTTGGCCACTTTTGTCTGCTATATATTTAATAGCTTTTTCTTATAGTTCATTTTCAGATTTGGGTTTTAACATCCAACTCAGATTCCTGGACACTGATTTCCTACATGTCTCTGGCATATCCTCAGAGCATTTCACTTAACTCGGAGAATTACATAAGCCTTCTAGCTCATGATTTATTGACATTTGAAATAGAACTAATTCCCTGTTCATTGGAACTACCCCACACGTTATATCCCTATGTTTGATGTCAGGATTATCTTGAATATCCTGACCTCCTCCAACTTGCCTGTGTGGCTCTGGACCAGATAGAGCTGTGGGCTGGCAGGCTCCAGGGGATCAGTGTTTTGCTTACCCCCCAGACTTCCTCCAGTCTTTGGGGGCAAGCACATACTCATTCAGTGCTGTTCTGCACCTCTGGCCTGGCTTGGATGGTGTCTCCAAGTTTTAGAAGGTTTGCTGATGAACTGCTTTTATGGCCAAGGTCCTAAGACCATGAAAAGTGTATTTCCTACCGAGCTTCTTTACCTACCTGGCATACATACAACTTTGTTTTAAAATCAAGGCCTCTGACTTCACTTCTAAGAATGCTTCTTACAGGAAAACCAATAGCTATCTTGCTATCTGGAAAGCAGGTTTCCAGGCTAGTTGGTTATCTCTCTCTTTCTCTTTTTCTCTCTCTTTTACTATCTATCTAGATTTAATTTTTAGCCACATGGTCCCTCAAGACCCTCACAGGGGTCTCTGGGGTCAAAATCTTTTTCATAATACTAAAATGTCATTTTTTTCATTCTTTTTTTTTTTTTTTTAAAGATTTTATTTATTTATTTGACAGAGAGAGACAAAATGAGAGAAGGAACACAAGCAGGGGGAGTGGGAGGGGGAGAAGCAGGCTTCCCGCTGAGCAGGATGCCCAGTGTGGGGCTCGATCCCAGGACCGTGGGATCATGACCTGAGCTGAAGGCAGACGCTTAACGACTGAGCCACCCAGGCGCCCCCATTTTTTTCATTCTTATTCTCTCATGATTATACAGTGAGGTTTTCCAGATGTTACATGTCATGTGATAATATCATTGCTTTGATGTTAATATATAAAGCATTTATTATTGCTCTTTGTAAATGAATTAATATGTAAGCTACTGAGACCTCAGTAGTCTTGAAGAGTTCTTAAAGGGTCCTGAAACTGAAAATTTTGAGAACCACTACTTTAATCTAAGGGGCCTGGCTCACTAGAGAATCATGTATTGGTCCCAACCATTGATTAGGGCAGCCTTATTAGGAAGGAACTCCAATCAGTGGAGTGGGCCCACCCACCACTTATCTAACATTGAGAGAGGAAAGTTCTTTCACTAGACAGGTGATTCAGAGAACCATACACATAGAGAGAAAATACTTACAGTGCACAGAAAGAACCTTGAAGTCACTCTACAAACTTACTATATCTGTTATGATATGCTCTAAGCAGACATGGGCTTTCAAAATCCTTTCTCTTACTGATAGATAGCAATTCTCATTGCTAAGTGCAGTCCCTTAAATTTGAATCTGCAAAGCATTAATACACGATAATATCAGAACACTAAATGCCATTTCCATATCTGACATTTCTCTAGCCCAATTAAAATGAATAATATGCACATAAACAGGCCCATAGTTCATATGAATTTGTAGGTTCCTCTGTTTGCCTTTGAGTCTAGAGATGGTGCTATGCAAAGTGCTTTGTTTAATGGGAAGTTATTTTTGTGCAGATATAATAATTATGCTAGAGCTGAATTGAAGAGTCTTAACCTAGGAAATGGAAAGCTGATAGCTCTATTTTTCAAACATACTTTTTGTTAAGCAATCTAGAGACTGATAAGGGCAGAAACAGGTCTTTTAGAGCAGACTGATGAAGGCAAAAACAGGTTTTTAGAGCATCTGGCATCCTGGTCACTGACAGTCACAGTGAGAAGGAAATTAAAGATGACGAAGTTGATCTGGAAGGATGAGACAAGGCTGGACAGATGGAGAACAGGAGAGGAAACTTTAAAGTAAATCCTTGACAGAAAAAATTTAAATCCTTGGGGCATCTTAACAGATTTCTACATGAAAAGTGCAATATCTCTCCACGAATGCCAATCATTCACAAATAATTCCATTTGTGTTTACACTGGAGGGAGGGCTAAAGAACCAATCTAATTTTGTTCAACAATTTCAGATTAAGAACGTGCTTTCAAAACCGCAGTGTGGATTAAGACGACTTCTAGTGCAGATTCAATGTTTCCTAACAATTGACAGATATTCACAACTTCCACTGTTAGGGGAACCAGATTTAAATGTCATTCGATAATATTAGTCTTGTTCAAAATAGTAAATTCCTAAGAGAAACAAAAAATGATTACTTTAGCTAGAACTATATACTTTTATAATGAAAGAGACCCCAAAGGTTATCTACATATCAACCTTCTTCCTAAAATAGGAATCTCTCCTGTATTACCTCCCTCCCTGTACTAAAATACCATCCCTAAGCTGTCAGTAAGAAAGATCCCTATCTCATGATATAGTTCTCTGTCCCGAACAGATGGACTTCAGTTTCTGGCACCCTGATAAACCCTTCTATTGAAAGCAAATAAACAGATGATATAAAATATTTTTATTTATTAATTATTTAGTGTGTGCATACACACAGGAGGTGGGGGGGGGCGGGAGAGAGACAGAATCCCAAGCAGACTCCCTGCTGAGTGCGGAGCCCAACATGGGGCTCAAGCTTAGGACCTTGAGTTCATGACCTGAGCTGAAATCATGAGTCAGATGCTTAACCAAGTGAGGCACCCAAACACCCCAGAATATTTTTTTTTTTAAATATTTTACAAAACCTATGAGCTAGCAAGAATGTAAGAAAACCTGCAAGGCCAAAGAGTTAGTGAAAGCAGAGCTCCAGGAAGGTATATATAACCACTGAGGTTGGCTTTTCTCTTGAAAGTACTTGCCAATGCCAGGTGATCTCAAGTGTTGATTTTTATCATTCAATAACCGCTTTGCATAAACAAGTGAAAGAAGAAAAAAAATCTGCAGTGAGAATTTGTAACAGATTGGTCCAGTTCTGTAATTTAAATGCACACACTACGTGGATGGTCCAAAAAACCCACAAGTCAAGACATGTATATGATGGACTTGGGCTGGGGTGTCTCCAGATGCTTGCCAGAAGTAAAAGCAAATCCCCTCTGGAAGAACAGAGATTCAGTTCTAGGCTTCAAAGAATTTCTATTGGTAAATTTCCAGGGCATACGAACTCACAATCAAAATTCAAAAGCATGTACAAAGTATGAGCAAAAAGCCAGCAGAAACCGACAGAATCAGACCTGCAAAGACTCAAACACGTGGGGTGCCTGGGTGGCTCAGTTGGTTAAGCGACTGCCTTCGGCTCAGGTCATGATCCTGGAGTCCTGGGATCGAGTCCCGCATCGGGCTCCCTGCTCAGCGGGGAGTCTGCTTCTCCCTCTCCTGCTCCCCGCTCTTGTGCTCTCTCTCTCTCTCACTCTCTCTCTCAAATAAATAAATAAAATCTTAAAAAAAAAAAAAGACTCAAACACGTACATGGCCATTCTTCCCTGAAGCAACAGAGATTGCTCTTTCACATAACAGATTTATCTAAAAGTATCCACAGCTCTTTCCTCTCCCCTTCCTATAAAACATGTCAGGACCCTTCCCCATCTTGGCTACTACCCTCTAGAAATACTCCAGCTGACAAGTGACCTTTTCAAGTACTCTTCACTGGAGTCTGAGCCCTGCAGATGGGATGGGACTATCACTCACCCTCTTTGCTTCCACTGACGAAACTGGATAAACATTCTTCAATATTCCTGACTCCCACTAATGAAATCCCATGAATCTCAAAGACCCATATTCATGTAACTGCTGAATCTAAGGCACAGCTGTGGGTTCCAAGGCAGGCAATATAGTATATCTGCCCAGAAAGCACTTAACATTTAGGAGGCATGAACAAAATCCAGAACTTCCCACTTTTATCTCCATGAACTACTGTCAGGTCGGATGGCAGGCTCACCAAATCCTGAATTGGTATGACGGATTTTTCTGAAATGAAATGAACAGTTCACATATACCTTCTTTAACAAATGAATTTGTTTGGGCTCATAATTTCAATCTAAGATATTTTTGAATGTTGATTCTTTTCTCCAGTATGCTAGTCACCTCTTCTTTTTTAGCTTTAAGTGATGTCCAAATCTGACAAAACTAATTCTATGCCTTTATCCAAATTGATAAAGACTCTGAAAGGTATAGGTTGTGCTATGCAGCTTGAGACAATCCTACCAGGTCGACAATTCATTAGCTGATACCATTGTTTTCTCTTTTTTTATTGTTACTGTGTATTGCATCAGTCCCTCAGATTTTAGGAAATCTTGGAATATTTTAGAAACCCCACATTTAGCATCATTCTCTCCAGATTTATAGGGTTCCTTAATCTCTAAATGCGGATTACAGTTTAAAATCTCTCTCTCCCACCTTCCTTTACTTCGCTCAATTAACCTTTACTCAGACCCTATCATGTGTGAGGCACAATGGTAGGTAGTGGGGACATAGAAAGAGACATAGACCTTACCCCTGGACCTCCACAGTCTAGTCAGGGAAAACCGACTCATTCACAAATAAAGGTGTTATCCTCCACATTCTCTCCAAGCCTAAATTGTGCCACAGAGGAAGAGAGAGTTTTGAAAGCTCTTCTTGTTCTGTCTTCTACCTCCCTCCCGTTTTTCTTCTCTTCAACAAATGTTCATGAAAACCCTATTATGTTGGGCACTGGGTATATACAATGATCCCAGCCCTCATTTACAGCAAACATCCTAGTCCTGGGAGACAGGTAGAGACAAATGATAACAGCGCATTGTTAGCAGTGCTTGGAAGGAGACTGCCAGGAGTGGAGCCACACAACATCACGGAAGAGCCCATCTTAGGAAGGAAAGTCACCCTTCATGGCCACTGGGTGCTTGCAGACACTTGTCGGCCTCTACTGAGCACTTGTTATGCGTTAGGCAACAGAGATACAGAGATGAAAGATGAAATCTTGGCCCTCTGGAAGTTTACAGACTTAGGGTGTGACTTGTCTAACACTCGTGACCTTGTGTGAAGAAATGCAGTCCAGAAGGAAGGAGTATAAAAATCAACCCCTGGAAAAAAAAAACAACAACCCTTTTTTCTGTCTGTGGTCACAGCAGGAGGTTCCTAAGAAGATAACTTCTCCCTTGCCCCATATTTCTTCTCTAGCTCACATGCTAATGCTGCTGGAAAAAATGGTAAAAATGCTTTTCTGTGGTGGGGCTGGCTGATGGGGTTAGAAACATTTTGTATCCAAGCTGACTAGAAACCACACTGGTTCTGACTCAGGCCTGATTCTTATAACAAAGTAGTCAGGGTCTCCCAGCTCCTAAGGTTCCCAAGATCTGCTAATCTTGGCAAGGTCCCTGGGGATCAGTAACTTTCCTCAGTCCCCAGCCCCCCTTAAACTATCCCTTTCCATTTCACCTCAACTGGGTATAGTTTTAAAAAGTCATTCATTGGGGCGCCTGGGTGGCTCAGTTGTTAAGCGTCTGCCTTCGCTTCAGGTCATGGTCCCAGGGTCCTGGGATAGAGCCCCATATCAGGCTCCCTGCTCCGCGAGAAGCCTGCTTGTCCCTCTCCCACTCCCCCTGCTTGTGTTCCCTCTCTCACTGTGTCTCTCTCTGTCAAATAAATAAATAAAATCTTAAAAAAAAAAAAAGTCATTCATTCTGCCTGTTTATTCCTGGGACAAAAAGTTCAATATCCACTCTACCAACCAGTTGGCTTTGGGCACATACTGACATTTCAAATGGCAACACAAACCAAATAGCAACTGGCATCCCTTTGAGATCACACAGGTTAAATTATTCTGTAATTTCTCTTTTTACAGGCTGACTGACCGCTAACTAGGAGCTCCTGGAGGCAGCATCCTCGTCTTCCTCGTACCTCTGCCCTGCCCCCCACACCTGACACTGTCTGGGACGCAGTGTGCGCATAACAGGTGTTTGCTGCAGGAGGAAATCATCCCATCTCAGGGTTCAGTTCTGTCAGTCCTCTGGCAGAAAAGAAGTCAAGTCAAAGACTGAAAATATCTCTAAAATGATATCAATTTTCTTTGTAACCGTTTGAAAAAGCTAACTGGAATCGCCCCACCTGGAAATACAAAACCAGGGTAGAGAAACAACAACACAAAGGCAGTTACCTCAAGAGGATGGATGACATATTAACAACTAACTCTTCTGGGTTAATCCCATCTGATTTAGACAAATTCCCCGAGGAGGCGCCAGCCGCAGCGTGTGCCTAGCATCACTTGGTTTCTAACAGTTCCTACAGGGGTCCACTATCACCCATTCGTTCTTACTCCAGACCGGCTGCCAATCAAGAGGCTGGCGGCCGCCTGGCCTAAACAATTGGTCCCCGGAGGAATATGTGACCTAAGCCATGGCAAACAGAGATTGTCCTTAGGACTTTACGCACAGAAGTGGGGAGGGTGCTAGAAGACTGACAGTCCGTGGTGAAGCTGCCAGGTGGCAACAGAGGAGAGAAACGAAGTGAAGCAAGGGCAGAGAGATGACAGACACAAGCCTGCTGGAGTCCCTGGGACCCCTGCATTCACAGACATCCCAGTTATGACAGCTGATAAACGTTCCCTTTTTGCTTATACCATTCTGGGCAGCTTCTATCACTTGCAAACAAAAGGCTCCTACACAGCATACTGTCCAGGTGAGCGAGTGCAGAACTTAAGAGGCAGCTTTCTTTGCTGGTTTTGCATCATAGTGGAATATAAATTATCACAGAAGAGAGGGACAAAGTCTAGCCAAACGTGGTTGTCTGCATTCTCTAGAGGAGACTTTCTTTCCTTCGTGCTTTTATATGTGCAGCCCTGACCATACCCTGGCTATGACCTCTTTTCGGCTATACCCAGCTCTAATTAGATAAAAGATAAAAAGAAAGATAGCTCCTGAAAGATAAAATTTCAAGACAGCCTGGGCTTCCGATTAACTGCCAGAGAATGGTCCTCAGAATCAAAAGTTCAGAAGCAACGGTGCCAGAATTTCTTAATTGCCGGAAAGGAACATTTCCGAAACCTATTAAGAAAAAGAATACCTTCCACAAATAAGTCCTTTGATGGCTGTAAATTTATCAAGAAGTTGACAGTCTTCTGGCCAGGATGTTACAATCTAGAGGGTTGTAGGAGATTATTTTCCAGTGATATGAAAAATCACATATGCACACACCCCACACAGAAACTTCCACAGCTTTTAGCAGCATAGATGTGATTGTGTGTGAGTGCCTGGGCCACACCATTTTCATTTTACGTATTTCTGTGGCTAGTTCCCAACATGACCTGGCCTCTTCTCTCTACTTAGCCCAAGGTAGGCAGCTGGATGGTGAAAGAATCTAATGAGGCTTTTTCACTGCAAGCCTGGAAGACAGACATGAAGGATGACGGCAAAGGAGGCCTTCCCTGCTTTCCCCTGTAGACGCTCTACCTTGCCAAGGAGACAGGTTTCAAAGTCAGACAGTCCTGTATGTGAACCTGGAACTTCTTAGCTACATGATACTGGACAAGTTACTGAACCCTTTAGTATCTTCATCTGCAAAATGGGTATAATATCACATACTTACATACTGAGCACCAACATTACCAGGTCCTTGGCAAGGCTCCGAGGTTACAGAGAGGAGTAAAACATGGTCCACATACACATAAACAGAGAGTTTCAGCTGCACATGAGTAAGTATAATGATGAAGGAAGGCAGAAGATTATATGCAAGGAGGCAGCCCCCTGCTCTGAGAATTAATGAGGTGATGGTATACAAGGCACCGAGCACAGAGAAGGCACACAGGATAGACTCTTCTGATTCCCCAAGGCACATGTGTGCTTCTAGATTTACAAAATGTTCTAAGATTCTGTCTCAGGGAGATGCTGACCAAGGAATGATTTAGCTGGCTGTCAAGTATGAAAGTGGTTGAAATGGTACATGGTTGGTTAACATGTGGCATTAGGGATAGTCCCTACTTGCCCTTCTAGGGACCTGGCACCTTCCCTGGGTCAGCTTCCTTCCCTTTCTTCTGGCTCAAGCTAGTGGGGGATTCCAGAGCAGAAGTGGGTTTTGGACAGTCAGGCTTTTTAGTGCTTTGCAAATCACAGTCACAGACTCTCCTTCCCAATAAAAATGAATGCTAAGATGCAGTGAGCATATTAGACATCAACACGAAAAAGCACAGCGGTGTCTCATCTAGCACATTCTGGGAAGGGCATTACCCTTCGAAAAAAGGGGAGATGGTGCTCCTTAGCTGAGAGCCTACATGAACTCATGAATTATATATCTGGGAGCTTCTTCACATTCCTCTTCCCTGCTGCTTTACAGGAACCATATTAAATTGAGTTACATATCTCAGAGGTTTGCTTTGAAACACATGGGCTACTTATCATGTTACACTATTATAAGAACTTGTGAACTTTACGAATCAAAGAGAAGCCTGCACATGTGTTTTACCACATTTTTATATCCCAATGCCTGTCAAGTTTCCAACTTGCACCAGGCCGGCTGTTCGATTCATTCCCTGGTCACAAAATCATTTTCACTCTTTCATCCTCCCAAAACTATCTTGTCCCTTTCCTTTTCTTCACGAAGCAAAACTCCATCCTGTTCACAGCCTAATTTGGGTTTCTTTCAAGTGCCTCTGATGGCTTCCCTTTGGGGCATCCCTCAATACCATCCCCACTTCCAAGGGATTCATTACTGAAACCCTGAAGGGAGGGGCATGGATTTTAGATAAATTGCCAGTGCCTGGTATCAGCCCAATTCATGGCAGTAAGATTAGATATATATATATATATATATATATATATGTAATTTATTTATTTATTTGACAGAGAGAGACAGCGAGAGAGGGAACACAAGCAGGGGGAGTGGGAAAGGGAGAAGCAGGCTTCCCACGGAGCAGGGAGCCTGACGTGGGACTCAATCCCAGGACCCTGGGATCATGACCTGAGCTGAAGGCAGACGCTTAACAACTGAGCCACCCAGGCGCCCCTCATGGCAGTAAGATTAAAGTGAAAAACAAACACACTGTGGTGGACAACCCACGAAAGCCCTATCCTTCTGCCTCCTGGTGTTCAGGCCTTTGTGTAAGCCCCTCCCCTGAATGGGGGTGGGACCTGTGACTTGTTTCTAATCAACAGAAGACAGCAAAGTGATGGGATAGATGTGAGTGCATGTACATAGCTATTACAGATAAGTGTAATGTCTAGCCTATGAGGAGGTGCTCTCCCTTGCTGGCTTTGATGAAACAAGTAGCAATGCTGGGGAAGGCCACATGGCAAGGAACTGAGGGCAGCCTCCAGCTGGCAGCCAGCAAGAGCTGAGGACTTCAGCCAACAGGCTGAATGCTGCTAACAACCACATGAGCTTAGAAGTGGATCCTGCCCCAGTTGAGCCTCAGATGAGAAAGCAGCCCCGGGCAGCACCTTCATTGCAATCTTGTGAGAGTCCTAAACAAAGAATCCTGCTAATCTATGCTCAACTGCTGACCCACAGAGACTGTGAGATAATAAATGTGTGTTGTTTTAAGCTCTATGGGCTATGCAGCAATAGATAACTAATTATATGAACAAACAGAGAAAAAGTAAGGTATCCTCTGGCATCTGAAAGCCGACCTGGCATTCTCAGCAAGGCCTTGATGTTGCTGGGAGTTGCCCTGCACATACTTGGTCTTGGTGTTAAACACAGGTAATTCCAAAGAATGTCAACATCACACAAGGTCTTGAAGATGAAGGCAAAAACACGACCACTCTGTAATCATGTCTGAACATGGACAAAACCTAATCATTGCTCAAATCACAAAAATGGACCAAACATCCCCCTATACTGGCTAATATGAGTACACAGCTTTAACCCTGACTCATTACCCCATCTTTTTAATTTTTTTTTTCATTCCTCCATCTTATAAAATTTATTTAGACACTCATCTATAGAATTGCCCTTCCTTAAAACATCCAACACAGAGCAAAGCCCTACCTTCTTGGTCCTTCCCTCAAAACCCCTAAAACAAGCCCAAATCCCATAGTAAGTCTTTTCTAATGCCTCCTTACTGAGATGCCGTATGGCTCCCCACTGGTGCACAGTCTCCCCCACCAGCACCAACAATAAACCCTACTGTTCAACTACAGTTGTGTTCCTCATGGTCTCTGGTGGGAGGCCACTGATAAAACAAGAGCAAACAATAATGCAAACAACTGCAACAAAGCCAAACATAACGTCACCATGGAACTTGCATAAAATTAGAGGAGTGTAAACCAATAAAGTAAGAAACAGTCCATATACAGTTTAAATTAGATCAAAACCACAAAAATACAGTAAGCTATCTCCAAGTAAGTATAAAGAAATTATGAATAAATGGTATTAGGAGAGTGGACAGGAGGAGGAAAATTAGCACGGATCCCATTTTAGACTAAATAAAAGTGAACTCCACATAAGTTAAAGAATTAAACATAATCAGTAAAAGATGAACTGAAATGTAATGGATTACTTTACTAGATCCATGGAAAAATGATGACCCTGTCACCTGGAAACAATAACAAGAAGATCCACTGATTTAGGTACAAATTCCTTGTTTATAATGAAAAGCAATTCAAAAATAAAAGAACAGCCAAGAAATACTTCTGTGATGAAATACATAAATACAGAATACAGACTATATACAAATTTACAAGAAAAACATCACATATCCAAAAGATAAATGAGTACAGGGAATAACAGACAATTTACATAGTAGAAAATAGAGTAAACAAAACATGGAACCATGGTCCAACCTCTTGGGTTCAAAGAGGTGCCATTTTATGGTACTAAAGTAGCAAGTTAGACAAATGAACAAAGTTGGAAATGTTGGGCCATGGTGAAGCCCCTGTATGTTGTTACAACTTATTTGTAAAGCAACAAAGAGAGGTCATAACCCAACATCCAACTCCTAGGAAACCTTTTAGTAGAAACTATCTGCTCAGAGTTTACGACAGCGTTATCCACAATGGCAAACACAAACAAAAGTCGAACAACAGGGAAATGTTTGAGGAATTGGGCTGTATTAACACATGGATTATCCAATATTCAAATAACTGCAAAGGCCAGAAACACAGAAAATGTTTAGGATTTGAAATGACATAAAAAAAAATGCAGACTATAAAAAAGCAAATGAAAGCGACCATTAGCTGAATAGCTATCACGTGCCAGACACTGTTCGAGGCATTTAGTCACATTTTACTTAATCTTCACAACACCCTGACAGCAAAGTAATATTATCCCCATTTTATAGGGGGAGATAGGAGGACAAAGAGGGTTTAAATAAACTGGTCAAGGTCATACAGCTGGGAAGTAGAGGAGACAGATATGAACCAAGATATAACTTCAAATGCTGTCTTTTTAACTATATCACCCTACCTCTTTTAGATATACATGATGGCTGCAACTAGGAATGACCATGGATATGTGGGACAGACCCTGGGGGGTAATATGTAAGTGTGAGATGACTGTGATATGGGAATAGGATTAATAGGATTTAATTTTAAAAATCATTACCTTTAATGCTGTATGATCTACATACATAATGCAAACAACACAGACAGTCAAGCAGTGAACTCTGGACCTCTAATTCTTCATGAGAAGTTTAATTATATATGTCCTTAGAAAGAGACCTGTCCAAAACTACCTCTAATGTCACTCTCTTCTGGAAGAATGGAATGTGGGTAGAGAGTGCAGCCACTGGTGTTGCGTATAGATCACTGTACAAGGGTGAGGAGGGCAAAGGTCAGGGGATAAGAGAACCAGGAGACACGGACATGCAGAGCTGACTGGGGAAAGAGGTAAGCTTCAGGACTCCCAGGCAAGGAGAGGCATACTACCATCAAAGGAGGGTCAGCCTGCTTGCTTTCCCTCTTAAAATAATCTGAGCTCCTATCTGCCTGCAGTGGGAAGTATGAAGACAAAAGTCAGGGCCCCTGCAGTGAGTGCCCCATCTTCTAGTTGTCTTTTTTTAAAAACTGGATTCAGCAATGCTATGTGGCAACATAAGGGCAAATGTAGACTCATACTCTTGCCATCCACGTGTGTGCCGACCACAAATCAAGAAACTTTCTTCTTGGGGCAATGAATGAATCATTCTCCTCAACTACATTTTCAAGGCTTTTAAGTTGGTTTGTACTTTTAGGATTATCTAAGTCCTTTTCCGGTCAAATCTCTGAGGACATTTTGACCACAGTCACCTTTCCTGGGTGGCAAATTGAAACAGAGGACACTTTGGACTCTATGAAAGTTGGATTAGAAAACCCATAGTAAGAAGCACTGACTTGTGGGGGGGGGGGGCATAGGGGAAACACGAGAATCGCACCCCCAGACATTCTAAGCCATTTTACTCACTGTATTGCTCAAAGACCCCTCACTTGGTGGGAGGTGACCACCTGCTGTGTTTACAGTAGGTCATAACTCTCAGTTTCAGGAGACATCCCTTCCCCAAGTACATCATCTGTGCAAAATCACTTCAGAAGAATATTGCACGGAGGGTCGGAGCAGAACTAATTTGTGGTCAAGGTTCTGAGACAGGGAAAGCAAAGCTGGATGTTTCAACAGACATCAACGTTTTAGGGGGATGGATTGAGTATGGCTGGGAAAGGAAGGATGTGAAACAATGCCCTGTAAATCTGATTTTACTGATACTACATCTCAGCCGGACCAGAATCAGTTACGTGCAAAATGATTAATCACTGTCTCCCTGAAATAGTCAAGGTCCTGCTGCCCATTCTTAGCATAGAAAAAAATCTAACACTGAAATATGACTTTCAGGCTTTAGTTCATTCTATACCCTTTTAATAAAGTGGAACAAAAAATTTTGCCTTGGGCTTGGCTGAGTTATGGGGTTTGTCTCCTAAGTGGCAAAGCTTATTCTTCGACCCAATCACCAAACTGAGCCCGAGTTATAAGAAGCCTGGTACAGAAGGAAAAATGTCTGTGCTATACCTCAGGAATCGATTTATCAGATGCGATCATTGCTCTGAGAGACAGGTTTTCTCTTTATATGTATAGAAAAATAGGCACTGCAGAAGAAAATTAACTGAGTTAAGGGGCAAATGCTGACGGCTTTGCATGGCATGCATGTTTCTGACAAATGTTGCTGCTGAATTACAACTTGACTCCATCGATGATGCAAAAGGGTGTAGGGACACAGAACAAATCCTGGGGGCATGACCTGAGGCAAAGACTCCAGCCGGGCCCCCACGTACCTTCTCTGCATACTCGGACACAATCTGCTTGATCTCAGCAGAGCAGAGTCCCACGATTTGGCCCACTGAGCTGGCGGTGAGGCGGCTCTGCAATCACAGGGAGAGGGGGTTCTAGGTCATGCTTGTCTTTCACAGAACTGCAAAATCTGAACGCTCTGAGTCATAGAGCAAAAACAGATAATATTCCCAGGGGGAAGAATACTCTGGCTTTTGTTTAGGTATCCATCAACAAGGAATGGGGAAACAAGCCTTGGGACAAATGTTAAGCCATCTCTCTATCTTCTAAGTCATTCGGTTGATTGTGCCAGATTCTCCCTGGTCCCTGGGTGCCCCTCGGAAATCGTTCTTTACCCCAAATACCCCATCTCAGGGTCTCTTCCTCAGCATCACTGACAGAGCCTGTAGGGAACATGGAGGGCTGACGACTCAGGGGAAAAAGAAGTACAAATGGGAGAGGAACAGGAATCTCAGAACTCTCCAAATATCTTTTAACTACCACAGGCCTTTCCTGCCCTAAAAAGGAGAGATCCTTTCAAAGCCCTTGGTGAAACCTTTTGGACAGGCCTTGAGCTCTGGAAGACCAACGATAAATGTGGTATTCTATTTTCTACCCAGATGGCGTGGGAAGGAAACAGAAGATGAGGGCTCTTCTGGCATGGGTGGTTATGGAGAGGCAGGGCTGAACCATGGCTCCTCTACAGACAGTAGAGGGACCCTCCTAAGGGTCCTTCCAGACCCCCAGAGGTTCCCAAGGATGGCAACGCTATGCACTGGTAGAAAGCTTCCTAAAAGAAAGACCCTAAGGAAAGAGGAAGCATTGAGTGCTGAAAAGACAGGGCTCTGATGAAGGGGGTCCCTCTGGGAGGAGGCCCCCCAGGGCAGCGCAGGGCGGTTCCACGTCCCCACCTCCACACCGCGCCCCCCACGCAGTACCCCCTCACCTCCTCATTTGCCATGGCAGTCATCTTGGTCATCAAGGACTGAATACGTTGCTGGAAGAGGAATGGGGAAAAGTAGCAGTGAGTGGACCCCAGTGCCTAAGGCTTCCGCGACCGGTCTACACAGACCTTTGCGGTACAATCCAAGGGTTGTTTACTTGCTCTCTCATAGTGAGGCTCATGGGGGAAGGGGTGAGAAAAGGAAACTGGAAAGAGTGTGAGAGGCCAGCTAACAGCAGTGTGGGAGGCAGCTAGCCATTTTGCAAAGCTGGGGATAAAGGGGCAATTTCTGCCCAGATGACTGAAACAGAAACCCCAGGGACCTATGTGGGCCACACACCTCTTCAGCAGCTTGAAGCTCATCTTCCTCATGGGCATCAGCTTTTTCCGCAGCCGAGAGCCCTGCAGGAAGTGCCGTCTTCTTGTCCTCGGCCTGGAAAGGAAGATGCAAAAATAGCTGGGCCCTGGAGACGAAGACTCAGTAGAGAAAGGACAACAATGCAAAGGGGCACAGATCTGTGAAAGACAACACGCAGATCTGGAAAGGTGAACCGGTCCCTGACAAAGAGTGGGGAATCCAGAGACCTGAGCTTCCAGTCCAACCACAGACCGAGCAGGTCGAGCTCCGGGCCTTGGCCCATGCCTCGCTCCATTGCTGCACTGCTTGCTGATTCAATTCCTATCAGGTCGCACACATTTGCCAGATTTATCCTTTGACTGGGGTTCCCCTTTGCTTTAACGCCTTCAAAAGCAAATCACTGCCTAAAGGAGTGTTTTACTCAAACGGCCAGTTGAGACCCATCAGTGGGACATGAAAGTCCTTTAGCAGGTATGACCAGCATCTACATAAATTAAGCAAAAATAAGAGAACAGGACACACCAGAGTGCTTTGCATGTAGTAAAGGGGTAAGTACTGCTGTGTGAAACTTTTATTTTGGAGGGGTGTGTGTGTGTGTGTGTATGTGTGTGTACTGAATCATGATGAAAAATAGAATTCTTAAAGCCGAGAGTGGTCAACAAAGTTTAAAAACCACTGGCCTGAAGGATAAACATCGAACTGCTTCACCTGGTGATCAAGTTTTTTGCTCTGGACCCAGCCTCAGGCTCTAAATGTATCCAACACCACACTCAAGACACCTGGATTAAACACTGTTTCTTAAACCTGCACTGCAAGTCTAGAGTGCTTGGTGTTAACTCCATCTCTGCACCCACCAGCTGGGTGACCACCGGCTTGCCTTCTCTGGATATCAGGGTCTTCTTGGGTTGAAAAAGAGAACTGGTGGTCTCAGACACCCCCCTTAGACCATCCCAATGCTAGAAGGCCTTTCTATAACCTGCCTGTAACTGACCCCAGGGAACACTGTGAGCTCCTAATTGCCAGGTATACAGGTATCCCCTGCTTTCGAAAGCTCGTGTTAGGCCACTTTGCTTTCACAAAAGACCTACATTGGTACCTATTGTTGCTGACCAAAAGAAATCTGAAAAGGATTTTTGTTTTTACAATAAAAGGTGAAAGTGAAAACAGTTTTCAGTGTTTGTTTAGCCGTGAGCCGTTAAGAGGGAGTGTGTAACCTGGGCGGTGAGGGTGCGCTGCCAAGCTCCTCCCCTGGGAACGACACTCAGCATCTCAGCATCAAGCTGCCAGAGCTTAGAGCTGTATCTGAGCATCTGTGCTTTATCTCAATTTATTCTGTGTGTCTGTTAGTAAGGCGTGTATCAGAAAAGCCTAAGAGGTTATTTTTTGGGTCTAGGAATGCTCAAAAATTTTTTCATATAAATTAATGGCAATTGCTTCTTTGCTTTATACCATTTGGGCTTATAAAAGGTTTTATAGGTACACTCTACTTTGCAATAGTGGAGGAAACCCATATCTGTATTTGTAGACAAGCCCGAGGTGAATACTATTTAATGGGCATCACATGACTTTTCCAATCATAATTAATACACCCAATACCCACACACACAGACATTCTTTTCAGACTAAATTACATACCAAACTGAATGTACACATCAAATTCTTATTATGTATCAGATGCCACTTGACATATACTCAAATCCAGAAAACACTTTGCTTTGGAGGAAATGACTGTTTAGTTCAGAATAAAAACACCACTGTGGAAAAAGTAAATGACGAGAAGACCAAGAAAGAAGCTATCCTAATCGATGATAAATAAATAAACGCCACTGATAAAATAGCTAGTGCTTATTAAATATCTCCTGTATGATGAGTCAGTCTTCCCACCAATGCTGCGAGCTAAGGCACGGCGAGTCGGTACACCGTCCGAAGTCATGCAGGGGAGGGATCTGAAACCAGCCAGCCTGGCTTCAGCACACACGCTCCCAGTCACCATCCGTGCCCTCCGCTGACTGAGACAGCAACCACCACGTAACGTGGTGAGAGGCTGGGAGCCAGGGCAGGCTTCCTGGAGGGACTGAAGGATAGGGGTTCTGGACAGAGGGGGGCGGGGGGTGGCCGGAGAACAGAGCAGAGGGAGGAAGTGTCCAATGCAAGAAACTCTGGGCGTCTGCTGGGGAATGAGGAAAAAAAGGGTACCCATAGATCTCGGACTCTAGGACTCTGCTTTTTAAGAGGCCACTGACAACTTTAGTTAGCACTTCATTATTTAAAAGGCAGTGGTGAAGAGCACAGGCTTTGATGTCACACAGACCTGCCTGGGTTCAGATTCTTATTACGGCACTTTAAGGGCTTACGTGATCTTGGACAAATCCCGGAGCCTCTTTGAGCCTCACAGCTTTCTGACCTCGGCTTTTCTGAAAAAAGGTAGTGTCTTCTTCATAGAGTTGTTCAGAGAAGTAAGTGAAAAAAAAAAAATACATGCAGAGCCCTGAACAAAGGGCCTGAGACACAGTAAGGGTTTGGCACTGTAAGATTTACATGACTGCCCTGCAGCCGACAATTAAGGGTCATCAATAAATACATAAATTAAGGGAGATTTCTGAGACTGCTCTGTGAAGTTAGAAACGCCACCTTGACTTACCTGAGTTTTCCACACTAGGTTGTCTTAGGGCAGGCCTGCAATACATGGCTGTGTTCTATGTCACTGGCAGCACCTGCTCACACCTGTCTAGGGTCTCCCTCATCAAGGGGGCAGTGCTCAGGGCCCTGAAGCAGACTTCATCTTCACACCTCTGGAGTTAGGAGAGCCCACCTGGTTGGCCCTGGGGCCATGATTCCCATCACCCTTCACTTCCAGGCCTTCCATGAGGCTGCTGCTCTCTACCCTGCAAAGGTAGCATGCCGCAGCTACGAAAGGGGAGATGCAGGGGCCCAGGGTAGCTGCCACATCCCCGCTGCCCCGGGTTGCCCAGGGACCGGAGCCCGGTGCGCCACAGTGCCGCCATCCCCCCGACTCTTGCTAGACAGGCGGCCTGTCAGGGTCAGACAGAGGCAAAGGGGAGGGGCGCTTCCATCTCTCCAATGTTCTCTCCCGCTATCCTTGCTTTTCTTACCTTCTCTGTTTTGCTCTGGCGGCTAAATCCGTATCTCCTGCAGGCCACAAAAAAGGGGAGTTCAATTACTATTCAAAAGTCACACAAATTTGGCCAATGCATTTTGCTTGGATTTTTATATGAAAAGCACCAAAGAAAATTTAGACCATATGGTAACTGGAGAAAAGGTCTTAAGTGCCTGAACCACAGACATATTCCACTGTTTTTGAATAAAGGGCCAGCCATTCTATTTGCCACACGAATACTATAAATGGGAACTCTCAGAGGGCGCAGAGTGCAATATTCTCTTTAAGTGCAACCATTACTCTTTGAATCAGGAGCTGTATTTCAGGCCCAAAGTTTAAGCTAAAAGCCTTAAAACTTTCTGTATAAACAAATGTGAGTGTATTTGCTCGGGCTAAGGATGCTCTCTAATGATTATGTTCAGAACCTGGAGTCTGGCCCATTTTCCATTCTCAGACGTAGCCCAAGCATGATGCCAACAATGTTATGTGTTCACTTCAGGCAACCTTAAATTCAAAGAAACTCACAAATGCACTTTAGTTTAAATTAGTTTATTTTTAGGTTCTTTTTTTTTAAAGCAAGTGTAACAATGCAAAAACCATTCGACCTAAAACAAAAAGCATGATGCAAAACACCACACCTCACTTACCTTCAAGTAGTTTCTAAAGAGATAAAGGTACATGCGGCCATTTAAGAAAAGCAAATGAAGGACCCCTGCTCTACCCTCGCTCACGCCATGCCTCACCCGCTGGGCTGGTGCGCTGGTCCCCAGCCTCACTGCACCCCCACTCTTCCTCACTCCCTCTCCAGCTTCCCGGTGGCCTCATCTGCACGCGTCAATGGAGGGCCTCTTCCCTCTGGGCACCTTCATTAGGGCTTCCCTTCCATGGCTCTGCCTAGCAACCTCCCAGCCTCACCTCCTCACCTGACAAGCTCCTGTGCATCCACGGTCTGACAGAGAGCTGTGCACACACCATGCCCTTCTACTTTCCATCCACGCCCACACCTCAGCTCTCAAGCCACCTCCTCTGCACGTGTTCCCCCCACCTCCCAGATGGCGATCACGTCCAACAGTCTGTGTGCCTGTCTGCATCCTTTTCCCAGACGGCATGGGAACTACTTTTTTTTACATTTTGTATTTCTAATGTATGTTGAACAAATAAACTCAACAGAAGTGGAAGAACATGCAGGAATCAAGAAGCCAAAGCATCACCTAGCCTTGCGGTAGGCTGTCATATAACTGGAGAGACCACAGAGTCCCACCCGGGCAGTGTGCCCATTCATTCAGCATAAATGTCCAGGTACAAAGTGCAGCCGACTGAAGGTAAATTCAGAGTGTCCATACACAGTTTCTAAAGGACCTTAGGACAGATCCTGCGCATTAGTTTCACAATGTCTACTGCATCTTCCTATACTGCAGAGGCTGGGAAACAAAAGACTATTTTCTTTTTCTTTTTTTTTTTTTAGTGGGGGGGAAGGGCAGAGGGAGAGGGAGAGAGAGAATCTCCAGCAGGCTCCACTCTGAGTGCGGAGCCCGAGGCAGGGCTCCATCTCAGGACCCTGGGATCATGACCTGAGCCAAAATCAAGAGTCGGACGCTTAACCGACTGAGCCACCCAGGCGCCCCAAAGACTCTATTTTCTCTACTCCCTTGCACCCAGGGCTTGGGATGCAACATAGGCCCCACCAATCAGGTGCACTTCCTGGCAATGTGAATGCGCAGTAGCCAGCTGAGCACACAGATGTGTTGTGCTGCTGTGGATCACAGAGATGACCTGGCTCTGGGGCCAGCAGCTGTGGTGGCAGCATCCTGATTTGGGCTGAGGTGGCATGGTTTTTTTGTCAGCAGCCGTGAGGCCGGCGTCCCCACCCCACAGGCCACCAGCTGGCTGCCCCACGGTGGAAGCAGAAGCAGCATCCTTGGGAGGCCCGGTTCCGATATGCTGCCTGGGAAGTGACCCCGGTTCAGCCTGGATCCCACCTCTCAAACCTTCCCAAGGATCCATAGAGTCAACCCCTGTTGCTGAAACTAGCTGGAGGAACCCTGGTTGGTCAGAACCCTGACCAGTAGAGGATCTTACCACAGTTCCCCACTCCTAGAAGTAACCTTGCACCTTGGGTGTTCCTTTGTTTTCCAGGTGTTTAGTCTGTGGAGACCCGTAGGGCAGACGACATACCCTCAGGCAGAGAGCCCTCATCTAAGGACCCAAAACTTTTTGGATTTTCCAAATAAAGCAGTAAACAACTAAATGTGAGTGACTCAGTTACTGCCCCTTCTATTCCTTTGTAAAGACACAGGTTGTGGGAAGACCCTTCTGACCATCCAAAGGCCTAGGTTAGGAACCAGTGCGCAGGTAAAATAATTACATCTAATCCTATAAATCTGTCTGTTGAGCTCCTGGAGGGAGTGCTTCACTCATTTTTTTTTTTTTATCGTTTTTTTAAACTGAGATATGATTTGTATCACATAAAATTTACCATTTGAAACTATATACTCCAGTGGTTTTTAGTGGATTCACTATTTGTTCAACCATCACCACTATCTAATTCCAGAACAGTTCCATCACTCCAGAAAGAAACGCCATACCTATCAGCAGTTAGTCCCAATTCCCCCTCTCCAGTCCCTGGCTACCACTCATTGGTTTTCTGTCATTTGATGGATTCGCCTATTCTGGACATAATCATATTTACAGAATCTTAGGTGGCCGTCTATAATTGGCTTCTTCACTTAGCATGTTTCAGACAGCTCCATTCGCTTTTGTACCCACAGCACCTAGGACAGCGCTTGGCACAATAGTAGGTACTCAATAAATGTATGCTGAATGAGTGGAGTCCATCTGATTTTTCTGAAGGCCTCCTTCACCATGTGACATGGTGAGAAGGCTTCCATGACAAAGAGCTGTCCTCGGTCGCCTATTAATGCCTGCCTCATTATGTTCACTGGTCAAGATGTCTCTGGGAGACTTCCATGTTGTTTGAGCTTCACCAGGAGAACATGGTATCCCTTTCTGGTCTATCATCCCTCACAAAGAACAAGGGGATGCTTCAACTTATTTCTATTACAAAGCATTTACTTCTAGCTTTCACAGGTATGCTGCTCTACCCTCCCACCTCCCTCTCCTCTTGCCCTGTCTGCCCTGCTCTTTCCTCACAAGTGCCAGCCTGATCAGTGCTGCCAGAAGCTTTAATCTGTTTCCACCTTTCCCCGTGTTAGCTCTGACCCACCAGCCCTGCTGATGTCCTACACTGTCAGCACTGACAGAACTCCAGCTTCTTACCCCCCCCTTTACTTCCTCATATCCTACACCTCACACTTGATCTTTAACATCAAGGATGTACATCTTCTAGAACAGCACAGTCTGAAAAAAAAAATGCTAACAAGAGCCAAATAGATAACTTTAAATTAGTAGGTTTACATATTCAAGTTATTTCAAACTTAAACTTTTCCAATAACTAAATCAAGCATGAGTCTTTAATTTAAATGTAACTTAATTAAAATTAAAATTCTGTTCTTGAGTCACACTGGTCATACTTCAAGTGCTCAAGAGCCACATATTGCTAATACTACCGTACTGGTAATTCTAGAAAATAAACTAACCTTCAAAAACAACTGCCACAGGGCAAATTAAGTCAGATATCAAACTATCTGGAATCCTGAACACAACAGGGGCATAAAAAAGCCCTAAATACTAAGGACTGTGGACTCCGTTCTTCGTTCATTCCACAAGCATTTACTGATTTACTAAATACCTTCTATAAGCATGTCACAGGCCTTGCCATCGCAGAGGATACAAACAGGTTGGGAGAGTCATGTCATATTTCATTTACTAAGTACAGAATGACTTCAAAGCAACTAAAATTAGGCCTCAAATAGTGTGGAATAGGCTAATGCCAGTATTCTAGTGGTTATGCTTCAAAATTCCACCTCCAAGTTGTTAGAGAAAGCCACAGGCCCAAGGCACAGTCACTTGCCCCTTGACAGCAAACCAAGACTCAGTTGCAGTGTCAACCCCTCCAGGAGTGGAATTTCAAGCTAATCAATCTGGAATTTTCTGGTCGGCACCAAAGAGGTAATCTGTCACAAGGGCCCTCTCCATCCTCCAAAGGAAGATGAGGTAATCACCTAATAAGACCCCATCTCTTCCCCCTAAAGGAAGGTGACCTTGCCTGAAACAATCCTTTGTTTTCTTTTGTTAATAACTTCTTACCCTACCCTCCTTCCTATAAAAACCTCCCATTTTGTATAGCTCCTGGGAGCTCATCTTTACTTGCTACATGGAAGGCTGCTGGATTCATGAATCACTTAATAAAGCCAATTAGATCGTCAAATGTACTCGGTTGAATTATGGTTTTTAACCAAGTCAAATATACCGCATATAAAATGCATTTCTCCACAGCAGCAATTTTATAGCATGGTTAGGTGTTTTAATTTAGCTCCTCAAAGCTGACTGGACCCGTAACAAAACTGAAATACGATAGACTTGCAATTTTGTTTAAGTCTAAAATCAAAACCATGAGTCTTGTTTTTCCAATACCATAACACTTAAACCAATCTATCCAAACATGGCCAGGCACACACAGACCTTAAGGCCTTCAGCATGGCTGACGGGGCTCAAAGTCCAACTTCATTTCAGCAAGTAAGTCAAAAAAGGTGGAAGATGCTGGAATGCTGACCTCAAAGCCAGATGCACTGTGGGCCTAGGCTAATGAGTAACCTTCAACCCCAAAGAGTCTCAGACCTTCTTACTCCAAGAGTCAAAATACTTGCCCTCTTATCAAGAGGTGAGATAGACAGAAAACCAGAGCCACTGACAAGAGATGGGGGATGTGGATTCCTAGGTGGGGATGAGTAATTAGGGGTGCCATGATGTTCACACTGACGGGAGAGACAGGACGGGGGAGGGTGAGTCCCAGGGCCAGTGGAGGCCCAGCCTTGCTTGACTGGGGAAGGGAAGGAGGAAGAGTGGGTGACACTTCTCGCAGGGCGGGGGAGGGCTAGTGCTAGGGGTACAGAGCACAGGGACAAGGAGAACTAAAAGGAGAGGCGCATTTGAATCTACAGGTCATATTTAAGGGCATTTGAGAACTGAAAACTGTTGCTGCTGCTGCTGATGACAGAGCCTAGCAGTCGACGTTTACTGTTTTCTGCACAGGACAAACTACTTAGAGTTCTTCACGTGTGTATTGGTATGTAATCCTCATTTAATGGGCAAGACCATTTGTCTAGGGGACAGTACTGACCGAACACTGAGGAGAAAGTCTGATGGCCAGAAAGGAGCGGAGGGCCTTCCCAAGGAGAGGGAATGAAACGAACACTTGCTGGGGCTTTAAGTTTTGTCCAATTTGCTCCATCAGTTTTAATAACCACTCTCCTCTTGTTCTGTGTCAGACCAAACAACAAAGACTGGGCCTGTGTTTCTAAAACCAGAAGCCAAACTTCCCCTGGAGACTCAAACAATACCTGGAGCTAATGATAAAAGCATGCTATGAGGGTCCAACGAACCTGAGTTCAAGTTCCAGTGTGAGGCTCTTAATAATTCTTAAGAGTAGTTAATAGTTGACTTTGGGCAAGTTACTTTTTAAATTTTCTAACGCTGTCTTTACCATTCTCAAAAAAGGGAGTTGAGCTAATTAAACTATCAGAATGTCCTAAGTACCCACTTCCCCACTTCTCACAAACTCAGCCTCTCCTCATCAGGAAAGCTAAAAAGAGAGTAAAATAACTTCTCTCCTAAAAAAACAAAATCCTTCATCAAACACCTACCCTAAGCTTGGAACTCAGCAGAAATCAGCCTGACCCCACCAACAGGAACCAAGATGGACGTTGACACACTCTGCTCTTTCTTGCACTCCAAATTTGAGAGGAGTCACGAAGAAAACCTGTGCATTGCTCCCTTCCCTAAAGAAAGCCCCACCAGGCTCTGGACTCCAACTGCACCAACCACTCGTGAGGACGGGCAGGGGCGTCCTGAAGTTACCCAGCCATCACATGACAATAATGACTACCCTCTATGACACACGCAAAAGAGCCAGTTTAAAACTGAGAATTTCAAAACAAAATAGGGAAATATTGTCAGCCTGGTCTCGGTAAGGTGGACAATTCACCGAATCTCTGACTCCTCTTCACCCCCAGGAGCGTCTGAGTATCCATGACAATGGGCAAAAAATGGAGCTATGAACAATACAAACTAAGAAAACCACAACATTCCCCTGAGTATTCTTTGGCCCTGGAACATGGGACACCCGGGGAGGTTGTCTCTCCAGCTGTGGCTCACCTGGAGCCGTGCGGCCTCACCTGCCCACCTACAGCTGGGGCTTGGCTGAAAAACCCCATCGCAGTGCCCAGGGCATACAGCTCAGAAGGGCCCCACACCTGGCTTTTGTTGCTGTCTTGAAATTCTTTTTTTTTTTTTTTAATTTTTATTTATTGGTCAGAGAGAGACACAATGAGAGAGGGAACACAAGCAAGGGGAGTGGGAGAGGGAGAAGCAGGCTCCCTGCCAAGCAGGAGCCCAACGTGGGGCTTGATTCCAGGACCCTGGGATCATGACCTGTGCCAAAGGCAGATGCTTAATGACTGCCACAGATGCCCCTTGAAATTCTTAATAATTAGTCATTACTAGTAATTCTTATTTTATCTTGGGCCCCACAAATTATGTAGATGGTCTGGTGGTGCCTGACTCCGAAGTGGAGTTCAATTCACAGCCGCGACTGGGGAGCTGTGGAGCAGCCATCGGACCCGGCTGAGGGCCAGCACTAACACCTTCCTCTGAATGAAACAGACTAGCTTTCATTCTTAGGAAGGACGGACCTGACACCACACAAGCCCCTCAACAAGAAAAAGAAGAAAAAAAAAAAAAAAGGTGGCAACTTTTTTGGGAAATTTTTTCCATTTGAAAGATGAGGTATTGAAGCCAATGAAGCCTAACTTCCTTCCAGTTGTGTCTGGTGCCTCAGAGGGGGTAAGCCTTCACATGCTCGCTCGGGGAGGCGAGCTGTTAGTCCCAGCCGCCCAAGGAGGGCTGGGTTATGAGGCAGAGCAGCATACAGCAACCACTCCCAGATTAAAGAAAGGAAGCACAAGGAGCCATACTCACATCCAGGAATCAGTTATCCTATGTAGAAAACGCAGGACATAAATGAAGGTTAATACCCAAGGTCAACCAAGAAATTCAATGAGGACAGCACTTCTTTGTGTGCTTGTTAAGTAAAAAATGAGGATAAAAGATAAATGGCTTTTTAAAAAATTAGGAAGGTTATTAAGAGGTGATAAAATATTTCTAAATTCTTCATCTTCCTGCTCAGGACAATCCCTCACGGGAAACCAAAACTATTACTCTAACACTTAGAACTACCGTAATTGTTTTCAATTCTGTAATTTTCCCTGAAGATTTTAACGAATGGCAGGGGCATGAAGGGCAGACCACTCCTGGCCTCTGCAAATACCCCCAAACACCTCAACTCCCCAGGAGGGCAGAACCAGGGCGCACAGTTACACACATATTTCCGGAGGGGAACTGCAAAGATCAGGCCTCCACCATCATCAGGGAAGCTACCCAGAGAGAAAAGTCCCTGGTGATGGAAATCTCGGGCCAAAAACAATAAACTGTCAGGTTAAAAAAAAAAAAAAAAAAACCCAACCAAATTAATCTCAATGAAGCAATCCAAATCAGTTTTTCTTCTCAAGGGTTTTATAAAATAGACACCTCAGGCTGGATCCCCTTCATTACCTGCCATATTCCAAAAGCGTGGCATGGACTCGAGATTCTTCATCAAGCAGCTCTTCTGCTCCCTGTTGGCGTTTGTATTTCCGACGGGGCTTGTAAACATCCTAAGAAGTGGATGAGACAGACGACTTACTGAGTGTGAGAACACTCTCCTTCTGAACTGCCTGCTGGGTGCATCCAGCCAGTCAGGGAAGCAAGTCTTTCCCCATCATGGTGAGTGTGCCCGCCTCCCGCAGGAGAACAGTGGGCACTCAGGGCGGCCGCCTTCAAGGAGTCTGCTCCTTTGACATTCATATAGGTAGCAATATTTCCACTCAAGATATTGCTTGTCAACTTTAACTTGGTGTTTCTTTTTTTTTTTTTTTTTTTAAGATTTATTCACTTATTTTTAGAGAGAGGGAGAGAGCGAGCGAGCGTGGGGGGAGGGGCAAAGGGAGGGGGTGAGAGAGAATCCCTAAGCAGACTCCCCGCTGAGCATGGAGCCCGACGCGGGTCTCAATCCCATGACCCTGAGATCACAACCTGAGCAGAAACCAAGAGTCGGACGCTCAACTGACTGAGCCACCAAGGCACCCCCTTGGTGTTTCTTTTGTCCTATGGCATTTTAATATTTTATGTGGTCAAACTTATCAATCATTTTATATCTTACTTCTTATTACCAGGGATTGTAAAAAAAAAAAAAAAAGTTCTCGTATGTTACTTGTATAGGTTATACTTAGCTTTTTAATCTATTCAGAAGCTTTTTTCCTGAATGGAAAATTAAGAATCCCAACATCATCAATTTAATAGTCCAGCCTTCCCCAGATCTGAAATGGCATACATATATAACATGTACCAATGTTACCCTCTTCAATTCCTCTTGCTTTATGAACCTTTATCCTGTCTCCACTATTCTTTTTCAAATTTCCTGGCTATTGTTAAACATTCTCTCTTTCAAATGAATTCTAGCATCAACTTGTCAGGTTCCTAATAAATAACTGTTGAGTTTTGATTAGAATCACACCAAATTTATAGATTATTTTGGAAAGAACTGGCATATTTATAATGTTGAATCTTGTCTTGAGAAGCAAGGTTTATCTCTCTATTCAGATTATTTTATTCCTTAATAAAATTTTCCAGAAAAAAACACAAATTTTCTTGTCACTGCATATCCAGACCTTTCCACCACCCAGGGCCACAAACCAGTTAAACAATCACAGGTGTATAGGTTAACCCAGAATCCTTAAAAAAAAATTCCTTAAATGGTAAAGGAGATTTCAATTCCTAGACTCTAATAGCAGAAAAGAAGAGTAGATACAAACCCTTCAGCAATAATATCTTTTTTACAAAAGTACCAGGCTGAAGTTTATTAAAAAAAAAAAAAAGTGTATAAAAACACAAAATGCTCTATCAACTTTCACTGACAAAATTTTAAAATTACTAGAGTGTGATTTAATTATAAATGTAGAAGCAAACATAGATCTATTTTGTATAGGACACATTCTGAAACATAGTATTTCTTGAACAAAGTATGTGGCATGTAGTAGGTGCTCAATTAATGTAGTTCTTTACCCCTAGATGACCTGATTTAGCATTCCACCCCAAATGAATGTCCTTCTTGAGTGTCGAGCTGGCAGTCAAATAATATCTTAGTAAAATGTGTTCAGGGCTCTGGGTGCAAGTAGGCAAATATTTATGCAAGGAAGGTATTCCAGTTGTTCATCCCTGGATCTTTTCTTCTCCACGACCAGAGTTCATCACAACCAACCTCTACCTGGACATCACTAGGACAAGCACTACTATCAGGTTTCTTCAGATAGTGGTATTTTTATTCCAGGTAGAATTGTACCTCCCTTGATAATTCTTGTTAACTTTGTTATTTTACTTTTTATTACGAAAAGTTTCAAACATACAGAAAAACATCCTTTTGTAACACATACTATGTAATTTTAACAATTCTGTAAAAGAAAAGGAATGGACTAGGGTCTGGGATGATGCTGGAGTGTTGTTCTTATGACTTGCTGCCAGAAATAATTCCTAGTTTGCTGCTGGTGTCTACAGGAATAGGAAGCTATAAATAATGTAAAACAGATTCATGGGGAAATGCAACATATAATGAATCCACATGATGTCAGTTACTACATATGATTTAATTCTCACTGAGCTCTATTATAGCAGTACTATATAATTGAGCTTAACTGCTATCTTCCTTAGTTACCACCAATAGAGTCAATGACCCAAGACAGGAAATTGGATTCTTCTAAAAAAAGGACTGACTCCAAAACAATAGCATACTGAAACCAACAGCTACAAGGACGTTTTATTCTGGGAAACAGTGACAATGTTGGCCTTTGTGTAATTATTCCTTACACTTGAAAGCACCTCATATACACCTCACCTTTGCATTTTATAACTGTTCCCAGAGGTAGAGACAAGGCAGATGCTGTTACCCCCACTCCACTACTGAAGAAGCAGAGATTAAATAATTTGTCCAGGATCTCTCAAATAGTATTAGGCCTGGCCCTAGGTCCCCTGGCTGCTGGGCCCAGGGTTTTTCCAATACCCTCACTTGCTTCTGGTGGGCATTCCCACCACCCTCCAGCCATCTCAAGTGAGTCCTCTCAGGAGACTGCCATATACCTGAGGCTGCCACATGGATCATTACAGTGGTTCGCTTAAATAACAAGGACCTAAATGTCAGGTTTTCAGGCCAACTTAAAGTAAGTCACCCTTTAAAGCAGCAGAGTCAGAACCACTGATGTCTAGTCTGGTCTCTGCCATTTACTAGCTCTATGACCTCGGGAATTCCCTTCAATGGGCCTGTTTCCGTCTCTGTAAAACCAGGGCTAGACTAATAGCCCTTGAACAGGCTCTTGTTCTCTGTGCTAAAGGACACATGAGCAGGGTGTGAGAGTCACAGATTTCTACCTTACAGGTCTGGCTACAGGACACCAGTTAGGAGAATTCCTGAGTCACATCTCAAATGGCAGGGAGGGAAGTGGAGAGCACAACATCAGGGCAGCGTCTGCAGCAGAGATTAATCACAACTGCGGCGGGTATCTCCTTTCTGAAATAATGAGCAGGCAGTGAGACAGCCACCACCAACTTGGCATTCTCTGGCTAAGAGCTCCAGTGGCCAGGCCACACCCAGGTCTGCCGGGAGTGACATTCCCCTGACCTGCCTCCACTGACGTCAACACATTCCCTCAGCGCTCAACCCTCAGACACGCCTCAGTCCAGGAGCCCCACGAACTAACTCTGCTTCACCCCACGGGCCTCCACAGATGTCTCCACCATCAAGACCAATGTCCTGAAAGATCCTGTAGGAAGAAGTTATTATAATTGGGACAAATACATTTGCTTGCTTTTTTTTTTTTTTCCCATTCTCATGCTAATAAAACAACAAATGAAACAAAGCCCCTGGGTACTAAGTGAAGGAAATGGGAGACCAATGGATGGCAACTATTTCTGGAGAGGGGACACGTCTGCAGGGAGGAGAGTGAGCTGGGGAGGCAGTTTTCTCCAGACTTTGTTTCCTTTCTATTCTCTTTCACATGAGCCCTGCTCTGCTCCTTCAGGACCGGCACACATCCCGCCACAGGGCTCCCTGAGTCGAACGGTATAATTTGCTGGTAAGACTAAGGTCACTGTATTAAGTAAAGGAGCCAAAGATGGCTTCTGCACGTTGGCTCTTAGGTTTATTTCCTCACAGCAGGCTGAGACCTAGTGGCTCAAAAGCATGCCAGGGCCAAAGTCAAATTTTTACACATCCAGTTGTTTCAAACATGGCCCAAAGAGGCAGATTTTTAGCCACTTACAGCCTGTCTATGTCGCATACTCTACAAAACTGTGTTTGCTAACCAGATAGGATAAGCCCTGGGACTATAAAGACCCAAAACCGCTGCTGCAGATCTCTTTCAGAGACCTCTGGCTAGAGATTCTCTGTGCTGTTGCTGCGTGACATCACCGAGGCACGTGGACAATCTCCAGGACCCCCTGGGGGGTTCCCTTGCTACCCTCACCTTCTGGATGCAGCCCTGGTGTCTAGAACTCTGGATGGTGGCTTGCTGTGAGGGACTGACTGCCCCATCTTACAAGCAAACCTGTCAAAGCATCACCCCAATAAAGCTTATGTGCGCTGCTTGCCCCCTCGTGGTCGTATCTTTTTCCTTGATGAGACCCCCAATTCCCTTGATTCCCTTACTACTTTTACCTCACCTCCTAGAGTGCAATCTGATACACAGTGAGTGTGCAACTAATATTACTGAATGAATACGTGGACAAACAAGCTTTTGGTCCTAACCCCATAACCTACTACCTGTCTGATTTGGGGCAAGTTACTTTAACCTCTGTGATTTTCCATCTCTAAGAAAGATACAAGTAGAGTTATTGTGAGGATTATTTCATGGTATCTGACACACAGTAAGAGCTAAGTTAGATAATATATATCTAAGCTAAGAGATATATATATCTAGGATAGATAGATAGCTATACATTTTTTTGGGGGGGGGGAGGGGCAGAGGAAAGGGAGAGAAGAATCTCTGAGCCGGAATCAAGAGTCAGATGCTTAACCGACTGAGCCTAAAATATACATTTTTAATATACATATGTATATATATTATTATTGATAAAATGTACTAACATTGTTTTATGTACGTAGCCACATTTATATTTTATGTGAATGAAAAGGCCTTCCTCATAGCATTTCCTGTGGAAGAACACACTGGAGTAATAACTTCAAATGACATGGTCTCCTAGGTGATCCCATTAAGTTCTGCAAAACATTTCTTTCAACTAAACTGGAAGTTCTAAGAGTCCTTTTCCCCCCTCTATTCTTATACAAAATTCTAAACATTACCAAAAAATGTTCAATGAATAGTAAACAATTACTTTTTGGAGCTTTGGGTAAAATTTGACAGGTACTCTTAGTCAAGGTTAACAGGGAGTAACAGACCTCACTGCACAGAACAGACACTTGAGGGATATGAAGGCTGACAGCTCAGACAAGGAGGAAGTAAGCTGTACAACAGCATGCTAGGTGAGACAAACGAGCGACTATGTTATGACACGAAAAGGAGAAGGTGGTAAGGGGTGACCTGTCCTGGGTGGCGAGAGTTTTGATTTCTTAGGTGCTTTGAAAATATACTTCCCATCAGCCTTCTACAAAGCAGCTAGCTATTCTGTAAAAAGGAGGTATGCAGAAGCCAAGAAGTAGCACAATTCAAGAAGAAAGCCAAAGTACTGGGAATAATCCCCAAGAGGAAGAAAAATGAGGCCAAGACAAAGAGAGAAAACCCCAAAGTGATGAGTGCAGAAATTCAAGTTCACAGCAGCCTTTCTGCCTGGCAATCTGCCAAGAGGTACTAACAGCCTTAGGCATAACCTCTGACCCAATTCCATTTCATCCAATGTTTCCTAAGTAAATAAAGATCAAAGGAAAAACTTAGCTATAAGAATGTCCTACATAATGGAAAAAAGAAAAAAAAAGATACAAAGTGAGCTAGTTAAATTAATACCACACAATGAATAATCTACAGCCCGTAAAAAGGCTATAGAGGTATTATTGGCATGGAAAGACAGCCTCAATTATATTGTTGAACAAAAAATAAAACAGAATATACAGTATAATGCCATTTTTAGGGATCTCTAATTCTCTGTATTGATATCCCTAACTTTGTATTTCCTACTTGGAATATGTATCAGTAATTATCCCTGGCTGGTGGTATCACGGTGACTTAGTCTTTGTAATTTTTCCCCATTTCTTCATTTTTTGTTACTATTACTAAAGTACTAGTACAAAATACATATAAGCTTTTTTAAAACAAAAAATCATGCACCCAAAAATGGCTGGGCTACATAACCAAGGACAAGTACAAAAGACTGGAACAGTCCTATAAGGAGGGCTAAGGATAAGAATGAGCTATATATTTTGAAAAATATTAAAATGTTTAATATTTATTTTCTAAAAAGAGGTTATATCTAAGCAAGAATAAGTAAAAGCCTGCTGGTATTATGTTCGTAGATGAAGAAAGACAACAGGATTGTCTCCACTTGGCAGACATTCTCTAGCTGGACAAAGGGTCTTCAAGTGGAAAAGACAGAGTAAACAACCCCGCAGGGGACTGACAAGGTGGTGGAAGAGCACCTCGCCGCTCTGGACACCTCTGAGTCTCTGGGACCTAGATGAGTAACATCTCAGAGTCCTGAAATAAGCCAGGATCATTGCTGTAAAACTGGTGCCAGGAGTATGTGGGAAATCAGAGTCCAGGTGAAGAGAGGAAATGGGAGGAGCACCACACCTGTCGTGTTTGAGGAGTCTGATGTAAAACCAAAATCTGGCTGCCTCTTCCTATTCTGCAAATATGGAGGGAATTTGTTAACCTTTGTGTCAACCTTCTGATTTATAAAACAGAAATAATAATATAGAACTCGCTGAGTGTTGGAAAGGCGCTTATGAGACGATGCTTGTGAAACGCCTCATTGGGTGCCAAACACACAGAAGGCCCTCAATCAGTACGCGGCAGCTACAGACACATATTATAAAAGGCTGGGTCCAGAAATTAGGCACCTACTGTGTGACCTTATTTGAATCTGTAAGTTACCTTTCACAATTTAAGTTTGGGATTCTAGATTCGTCCATAAGGAGCAGATAAGAAACACTGATGAGTCATGTGAAGGGCAGAACTGGGAAAAGGGTAGAAGGAGAGGGAAACAGCCTTCAGAACCTGAGACCTAAAAGAGCCACAGCTTCTGGTAGTTAAGGAAAGACTTCATTCCCTTCACGAAGGGACAGATTTCCCTCGGGGAGAGTGACGACGAATGAAAACCAGCACGCTGTTCCATTCCTTACAGGACTCACGAGGATAAGCCAGGGACATGCACTGCAACCCTGGAGTCTCCAGTAAGCTTCTGGAACTCGAATTTCAAGGCAAGGAAGTGACAAAGCACTTGCAGAAGTGGTGGGCGGGAGGGAGGGAAGTGAATGGTAATGGAGCTCAGCTAAGAATCCTAAGAAGACAGCATCTGGAAGTGAAGGGTAAGAAGAAAACAAATAAAACCCAAAGGCCAGCTCTGGCCATCCATCAAAATTCTTATCATTCCTGCTACAAATGTATTGACAGTCAACTAAGGAGTAAGTTCACACATAAAAAAGGAAATCAACTGAGCAATCTGAACTATTATCAAGAGACTTGCAAATTTTCCCCATTTTCCTTTATCTTGATATTATTTTTGAATTAGCTGTAAACAGCATTTTATCTAGAGGCCCACAGCATAGTAGTTACAAGACTGGGTTTGCATCCTGACTCCATCATCACCAATGTGACCTTGGGCAACTTATATAACCTATCTGTGCTTGAGCTTTCTCACCTATAAAAAAGGAAAGAAAATACTACTACTTCAGAAGATTGTTGTATGGACTAGGTAAGGTATACATAAATGCTTACAACAATGTCTGGGCACCAGGTATTTGTCATTATCATTACCTCCTTAAATCGTATGCAGTCACATTACCAAGCAGAAGAGGCGGATTTTCTTTAAAAACTCCATTACAAATAAGAAGAAAGAATGTGTCTCTAGAGGCCTGAAATGTTTAATGGGTATGGAGATGCCAGGCCCAGTTCCACTGATAGGATGACTGACAGCTATGCTGGCCTCTTCTTCCCAGTGATAAGGCTGAAAACTATTATTTCTCACTCTCTACCCAGGGCTCAGAGTGAGATTTACACAAGAAGATATTCAATTAAGCATTTAGAAAATTTTACTTTTGTTTACTGTTTTTGAATAAGTAACACACAGACTTGGTATAACATTCAAATAGGACAGGCTTTACAAGGCAAAGAGAATTTCCCTTCCTCTCCTGCCCCGGGCTCCCCAATTCCCTGGATGAGAGGTAATGCCATCACTTGGTTCTCCTAGCTTTCCAGAAATGAAGCATCATTTAAAACAAGAGAAAGCAACCACATAGCCAACAAACTGGTTAATATTTTTCATGACAAATGCAGTTAGGAGGAATCCTTAATAGCTTACAAAGACACTATATTGGTAAGTTAAAAAAACCACAATTTTATTTAAAGTTATGACTCCAATTCGGTATAAAAATGCACATTAAAAACATGGAAGAGGGACGCCTGGGTGGCTCAGTTAGTTACTTGTCTGCCTTTGGCTTAGGTCATGATCCCTGGTCCCTGCTCAGCGGGGAGTCTGCTTCTCCCTCTGCCTGCCGCTTCCCCTGCTTGTGCTCTCTCTCGCTCTCTGACAAATAAATAAAATCTTAAAAAAAAATGGAAGAAATATGTCCAAGCACCAAAAGAAACTGCTTCTTTGTTGTGAGATTAAGGTTGATTCTCTTCCTCTGTATCTATCAACCTTTAAAAAAAAAACAAAAAACTTTAGGGATGTCTAAACTGAACAACTATTTCATAACTAGGGGAAAAAAATTACTCTGATGTCATATCATGTCCTGTTATTATTATTATTTGATATCGCCACCGTATCTGAGAACAGTATCTGGCTTCAGAGTGTAACTATCTTGAAGGTTTTCCACTCCTTCCATTTCCAAAATGGAATTGTGAAGAAGATACAAATCACAACTCTAAAGTGACAAGATTTTTCTTGTTTAAAACGAGCACTTCATGTCATCAAATGATTGTTACTCTTTTTAGAGTGATCACCTTGGAAGATCACACATGTATTCTTAAAGTAGGGGGAAAAATGCAAAATAACACTATGCATTATTTTTGGAAGAAAGTGAACTTACCCCCAGGCACTGTGGCTTCATTCCCAGCAGCTCAGGTAGGAAGGCTGGGGCTGGGGTTGGGTGTGTGGCACCGAGGTTCTGCTGGGCTCTGGCCCAGAAAGGTTTGAAAAGCTCTCCTCTGCCCCTTGCACTGGGGGAGTGGGCATGCGAGTGCAGACTCCATGGTTAAGCTTCACTGTGTCAGTGACCAAGGCCATCCCAGTGTGTCCCACACAAAGCTCAGGAGCTGTTCTGCCTCTCCAGAGCCATCATGGGGTGCTAACCTCAATTTACCACCTCCAGTTCGAGAGGAGCTATTCAAAGTTTACACCTGCCACTCGCACAAATGAGGAAAGGCTATGGGTTTGGAAAATTTCTCCTGGAAAACTGGAACTAAGAAAAACACAGGGCAGTGGTTGTGGCACTTTCTACCCATAAATGCTGGCATCCAGGTACGGGCACTGAGGCAGGCGGGGCTTCCCTCACACACCCACCTGAGGTCAGCACCTGGGCAATCCCAGGAGGGACTGGGCAAGGGTTTGGGGATTTGAATCACAGGGCTATCTGGAGGCTATGAACTTATGCCCTTCCCTTACACAGGGGCAGGGGAACTTACTGCAAGGTCGACAACTGTCTTGATGGCCTTTTCTTTTCTCTTTATGAAGTCATCATCCTGCAAGACAAAACACAGGGATTAAACAAACCCTGTGTGAAGACTGAAACTCAACCGGACTTCTCAGAAACCTATCTTACAAATTGATTTCTCATCACAGCTTTGCCTGCAGAAGCCTCAATCTTTTAACAAAGTGGAATATATTCTACATGGGCAGAAGCTAGGGCCTCTGCAGATGGCTCCAAAACAGATCCCACAACAGTAAGAAAGACGGGGACCACAAAGCGTACTGGTGAAGCCAAGCATTCTTGGTCAAATCCTTATGAACTCGGACACCCTGGGCAAGCCACCTATCTCTAAGCCTCAGTTTCACCATCTGTAAATGGGGACACCACCACCTACATCAGAGAGCAGCTGTGAAGATTAAGGAGGAGAAGGCATGTGTTGGGCTGGGACTGAGTGTAGTAAGTACTCAGTGGCTATCTGTTGTTATTATTGCGGTGGGGGTGGTTACTATTAAACTGTTACCATAGGAATGCCCTAGGCAATGACCTAGGTGGTCTCTTGAAAAGCTTTATATGACTATTAAAAAAAAAATACTCATGTTCTTATAATTTAATAGAAGTTCTGAATCAAGTACTAAAATTGGGAGAAAAGGAGAAAATTGCAGGGCTTTACACCCAGGGCCCATTTAAAGAGGCAGTTCTGACGTACCAGGATGCTGCCCAGGCAGGGGCAGAGACATCACACAGAGGAGCCTGAGCTTACTCTGCTCCTTCCCGGGGAGTCTCTAAGTGTATACACATGCTTGCAGTTGGATGAGAAAAGAAAAGGAGAATACTGACCTCAGGGAGACTGTAGGTTTTCTGGAACTGGGATATGGAGTAGGAGCGGATGTAGTCACCCATCTCTTCCTTTGTTTCTATAGCTCGCTTCACCAGCCACTGGGAAAGAAAGTTAGGAAACATGAGGATAGGGATGAACCACCACTGTGGTAAAGGCCAGTTCAGGGATGGTACAACTCGTGAACCGAAATCACCACACTTGAACTGGCCAGGTGATGAGAAACTATCCACACCTACCGTCCTATGTGAAAAGCAGCCAGTTGGGCGTCTAAGACGCTGAGATCCAATGGGATCTAGAGCAGAGTGGCTGTGCAGGAGCCTTAAAGCCTCACGTCGGATGCTCAGGCCTCAGTTTCCCTCTGTGTAGAGGTGAGAATATTGTTTCTTTCACCTCACAGAGCTACTGTGGGAGCAAATGAAATCACAAGGACCAGAATGCTCTATGAATGCCTGAAGCACAACACAAATATAGTTACACAGACACCTGGTTCTCGTGGCAGATCTGAACGTTACTCTCTTTCTTGTGCTGCCTGCACCACAGGCCAGGGAAAGGGAAGAGAGCCTCAGAGAACATCTAGCACAATCCCTTGTTTCCTTGATTCCAACAACCTCCCAAGTATTCAGATGTGAGAACAGGCTTGCTGAGTACACAGCCCTAGGCTTCACGGGAGCCAGGCACTCACAGCATTTGCTCTCTTAATCCACACAACATTATAAGGTGACTGGTGCCAGCCACGTTGTACAGACCTGAAGCTCAGAGAGACTACACAATTTGTCCACTGCTCCGTAGGCAGCAAGCACAACAAGGCTGTAAGTCGCAACTCAGAGGCTCTTCCACACCGGAAGACTGGACATATGAGTTTTATGAAATGTTTTCCAGCTCTACTGGGCTGATACGCAGAACTAGCTGTTCTTCATTGCTCCCTACTTATAATTCCAGTTAATGGCAACACACACAGGCACACCCCCATAACCTGTGGAAGATCCAGGTGCTCTGAGAGTAAGAATGCAAAATACAGAAACACAGCCTCTGTTTCTCCTCCCTGGCTCTTCATGCATTCCCTTTATAACTGAAGAGCATTATGGAGGGGGATGCCATCTGTCAGAGTCACCATGCTCTGTCCAGAGAGAGC
Source organism: Phoca vitulina (assembly GCF_004348235.1). Lineage (NCBI taxonomy): Eukaryota > Metazoa > Chordata > Mammalia > Carnivora > Phocidae > Phoca > Phoca vitulina. Next base: position 98,931,816 of record NW_022589704.1, read on the forward strand.
TACTACATCTCGAAAGCAGTTTGTGGAAGTAGTTGTATTTCCCCACGAGCACCGCACACTTGGCAAGGCTTTGCTACCTAGGAAAGCAGACACGTGGCATACGGCATGGTGCTCCTGCAGGGACGGACAGAATGCTTGCTCGCAGAGGGCAGCCAGCTCAAGTAAAGGACATGTTTAGGACATAGCTGCCCAAGATGGGGGTGGCTGCAAATAACTCTATGAGGAATATTATTTTGTTGTTAGTATCTTCCATTTATTTCCATCAGTCCACTCCACCCCACCTCCAAACAATGACCCAGAAGTCAGGACAGAAGATCAGACAGTATTCAGAGCTTTTGTAGCCCCTCTCTCGCACCCCGACCCAGCACCGTGGCCCAGGACAACTAAGGAGGCTGACTCCTTGCTCAACTCAATTTCTCTCTACTTTCCTTTGGATGGGGAGATCCAGTTTCTGGACTTTCAAAGTTGTTTCTTTTTCAGATGTTCCTCCATGAATTAGATCTACACTGAGTTGTTACTTGGCTGGATCCTGGTGAGTGTGATGAGATGAGGAAGGTAAGGAGTCTTAGGATTCAGAGAACTGGTCGCTGTTTTGGAGTTCCTAGAGTGAAGGGCTATGGAGGGAACCTCTTGGATAGCCGAGCTCTGCTGCGGGTCCCTACCATCCGAGGAAAGTACCTACCCTCACGGGGTTCACCTGTCTGGCGTGGGAGAAAAAGATGTGATCTAGAACTACCGGGGCCGGAAGTTAGACCCATTCTTCTCTGGGCTGGCATCCAGAGTGTTCTTAGAGCTGTGCTAAGCAGTGTGAACACAGGTGGTGAGCCTCCAGAGGCACATAAGGCAGCTAGCTCGACGACTGCTCTTTCACTGGTCTCCAGCAAAACAGGCAAAAACTACAAGCATGTGGTTAGTTTTTCATAATACTTTCATAGTATTCCATTGAAAGGACTGTCCTTTATTCTGAGATTGGGGGTTAAAAGGCCTTTCTTTTAGGAAATGCCAGAGAAAGATAGTTGTTACTTAAAACAACTTCTTTATTGAAGTATAATTGATATACAATGTTATATTAGTTTCAGGTGTACAACATAGTGATTTGACAGTTCTATACACTACTCAGTGCTCATCACCATAAATGCAGTCACCATCTGTCACCACACAATGTTACTATAATAGTATTGACTACATTCCCTTTGCTGTACTTCTCATGTCTGTGAGTTATTTATTTTAAAACTGTAAGTTTGTATCTCTTTACTATTCCCTTCACCTATTTTGCCCATCCCCCATCCACCTCTCCTCTGGCAACCAGCAATTTGTTCTCTGTATTTAAGATTCTGTTTGTTTTGGGCGCCTGGGTGGCTCAGTTGGTTAAGCGACTGCCTTCGGCTCAGGTCATGGTCCTGGAGTCCCGGGATCGAGTCCCACATCAGGCTCCCTGCTCGGCGGGGAGTCTGCTTCTCCCTCTGACCCTCCTCCCTCTCATGCTCTCTGTCTCTCGTTCTCTCTCTCTCAAATAAATAAATAAAATCTTTAAAAAAAAAAAAAAAGATTCTGTTTGTTTTGATAGTTGTTACTTTATAAAGATATTCTTGCCTGGCAAAATACAGGTGGCAACCATGGGTCAGCCTCCATTTTTGCTTTAAAATTTTACACATCCATGTAATTAAGAAATCTGGTAACTACTAACCTTGGTTCTCACATCCAGACAGGAGGCCCCCCCAGCATTCCATGTACAACACGGAACATTCAGACTTTCGAAATACCCAAACTAGCGACAAATGATCACTTCCCAAATACCCAAACTAGTGACAGATGATCACTTCCCTTTCGTCACCTTCTCCTACCTGGACCAGATTTTTTGCTCTCAAAGTTCTAGCCTAGGGCTGAGTAAGGTGTAATCACTAGAGATTCAGGCTTTGGGGGAAAAGCCAACAACTTCACAGCATGGTGGTGGTGGAAGTTTCAGTTATAATCAACACAGGGTCCCTATTACCTGTTTTCACAAAAAGGATCAGGTACCATCCCTGCTGCATCAGAGAGAGAAAGTCCAGTGAACCTAATGAATCAAATTCTGAGTTAAAGTCTTAGCTTCCAATTTACAAATTTCATAGGATTTGATTGAAAGTCTAATGCAGGGGGAAATCCCCAATAACAGTAACAAAACCAGAAACTATATAATACTTATAAAGCACTTACTAAAACGTGCCGGTCCGTACTTAATTCTCATTCTGTCAGGTAGGTACTATTATTGTTTCTATTTAACAGACGAAAAGTGAAGTCATTTGCCCAAGGTCATGCAGCTAAGTGGCAGAGCCAAGATCTGAACCCAGGAAGTCTCCAGAGTCCACACTCTCAACCCCTGCGCTATATAATCTTCTTTTTTTTAAAATTTTTTCATTGTTATGTTAATCCCCATACATTCCATCATTAGTTTTAGATATAGTGTTCCATGATTGTGCTATATAATCTTAACGCAGGACTGGCAGACTCTTCAAGCAGGGGCTGCATGAACAGCAGAGTGGGAACAGTACAAGGTTTAGTGACAAGGAGTTCAGACTGCAGTCTTGCTTGTCTTGCACACCAGTTCTCTGCCCTTGAGCGAAGCAGTTACTCTCTGCATCTCACTTGCCTCAGACGTAAAGACTGGGATTATAACAGATGCTTCAAAGAACTCTATTAGGATCATTTGCAAAGCGCTGTTCACACAGCAGGCCCTTTGCTCCTCCTCTTTTCAAAGTGCCCGGAGGAGGCTGAGACACCAGACTGCAAGGATGCAGAGGGCTGTACAGCATGAGCCACTTAGTCACAAAGCCTCGGGAAACAGCCAGAGTGGAAATAACCTCCCATCAGACATCCAGTCGTCCAATAAAGACTAACTGCCGACATGGTACCAGACTTCCCACAAGGTACTGGTGAGCAAGCCAGCTATGGTGCCTGCCCCCAAGAAGCTCATGGTCTGCCAGGGGGGGCAGAAATGACCAGATACACAGGGTGACAAACTACAGCTAGGAAGATCCCTACAAAGGAAAGGAATATGGTCAGTATGAATGGATAAAGCAAAGGAGCCTGTTCTAGACTGGGGGGCTGGTCAACAGAAGCTTTCTTGAGGAGATTTGGTAGAACTGAAATCTGAAAGATGAATATGGATTAAGTAGGAAATCAGAGAAAGAGAAGAGCTTTCCAGCCTGAGGGAAAGGCCCTGTGACAGGAGGAAGCATAATGTGTATGAGAAAATCGGAAAGAAAGTCAGAGGGGCTAGAACAGAAAGAACAAAGAAGAGCGAGGAATAAAGTTAGGCTGGGACAGGACCAGAGCATGGGGGGCTACAGAGTTCTATCTTTACCAAAAGGGCAACGAAAACCAATTAATGGGAACATTCAAAGATCACAACAGGTGGCGGTGAAACCAGGGTACAAGGGATGGAATACTGTCTACCTTCTGAGAATGACATCAGGAAGCATCATCCTGTCCTGCTCCCCTAATTCCACACCACACCCATTAGACCCAGGATCTAGGCCAGATGGCCTGCTAGCCAGACCCGCTGCAGGAATCCTGACGTGCAGAGGACAAGAAACCACAAAGAGGCTCTCACCTGGACAACAGGAAATATGTGAATAAAATCCATGCCCTGGATCTGGTGGGGCTCCAGCTGGTGTGGACACTTCATCCTTGGCAGGACTGAGACAATTTTTTCTGATAGTGCTCTGTTTGGAAAAAACAACAAGCAAAGAGTGAGAACACACTAAGTGGCCCTTAAGACATCTCTCAAGTCTGGGTAGCATTCCAGAAGACTCTGGGGCTTCTCAGTGCCAGACCATAACCAAGCTTCCCCTGGCTGCCTACAAAATGAGAAAAATAAGCACAATTTAGATGGTATGTATGCGTGCGACTGAGGCCATAATACTGCTTTCATGCTTTATTCCAGAATTTTTTTCTCCCTATCTTTTTTATGTTAAACTACACTGTTTCTTTATGAAATTGTGGTGATGTTTGAGGTAGTAATTATTATTGAACATCTTTACATGGTAAAATAGAAAGTTTTCGGTGCTCTATGTTCTTTTACGTTTTGTTTTATTGACCTACTTTTTCCAAAGATCTGGGAACCACTAGGTTACACATTAAAAAAATTGTTCTAAATATCATTCAGGCAACAAATAATTACCAGGCCCCGTGCCGGGTGCCCAGAATATTAAGACAAAACATGGGGCCTTATACTTAAAAAAAAAAAAAAAAAATGGAGTTCTTCACTGTCATATAAAAGTATTTTTAAAATAAAAAATAACCTTTCATTTTTTTAATACTTTAAAATTAATCCTAGATTTGGGGAAACCACATCCTTGTTCTTTTTTTCCAGAGAGCAGAACTTTTTTGCTTCTCACAAGGGGCACTCTGATGTCTCTCCAACACCTTGCTTCAGTCCTAGGAAACATCGGGGAGTTGGGGGGGGGAAGAACGGGGTTCCCTGAGACCCCAGAGAATCCTTCTAGCTCAGTCAGGAGGCCAGCATCCTCCCCCTGCTCCCACCTGGACCTGGGTGGGGCACTTATACGGCTGGAGTGATAGAGAGATCTGTGTGCAAGTCCACCCCACGGCAGACTTCAGTTTCCTTCTCTACTCAGCTGATGTTTAATCTCCAGATGTCGGGTTCCTGTTTCTTACATCTTAATTGGATCAGACTCAAGAGGAGAGAACAGAGGTTATTTAGTGGGTCTGCCTTGAGAAAGAGTCGCAAGGCATGTCCTTATGGGGCCATATGGAGAAATGGGAGCCTCTGCCTCAGCTTACATGGATAGTTTAGGTTATAGTCCCACCTAAAACCCTTTAAAAAAAAAAATCTTAGCTGGTTACAGCAGCTACTGTGGCTTTCTCTGCAAGTGAGGACTATTTCCCCAGGTCTTACAAGAAACTTCAAATTCAGCAAGTCTGGGTCTACCCAAAGTGTTCCTTGCTCAAAGAAACTTTTATCTTTCTGCAGCTCCATAATCCTTCCCAAGACACAGACACCCTTAAGACCAACATCTAACAAAGGCCTGGATGACAGCAATTATTGTCCTACCTATGCTGCCCTTAGTAGGTTCCATCCCCTTGGTCTTGGTGGGAACTAAGTAAAATTCAGGGAGAAAAGCTAAACGGCTCCCCAAGGAATGGTCCCTAGAGAATACACAAGAAAACTATGTTTATTCCTGGAAAGTATTAACGAACCCAATTGGCAGGATATTTAAGGCCCTCTCTATAACACACTTTATTTTTCATTTTAATCTCCATCAGACTCTCATGCCTTGTTTAATTTCTCTGAAACTTGTGAGGGGAAGAGACTAGTGCTTAGTTGGCCTTGTTCCCTAAACTCCAAGCTTAGCAAATGAAGATGACCCTGACTTGGCATCCTTGCTCAGGGCAGGTATTAACTATTGATAGACATGGGGCCTTTCTACTCAGTTATATTTGGGTTCAGTGGGAGGAAAGCTCCCCCTAGTGGCTACAGATCTGAGTCTGCACAGGGTTACTGGTTGCATGGGCAACTGAAGTAGCTTAAAAATAAGAGTCTCGGACCCCCAATACTATCTAGCCCAACCCTCTCTACCTTCAGACCGAGTTGTTTCTGGCCACTGATCAGAGACTGACTACCTTCCCAGGTCATAAGGGCCCTGAGGGAAGGATGCCCTGGGTCACCTCCGGGTTTATAAGCCTCTTAAACCTGCCTCCCAGAAATCACTGCCAAGACTGAGGTCTTACTCTGCAGCATATGGAAGCAGCTGGAGGCACAAACATTGCTGGACCGAGGGAGGGACGTGGGGGAGACACAGGCAGGCTGGGGATAGGCGGCAAAAGTCAGGAGGACTTCTTGTAGAAGCCCACCAGCCCATTTCTCCCTGGAGCTCAGGGTAGACTCTCTGACTTTCTGAAAATCTGGGAAAGTGACAAATGCAGAGGTCCCCAGTCAGGTTTCCTAGCCTAAGATTTGAACAATGGCCACTTGTTACTACAGGTGATTGGTTGGATTCCTTCAGCTTTTAAGAGTGTTCAGTACACTGTTTCCTCCTCCACTGCAAACAGTTTGAAAGAGAGTGAATTAAACCAGGCTCTAAATTACAGCTCCATCACTGGCTTTGGGACTTTTGGCAAGTCACCTGATCCCACTGGTCCAATACTCCCATCATAAAACAAGGAATAATGCCTATCCTACCTATTCAAATTTACTGTGAAGATGAAATAGTAAAATGCATGCACAAGTGCTCTGCACACAGGTGCCTCCTACTTGTGTGTTACTGAACTCAATTAGAAGCCTAAAATCTCATGACCTCTGGGCATAGGACTCTGCAGTCATGGGGCTTTAGGACAGGCTGGGAGGGTAGAAGGAGGATATAGACAGAAGGCAGAAGCTCTTGAAACCCTCAAGAAAAAAGGATCAACAAGAACAGAAAGGCCTCAATTGGGCACACACAGAAAACAGCCTGAAAGATAATGATGCCCTCAAGAGGCAAGTGCACTCCTCAGACAGTGCTACCTGCCCCCCCCCCATCGTATCAGCTGGGACATACTGAGGCACTGCAAACGTAAGGCAGTATTAGTCTAAATTGCACCTAACCAGAACATACTACAAAACCAAACAGAAAAGATTTTTGAATAATTCAGTACATTGCTAGGAGTCTTGGTGGATCTTCAGTCCTGCAAACCGCAGTCTCCAGCTTTGCCCACAATTACAGTTCATGGCTCTGAACTTAAAAGCACATCAAGTACTTACCAGAGAACATAATACTGTATATCCTCAACCCCTTATCCAAACCCTTTGGGGCCACATGTGTTTCAGAATTTAGAACTTTTTAGATGTTTGCACATTCCTGTACCTAAGAGGCATATACTGTATATTATGTAGGGCCCAAGTGAAATCTATACTTGAAGAAATTATTATTTCTGCAGCAAAACTTATGAATGTTCACCTAAGTGGGATCAGTATAGACTATAAATAGCCTTTAAAAAGTTCAGGTCATGTTTTGTTCCCAAATGAGTTTTGTATCCACACTTAGAAAGAAAAAGCCTGTTTTCATTGTTTTTTGATTTCAGATTAAGAATTTGTGTAAAAACACTGTACTCCAGTATCTATTAAGAGTACTGTCACTGATGGGAAAGTATCATAACCCCCAAGGACACCACGGTGAAAAAGGGGCTAAGAACCACTGTAAAGCACCAAGGGAATTTAGGAAGAAGGGACAGATAGAATCTAGGAAATGGTAAGATTGGTGCAGAAAGAGTGCAACTGAAAGAAATCCCAGCATATCAGGGGTGCCGCAGGTACCAAAAGCAATCACTTAAGCTGAAACAGAAAGAGGCTTCAATCAAGAGTGTCCTCGAGAAGATGGTGAATTTATGTTAATAAACAGACTAAGAATCTGGCTGATCTTAGCTACAGGTAAGGCTATGTGCTTCTTTGTCAAAAAGAAAAAAAAAAGCAATCAGAAACTCAAGGAAAATAAGCTGTATAATTATGGGACAAATTACAGTGTGCCTGATTTCCAGTGACTTTTCGTAGAGACCACCTCCACTTGCTCAGGCCAAACACCTCAGAACCATCTTGACTCCCCTGTTACTCACACCCAAATCCAATCTGTCATGACATCCTGTTGTTTCTACCTTCAAAGCAGATCCAGAATCCCTCCACTGCCAGCCCACTGTCCTGGCCACCATCTTCTCCCGTGAGCCTGGCTACAGTATGCTAAAGAATCTCCCTGCTACCAACTTCACCCCCTTAGTCAGTAATCAGATGGTTCCTCCTAAAACCGATTATGAACAGATTATGTTCTTCCTCTGCTCAAAACCCTTCAAGAATTTCCCATCTCACTTGGACTAAACTCAAAGTCTTTACTCTGACCTACAAAGCTCTACCTGATCTGGCCCCCACAACCTGTCTGCACCTTTTCCATTGCCCTTCCCCCCCTCCCCCCACCTCACTATACTCCAGGCAAGCTTCTGCTTGGAGCCTTCACACTCAGAGTCTCCCTTGCTTGGAACCCTCTTTTCTCAAGTCTTAGCTCCCATATCACCTTCTCAATGAGGCCATGCTGACTTAAAGTTATACAACTGCCTCCAAACCATGTCCCTTTTCATATACCTTCCCAGCTGTAATTTTTTTTTTCCATAGCACGTATTACTTCTATATATAATTATTTATTAAATTAGTTGTTTATGGTCTGTCTCCGTCTACGGCCATACCACCCTGAACGCGCCCGATCTCGTCTGGTCTGTCTCCCCCCTGCAAAGACTCTAAGCTCTGTGAGGGCAGGACATTTTTCATTAACATATCCAAAGTACCCAGAACAATGCCTGACCCAAAGCAGGGACTCAATAAATGTTTGGTGAGTCAATGAATAAATAAGGATTCCTTTTGACTGCAATATTTTGAATATTCTCCATCAAACAGCACCATTATGGTCCAGAAGACTACATTTCTTTTTCTCTGGCACCATCACAATTCTTAGTTCTTATTGTAAACACTGTTTATAGATTTACTTTTAGAATCTACCTGTAGATAAAGCATGGACAATTTAATTGCTATTATAGAAAACAAACTATAAATATTATGCCCTGAACATTGTAAGAGTAATGATATGATGGTAAATGGAGGCTGAAAGTAAGAAGGAAAAACAGATAGCAAAACATTTACTATACATAGCTAGGAACCAGGAAAAACCATCTTATGAAAATGAGTCAAGAAACAGAAGCTTATATAGGTTAAAGCTATTCAAGTGATCCTAGAAAAACAGATAATAATTACAAGACTGGAAGATGGGAGACAAAGGGGATGTAGTGAGTAGTACAGGTGAGCTAAATTCCTCCTCTTATCAGATCTGAATGAAACATACAAAGTTAGAGATGTGGAAGTGAGCTCTCTGAAAAATCTAAAACCTAAATAGGCAAAGATGATTCTTTCCAGGGAATAAAACCAGGGTCCTGGGAGAGACATTAGCTGTGTATTTTGTACCCTTTGGCAGTATTTGAACTTTTTTTTTTTTACTTCATGGATGTAGCACCTACACAATAAAAACAAAATAACAAACACACAAGAATAAAAATCTATGTCTGGATTAGCCCAGCCAGCAGAGAGCAGAGCCACACGCCTAGATTCCATCCCACAGATTCCCAGTAAAGGACTTTCCACAACAGGTCACTGGCTGCGATGCCCTGGTCCCAGAATGACAGACGCTACAGACGTAGAGCTCTGCTGTTCATGGCTGGGCACTGACGAGCACAGTGTCACAGAGGACAATATGTCCTTTAATGAGCAGCCCAGAGATGTCCTTTGTTTGGTCTTATTATTCTAAGAATTTTGGTGATTCTGCATGGAATCACCGACTTTTCTTCTGTATGGAAACTGTGACTTGGGTAATTTATCATGTTTTTCTCTTGTTGTTGGCTGCCAGAAAGCTTAGAACCAAATCTGTGGCCCACCCTTAGGAAAACAAGGCATGTTGTGGCCCATGACAAATGCTGTAGCCTTATCCCCAACTTGATTTGTTTTCCTTTTGCTTTGCTTCGCCTTTTCTCTATCACTGCTTCATACGCATATTTGTAAGCCACCTTTAATCCATTTGGAAGATTTTTTTTCCTGGGGGAGAATAAAGCTTCAGAAAAATGATTAAATAAGTCACAGATGCACACAGATCTGAAATCACAAATCCCTCTCCTGACAGATAAGGGAACTGAGGCTTGTCCAAGGTCACACAGCTGCCCACTGGCAGGGCTGGGCAGAACTGGGGACCCCTAGTGGTCTAATGAAATCCCCAAGCCCCTGGTGAGCTATGGGAGACTGGGCAGGCTACACTCAGGTGAAACCTCTAGCAAGGAGTCCATGCTGCCTTCTCTTGATGGCAGGCAAAGTGAGGCTCTGCATTACACAGAGGCAATGGGGAAGGAAAGATTCTCTCCTCACTCTCTTCAACTTCCATCAAATACGTTCCTTCCAGCTGCCTTTGGAAAGAGATAAACAAAGCAGTCACTGGAAATTCTTAGAGAGTATTAGAAAAAGTATTAGAGCTGCTGAACATCACTCATCATCGGGGAAATGCAAATCAAAACCACAATGAGATATTACCTTACACCTGTTAGAATGGCTAAACTCAAAAAAGACTAACTAAGAAGATAACTAACACTGGCAAGGCTACAGAGAAAAGGGAACCTTTGTCCACTGCTGGTGAGACTGTAAATTGCTGCAGCCGCTATGGAAAACAGTATGGATGTTACTCAAAAAATTAAAAAATAAAAAATTTTTAAAATCATAAAACTACCATATGACCCAACAATTTCACTTCTGAGTATTTAACAGAAGGAAATGAAATCAGTATTTTGAAGAGATATCTGCACCCCACACTCATTGCAGCATTATTTACAATAGCCAACCATGGAAACAACCTAAGTGTCCATCCATGGATGAATGGATAAAGAAGATGTGGTGTGTGTGTAAACACACACACACACACACACACACCCCGGAACATTATTCAGCCATAAAAGAAAAAAAGGAAATCCTGCCATATGCAGCAACATGGATGGACCTTGAGGGCATTATGCGAAGTGAAAGAAGTCAGAGAAAAATAAATACTGTATGATTTCATGTGTATATGGAGTCCAAAATAACTGAATTCATAGAAATAGAGAACAGACTGGTGGTTGCCAGAGGTGAAGGGTGGGGGGTGAGGGAAACGGGTGAAGGGAGCCAAAAAGTACAAAAGGTACTTGCAGTTATAAGATAGATACGTCCTGGGGATGTGATGTACAGCAAGGAGCCTCGAGTTAACAGTACTGTACTGTATATTTGAGAGTTGCCAAGAGAGTAGATGTTCATATCACAAGAAAAAGTTGTGATAAGAAAAAGTTCACATCACAAGAAAAAACATTTATTAACTATATGAGGTGATGGATGCTAACTAAACTTACTGTGGTGATCATTTTGCAATACATATACCAAATCATTATGCTGTACACCTTAAATTAATACAATGTTATGTGACGATAATCTTTCAAAGAAACTAGAAGAAAAGAGAGAGAGAGAAAGTGTCAGAAACAGTCTGAGCATCAAAGGACTTATAGGCTAGCTGTGTGACCGTGGCTTCTATCCACCTCCACTTCATAATCTATAAAACTGTGATAATACCTGTTGCAATGAAAATTAAAATGAAATATGTGAAGCATCTAGCACAACTTTTGGCACATAGTAGACTCTCAGAAGTCAGCTCCCTTCTCCCCTTTAGGCTCTTCCATGGCAAACTCTGATAACTTACATTTTTTGTCCTATTGTAGAGTTTTCCTGAAAAAGCAAATCAACGTCTATGTCAAAGCTGCAAGTGGTAATGCACCAAGTCATTCCTCCTACTACCTGCAAGACACAAAGAAAATATCTGTTTTCTCATTCTAGTTTGGGGAGAGGGGAAGAAATGGAAGGGAGAAAAAAATGTAAGTTTTATAGAATCAATGACCATACAAAGTATGTATCTTTAGAGAGAGAGTGCATGTGTCCTTCTGACTCCATCAACTACAATTCATCTAAAATAGCACCACCGAATAAAACTTCTGCAGCGATGGAAATGTTCTGTGTCCATACTGTCCAATACACATACAGCTACTGAACGCTTGAAATGTGGCTAGTGTGACCGAGTAGCTGACTTATATTATGAAATGGACATATCATTCACAGATCCTCTTTATACTGAGGGGGATGGACATTAATTCTCAGCCAGGAGAAGTCTTAATCCAGTTTCAGGTAAGTGCCAGATTCCAGAGGAATTATGTGTTTTGCAAATCAGACAGGTTAGTAGCAAGGCTGACATTTGTGGCTCATTACTGAATTTCCACACATCTTGTTTTTTTCATGTATCTAAAGGAGAGGAGAATCCCTGCTCTACTTTTCTCAGAGGACTTCTCAGAGATGCAAATGAGACCGAGGTTAAAAAACCACCCTGAAACAAAATCCTTTTCAGATATAGCTTGATGGGGACTCTGATCTCTGGCTGTGTTTAGACACATGTGAGATGCCTATAAATTACAGATTCCAGGCCCCAGTCTAGATCTAACCAAACTATCAAACGGTGAGCCCTCAACATCTGTATTATAAAATAGTCCACAGTGATTGTTATGCAAAGCCAGGCCATGGCCCACTGGAGCACTCAACACTTTCTTCCACCGGGAAGATTTCCTGGCCTGCTCTGTCTGATCTGGAAGCTTCATTTCTGCTGCACTTACTGCATCGTGACACTGATTCTATGTATGTTGCTTTACTTGTCTTCCTTCCCTATTCTATAGAAGCTGGGCTCTTTGAGTACAGGGCCTTGGTCTGATCTCTGTGCCCTCAACACTTATTACTATGCCTTGTGCATGATTCTTGAAGGTTCTGCTGAATTAACAGACTTTATCCCATAGTGACTTCTCTTTCCTCCAAATTCAAAATTTACCATCATTAGAATATGTGGCAATTGTGAGCACACTGACTTGGGACAGCTCCTTATTAACTCAGATTTTATCTTACATAACTTTTATCTCTCCACTCAAACTGTAAGTTCCTTAAAAGGAAGAACTATTTCTAATGCTTTTTTGTACTTCCCAAAGCTCTGTACACAGGAAAGGAATTCAAGGCATATCTACTGATACATTTTTATTTTCTTGTAATAGGAAATTGGAACATTTCTAGTAACAAACCTGAATCACAGAGAAACATGGACACCGGAGAAAGTAAAAACACAATCCCTCCCTCTTTTCTCTGCCCTGGTAAACCATTCCGTCCCAACAAAACACAGCCTAATGGTTAGAAAGGTTTCCCCTTACCTTGTCAAAAGGTGATAAGCCTTTAATTCTTGCCCTGAAATACCCAGCTGCAACCAAAAGCTCCAGAATTTCAGTCAGCTTGACATTTTGTTCTTCATCTTCTCTTGTTTCTACCTAAAACAAAAGTTAAAAGTTAGGCTGGTAAAAGCTAACTTAAATAAAGGAACACCGGGTGTATCCCCTGATGCCACAATTTAACAGCTAAGGAGCAGGTGACATTGGCTGTCTCACTGTTCATGCAGGAGCGTGGGGACACAGGGCTGCCATAAAGAACAGCGTCCTCAGGCCGCAATGAGCTGTGTTAATCGTCAGACGTAGTGGGAGAAGACACACACAGGTAGTACAGATTATTCATCTGGTGCTGAAGGAATCCAGGGATAGGAAGATTACAGCACATTACCTTCCTGTTCTCTAACACACTGTTTACTTGACAGGTTCCCGACTAAATTATAAACTCCTTACAGACAAAAAGAAGGTTTTTTTTTTGTTGTTTTTTTTTTAAAACTTTATGCACATCTTGGTCCCAGAAGCTACTGACAAACAGCGCAAGAACAAAGAAGGGAGTTCAAGTATGTATCTTTCTCTGCACTTCTCTTTTGGATCTCTAAAGCAAATACAAGGAGGGCTTTCAACCTAGATACACTGAAGGATGATTACTGCCACATAATGGGATTGCCTTAAAAATAATAAATTCATCTAATGTATGAATAGGGATCTAATTTTAAAAAGTTAAGTTGTATCTTACCTTCACTCCCAGGTGTTGATCTACAACTTAAAAACAACTGAAATATTCTAGTACTTTTGCCTCCATCTACTTTCATGAACGGTACCTTTCCTTTCTTCCGTTACTGTAGAACATAAAAAACCAGTTCTCTATATAAAACACGGCCAATGTGTAGCTGGCTCAAATTCTTGTACCCACCTCTAACTATCCCTCACCCAACAATGCCTGTAAACTCTTCCTTTATACATGTCACATTTACCCTCTTCCCTTTTAGTTACACTTCATGCCAGGACTATTGCAATAGCCTCTCAATCTTTCTTCTATTAATCCGTTTTCCTCACTCCTTCCTAAATCACAGCTTTCACATCCTCCCTCTTTAGCTCATCCCCCAGTCCTTATCATTAACACATCATACACTGTCTGTAAGATAAACTCCAAAGTTTTTGGTTTGGCATTCAGATCTTTGGCGGCAACCTGTCTTTTCAGCTTCATCCTTTACCTCCCTCCAAAACAATCCAGTTATGGCTATGGCCAACCTCAAGCATGGCTCATTCCCCTTTCTTCACTGTTCACACCCCTTCCCTTCTGATATTCTCTAGCCACCCAGAAACCAGCTTCAAATTCTAGCTCCTATTTGATGCCAACCCTGACAAATGCTGCCTGAAATGGTCACTCCTCTGCATTTCTATTTTATTTATAGTTCTTGCCATTCATACAATTAAGTTGCAACCTCTTCTGAGTAAAATGTCTGGTGTTAATATATATGCCTGTCTTTTGAAATGGGCTATTAGCTGGATCAGGAAAACCCATATATCATTCAGTTATGTTTAACACCTCTTCTGAAGTAGCTTTAGGCTCAAAGGACAATTAAATATGGAATGACATGTTCAATCATCACATAAAGTGCATGACCTATGCCAGTCATGGATTAACAAAATGTTTTCATAGTCATGACACTGATAATGGAAATTCAAGTTTATTTTGAAGTACAAATGCCAGGAGAGGGAGCTTACAGATTAACAAATAGTTGAACAAAGAATTATTAAAGTGATTGACAATCTCTTGCAATAGGAGGTGGTACAGGTGACAGCCTGTTTTACTCCTCTCTCAAATCACCTTGGTCCAGCCTATCAAAGTATTCCCTGGTTCTTAGGGGACATGAAAAATAAAGTAATATTAACTTTTTACACCTTCTCTTCCTTTGCAAAAGATGTGGGATAGTTAAGCAACATCTCTAAGTGGGGAGACTCAAAGAAATGAGAAGGTAAAGAGCAATATGGTTCACAAAGATGGAGTAGAAGAGAAAAATGGGATGATATAAGTATTTTCTTAAAACTCCTAGGATGTAAAACAGGAACCCTTCATTTGTTCAATCATCACTTATCATGAAAACACTTCCAAGAAGAGGACATTTCATCCCAGGAGGATCATTCCTGCTTTGCCTTGTACCTAATGAACACCCACTGGCCAATCCCAAGGCAGATGCATGGCCCATGTTTTTTTATCCACTCACCACCAGAATGGAGAAGTATGTACACTTTTGCAATATAACCTGTGAAATAACTTCTTGGTGCAAGACACTGAATGGAGAATGTTAATAAGACTCCACATTCACTTCACAGATTAATACTGAAACAAAATGAGAAAGGGCCACTGGTTAACACATAGTGACTGAAAGAATACCCTCTCCTGAGGGTATAAAAAGTGATCAGATTGGTTAATACATCCATTGTTAAAAAACTAAAATTCTGATAAAGATGAAAGACTGTGAGCTCTTAAGCCAGGCATGCTAAATTTTCATTTGCTCTGTACTGTAGTTCATGGAAGCTGGAAGGCAGGGCCAAGTCTAGCTATCTTCCTATCCTTCACAGACATACAGTAAAGGGTTTAAAAAATTGAATTTAAGGAATTAACTGGATTAGTGACAGCTTAATGACACAGACTATCCATAGTCATATGTACTAGTCTTTGAACTAAATGATAGTAATTTAACTATATCTATCCTGTATGCCTCCTAATTGCCAAGAACTGCCTTAGGTCCCTAGAAAAGTGACAAATCAGACCCAGCCTCCTGGCAGTCAGAGAAGGGTTAAACGAAGGACTCAGAGGATCATGTTGCTTTTTACTTTAGAAAGACCCCCCATTGGGGCGCCTGGGTGGCTCAGTCATTAAGTCTCTGCCTTCGGCTCAGGTCATGATCCCAGAGTCCTGGGATCCATCAGGGCTCCCTACTCAGCGGGAAGCCTGCTTCTTCCTCTCCCACTCCCCCTGCTTGTGTTCCCTCTCTTGCTGTCTCTGTCTGTCAAATAAATAAATAAAATCTTTAAAAAAAAAAAGACCCCCCCCCCCATTTATAGTACTGTGGGATACTGAATTGGAGGGATTTAAGGTGAAACCTGAGAGGCCAGACAGGAGTCCGTAGCAAAAGGCCAGGCAAAAACTTGATGAGAGCGTAAAATAAACAAGTGACCAAAAAAAGAAATATCAAATACCAGGATACAGTTCTGTCTTCACAATCCCCCATTCCATCGATGTAATTTGCATGTAAGGTTTTACCTAATACAAGGGTTCTGACAACATGACATTTCTTAGGTTTTCCTAAGATTACAACAAAATGGACTTACATTCTGGGACCATACACTGACAGATAAGTCTGTCCTTCCATCACTATATCCCCAGCCTTTATGCACAGAACAGTGATCCCTCAATTACTGGATACTTGTGGGATGAAAGAATTGAGGATTGGCAGGGGGTGGGGTGGGCGGGATGACAGGCAGTTGAAAGCGAAGGAACCACTCAGCATGTCAAGGTATCAGTCCTCCTGCCAAATGACTGCTTCAGAACTTTAGGAGGGGGGTAGAGGTGCAGTGTGGGTTCCATTTCTTTCCAGAATCTAGTACTCTAGACTTAGCTTTGGAGTAAATCGACTGGAAGAGAAGACACCTGCAAACCACCTAGCTATATGACACTTGCAGCCAAAAGGACATGCACGTTCCCTTTATTCCTAGCCAATGTGGAAATCCGAAAACCACTGATTATCCTATCCCTCAGGATCCAGTGAGTATTTAATAACAAACACCTCTGTAAGGAAAGGCACCCGCTACGTTCTGGGGAAGCAGCAACGCTTCCGCCAGGCGCTCTGCCGGGCCACACAGCCCCACCGGACAGCGCGTAGCCTCCAACACACAAGCCAATGCGTGCACGGTTCCCAAACTTCCTGCTGCTACAAGGGTCTGGCGTGCATTCCCTGCACGCACCGAGGCGAGTGGGGCGGGCCGTCGGGACCCCGCCGCCCCTCGAGGCGGCAGCAGGCGCCACAAGGTCACCGCCCTTTGCACAACCCGAGCCCGGACCGTCCCAGCACGCGTCTCGTGACTCCCAGGGCGCAGCAGCCCCGGGCTTCGAGGGAGCCCTGCGGCGCTAGGAGTCGGGGGACACTGCCTGGGAGAAGTGGGACCCCGGGCCCCGCGGCGTCTGGGGCTGCGTGGGGCTAGGTCTTGGGCTCAAAGACCACCTCCGTCCCGGGGGACCCGAGAGCGGCTGAAGTTTGTCCCCGCCCCCGCCCAGGCAGGGGGACCTGCTCGGTCCCCGGCGCACAGGGCCAGCTCTCCCCGCGGGGGACACACCTGAGAAGGGGGCGGGGCGCCCCAAACGTTGCCCGGGCCCCGCTCTGCCCGCCGCCCCGCGGGCTCGGCCCTCTCCCAAGAACCCGGACGTGTCAGGGAGAGGGAGGTCCTTACCTCCGGGAGACCCTGGCCCTCCGGCCCCTTGGGCAACCCCATGGTCCTGTGACAGACGTGCGGCGGCGGCAAAGCTCGCGGAGCGTCCGGAGGAAGCTGTCCCCGGCCGCGAAGCTGCTACCGGGGTGGAGGCAAAGCGGAAACTTCCTCCGCAGCCGCTGCCGCCGCCGCCGGCCGGGAGCTCGGCGGCCCGGCGGAGCATGCGCGCTGGGACGCGAGCGCGGCGCAACTGCGCCTGCGTGAGAGCAGCCCGGGGCAAGGCCGGTCGGCGGGGAAGTGGGAGCTACTGTCCCGCTGGGCTCTCCGGCAGGTGTTCGCGGTAGCCTCTCTCCAGAGCTCCGCAGTGTTCTCCGAGGTGCTTTACAAAAGGAGCGATTCCTTCATCTCGGGGAAATTTTGCATTTTGGCTCCCTTTCTGCGTTTCACAGGCATCGGATGCCCCAAGTGGGGGTGCTGTCAGCTCCGTGAGCCGGACTTCGGAAGCCCCCTCGCTCTGGTGTTGGAATTCCAGCATGAATGCGTTTGGGAATTCCAGACCCCGGCCCGGTTCTAGCTGAATCGGGGTGTCCCCTGCTTCACGCGCACTGGGACAAACTTCTCGCTGTATATCCGGACCAGGGAACGGAGCCCCCGAGAAAGGCTGCACGCCCGCTGCTTCCACAGTGTTCCAGCCAGTGCGTCTTGTTTCCCAGGAAGCCTGCTTTGGGATAATGTCCCCCTTCCCCCAACATCCCTAGCTCTTGAGTGTTTCTTAGGAAAAGGTCATCTCTGAGAGTGCAACTCGGTTTTGACGTCATTTTAGCTGCCACGTCGCTTACAAGATGCACCCCTTGTCTGTCCCAGAAGATGGATGGCAGTTATATTTTAAAAGGGTTGTCTCCCGGGCCACAAGACCCCCTCCAAACCCTCACTTGCTTCATAGGGGCTTCTCCAGCTTTTTAAAATTTATTTATTTCGTTTTAGCGATGAAGAAAGAGGTGACATGAAAATTTGCTGTATAAGAAATCGTTCCCTCTGTGTGTTGGGGGGGGGGATGGGGGGGAGTGGGGAATGTGAAGCTCCGAGCTCCTAGAGATCAAGAGGTGTGTGTGTGTGTGTGTTTCCTCTCTGCATACCTAGCATAATAAGTAGATACTCAGTAAATGTTTGTCCTTGAAGGAATTCTTTGGGCTTTTTGGTACTTTTCCTGGAGTTTGTCCTGACCCAATCAATACCCATGTGGTCTCAAAGGCCCTAAGAACGGCCATTTCCTTCTTAAATGCAGTTTGCTAATACTGCTAACAAAACTGTGCCAGGCAGCCCAAATTTGAGAAAATTGAATAAGGAAATTAAGGTGTTGAAATGGGAACTCTCTTAGCAGAGTTATGTGACATCTTGAACTCACCCATTGGGAAGCCAATGAATCTCAATTTTTAAGGCACCCATTCTCAACTTCCCAAATGTATTTATTTTTGTAATTTTAAAATCGCCCTTCCCTGAGGTGGTATAGGATGAGAGGGAATGGAGGGTAATTTGTGGCCGCTGTTGAATAACTAGAAAGTATTGATGCCTGGGGACAGATAGCAAACTCTCACATAGCAGGCAAGCCTAAATAGCTGTATATAAAGTAGTTCAGAGAATAGGGTCTGGAGAATAATAAAACTCAGGTAGGCCACACACAAGTTCTGTGTTGTAAATGCCTTTGCAATGTTTAAATAAACATGAGCAGCTAACTTTCCCAGTTTTACAGTCTGTGTGAGGTGACAGTAGCAGAGTTGGGTTGGGAGCATGCCTTTTTTTTGTTTTTTTTCCTGAAAGATCCCAGCAAAACGGCCATGGCAGCAGTCAAGAAAGCTTGGGCTTCCTGTGTTTGAGAGCAGAGCCCCAGTGCAGCTTTGGAGAAGACCTTGAACAGACAATGTCAGAGAAGGAGGTTTGTGAGGACTTTGGAATAAATGCATCTCTGTCCCTCTCCACTGGCTCAGGGTACCCATACACACATTTTGTCACCCTAGTGGGATCTTTGGGGATTAGGGATCATTCTCTCTCTCCTTTACACATTCAGTACAGAGCTGTGTGATGTTTTTCTAAGTGCAAGATTCTCAGGAACCTCACAAATAGTTTCCCTTTTTGGATAAAAAAAGGGGGTGGCATAGTAAAGAGCTTCCTGTTAGGATTACCTTTATCCTAAGTGAAGTTTTCTAGAAAGCCTCAATCATTTTGTTCTCATTTCTCCTAGCCCTTCCAACTTGGCTCTTGCTGTGACCAAGAAGGAGAATATGAAGTCTTAAAGAAGGAAGGGATCTTAAAGGCATCTAGTGTGTGTTTAGGGAAGTAGAGTGACACAGTTTAGGTCACATAGCATGTTAGTGACTGTGCTGAGACCAGAGCCCCAAATTTCTGATTCATGATGTCCTTTTATTCATCTATTAAACGTTCATTCATCCAACAAATATTACTTCTATGTCAATGGCTCTCAAACTTGCTGCACATTGGAATCATGTGAGGAGTTCTAAAAGCTACCAAAGTCTGGATTCTACTCC
Organism: Phoca vitulina; assembly: GCF_004348235.1. Lineage (NCBI taxonomy): Eukaryota > Metazoa > Chordata > Mammalia > Carnivora > Phocidae > Phoca > Phoca vitulina. The sequence continues at coordinate 98,951,612 of NW_022589704.1, forward strand.
CAGAGATTCTGCTTTAATTGGTCTGGGGAGAGACATAAATATGGGAATTTTTTTCCCTTGGCGTGTATTGTTTTACATGCAGCACAGTAGTGAACAGTAACTTCATAAGTTTCTTTATAGATCACGGTGGCACACAGAATTTAAGATCCATAAATGAGCTAAGAGCCTTTAAGTTAAATGAGTTCTTCCTGAAAATTTTTAATCATATGCTAATCTATTCTCAAGCAGTAAAGTTTTACAACACACCATCCTATATTTAGCATATCACATTTCTATAGTAAAAAATGAAGGCCCGGGCCGTGCAAGCAAACCTAAACCTCCTCTTCTTCTGGACACGACCCAGCACGCACACACACACGCACACACACACACACACACGCATTCTGTATCTCCCGTAGAAAATGAGATCTCACATTTTCTTGGTAAAGTGATTTAATAATTAAAAATTTCTTATTTTGGGGGGGCAAGATTTTTAAAATTTGAAATGTTTAAAATTTCACAGGTGATTCCAATGAGCAGCCAATTTGAGCCCCACTCTTCCCTGTGCTGGAGAAATTGTAGTCAGCAAGCCAGACAAGATAGTTACTGCCAGAAATGAAACATGCCACTTAATAAGATAATATTGGCTAGATGAGTGCTCTTCAGGAAAAAAAAAAAAGCCAGTGAAAAATATGATAGGGAATAGCTGGAGCCCAAGGCTCTTCCAGATGGAGGGATGAGGATAGGACTCTCAGGCACCTTTTGAGGGGAGATCTAAGTCTCAAGAAGGCGCCATGAAAAGAGCTCAGAGAAAAGCATTCCAGGCAGAAGGAGCATCTGGGATGTTCTGGACAACCTCTGCCTCCCCTCCAGACCCACTGTTTCTTCTCTCACCTTGCTTGCCACCAGACTGGCTGGTAAAGGCTTCATCAGCAGGGCCTGGCACGTCGGCACCTGTAGTGTGAGGAGCTGGGGTGTGGGTCCTGGAGGGTAGAGTCTCAGGAGTCATTTGGCAAAATGTATCAAGAACTTAAAAAATATCCTTGGATGTGATGCTGCCACTTTTAGGGCTTATGTACAAAGATCTTCATCACAATGTTATTTGTGAGAGAAAAACCTGGAAACCATGTCAATAGCCCATGAAAGGGAGTGGTTAAATACATTTTAATGTGTCCATTTTGTGTGACAGGATGTTGCCAGTAAAAATGTTTACTGCAGCAGGCCATGCAAGAAAAGGGTGAGATGAAGCTAGGTAAATAGGAACAATGTCTGCCTGTCCTGTCAGAAAATCAGTAAAACATTTGAAAGGCAAACTGGAAAAATATTCATTACCTGTGACAAGAGTTCTTACAAATGAGAAAGAAAAATTTAATACAAAAGTGAGCGAAAGAAAAAAAATTGGACAAAAGACTTGAAGAGAGAATTTCTAAAAGAAATAGTCACTAAACATATGAAAAAAATTCTCATTAAAGAATTAAAAAATTAAAATGAGGTACCTTTGCATGAAAGTAATAATTACTGTTTAAAGGACATTAAACCGCCATCGCACTCCCTAGTCAATAAGTAAGTTTTTACGAAGGTTCTAGAGGGTGATTTGGCAAAGTTAATTTTTCGCCAAATATGCATCGAGTGCCTACTCAATGTGTGTGCCAGGCACTGAGAAGCAATTTCAGTGAGGGTGGCAGGAGTGATTCAGCATCCAAGGGGGCATTTGGAGTTTTCACAGTGACTGGGAAGTATTATCAACATTTAGCACCCAGCTGTTACAGATGTCAAGGCTCCTGCATTGCCTTTGGGTCATAAGAATTGCTGTGGCCAGAGGAATGTGGGAAGCTATGGGATTGTGTCAGTTTGGGCTGCGGTGCTAAGAACTCTTCTGTGTTTCCATCACTCTCTTATGGTCATTCCATCCATCATGAGAACCTACCCAGGCAGCTGCTGCTCCCCTGGCCTGGGCCTCTGACTGAGAAACAGACATGAGAGAAGGGAGGGGACCTGAAACCCCAGCCCAGCTCAATCCAGCCAGCCCCATGAGCAGGATGTCAATGTTTGTTCTGAGCACTGAGATTTGGAGTTGTTTGCTAAGTGTGGTCATCATGGCATCACCTGACTAATACACCATATGTACAAGGAAGAATTGTCCCTCCAAATACCATCCCCTGCCTGGCAAACACGGGATACAGAAAATGAACAGTGGAGTTGTGGGATGAACGTGCAGTCAACAAATAATCACATCAACAACTATATGTTTGCATGTTGAAGTCAGTGCTCTTAATGGCAAGTTAAAAGGTGGGATGAAAAAGAGGAACAGGAGGTATGATTTTGAGTGAGAAGTCAGTGAAAGTTTCTCCAAGGACATGACGTTGGAGACCTAGAGTTGAGCAAGAGTTAGACACAGAGTAGGGAAAAGCATTTCAGGCTGAGGGACCTGCATGGCCAAGCAGAGGAGCTCTGGGTGCCTGAGGGGCTGGAGCACAGAGGGCTCAAGGTGGTTGATGAGGCTGTGGGGCCCAGATCAGGCAGGACCTGTTGGACCATCAGAAGGGGTTTGGATAGGGGCGCCTGGCTGGCTCAGTCAGTTAAGTGTCTGCCTTTGACTCAGGTCATGATCCCAGGGTCCTGGGATCGAGCCCCACATGGGGCTCCCTGCTCGGTGGGGAGTCTGCTTCTCCCTTCTTCTGCCCTTCCCTCCCTCTCGTGCTCGTTCTCTCTCTCTCTCTCAAATAAATAAATAAAATCTTAAAAATAAAAGAAGGAATTTGGATCTCACTGAAGCACCAGTCAGATTGCTTAAGAAATTTGTTTGGTAAACATTTAGTCCTATCACTGATATCAATTCAGCCCTTGGTCTACAGAAATGGACTTTGAGTTTCAAACGTCCGCAGTGGCAAGACTGCTCATGTAAAATTCCTACTACTCTTCAAGTTATGGGGAGTTGGTAAACAGCCACAACCAAAAATCCAACCCTGACACTGTCTGGAAATGGAAAAAAAATGAAACAATGCACTCAGGAAATTAACATTGTAAGTAAATAAGAGAAAACCCAAAATTACTTTAGAAGAGATGACAAAGAATACTGTTTTTCTGGATCAATGGACTTCTTAACTAGCAATAAAGACATTATGCTTTCATTATCTTGAAATCAAATAAGATGGAAATAATTTACTCTTAAGATTCACACATATATTGTAGATTTCTAAAATGTTATCTTAAGACCCTTCACATGTCTCAATAGAGGCAAAAACTGCTGCCATGTTTCTGGATTATTTTTTGGACTTGTTAACAACAACAAAATTACTCTATCCACAAATAGAATAACACAGAAATCATGAGTTTATAAGATTGCTTTTAAGTAATCTAAAATTGTAAAACATCACTCTAAAAATTATAATCCTAACAAGCATTTATTTGAACCATTGTATCATCCCTTAATAGCAATAAAAGTAAGAGGAAAAGAAATCTGAATTACATTAATAGAGGAAAAAAATCTGTTGCTGTTCTTGATCTTCAGAAGTGGACTCATTACAAGTGGGATCAACTTGGAAGGTGACTCACTTCTGTTTTCGGGTTGTGTGGACAGATGACCGAGTCCAGTGCTTGGCATAGCAACTTTCTTGTTGCCAGAGGATGTGATGGGCCAGTGAAGACCCTCAGTGGAGACAATTCCTAGGGAGTTTCTTCCTCACTTTTTAGAATGGGGGGAAGGATAAAGGGCCCTCTTCTCAAGAACTACACATGCGAACAAAGAGATGTGCATGACACTGTCCATGGCAAGCATGGTGTGAGATAGAAAAGTACTTAACATGACCGAATAATCATCAGAAGAATGGATGTATGATTTGTGGTATCTCCATGGGTTAATATACACTAGTGAAAATGATCTAGAGTTACATGTTTGAATATAACATGATAACTATGAAAAATATAAAGGTGAATTTTTAAGAAGACAGCATTCATAATGATTTGCTAAGCTTACAAACACTCAATATTATTCAATGCTTATGTATACAGAAACGTGTGGTGAAGTTGTGAAAACTTGCATGAGAATTATACTCATGATTATGGTTTTCTCTGGAGAGGATGAAGGAGGAGGAGGAACAGAAGGGAGGGCATCAACTCTATAACGTTTTATTTTTAGGGGAAATAAGATCTGAGGCAAATGCGGTATAATGTCAATATTTGATAGAGCATATGATAAATAGATGGGCAATTATTACATTATTCTTCTGCATATATAAATTATTTTAATCAAAATATACTAAAAATAAAATAAAGAGAAACAAGCACTAAAGTGAATTAGAGGCAAGAAAGAGGGGACAGAGAGGGTGTTGACTCCTCTCTGGAAAGGCTTGACTATGATAGGAAGATGGTTGGGGTAGCATGATTGATGTAGGGTTTGTTTCTTTGGCTTTCTTTGGCAAAGACTTAAGTATCTTTTATTAAATTACAAGGAAGAATCCAATTGAAAAAAAGAGGTTGAAGATATAGACTTGAAGATATAGCCTGAGCTCTTACAAATTTCTCAAAAACAATTTTTTCCTCACAGATTGTCAGCTCCTCAAAGAAAGACAAGACTGTGTATGCTCTATTTATCTGCATGCCTAAATCCTGCCTCAAACAAGTGCACCAGGAATGGATGAGTGGATGAATGGTTGGATGGATGGATGGATGGATGGATGGATGGATGGATAATGGATGGGTGGTTGGATGATGGCCTGATGGGTGAATGGATGAAAAGATGTAGTGTGGGGATATTAGCATAATGTGTTTATCAGAGTGGCCACCAGATGGCAGATGTGACAGGCAATGATTATCCTTTCAGAGAAAGGAGTTCAAACAGTAGCTACAAGTTATAATTCTTTTCTTACGTAAGCTTATGTAAGTGGAATATGCTCAACATTTAAGTGGAAATTTGAGATTATCCTGCTACCTGTTAACCTCTCATTCTGAGTATCAGTAGGCCAACTTAGTCTTTCCTAGAAAAGAAGCTCTTGGGGCAAAGAAAAGTATAGTTGTATCGACTTGTGGTTATAAAAGGGACTGAAGACATGTGTTTGTCTTCTCTTTCTTTTGAAATCCAAATAAAAGGATGGCAAAAGTATGATTCTACAAAGGCCAAGAGAATGGAAAGGGAAATGAAAATGCTGTTATAACCAGTTGATTTAAACGGGTTACACTTGATAAGGCATAATCAGGAAACAACCAGGTTTTCTTCCCGTCCATCTTCTTTAAAGTTTTTCTGCTAGGTGTCCTTTCCCCCACACCTGGATGATATCTTGCGCAGATTCTAAGGCTCTTCTGGGTACTTGCAGATGAAAATAGTCTCCTTCTCAGATATTAAAGAGTCCCATCAAATCTAATCTTCAATTTTTCATCCAATTCATACCTTCTCCCCTTTCCTAGCTTGGATCCAACCTTGAATTCCGCAAAATGGAGGTAGGGGCTCATGGTCTATGCTTTTATCTCTCTCTCACCTCTGTTCTTGCCCCATTTACTAACTTATGCCTCTGCCCCTCCCATTAGGAGAGAAAAAGAAAATTGTATTTGATTGGGTTGTTGTACTTGGCATTGATGCCTCTGTGTGGCAAGTGCCCCAAAGCTGACCCTTTTCCGGGGGGGGGGGGTGTAGGATTTTTTCCCACTGCCTTGTGTCTTTTGACTTTCCCCTGTTCTCCTCACTTTACTAGGTGAAGCACCATGCACCTGACATCTCATGATGTTCCCTTAATTCTCCTTCCACATACTCCTGGTGCAAGCTCATTCTGTGGATGCAGAACTCTTGGGTGGGGTCCTTGCAAGCTCACTCTTCCTTTGCTGGTTCCTACTTAGTTCTGGGGGGGAACTTATGAATCTCTGTCTCTGACTATGGAAGTTTAGGCCATTCTACTCTGGTCCCTTCTTTGTTCTACTCAGACATCTCCAGGCAGCCTCAGGTGAGTAGAAGGCACTAATCTTCCTGTCCCCCACCCACCTGACCCCCCTAAATTCAGAGGACATGGGTCTAGTTCTCTCAAGGACACCCTTTCCCCCCACCCTCTTCCCAGGCTGCAACATAGAGCAGGCCTTCAGGCTTCGGCAGCTCAGCAGAAGCTGGCTGGTGGCTGAGACATTGGTCTCCATCCATGACAGGTCATCCCGGGGTTTTGAGTATGTTCATGACCCTTGCTTGGCCAAAGAGATGAAAAGAAATACCTATTTTAAATGTTCACTCCCCCACATGTAGCTCTTCAAAAAAATTCCCACTCTAAAGAGTCTCTAGCCTTATTTGTTTGTTTGCTTATGTATGTATATATGTATTATTTTCATATATGGGGTAGAGATAGGAGGTGGGCTAAGGGCAGAGGAACAGGATTTTATTGTCTCATAGTAAGTCCTATATGAATGATCTGGCATCTTCCTTTGGAATATGGGGGTGCATTACATTCTGGGCTTTGAGCCTTTGCCAAAACTCCAAATTTATTTTTAAAAATCTCATTTAACAGCCTGGCATACCTTAATTACATAATTGAAGTTATAGATAATTACAGATTATAATTAGTAATCATGAGAATATTTAAAAAGAGCTCTTGGAAATTTGAGAAAAATGATAGCTGAAATTAAAAATCCTATAGAAGAGCTGGAAGACAAAGCCATGGAAATATCCAGGAGGTCAGACATTGTAACAGAAGACAACAGGAGAGGGAATTTCCAAAGCAACAATAAAGGAGTGTCCAGATTGAAAAGGCTCTCCAAGGGCCATGTATAATGAGTGGAAAAATGATCCATACCCACACACATTATAGCGACATTTCAGGACACTAGAGATAAGGAGAAGATGCTGAGAACTTACAGAGAGAAAGACCAGGTCACATAACAAAGAAATGAGGATCAGAATGGCATAATTTCTCAAGAGCAGCACAGGAAGCCAGAACACAATGGAGCAATGCATTCAAAATTCTGAAGAAAAATTACTGTTAACTTAGAATTCTATACTCTGGTAAGATTTAATCAACCAGGATGATAGAATAAAAATATATTTAAACATGCGAAATGGACTTGCTAGTTGTCTACGTAATGTTCATTCTCACTTGTACCCTTTCTAGAATCTACTGGGCGTAAAAATGTGCTCAGTTAATTTCTACAGTTCCCAGCTTTTCGTGGAGATTAGTAGACACGTGACCTATTTCTGAGAAATAAAATGTAAATGGATATATCCTAGAAAAAGTTCTTCAGGGGGGTGAAGTCATAGCATACACACTGTTTACCCTTTTCCAGTCTTGTCTTCTGCTTGGAAAAGTGACACAAAGCTGGAGTTGCAGCATTTCCCCCCATTTCCTTACACGGTCTTGTTGATCTGTACACGCACATTGTTCTGAATCCTATGGTTTTCCACTTTATGGTTCTGTTAACTAGCCTTGAGTTCTCCTGCGTGAAGATGGTAAGTACCCTTTTGATTGAAGTTGGTGAGTTAATGTGTCTTATTGGTGTCTATACTCCCAGTGCCCAGCAGAGTAGGTTTTCAAAGACAGGTTTTTGAATGAATACATGAACCAAAGAGAAAAGAAACATCCTCCTCCTCTATCACCTTCTAAGACACTCCCATCCTCCTTGTTATCACCTTCCAAGACACTCCCATCCTCCTTGAGACTTTAACACTAAATTCATAATTTATTTTCCTCACCATCTCTTGCTCACAACCTCCATGACCTCAGCACCTATGAGATCCTTCCAAACTCTGATGTCAACGTGCCTTGACTTCTAAGGGGATGAATGAATGATTCCCAACTTCCTTCTTGCATCCTTATTTTCCTCTCCCACAGTTCTTTATTGGCTCTCATCAGAACAATTAGCATACCTTCCAGCACTCCTTCATCTCATGACACTGCCACCAGATGTATCATTTGACCAGCAGAGCCTGATTTAAAAACCAACTTTGTGCAAATAGTCTGTGCACTTGGCTCCCCTTTCACGATTTGATCTCAACATGTCTTCCTCTCTTAACCTCTCAAAGCCACCCTGGATTTCTTACCTCTTCTCAAACCCACCTGGAACTGTCCTAGTGCTTTGCAATTGTTCATACTCTTCTCTCTGCCTGGTATCGCTCTTGCATTCCCTCCAGCCCACAGCCCCTCACCCCCGCCCCAATTGAAAGTGTACCCATTGTCGTAGGACCAGTTCCAATGCCACTTTCTCCCATGAAGCATTCCCCAATGATTCAGGCAGAATTAATCCCTGGAGCCTCTATGGCTGCAAAAGCCCTTTGCTATTATGTCTATTATAAGCATTTATTAGGACCGTTAATACCGTACATGGTTACCTGCCCATGTGCACTCATTGAGGTTGCTCCATTTCTGTAATACTCACAGACTTAGCATACGGTGCCTGGCATGTAGCACACACTAAAAGATTGTTAGATGAACTGAATTGAGATTCAAGGAGCTTATCCCCGACAGTGATTTAAGTCTAGTGACTTGTGGAAATAGGCAAGGGCAAGGCGTATCTACTCCCTTAGGGACACTGCCTCATAATTATTTTAAAAGTTTTCTATTTTATCAAAGAGCCTTAGAAACTGCTCCTTTTCAAAGCTCCACCAAACTATTATTTTCCTAATTAATTATTGCAGTGGGATAACTATTGCATAAATCAATCCTCAACTTAGTTTGATCGTGATCACTAATGAAATAGATTGGAGATCTGGAGCCCCAAAGAGAATGTTTTCAAATGAATAATATATTTTATTTGTCAGCAGTCCTCAGGCTCAATTTATGGTGAAATTAACTGAAAGTGGATTGCAAATAATTGTCAGCTCATTGTCAGTCTGCATTTTCAAGGCCCTGAATAGATAGAATGACGAAAGGTAATTTCGTTTTTCTTCGTAATTGCTTCTGGATAATACCAGAGCCTTTGAAAGAGAGCATGAGGCTGTGCATTTTGAAAATTGCAAAGAAAATGCAAAGCCTGGGTTGAATACCAAAAATTCTCAATATGTCAGATGCAGCAGAATTAACATTTCTAGGGTTCTTGCAGTCTGTTCCGCTAAAATTGTCTACAACAGATAACATGATTTTGGACTTGAGATATGAAAAGCATTATTTCACGTGTCAATAGTGATCGTTAGGATGGGGATTTGAGCCTGAGTCGCTTTCTGGTAATTTCTGAAAGGGGTTAAAAAGCAATAAGCCTTCTTGCAAATGATATAAGGAGTTAGGGAAGTCTTTTAGGTACTTAAGATTACCAGAGAAGAGAATAATCTATAGCCAATGGAGACGAATGAGCTTCCCAAGAACAAATACAGAAGATGAGCAGATAGCGGTAAAGGAAGAAATAAAACTTGGTGAAAGACAAGAATAAACTAACAACCTCAGCTTTCTGTCATTTATTCTAAAAATTAATTAAGATGAAGGAGATTGTTGCTTGTCATCATGCCATAAATCCCTAACTAGTAAAAAGTACCTGACCCCTGTGCTGTCAGACTTCAGATCACCACTTTCCACAGTGTGTTCCACTGAATAATAACTTGAATTGCTCATATAGTTCACCCCATGAGAGGGCTGCACTGCTCAAACAAGTTTGGAAATGTTGCACGTTGTTTTCCCCTGTTAGAGGATCATAACGTTAACATAAGAAACCCCTTGAGAAATCCCGCCATAGAAAAACTGTACAACTTTGACCAAGTATTTTTTAAAATGTATCCGGTTGAATGTATTTATTTTTTTCATATGTACAAATGAACATCTTTATTACATCCCTCGATTTTTAAAATAAATTTCTTTTTTTTAAAGATTTTATTTATTTATTCATGAGGGACAGAGAGAGAGAGAGGGAGAAGCAGGCTCCCTGCTCTGCAGGGAGCCCGACGAGGGACTCGATCCCAGGACTCTGGGATCATGACCTGAGCTGAAGGCAGACACTTAGTCAACTGAGCCACCCAGGTGCCCAATATCTCTTGATTTTTTTAATTCTAGTATAGTTAACTTACAGTATTATATTGGGCTGCGTCTATAATTGGCTATTGTAAATAATGCTGCAATAAACAGAGGGGTGCATACACCTTTTCGAATTTGTGTTTTTGTTTTCTTTGGGTAAATACCCAGTAGCAGAACTACTGGCTCATACGGTAGTTCTGTTTTTAATTTTTTGAGGAATCACCATACTGTTTTCCACAGTGGCTGCACCCGTTTGCATTCCTGCCAACAGTGCATGAGGATTTTTCCTCCACACCAACACTTCTTGTTTCTTAATCGTGTTTAACTATAGGTACCAATTGGTGCTCCATGGAGCACTGGTGTTCCCAGGGGAGCCTGTTTGAGCAATGGCACACTAGCTGACCATGCTGGCTGGTTATGCATAAGGGTCTTGGTCTGTATATTTAGATGTAGTCCATCCCCTAGAGGTTATATCTGGGAGAGGAGTGTCCATGTTTGATTCTGTGTGTATGTCAGAGACTGACTTAGCTGGCACTGCTGTATTGTGCAAGATGGACAGAAAAAGTAAGGAGGCAAGTTATGGTCTCTATTAAATAAGTGGTTCCCCTAAATGCAAATTGGAAAGTTAAGTATTGCTACCGAGAGACCCTCAGTTGTCAACCCAGCCAGTAGGAAAAGTACCTGAATGGAACATCCACTGTCATCTAAGTAATCTGTGGTATGTTTCCTCCTTGAAAGCCTCTCCATAGGTCTCAGTGCCATGACCTTAACATAGGCTCCAAGTGGCTGCCGGCTTAGGCCCAAGCCCACCTCCGCATGCTTGCCTCACACCACTCCTTATTCCTGCTCCCTGTGCCCCAGGCCTTCTGGTCTCAGATCTCCCAGAGGCCCAGCTGTTCTCAACACCTACCGCAGGCTCATCTCTGTTGACCCCTCTTTGAAGCTTCTTCTGACTTCCCTGCAGAAGCCATCCTAGACCTCCCCCAGGTCAGATCAGTTCCTCTGTGGAACACTAGTTTTTCTTGCTAGCATTTTTAGCAAAGATTAATTCTATGTGGGGATATTTGTTAACATGGTATTGGGGTATAACATACACCCAGTAAAGTGCCAAATCTTGAAGAGTGTTTACAGGTGTATAAATCCGAGGAACTGCCACATAGATTGAGCTATAAACATTGCCAACATCCCAGAAGGCTGTGCCTTCCCTCCCTCCCCATAGATGATTCTCTTTTCTAACCTTTATCACCATAGCCTAGTTTTTCTGTTCTTGAACTTCCTCCAGATGCTCACCATTGTCGCTGTGAGGTGGACCCAGCTTGTTGTGTTTAGCGGCATTTTACTTTTACTGCTGTAGTATTCCATTGTATGAACGTACCACAACTTCTTTACTCCCAATATATGTAACTCTCCTCTTCTCTGTGAACTTCATGAAACTGAAGAGAATGTGCCTGTGTTGTTGGCTGGAATGTCCATGGGCCTTACACAGTGCCTGGCAAAGAGAAGGAACCCAGAATTTTTGTGGAAAAAAAACGGACTTTTTAAAAAATGTTATTGGTAGTGGTGTTAATTCTTTTTATAAGCTAAGACAATGGCTCTCATTTTATGGATAAGAGTCAGGACCTGAAACATAAGGAAGAGAAGCTAATGTTAAAGAAAATCCACAAATTCAACCACTTACAATTATGCAGATGCCTGTCAGGAAATGCCACAGATTGCCAGCAAACCAGAAGCTAGGAAGAAGCAAGGAAGGATTCCCCTGCAGGTTTCAAAGGGAACATGCCCTTATTGACACCTTAATCTTGGACTTCCAGCCTCCAGAACTGTGAGGCAACGAATTTCTCTTGTTTTAAGCCACCTAGCTTGTTGTACTTCATTATGACAGCCCCAGGAAACTAATACAGAGAGTAGGAAGAAGGAAAAACACAAGCCTCCCCATTACCCTATTGGCTGATGAGACCTTTGTGGCACCCTTGAGAATGTGCCTTTCAGATTTCCTACTACAATGAGTGCCATTGACCAGTGGCTCAGATGCTGTGCTCTGATCCATTGTTGTGTTTGTATCAGCCACGCTGCCCACGCTCCAGTGACTGAGCACTGGAGGGATACTTCAGATTCTTCTGGGCAACTTTGATGTGAGCACTTCCTCCTTCATCTCCCTAATTTCCTTTGTGAACTGGGGAAGTGGGTGGGGGTGGGGCTGCAGTGGCCCCTAGCACCCTACATAGATGTTCAGAATATAATGGAGTCTGCTTCCCTCCTTTCTTCTTTCCAAACTTCACACAGATTTCTCTTGTCACCCTAACCCAGAACCATACAGGGAAGGGGATTCTGCTAAATGTATCTCCCACTTAGCCAAAGTGCCACAATACAAACCACCATTGTTTGTACTCTGTGTTGTTTCTGCAGAGAAGCTAGTTCAATGTCTTGCTTGGGCATATACACCTGACTACTGGTGTTCTGGTAAAATGCAAGAGACAGGAGGGGCTGTAGCCCATAGCCATGATCCAAGAGCCATTCCCTAATCTCTCAGCTTGGGGCACAGAACCTCATCCATGACTCCACTCGGCTTAGGGTTCCAGAGTCAAGATTCTGGTCCTTTCAGGGTTTCCAGAGAATAATTCTCTGGTTTCTTGTGGCAGTCAGAGGGATAGTGACCCAACTGTAACAGATGGGGTGGGAGATTAGGGATGTGTCCAATTGCTCTAACAGAGGCTCGGTGATGGACACTGGGGAGGGTATGTGCTATGGTGAGCGCTGTGAATTGTGTAAGACTGATGAATCACAGACCTGTACCCCTGAAACAAATAATACATTATATGTTAATAAAAAAAAAATAACAGAGGCTCCAGACAGTTTTCCTATTGTCAGCCTGGAGCCTTCCTCCTGTTCTCCAGCTACCTGGCCCCTCAGCCCTGGGGTTTTTGGGGTTCTTGGTGGTAAATCACTCCCACTGCTACCCCAAGGGGGCTCTGAGGTGTCTCTCTTTCTCCCTTTTGTAAAACCAGATACCAGTCCTCCATTAGTTTTCGCATTTCCAAAATTCTGTGGGCCTTTTACGCTTGCAGGTGCCAGTTTTCATGCACTGTGGTCTCTCTTGTTCTCATTATCCTTGTCGGTTAAACTTTATTATTTTCTTATCATTTCAGCTGAGTCTTGGGAAGAAGTAGTGATCAATATGTGTACTCAACCTATCATTTTAAACACAAGATTTTTCCATTTACTCTTCATACCCAGGCCCCAGCCTTGTTTCCCACCACCCAGGGAACTCTTGGTATGAGTCTCCACTGACCTCCTAATTCCCCAGGTCAGGAGACTTTTCAGTCCTCATCTTGCTTAACTATTCTGTAGTGCCCAGTGCTGCCCATAGCCATCGCCTACTACTGCCTGATGGACATTCTGTTCTGTTCTGGGCCTCCTGAAAACTCCCGGATTGCCCCCTCAGTCTTCTTTACTGGCTTCTCTTTCTTTCCTCTCTCCCTCCTTGAGATTCTTTAGAGCTTTATCTTTGCTCCTCTTTTCACTACACCCTCACCAGAGTTTCAATGACCATGTTTACATGGGCGATTCTCAAATCTCTATCTTCATTTGTGTTAGGGCAAGACTCCTTGTTGCAGGAAATATAAACCTGATTCAAATTTGCTTAGGGCTGAAAGGGGACTCTATTAGCTCATTTATGTAATTGAGGGCTCAACCAAGACGCCCCAAAGCGATGCTTGCTCAGGAAACTGTTTCTCTCTGCATCTCTCCACTCTGCTTTCCTCCACATAGTCCTTGTTCTCACACAGTCCCTCTCTACGTGGTGACAAGTTGGTATAATCTTTATTTTAATTCTATGAATAATGGATACATAAAGTAGAACCTTGTAAAGGTGCCTCTGGGCACAGTCTGAGGGCAGTAAAGCATGGTGGGTAAGAGAAGGAGATCTGGATTCAGACTGCCTGGGTTCTGTATATGGCCATCACCTAGGGGGTCGGCTTCGTGGGTGCGTGATCTATGCAGTCTTGCGGGACTTCACGTGCAAAGAGCCTCCCACTGGGTTTCATGCTCTGCAGTCGCTGTCTTGAAATTCTTTTTTATTTTATTTTATTTTATTATGTTATGTTAATCCCCATACATTACATCATTAGTTTTGGATGTAGTGTTCCCTGATTCATTGTTTGAGTATAACACCCAGTGCTCCATTCAATACGTGCCTCTTTGAAATGCTTGATCGTTTTATCTTCGAGCTTGTGTTTTAGAAGTGAAGTCCGCCAAGACATTGTCGGAGCATGCACGTGAGTAGAGAAGATGAGTTCAGCGTGAGCGCCAACTGCTCATTGCCGGCTCCTGCCCTTCTGGGGTCCGCAGTGGTCCCAGGAGCACAGAGTTCTGGTGGGCCCACAATATGCGGGAGCTCGGTGAGACCCAAAGTGCATGTCAGGTAAAACCTGTTATGTCTGTGATTGACTTTCTGTTTGCACTTGGACTTGCTCTGAAGGCAGAGAGGAGGCAGGGGCATTCTAAGATACACGAATGGCAGGGAACCCTGCCGCATCCCACTATATATTATTTCTCTGTTTTAGCCACCCGTTTATGCTGCCCATGATGACACGGGAGGGAAAAGAATTCTAATTCCTTTTCCTTTCAGTCCTTCCTTACTCATCAGTAAGCCAAAGGTAGAGAATGTTGGTAGAATGTGCGCTTATCAAGTGAAATAAAAACAGCTGAGTTAGTTTTGTGCAGCGTTTCCACGGTTCTGAGAAGAAAAGCAAGACACATGTAGAAACTACAAAAGAACACATTGTGTAATTTCACTGACTTTGCATATGAGTTAAATGTTCTTATGTTTGCCTTTAAAACTGATATTGCACAATATAAAAATAAATGATACAATCCATACTTATAACATAAAAATAAAATTTTCTTTCCTTAGAATGATGTAAAATAGCAAATAAGAAATCATAGCGGGGGGCGAGGGGGAAGACTGGGAAGACAGGCAAAAGCTTTGTATGTATCCCAGTACTTTTAATGGCATTTTTCTCTCGCTACTGAAATGAGAGACCCCACATTTTCATTTTGCACTGGGCCCCACAAATTATGTAGCCGACCCTGCATCAGCAAATTATTTTACTCTCAGTGCCTCTGTTTCCTTATTTGTAAACTGGGCACAATAACAATGTCGCCATACCTGGACTGTTACAGGATGAACAGTGCTTGGCGTTCAGCGATCCCTCGACAAATGTGAACTTCCATTATACAGATGAGTTAGCGGAGAGTGAATCAGTAGGTCATTTGGTAATCAATTTTAATTTCCCCCCCTCTTATGACTTTATGTAAACCACGTCAGTTAGCTGATTTCCTCTCTTTCTTGACGTCGCTGGAGTTTGATATTTGACCACAATTTGTTAATGGGATCACTTAATTTACCACTTAGGTGATGCTATTGAGATTAGTCAGCAGAATACCTTAAAGTCAAGGAAAACATTTCGGGAGAGAACAGTGTGCTCCAAACTTTTTCGATTCCAAATAAAAGCTGAGGTGAGGATTAAGCTATTGTTTAGGCAGAAGAACCCAAAGAGGATGTTTTCCACTTCCTGACAACAGATGGCGATGTCGCTAAGCAAATGGAGGACATTGTTCCTTGTTAGAGAAATTCTGTGATCAAGTGTGCGGAAGGAAGCAAAGCTATAAACAACATATGGGAAACAATGAATATTTTAATTAGGTGTTAATAACTGAATATTGAATCCTTGTCTTCCACCTAACTCACAACACTGTTATGACAGCTAATTAATAAGTGATTGTAAAGGAAATGATTAATTATTTACAGTAATAATTAGAATAGCTTACATGCTTGTAATCATAAAACGGTTTTCAAAAGTAGATGGATGCAAAGCAAGTATTGTTCTGCTGTTGCAGGAAAATTGTGGCGCCTCTTTTGGGATGATTTCTATTATCATTCCACACTGTCTGGATTTATTAAACAGGTACCATTATGCATTCGTTCCATCAAGTCTCATTCCAGCCATGGAATAGAAAATCATGTATGTGTATTTTTTTTTAAAGGATCCCCTGTCATACTTATTTAAAATTATGTACATGAGGGGAAATGTGAAAGCTTCCTCGTGTGGGGGAACTCTTTGGAAAGATATCAACCATAGAACAAACCAAAACAAAATCCTGGACCAGAAGAATAAAGCTTCCCCCTTGAGTCTCTGTTTCTAGTGTCTGATTCTCATGTATAAAAACAAAACTAAAAAGCAAGTGTATAAGCCCAAACTTCTCCTCCTCCTCCTTCTCATTCCATATTTCAGATCTCTTTGAACTGCCTCATGTCTTCAGGATATAATGAAATCCCTTGCTCTGGAAGGAAGCCACGAAAGATAGATTTCAAGACCTTTTCCTTTCCTCTCTGCTAGTAGCAGAGCTAATGCAGTTTACTTATTAGATGAGTCACCATGGATACTGATATACTCAAGCCAAGTCTACCCAAGTGAGGGGAATTGGAGAATTGAGGCAATTATCCTCATAATTTAAATAAACAAAGCCCCTCTCGTTTTTGTTTTGGTTACCTGAATTTTTCAGGTGAATGTCTAATTTTAGTTTGGAATTATGAGAGGTGGTTCTTGCCTTAACTCTCTGATTAAATTAGCTAGCAGAGCGTGGGCCATCTTTGCTGGGAAGCACTTTAAGAACATGTACCCCAGGCAAATGTATTCCAGTACTCCCTGTTTTATCATCCCAAGCATTTCTACCTGGCCTTTGGATAAACAAGGGGACCAGCTCAGGTCTAGGATGAGATATTCCTGGAGGGTGGGCAACATTCAGGTCTGCAAATGGTTGCTTAGAGAGACCAGATATTTTCCATCAAAGACATTCATAGTACCATGTCCTTCCTGACAATATGGCCCCCAACATGTCCTGTACGGACCACGTGTTTCTCCCTTGGCCCCAGTCCAAGCCACAACCTGTACTGGCACTTTCAATTGGGATTTTACGGCTGGTCTCGGCTGCCTCTCCTAATCCTGTCTTCTCAGGCTGAGTCCCAACTTTGCCAGTGTGAATCCCCTCATCTCATTACTCCTACCTCAATGCTGATGAGGGTTCTAGGGAGTGCTCGGGGAGAGGAGTTTTGTAAGTGTAAGGCATGACGGTATTTCTAAGTAACATGGCATCATATTATTGTTACTTAATATCCATACTCAATGTCTTAATTATTTAGCACCTTCTGTCTTTTAAGCCACTATCGTCAGAGTTCAAAGAGAATCCTGGTGATGGTTAATGCCATGGTGACCCAGGATGGAGCCCCAAATGACCCTGATTCTGCATTTCTTTTCACATTGTGCATTTTTGAAGACTGATTCTCAACTGTTGGCCATCCGTTCGTTTGCTCTGTGACTCAGCACTGCGGGCTCCTAGGCTGTCTCATCTCTCAATTTCTTCCCCCACTCGCCGGTAGGAGATGCCTGTGGCGCATGTGCAGAGGTTGAGATTCTTTCTGATTGGTCAGTAATTTTGTGGGCGGAGGGGCTATAGGATCGACATGGACACTGGCAGCGGACGGACCCGTGATTGACTCTCATTCCTTCACTTCCTTGTTGTATCCTTTGTGAATATATCTCACCTCCCCTGAACTTCAATTTTTGTTTCTGTGAAACAAGGGTAAGAACACAGATCTTGCAGAGTAGTGATTGGAAATAACTTCTTTGAGGTGTCTGGCATAAGGTGAATGTTTAATAATGGTAGCCATTCTTAGAGTTGCTCTTTGTGCTGCAGGAGCACAGATATTTTTATCGATTACTGTTAATGCTTCATTCTTCTCTCTCCACCTTACCAGGGCTTTATCCATCAGTACTTACGTTCTGGAAACATAATGGGAGCCCAACACTGTAGGGAACACAGATGACACGTGCTTGGGTGGCTCTGCCTTTAATGACTTGCTCTCTTGTTAAGAAAAGGCATGAACAGAGTAATAATAATAGTGTCAGTAATCATCAGACCTAATACAGATTGAGGATTTTACTCTGTATCATGCTTTGTGCTAAATGCTTTACAAATTGGATCTCATTTCATCGTCACAGCAATCGATTACGGGAACACTCTTATTGTCACCCCTGCTTTCCTGGAGAGGAAAATGGGCTCAGAGAGGTTAGGAGACTTGGCCAAGGTCAAGGTCACACAGCTAAGGGTGGTAGAACCAAGACTTAAACTCAGGCCATCTGACTCCAGAACCTGAGCCTTTAACCTCTCTACTTACTTGTTCCTATGGGCAATATTAAGTGGTGCAGACAAAGAGCAGTCTACTTTCAGAGAACGGAGAGGCCATCGTGGGATGGAAGGCACCCAGGAGATTTTTTGGAAAGGGGTACCTTTATCTGAGTCTCACAGGGCAATTTTTAAAAGGTAATAGTTAACAGTAGAATGTAACAGGCACAAGAAGGTGAATGGGAAGTTCCCCCTATGAAACCACGTGTCCATCATTTTTCTGTTTGAATTTATGTCAGGGCCTGAAACTGCCCAAGTGATTCACTCCTGGTCGAGGTGTCCCCTGCATCCTGGGATCTCATTTCTCTTACATCAATCTTTAGGACTGCATTGTTTAAAAATCAAGGGATTTTGGTGCTGGAAGGGATGCCAAGAGTCCCATTGTGAACTCCAGAGAGAGGATCTGAATTGCCCAAGATGATACAGCTGGCCCAGCTAGAACTCAGGCCTCCTCACCACCATACTGGTCCTCCTTCCACTTTGCCACATGGGTGGGCCCCTGGCCTACTTTTGGCAACAGGGGTGGGGATGAAGGTTTTACAAAACTTCTGCTGGCTCTGTTTCAAGTGCTGAGCGTATGGCCCTATTGAATACACACATCCTCCCAGATACTTTTCTTCTCTTAATCAGGGTGGTAGGTGTTTACCCAAAGACATTATTGGTCAGTCTGCATCTCCCTCATCAAAATGCCACTTTGTGATCTTGCTTAGAACCGAACACAATATGCTGAGGGCCTCCTTTTCTCCGACTGAGAAGTCAGGCTTCCCCCCCCCCCCCCACCTGGAAGCAAGAGTGTTCACACGCAAAATCCTGAGGTTTTGATTAGATTTTAGAGTTGGCCATACACACTCTTCCTGCCACCCACTATATAATGTGTTCAGCTAGATACTCTTGCTCTGAAACTATGTCTTTATTTAAAACAAAAATTCAGAGCCTGGTTAGACAAATGCATAAACAGGTATTCAATTGCGAGTAACTTCTTCGAAGAGGCAGCCTCTTGCCCGCGGTCTGTCGGTCCCCGCTGATGCATTCACTGCATTTTATATTACTTAATGTGCCTTATGTATCTGCCAATAAATCTGAAATACAGGTCACAGAATATGCAGCTCAAGGAAATCCATAAAAGTAGTACAGAGAGGCTTCGCTAACTGCATCAGATTGCCAAAAGCTGAGGTCATTTCCTCTTGCTAAAAATGTAGAGCTTCATAAATTATTTTTATCACCTCCAGAGCCAAGCAAACAGTTTTGCACAGATGCCAAAGGGGTTTCATTGCTTTCTTTTGTCTCTTTAAGCTGAAAACATTTTTCTCAAGTCTTCTGCAAAATGATTGTGGTTTTTCTTGTTTGTTTGTTTTTGTTTTTGTTTTTAGCACATCCTAGCATATTGCATGTAGATCTAGGAACAAAAACACAATTGCATCTGGTCAGGGTCTTCAGTCAAAGGGACGCCAAGTACCTGAACTCAGAAGAGGGTTCCGACATGGGTGTAATTACTCCCCATGATTGGGGGTTGACGTTGTTTCCTTTAATACATTTTTAAGGAGATGTTAGGTATGCAGAGACAGTAAAAATAAGCAGCGAACATTCAGTGAGGAACTTTATAGAAAACACTACTGAATTAACTTACAGTACATTTGTTAAACATGAGCACCTCTAATAATGACATTTCATTTAACAATGCCCTTTGTCTTTTCAGTTCATCAGTTACCTATTTCAGTAATGAACTGCAGTCATACCATTCTGATTTTCTCCTAATGTAAAGGCTCAGCTCACTTCACTGCCAGTGAAGCATGATGCTATTATTCAGTTCCTGGCTTAGGAAAAAAGCTATAGAATATATCACAATTCTAATTGGCTAACAAATATTAAACCCTACGATTGTTAAGGGCACCCAGTGATTCTGTTTAGCTTTTGATGGGGATAAGTAAAATAAAGAAAGGGAAATGGTTTGAAGAAGAAAAAAAAAAAGAGGTTACTGTGTATACTTTATGAGCAGTAACCCAAGTATCCATTGAAAAAATATGAGCACACATTATATTTAATAGCTCAAATGTTATCTTAATTCTTTATCAACAATTCATGCAGATAGCTTAATACCGAATATTTTAGTTAGGATTAACAATCTGTGAAACAGAAGGTTTAGCAAATGAGAGGTGGAATTTGTTCTACCTGCAGCCACAAGCGGAGGCAAATGTAAGCTCCTGGAAAGCTGGGTCGTGCAGGAGACATTCTTTTTCTGCCAAGTAAATGCAGGCAGATTCGGAAAATATTATGTCTCTTGTAGCCCTGATTTATCCTTCCTGTGGAAGGTAATGAGGCCTGCGTCCAAACTTCTTTTTGTCCCTTTTGCAAAGCTTTGCTGAGAATGAAAGATAGGTGCCTCCCTTGTTTTCCTTTTTCCACGTGGCAGAATCCCCTAAAGCATCTGCCCCCCTCTCCCTTTTGAACTCACCAAAACATCTCATTAGTAAAGGCAAGATTCAGCTCACCATCATCTTTCCCCAGCTGAGGCGAAGCTGCACAATTTACAATAGATCTTTGGAAAACTGCTTTTTACCGAGCGCTGCTGCATCTATAGATCTCTCTCAATTACCCACAGTAAATTTAGGCATTGTACAAGAGCAAATTTTACAGTCCATGAAGAGATGAAGTGAAATCTAGATGAAATTCATTGTGACAGATTCCCAGTTAGTGCTCTGATGTGTCTGTATTACAGAAGATAGACATTCTATTAGCACGGAAGCTCCCATAATGGACTGTGAATCACCTCAGGTAATAGAGATGCCAAGCAGAATGACTGAAAAGCACTATTGAATTCCATTAGAGCTCTTTGTTTTTAAATCAGTCATTTCTTGTGAATAACCAACTATACACTTCTTGACCCTATCTCCAAGTGATAATTGTGGACTAATATTACAATACATTAATCTGAGTTACTGTGCAATTCGCATTTCAGTTGCAGGCTGATTCGGGGTTTCCTAAAATGTAAGGGCCCTTTCCTTTGGACGTTCTAACTTATATCACAAATTGGCAGTTTCGGAAATGGCCTCTTCCACGATCCCCTGTTCTGGTCTGTTTCGACATCGCTGGGATCGTTCCTCAGTCAGAGTGCATGCAAAGATGTTGTATTGTGACCCTGTGACTTTCTGTCCCTTTTCCTTTAAAGATTGCCCCTGCACCAGGTCGGCCATCCCGGGCAAAACAATTAGCACAGAGCTAAGCCTGTGAGGAAACCATTTTAAATAATCCAGGTTAGCGAGGTTTTTTGTTGTTGTTGTTCTTTTTTAAAATCTTAAGTGGGTAGCCAACCATTAGGAAAATAAAGAACATCACATTCTGCAGCATAAACAGCCCCACCTCATCTATCAATCAAATAGGATTGATCAGACTTAGTAATTACGTGGATAATTAGGACCAGGTTTAGGTTTGTGCAGTGCTCTGAAGCCTCGGGATGCCTGCATAATTACCACTTGTACAGTAGACCGAGTTATGTGATTTATTCTGTTCAATTAGAACATAAACATGAAGCACTTAGAATAGACAGCCCGAACACCACACATTTCTTAATTCATTGCATTTGATACAAATGCAAGAGCTTGTCACGAAGCAAAGCTCTCCCTGACCACAAGCTCTGAAGTTCACATCTATCCATGAACAACAAAAACAAATCTCTTCTTGTGTCTCGTGTCTCCCACCTGATTTACAAGGCAGGGGAGAGGTAATTTTGAAAGGGGACCGTGGGATCCAAAGTGTGGCAACGCCAGTCGAGTTGCTTCGATATTCTCCCATAAATCCCCCGGACATCTTTAAAGAGAGTCAACTTTACATCTTCTGTCTACGATCATCTGTTTTCACATCAGGATGAACAACATTATCCTCATCGCGGGAGGACCCGAGACCAGTGCCTCAACACGAAGCTCTCTCCTTAATGCTGTAATGACAGGTGTAAGATTAACTTTGTTAGGTGTCTAGCCACTCATGCAAACTAAATTAAATTAATGGAACAAATTTCTCTCATAATTAAGATAAAAATTCATGTCAGCTGTAACCTTGCTGTACACTAATTATATACAAATGATTTATCATCTGCTTCGCCCAGAATATTAATCCTTACCTCATTGATAACTGCAGCCAGTGTTAAGAGATGAGAGTTGATTAACTATGACAGATTGGGCAACCACAGCCCTCGGTGCAGGCAAAACCAGTGAAACCAATAACACTCAAGTAGCTCTCTGGGTTGAAAACGCATTCCCATGGAAACAGATGCATGCTTAATGAAGGATACTGAGATTATTTTCAATAATGACTGATATTGGAACAGTGGGCAGAGCTGATCGATAACAATTAACCACTTAGTCTGCTAAAGACATGGTTAGAGAAAGCAGGTTATTTACACATTAGTAGAACCTTATTCGAAGACGAGTACTCCATAATGTCTCTATGCTGCACCGTTCCTCTTTTTTTTCCTGCCTGGGGGGGGTGGGGGGTTCCATGGTGGAGAGATGGTAATGTGCCAAGCGCACTCCTGTCGCCTCTTAGCGCCTGCTTATGAAATGAGTGATTGATGTTGCCAGCAGTTCTTTGGATGCTCTCAAGATAGCTGCCAAATGTATCAAGGAAAGTCCAAAAGCAACTGCGACCATGAAACTCATATTGCTTTGTAGGGATTTGGTTTGGTGGAAAACTTTACTGCCAAGGCGTAACTCAATTGTACAGAAAATTCTTTTGATCTTTCAGTGTATGCTCTTTTATTTAATTTTAAAGAGTCCAAGACGAGTTGGGCAGATATTTAAGGAAACCTTCTGCTTTGGACTCCTCTGTCACACTGGCTGGAAAGAGCTTTAATAACAGAAATTTAATAATAGATAAGGCTTTCAAAGCTATTTGGAAATTTGCACTTTTATTTTGTATTAATTTGAATCACCCCAGGAGTCGAGATCTTGTAATGCTAATTACTAATATAGACTCCCAGAATCCCTGCCCTGACAGTCAGCTTGGAGAAATCCCAACTCCCTGGGCCAAAAAGTGTTAATAAAAAGTGATTAGCTACTTAGGCCAAGTCCTATTATAATAATGCATTATATTTCCCTTGAATGGGTTACGTGCATTCTCATTTCTCTGAATGAAGAAAATGGTTGAGGGAGATGAAAATCAGGCATTTTAGCTGGCATTGTGACTAAAAGAATCCAGCTTTAAAAAAAAAAAAAATAGGAGAGAATGCTTCTTTCTCCACACTTCTTAAATTTTGACTATAGATATGTAAATGCAAATAAACAGAAACATACTCGGCATATTTGCCAGTCTAGCTCATCTATTTCTTCTGTTATGCGGACCTAGATTTGAACTGACGCTAGCAGCTAACTCCAGCTCCGACATGCTACATGTGTGTTAGAGTTTTAAGTTTAGGTAAAGAAAAGAGCCTAGCAATCTTGCCCTTTAGCCCTGTGGGACAGACAGTCCCCGCTTAAATCTTCAGCCACAGGGTAGCTGTAGCTGGGACTCCACTCGGATGCTAATGAATTTGGAACAACATTTATGTGGCTGAACAAAAATGGATCCTAAACACCCCAAGTCAAGCACAGCAAACAAGAAATAGGCTGACACATTTCTATCAGGAAGGCAAACAGAATGTCAAACTCTTGAATGATATTGGGCGATCTCAGCTCTGTTTTATCATCTCAGTAAATAAATCTGGAGATGATAAACAACCATAAATACCTGTAAAGAATGCTCCATAAAAATCAAATCTTAAACGTACACCCCCCTCCTACATCCCTCCCATCTCATTGCCCCCTCTCCCAATGAACCTTTTGCTAAATCTCCAGGTGGGGATAGAACTACATTTAACACAAAGGTAGTGAGAGTAATAGTATATTTCCTACCTACAGGAACTAGAGTATTCGGAGGGAAAAAAAAAAACAACCCAGCATTCTTAGGGTACGGGCTCATTATTTTATTTAGCTGTCGTGATTGGACTCTCTGTTTACTGTCTTTCCAAAACACCACGATCTTACCCCAGTGCTGAGGACTTCTTTCAGTTTTTACTACAACTGAAAACAGTTACACCCTTATACCCTGGCTGGCAAAGCAATAGAGGCAATTACCCTATCCCTATCGTCTGAACAACACAATTATTGGGAAGATAATAAGATTATCCAGGCTTTTGCTTCTTAAAATTATACTGAGGCACACCGGCTGACTACTGTTTCTTATGCATTCATCTTTAAAACAAATAAGGGAAGTAAAAATGTGCCGCTAAGCTAATGAGGACCGTGAGACAGAGCCATAGATACATTTTCTCACTTGCCTAATGAGCAAAGTGACAGACAGTGAAACAGTTCACACTTGAGTAATTCCCTAGTCATCAGCAACTGCGGAGGGGCCCCTCCTGCCAGAGCTTTGGAGGGGGGTGCCCGGGAGATGTAATAAATAGACCCTGGCTCTGCTGGCCAGAATAAGTTATCACAAAGAGAGAGGTCTTGGGGTACACTCCCCAAGGAAATTTAACCAGGAAAAAAAAAGAGTCCATTTAAGGCATCTCCAACCATACATTCAATTAGAATTAAATTAAAACAATGGAAAAAAGAATCACCTTTTCCTCATCCAGCCAGCTGCCTGAAGGCAGTTGTGTGGCAAGGAATCTGGAAGGCAGTGACCCCCTCCTCACCAAGGTCTGAACACTGCTTTTAAATGGTCTTAAGCAGGCTTCATTTCTGGAGAGAGTGGGCAAGGTGGGAGAGGGTAGGTATTGTCTGGGGGGGTGGGGTGGTGGTGGTGGTGGTGTGTGTGTGTGTGTGTGTATGTGTGTGTGTGAGAGATCGTTAAAAATAATCCTTTTACTGACGAGTTCAGGGGCCTCTGTGAGAGTCCACGGGGATGGGGGTTGAAAATCCACCAGTTTCCCTGTTTGCTTGTTGGAAGGAAAGGAACTAAAACTTGGTTCATACCGACTATGTGCCAGGCCCTCTTTATCCTTATTTTATCCTCATGCTGACCTTGGGAGTGAGTGGGCCCTGTGCTGTTTCAGCCAAGGGAACAAACCGAGGCCCCCAGACCACCACAAAGCCATTTGCCAAAGCTCCCGTGGCCTATAATAGAAGCACCGAGATTCAAATTTCGGCCTACTGGGCTTCACAGCCCACACTCTTTCCACTCAGAAGAATCTTACAGGTCCCCTCACGAGAAGGCTGATGAAGGAGAAGGAGTTTGAGAGAGAAGCCAACCAGAGAAATGTGGGGAGCACATGGTCTTTTTAAGCCATTAAAACTTTGTGTCTAGAAAAATAATTCTTTGACCTGTGGATGGAGACTTAGAATTCTTGCACTTAAATAATTGTATTTACTTATGAAGGCAGTCCCCATGTTATGGAGAGTGAAACAGAGGTCCAGAGAATCTGGAAAACAGCCACAGATCACACAGGTAGGGGTTGATGAAGCCGGGACCAGGCCAAGTTCCCTGGGTCATTTGACACCACATTCACTGGCCTCTCTGGGCATAGAACACAAAGATTGGTGGACATGCTAGGACTGCCTAAAGCTGATGCGGTGTGATAGGAATAAACTATGTCCTGCAAACTGTGGTAAAAACTTTCTGTTGCTTATATATGTTTTTTAAGATTTTATTTATTTGAAAGAGAGAGAGAGAGAGAGTGAGTGAGAGAGAGAACAGAAGCAGAGAGGCAGAGGCAGAGGGGGAAGCAGGCTCCCCACTGAGCAGGGAGCCCGACGGGGGACTCGATCCCAGGACCCTGGGATCACGACCTGAGCCAAAGGCAGATGCTTAACCGACTGAGCCATCCAGGTGCCCTGTTGCTTATATTTCTATTTGTTGAAAATTATTGGTAAGGAAGCAGTACTTGGAACTCTTCCAACTAGGTTAGTGTTGGGGGAAAACCATATACGTAAGGAGTTCCACCTTGTTTGCATGAGATTAGCTGCCATAAATTTAAGAGTGTGAATTCTTTAAAAAGAAGAAGACAGGAGGGGCACCTGGGTGGCTCAGTCGGTTAAGCGTCTCAACTCTTGATTTCTGCTCAGGTCATGATCTCATGGTCGCGGGATCAAGCCCCACATCTGGCTCTGCGCTGAGCGCTGGAGTCTGCTTGTCCCTCTCCCTCTGCTCCTCTCCCTGCTTGCTCTCTCTCTCTCAAATAAACCAATAATTTTTTTAAAAAAAGGAAGAAGACAAGAAAAGCACGCCTGAAGTGTTTGACTCAGTCAAACAAAGGAGGGATGGTATTGATCTTATAATAATATTTGTTATTAACTTACGGGAGCCCACTATTGGCTAAAGTGAAACACATACATTATCTCTCATCATAATGACACCACCAAGGTGAGCGAGGGCACTACTATTATTCTGGTCTTACAAATGAGAAACCTGAAGCTCGTCACTGCCACTTTGTCCCTGGGCCCTGGCATGTTGGTATGACCCCAGGACCAAAGGTGGCTCCCAGGATACCAAATATCCAATATGTTCAGTCTTTAGCCATTTGTTCTGATGCCATTTATATCACACGTACATATGGCTTAAAACCTGTTTAAAATATTTAGCACATTCTGTATCTTTTCATCTTGGTGCTTTAATTACCACAGTATTTTCCACATCAGAGTGGACCCACTTAATATGTGCCAGTGAGCCATCTTTTAGAGAGGTTCTTTACTTTATTCAAATTACTAATCATTTAGAGCATCACTAAAAGCCTTTCTCCCTCGCTCCCCATGCATGCTTAACCTAATTAACTATAAATGAGGAAAATGCTATCCACATTAAAAGAAAATGTTAACGTATAAATTATCCCACTCTTTCTGGTGAGGCTAAGGACTCCTTTAAACAGCTCAACTGCGGGGGCAGACCCTCTGTTTCTGTGTTCTCAGTGCTTTCCTTTCATAGAATGGGCCACTGAATTTGCAGTTCATGGTGCGCCCCTTCCTCAGTATTGATTTTGATGTTACGTATAATCTCTCAAATTGTCCCTCTTTGTGTTTGCTTAAGTACTCTCAGGAAACTAGAAGGATAAAGTGAAAACCATCTAAAATGCTTTCAGGAGAGCCCCCTAGGGTAGAAAAATAGCAAGTGACATCCTAGACTTGTCCCTCAGTCCTGGAAATCCTGATCGTCACCTGCCTCTATAGACAGATCCATCTAGAGGAAGCCAGAAGTGTCTTGCAAGCCTCAGTTCACAGATCCCCAAAATATCCTCCCTCGGGCTGACACCACCCACCCCCTCCCAATGCTGCCTTCCTTTGGGGCCACTCCATTAGATGGTCAACACAAATGGGCAAAGGTCTTCTGAATACTCTTATTAGAAAGAGTGCCCATTAACACATGAATCTGAAAGCCCAGGTTAATTTATCAAATTGTCTTAGCTTTAACCTTTGAGAGATGAGGGCAGGCCTTTGGCAGAACAGAATGTGGAGCAGGAAATTGGCTATCAGGCAGGAGGAGAGGCTGGGACTGTAGATCATCCCTAGAGGAAGCTGTTGGGGAAAGGCCCTGAGCAACTAATGGACACCAGTGGAGGCCAAGTGGCAGGGACAAAGCAGTGAGGACAATGGGTGGCAGTGCCCAAAGCAGGATTCCCGACTCTTCAGCTTTGCTCGTATTTGTCCCTGCTTTGAATACAGGTGATGGATTAGGATAGACTATTCTGAGATTGTAGCAACTAAGAAAACGCAACTGGCATAGACGATTCCCGATTTTCTCTTCTATGATGCCCTCACTCCTGTCACCCTTTGCTCTGCTTGTCGAGTGCATGACAAAGCCCACTTCATTCCTACAGCTCTGGGGGAGACTCTAATCTTTGGGGGCATTAGTCAAAGGTCCCTGCCCCCCAACTTTGCTGTGCATTTACACCTCCTACCCTGAGCTCTGTGTGGTGCGGAGTAGTGGAGGCTGTGATCAGGCCACTGGGGGATGCCCGAGTCCAAGCAGGCTTAACATCTACATGAGCAGTCAATTCTTTTTTTTTTTTTAAAGATTTTATTTATTTATTTGAGAGAGAGAGAGAGCACAAGAGGGGGGAGTGGGAGAGGGAGAAGCAGACTCCCTGCTGAGCAGGTAGCCCGATGCAGGACTCGATCCCGGGACTCCAGGATCATGACCTGAGCCGAAGGCAGTCGCTTAACCAACTGAGCCACCCAGGCACCCTGAGCAGTCAATTCTTGATTATCCACACCAATGGTCTGTGACCCAGGCCCAGGTAATCCCAAATAATTGACAATCCAAAAGGAATTTCTCTTTGGTTTGGGAATATGCTCTGATTTTTCCAGCCGAAGCTCTCCTTCTCCCACTTACGCTTTCCTTGGTAGGATATTAAGAATCATTTATGTTCCTTCAGCTGGGCATGTGGTCTGAGCAATGGCTTGAAGTCAGCCTCAGATTGAAAATTTGCCTACTCCATAGACAAATGATTCCCTTGCAAGCAGTTGAATTTGACAGTATCATATATTGCATAAAGAATAGTCTGTCCGGGCTAGTGTTGTTCATTCATTCATTCATTCACCCGTTTGACACACATGCATTGAGCTTCTACTGTGTTCTAGGCACTGTACTATGAATTAAGGATATAGAGATGAAAGATTGAGCCCCAGCTCTTGAGGGATATACCTTCTAGTGGGACTTAATGGAATAGAATTTAGTATCTTCCTTTTGACCTGCATATGCCCACTGCATATTCATTTATCACTCCCAATCTCAGCTTAACATCTATCTAGCTCCCTTCATTTGAGAAGTTTCAATATTTTGGGGAAAGAGCTGTAGGTGATTATTGGATTGGTTGGGGGTTCCCACAGATGGAAAGAACCAGACCACTCCATTTTTGAGGATCAGATATACCAAAAATGAAGAGATGCCTAAGCTGGGGGTACATATGCAGTAGATTTTGAATGTTTACATTAAAAAAAATTGATGTTTAAACACTCCAAAAAGTATAGTGTTTATATAAATTTGCTTGGAGAAAATGTCAAAAGTATAAACTTCAGGCCCTTTATGAATATGAGATCTGACTGCTCCTCCTTCTGGTCCTCGCTCACAGGAGAACCCCACCAGGTAGAGCCCTGTTGGAGGGAGGGAGGTCTAAATGGGGCTGAGTGGAGTCAGTGTAATACTCAGAAGAACCTCTGCAAATATGAAGTAGTTGGTCCATGGCTCTCTGCTCTGTGGTCACAAGGAATAGTTCCCAGCGAGAGAGACACATCTGGAGTACTTTGACTCAAAAGGCATCAGATCAATTTGTTTTTACAAAGTCGGCCTGTTCCCATTGGAAGAATCTGATGGAGTACCTAGCGAGGGGCTACCACCACTCTGTTAAATCCACGTATTCCTAGTATGGCCCCTCCCCCCACCACTCTCCATACACACTAATGTCAATCCTCGGTCCTCTTCTTGAAAAGCCCATGGAAGATAAGGAACTTCTGACAGTGTGAAAATTGGCCTTAAAGGTCCGAGGTTGTCATTTACCTTCTGTTTTTGTGTTTGGGAAGGTAAAAAGCACACTAAATAAATTTCTGGTGACAATTCACCCATTTAAATTAGTTATGATGGTTGCTGTATAATTAATGTTGTCTTAACCCTCACTGCTTATTAGCAACTTTGCAGGAGTTCCCTCCTGGAGAAGATCAATGAGATGTTTATAAATTAGTTTTTCAGATAATATGCATTATACAAGGCATTTTTTCTCTGTGCCTTGTCCTCTACTTAAATGTTCAATGTTTGTTAATGTTATGACTTAGAATCATTAACTCTTACTTCCAAGATCCTGGGTCCCCTGTGGGTTCAGAAGTGCAGAGTAGTTTGGGTGGCCGAGATGGAAGAAGCCTTGGGCTGTCTTCATGGCTAATTTGGTATATTTGAAATATCTGTCTAGTCGCCAGGATTACAGCCTCAACTCTGCCCTTGGCCCTGTTCATACACAGCTCAGCCCTTTGCCTCCTGGCAGAAATAGGTATTTTCTCCTTTTTTTCCATTTCCTTTCAGAGTTCCCAATGTTTCATTACAAAAATCTCTATTCCTCCAGTGACTTCTACTTTATTCTTTCTTTTCTATCCCCAACACCTAGTTAGTTTTCTCCTTTTTTTCTAGTTATTTCCAAAGGAGTAATTCACACGTCACACAAATTGGAACTGAAATTTTTGTGGTTGCTAAAAAGACATTCAGAAGTCAATCCCTTAATACTTAACATGTCCCATAGGAGGACTTGTGGTTTAGAGGTATTTTCTTGGTGTGTGTGTTGGGGGCGGAGGGGTTGTAGGTCAAACAGTGAGAACTGGAGGTTGGAAGCCACAAGAAGACCAATAGGATCAGACTTGGCTGTGGTTGTGGTTATAAAGAAGCATAAGGTATGGGTAGAAGGTCCCATTAGTTCTGCTAGTTGGGAGGGATGAAGTTAGTGAAAACTTCTATGAAGTCCAAGTCAGGTCATTTTATAAAGCATGTGATGTTTTGCTCTCCTTTGATGGAAAAATCCATTACTTAAGTAAGAGCTAACATTTAGCAAACATTTATTGTGTCAGGTACTGTGTCAGCACTTTATAGAAACACAACACACTCAAGCTTGGTGCTTCTATGAATAGGACCTTTAATCACCCCGATTTTGCACAGCTAGAAAGTAGAGAAGCCAAGAATTAAACTTGGGTCTGTATGACTCTAGAGTCTGAGTGCTTGAGCATCACATGGTAATAGCATAAAACTCATGCTTAGCAGTTACTGTCAGAGCAGTGGGGACAGGATGGCATTTAGTCTAACATTCTTCTTCCTTAAATCTCATGGAAGGGAGAAGACAACTGGGATGAGCACTGCCGTGTGGTCCAGGTACATACTTCTGGGTAAAAAAACCATCATCCTAAAACTTCCTATTTTATAGTATCTCATGATTTTGTAGCTCAGGAGTTTAGGCAGGGCTCACTCAGCTGGGCAATCCTGCCCCAAGTAGCTTTCAGCTGGTGGGTGGGCTGGTCTAGAGGCTCCAAATGACTTCAGTTGCATGTCTGCCACTTGGCAGGGAAGGTGGAAGGTGGGGTTCAGTTGAGACTGTGATCATAGCATGGTGGCCTCGGGGTGCTGGGACTTCTTGTATAGCCGTTTGGGGCTTCCGGAGAATATACCAAGATACAGAAAGTAGATACCTCTGGGCTCTTAAGCCCTGGGCTCAGCATTTGCACATCACTTCTACAGTGTTCTTAAGCTCATTGAAAGGAGAGTTCATTCTCACTAACTCCATCCCATGTATTCCATTTATTGCCCTCCTCCAGCCTCCAGCGTCCTCCTCCCCTAGCCCTCTGAAACTCATCTTCGTGTACTCACCAAGAAACCTCCTCATCACCAAATTAAAAGATTTTTTTTCTGTTCATATCTTATGTAGCTTTTCTAGAGCAGCTGACTTTCCCAATCATTTCTTTCTTGAAAGTCTCCTCTTGATCATTCACACTAGTTTCTCTTCCTCGGCCTTCCTTTTAAATCCTGGTTGACCTCAGAGTCCAGTCTTTTGTCCTCTTGCCTTTATTCTCTACCACTGGTTCTCTACCAGGGACAGTTGTGCTCCCCAGAGACATTTGGCAATGTCCAGAGACAGCTTTGGTCATCACAAATGGAGTGCTCCTGGAACCAAGTAGCTAGAGGCCAGGAATGTTGCCAAACATCCTACAGTGCACAGGACAGGCCCACACAACAAAGAATTATCCATTCCTAAATGTCAGTGGTGCTGAGATCCAGAAACCTTCTTGTGGCTTTAAAAAGGGGGCACTGGAGAGAGGGTGAATCTTGGTAGCTTCCCCTCCTTGGGGAGCTATCTCTGAAAAGGGGCACCTTCTTGGCAAACAGCATGGTGTAATGGAAAGGCCAAGGCTTTGTGGTCAATGGATCTAGGTTCAAATCCTAACTCTCCCATAGCAGAGATCATTATTTCTACTTTGTGGAGTTGTCTTGATGACCAAATCAATATCAAATACAGAGTAGATTCATAAATGCTAACTTTTCCCTTTAAATCACATAGCAGATGTCCCCCTCAAGGCTGGGCTTAGTTTACCATGTAATACCTGCAAGGTACCTGCTGCACAATAAGAATTGAATAAATATTTGCAGAAGGAAATGTGAATAAAGCCACTTTACCTCTTTAAGAGGTTGCTTGCCCTGAGAGCTTTCTATCTAGAGGTGGTTTTCTTCTTCTGCCCTTGTTGGACCTTGTTTAGAGGTGAGTTTCGTAACTCTAATTGCGTTATATAGCCCAGCCCCATCAGCTTAATAACCAGTGAGGCTTTATGAGGCCAGGTCATTGGCTTGGCATGTAACCCTCCAATTAGAGAGCAGGTGACTGCCCATAATATGAGGTAGTAAACATGGACAGCCTTGTTCTCTTGTAGTTATAGCAAAAGTAGCAAAGGAGGATTTCAGAGGCCTATGTGGTACCTCTTGGTCCTTAGTATTGATACTAACTGTAAAAGGAAAGCTTTACATATTTGGGGGTCTCTTTTCCTCTACCTTTTTGTGCCTAATAAGAAGGTATCAACCTAACCTAATTTTTCTGAGATTCAAAGAAAGAATCACAATGGTTTACTTCTTCGGGGTTTTGTGCAATGTAAAACGGTAATATTTAACATATATTCCCCTGTCTCCTTCAGACTTACTCTCCACATGGTCATCAAGGTAAGCTTTTGGAAACCCAAAGCTCATAAGGCACTATCCCCTACTTCCTATTATATTGGGATAAAACAAAAATTTTATAACTTGGCATATAAATCCCCATTGGTTAGGCTTCTTTATCCTCTGCTATTCCTCCTTCATGCACTTCCCTTACTATGGCAAAGCCCACTCATAGAGTTGTGTAGCTCTCTGCCATGGTCCTTGGCCAAGTGATACAATTGTTCCTTATTAGTGTCCTTCTTTGATTAACATCAATCTCTCTCTCATAAACTCTTTGCTCTATAACAACAGGGACTGTGTGTCTTCTACCCTTCTATTATATCCCCGGGGCCTGACACATAATAGCTACTCAGTAAATACTTCTTAAATGATGAATACTTAAGCAGAAGAGATTATATCATTAGTAGTTACCATTTCTCGACTTCAGCCTTGGACCTAACCAAAGCCCACTTTTGTTAAAATATGTAACTACCACTTCTAAACTAAAGGAGATATGAGCTAGAATCAGAACGAGTTCATTGATGATGATGGTGATGGATAATACATGGATAATATTAATATATAATTAAATTAATAGAACAATTTTACCTAATAGTTAAATTTTAGTATTTATTGAGTGCTCACTCACTGTGTGCCAGGTAGTATGTTAGGTAATGGAGATAAAATATGGAGCAGACACAGTGACTCCCATGTATTATCTCATTCAATAGGTCTATTAATTAGGTACGATTATTTCCCCACTTTATGGACGAGAAATTGTGGAAGGTTAAGTAAAGTCATGATCATACAGCGAGTAAGTTGCTGATAGAGCAGGTATTTGAACCCCGAGGTGACTCCAAATTTGTTAACCATTAAATCGTATAATTTTTAAAGAAAAGAGATTAGGGGAGGGCCAGTGCATCAATCTGAGGAGGTAATATCTCTCGGCAAACTCTGCAGATACTAACAGATCCACCAGCATCCAGAATGAATTGGGAATCACTGCGTGCCAGTCACTGTTTTGGGTGCCATAGGTACATTTTTCCTGATCTCCAAAAGATTCTACTGGTAGGAATTACTCTCCACACCTTACAAGGCTCAGATGGGAGGAAAGGGCAGGGAGGAGAGCAAAGCAGGTGGGACACTTGAAAACTTCCAGCTCCAAAAGTCTTTACAATATAACTTTTAAATTGTATTTTAAAGGCAGGAAAACCTTTTGAATTCAGACTCAATAAACCTAGAATTTATAATATTGAGACACTGAATCATGTACTTTTACAACTGAGAAAAACCTGAGAGATCATCTAGTCTAAACCCTTCATGGGGCTTCTGATTGAATATAAAATTAGATAAATCTTAGGTAGCTCAAAACTTTTATTTTATTCATGTAATGTCATGATTTATAAGCCAATCCCAACTTGCCATTTTAAAAGACTTACTCAGTTTAAATGAATTAGTAACCACTTCAATCAATTTATAACTACGATTGTGTGTAAGAAAAGTGTATTTCTTTATAAATATTTTACATTTGTAATAGTGACTAATTCAGATAGGAGGTCACCAACAGGGTTCCTCTGAGTGGAGGAATGAGATATGAATGAGATTTTGTTATTCAAAGAAGTCTCAAGATCTGAGGCACACATATATTACGGAGTTGAAAAACACATTCCCAAAGTGAGATGAAAGTCTTCCTTCCCTGCTTCTTCCCTCCTTCCCTCCCTCCTTCTTTCTTTCTTTTAACCCCATGCTACTGCTGCATTCTATTGTCTTGGACAAGTGAGGATAGCTCATATTTTAAAGCTTTAAAGTCATCTGTAGGATCTAGAATGCTTCTGGCTCCCCAGGCCATTCAAAAGGAATAACTTTGCGTAGAAAAAATGACATTGTTGGTGAAATTGAAGGCTCACCTGAATTTACTTTAATGGGGGACCCCCACTCCCGAGGGGGAAATGTCGGCAAAGATATCACTGGGAGCTCAGAGGAAAATATTATGTTCTAACCTTTTAAAAATTAATCCAACTATTAGCAGGGATCCCAACTGTATTTCATTCAAGCCATAATCCAAAAGGTATGATGATTAAACCAAGACAAATGTAGTGTCATAAGCAAATGTCATGCCATAGATTTACCTACCAACAAGACATTGGCATGGTTCAGGTCAGAGGTTAATTAAAGACATCGAAAGGTCATTCTGTGATTAGGTGAAAGCAGAGTTTTAATAGGGCATCAGTCTGACCCACACTGACAGAAGATTTATTCCGGCCCCAATGACACCACCACGAATCCTGCTGATAACAAGAGCCTCAATATTGGACTGAACAGAATGATGAATGGAGCACATATCTCCTCACACTTCTCATTACAAGCTCTTTCACTCCTGGTGGCACTTAGCAGCATTTATTTACTGGGGTTTGAAGGTATGGGACAGCAGGACGGTATATCTAATACTTTTAAATGTAGACTTGTGATATAAAAATGAAACAAGAGATAAGATTAGGTCTTTGAATAATTGCACAGCTTTTCTTCCAAGATTATATTCACTAGTACTAACATTATTTTTCCCCCCTAATGTTCTTCTGGTGTGTGAGCAATTCAAGAAAATTAATTGTCTGAGGCAGAAGGTCAGGGGGAAAAATTACTGATAAGCATTAAACATGCTATAAAATAGCACCTCACCACATTCTGCCTTCCGTAGCCCTCAGGATGTGAACAAAAGATAATATAAAGAAAAGGATATACACATTTCCCCCTATGCCATATTTAGGGTTGTTTCGGTGCTGTTCTTATTTGGATTCAGTTAGGTATAGGATCTAGAAAGAAAGCCAAATTAATGAAAAACAAATAAAAATCTTCACACAACTTATAATATTGCTCAGCTGAAAGCAAAATGTAAAAGAAAACAAAGCCCTGATGAATAACGTTTACTTTTTCACGAAACTCCTTTTCAACATGTTATATATTTATCAAAACGCTAGAGTGTAAATTCTATGAATAAGTCCTATCATGTCTCCACCAGCAGACACCATGAAAATTATAACTACGGAAAACTGTTAATATTATAAAAAGTCTACTGTCTGCAGATTCGAATATACCAGCTGCTGTAATTTCACCATCAAAAGATCGGACTCTTTCTGCTTGGGCCACCAGTCCCAGGCCAGACTAGGGGAAGATCACATCACCCCTAACTCCAAGTCGGTCCTCACACTTATTCAGAAACCAAGATGAGTAGGCCTGAATGGAAGTCGTGGAGCTGGAGGCTAGCTGCAGGAGACCTCTGAGAATGTTGCCTTCCTTTTTCCCCCAGCCAGTTGTATTCACGGGTAGAGAACAAATTGCAGGTGGATTTACATAAAGTCATAATTCAGCCCAGCACATACAACCACTTGGAGCCATAAGAATGCAGATGTGTGTGCGTCAACCAGGCACACAACTTTAGGACCCACTTCTTGGCACCGAACAAACTAAATAAGCACTTTGAGTGGCTGATTGAACCCCATCTGAGAGTAGACAAGCTGCTAATCATGAGGAGGATTTCCTTGTTGGCTTTTATGACTTTTAACTTGAGGATTTTCATTTGCCTTGACAAATGCCAGTTGGAGAAGTCTTCAGACTAGAAAATATGGCCGTGCAAAAGAGCTTCTTGTCTCCTCCAGTTGGATCTATCTGAGGCTCATATACATAGGCAACCTGTAGTATTCAAATGAGAGGCCATTGGAGCCCAGTCCTTGCTGGGAACCCAGGTCTCAGCCAGGCCACTCATTTCACCAAGTGGCCATTAGCAAGATCACTATGGTGGCCATCAGAAAACTATATTGATCAATTTCTGCCTGTCCACATTCTATCTGCTAGTGCTCACAGACCCTTCGGTAGTGTGTGTGTGTGTGTGTGTGTTGTAGCTGTTTGGAGGTAGCTGGAATCAGTATATAGTAGAATGGGGGAAAGTAGTAAAGTTGTGCAATTTGTGTATAGAGAGTATAATATTTTCCAGATTACTAGGAAGAAATGTTCCCCTGAGGTTTTATTTTTATTTTCAGAGAAAACTTGAAGTGAACTGATGTAAATATGCCTGTGCCCACTTCCCACTACAAACCACTAGGCTGAAATGACATGAAAATAATATGATATTATTTACTCTCTCTTTTTCAGTACCAGGAATATCTTATGGGAGAATTTGGGAAAATTGTACTAATTGAAAAAAATCCATTAAAAAAATCCATTGATGAACTAATGTTTATTGATAACCTATTCTGGGCTAGGTGTTACAAAGGACTGAAAAAATGTACACATCATATACCCTGTCCTTAGTGGGCTTAAGACTCACTGAGAAGACATTCAGAAACATCAAAAGTATGAGTCCCAGCACAAAGTGAGTCTGTATCTGAGAAGTACTAAAGAAACAGTATAGAGTTTGGCAAATTTTTCTGTAAAGGACAGATAATAATTATATTAGGTTTACATATTATATGGTTTCTGGCTCAACAACTCAGCTCTGCCCTTGTAGAGAGAAAGCAGCTATAGACAATACTTCGATGAATGGTGTGGCTGTGTCCCAGTGAAATTGTTATTTGCAAAAATGGATGGCAGGCTGCATTTGCTTGGAGGACCAAGCTTTACTCACCTCTGTCGTAGCCCTTAAGTAGTACGGGTATTTAGAGAAAGGAGGGAGGAGTGTTAATGTGGGTGGGAAGGAAAGTCTTCATGCAGTAGCAGGAGATTGAAGACTCTAGGAATTAGGCAGAGAGGTGATATTCTTGGTGGGAACACTAAACAAAGGCTATGTATAGTAGGAAGGTTCTGTGTTGGGGTGGGTGGGAGTAAAAATAGAAAAAAATGAGCTTCTCCATGACAGCAGCCCAAGAGGGAAGGGCATTTCCTCTTCTGACAAGTGATTGCTGAGAGATTAAATGCACAAATAGGTCCTGAGATGCTTATTCCTAAAACCATGGTGCCCCATTTAGGTCCTTTGGCTCTTCTACCAGCCTGAGTTTCTAGCCTATCTCTTTTTGCAGGATTGGCATTTCAGGCTCCAGGGTACAGAGGTGTCAGCTCACAGAAGAATGAAATTCATTGTATGACTATCTGGGAAAGTTCATTTACAGTGTTTTCTCTCTGTTGTCAAGAGCTGCACACCAATCCATATGACCGAGGTAGTTCTAAATGTCTGTGTCTCTGATGACAGGAGCTCCCAGTTCAAGCCAAATGCTAAACCAAAAGGGTGTCATTTCTTTTTTTTTAATTTAATTTTTTATTTAAATTCAATTTAATTACTATATACTCTATTATTAGTTTCAGAGGTAGAGTTCAGTGATTCATCAGTTGCATACAACACCCAGTGCTCATTACTTAATGCCCATCACCCAGTTACCCCACCCCCCAGCCACCTCCCCTCCAGCAACCCTCAGTCCGTTCTCTATAGTTAAGAGTCTCTTATGGTTTGCTTCCCTCTCTATTTTCATCTTATTTTATTTTTCCTTCCCTTCCCTTATGTTTATCCGTTTTGTTTCTTAAATTCCACCTGAGTGAAATCATATGGTATTTGTCTTTCTCTGACTGACTTATTTCGCTTAGCATAATACCTTCTAGTTCCATCCATGTTGTTACAAATGGCAAGATTTCATTCTTTCTGAAGGCTGAATCATATCCCATTGAATATATATACCACATTTTCTTTATCCATTCATCTGTCGATAGACATCTGGGCTCTTTCCATAGTTTGGCTATTGTGGACATTGCTCTATAAACACAGGGGTGCAGGTGCCCCTTTGAATCACTATGTTTGTGTCTTTTGGATAAATACCTAGTAGTGCAATTGCTGGGTCATACAGTAGCTCTATTTTTAACTTTTTGAGGAAACTCCATACTGGTTTCCAGAGTGGTTGCATCAGCTTGCATTCCCACCAACAGTGTAAGAGGGTTCCCAAAAGGGTGATATTTCTAAAAGTGCATTAATCAGAACACTAGTTTGGCCAGATGATTCTGGAAAAAGAGGGTTCTTTGGTGTGAACTATGCTTCCTCCTAGAGATTGACCAGGTAAGTCAGAAAATTAAAGGACACGAGAAGGCCTGTTGCAAAGAAATCTGTTTAACTTGCATAACCATGAATTTCCCAAACATTTCACCACAGAATCTTTTTCCATGAAGCATGTATGAACATGTCATGGAACCCATTTTGGAAAACAATGCTTTAAAGAAACAGACATAGGAATAAATACTGTGAACATTTTCTAGTCATGGCTTCAAGTTCACATGAAAGACAAAGGGGGTTGGTGAGAGAGAGAGATTTAAAAACTCAAGTGACGCTTGAAGGGTATAAGTGTAGGGTGGAATGGAGTCTTCTTATTTCTTGTAGCTATTTAAAGTCTACTGGTCCCAACAGCCCCACACTGTTCCAATTTCAGGTGAACAGGAGTACTAAAATGCCAAGATGGGATAGCAAAATATGGGAGCAGGTTATTTAAACTTATTTTCTTCTTTTTCCTCATTGTTGTTGATGTTCAACTTCTGGCTTTTTTCCCTTCTTCCTTTCCTTCTGGAGCCTTTGTTGGACTGAAAGCATGAAAATGATTGTCATCCTGAGCTATTCTTGGCAGGCAGAACTGAGCTTGGAGGGAAAACAAACGTATGATTAGAAAGTACATAAACATGCCCATCCAGGCCTAACTTCCCTCCTCTGTAGAGCAGAGGAGAGCTGTGCAGAGGAGCGAAGCAACCAAGAATTCCATTGCAGTATCTGGAGAATTCACTGGGAAATTCTGTGAAATTTGCTCCTAACAAAGTCAGACATTACCATCTAATTAAACATGCTCTTATGTCGAAGAGGCTGTACTTAACATTTCATAGCGTTTTCTTTTTTTCCTTCTATGTGTTTCCAGGACGTACTAATTTTTATGAACTGTATAGCTATCTAGTTTTGTTAGCTCATTCATTTAGTAAGTATTTATTCGGGTTGTACTGTATATCAAATACTTGAAAATCAGTGAAGAATATGACAGGATCCCTGCCTTTGAGAAGCAGATGTTCAAGATGGGGAGAGAGACACAGAAGCTAGTAAATGCAATCAGGTGTTCTAGATGCATGCTAGATCTCTGTATAGGTAGGGGGCAGTTCAAGGGAAGCAGTTATCAGTTCTATCTGGAAGTGCCAGAAATCTCATGCAGGGGCTGGACTTAGAACCAAATCTTGAAAAATGAGCAACAGGCCATGTACCAGACAGATAGGTATTCACATGATCCAGAAATGTTTTGCTGGTCAGTTCCATGTGCATTTAGTGATCCGAAAATCCTTGCACCCATTCCATCTCTATACCATCTTGTAGTTGAGAATATTTTATCATCGGGAATCTGTATTTTTCTTTAAAGGTTTTACTTATTTATTTGACAGAGATAGAGACAACGAGAGAGGGAACACAAGCAGGGGGAGTGGGAGAGGGAGAAACAGGCTTCCCGCTGAGCAGGGAGCCCGATGTGGGGCTCCCTGATGCGGGGCTCGATCCCAGGACCCTGGGATCATGACCTGAGCCGAAGGCGGACGCTTAAAGACTGAGACACCCAGGCGCCCCTCATCAGGAATCTTTAAATTGAAATGCATGAACCCAAGGTGGTGGGTATTCAAGATGATCCACTGGAGTATGGAAAGAAAAAGCCGGAATTTAAAAATTTCATCTCGTCCCTTTACATTTCTAGTTTTGAGTTTTATAATGTGCATATGAAAACCATCATACATGTTTATAATTTATAATTAAATATCCATATGTTGGAGGAGCATGGTGCAAATTTTTTTTTTCACTTATTGGGTACATGGTCAAAAAGCTTTGTAGACCACCGTTATTCATTATTCATCTGTGAAGTGATTGCAAGTATCTTAGATTTGTCTTCTTTATTCAATAGACTATTCCTCAGAGTTTCCTTAGACATTAATTTTTTTTAGTGATAGTAGTATACTATTTTGTGCCTCTATTATGTTCCAGGTTTTATACTAGGCACTTTCATAAAGTACCTCAGTTTACTTTGTAATAGTCCTAATGAGATTGAAATAACTATCCCAGTATGTGATTGAAAAATTCAGGAGCTTGGAAGTTTAGTAATGTCCTCCAGATTAAAAGGTGGCAGAACCAGGGTTGAAATTAGAGGCAGTTTGATTTAAGTGACAGTGTGTTGAACAATTAACAATTACCTTTTCAAAGTCAATGGCAATAAATTCCTAATGTGCTTTCTTTGTTTTGTCGAAGGTGTTAGAAATTAAGTATTCATAGTCTTTCTGCTCTAATTTTTCTATGAAAGTGTGTATGCCTGTGAACAAAAGTGAACTCTGGTGCTTATTAGATTTATTCCTAAGCCTTTTCTGATTGCATTTGACTTTTGAAAATGTACTTCTCCTTTGAACTAGAAAGAATTATCCATCTCCGATAATATAAATAGGAAACATGTCTTTAGTACTTACTATATGTCAGACATTGTAAAAAAAATCTTTCCATATAACAGCATATCTCCAGCTAAGTTACTCCTCAGGTAAGAGCTAATAAGTAATGCAGCCCAAATTCTAATCCAGGCAGTGTGACTCTGGCTTTGGGACCCATGCTATGCTGTTAACCATTAAGCTATGTTCCCTCCTCATAAAAGGGCACAGAGTTGCCTGAACAAAAATGTTCATTGTGGTGTTATTTGCAATAATGAAAAATTGGAAGCAACCTAAATGCCCACCAACAACGTCCATCACTATATTACACTCCTTGTGGTACCTCCACGTGGAATGGAATACAATAAATGCTATGCAGCCAAGAAAAATGCTAGTTGTATGGGTTTCTTAGGACAGCCATAGGGAGTTTCCACAAACTGGGTGGCTTAAGACCAGAGGAATTTCTTCTATCACTGTTCTGGAAGCCAGAGGTCCCAAATCAAAGTATTAGCAGGGCCACACTGCCTCTGAAGGCTCTGGCAGTGGGGGGGTGTGGAGGGGGACATTTTTTGCTTCATCCCGCTTCTGGTGCCTTCAGCTGTTCCTTGGCTTGTGGCAGCATCCTCCAAGCTCTGTCTTGTCTTCACATGGGCCTCTCTATGTCCAAATCCCCCTCTTTTTCCTTATAAGGACACCAGTCAATGGATTTAAGGACCCTATGTACAGAATGATTTCATCTCTTGGGGCACCTGGGTGGCTCAGTCGTTAAGCGTCTGCCTTCAGCTCAGGTCATGATCCCAGGGTCCTGGGATCGAGCCCCACATCGGGCTCCCTGCTCCGCGGGAAGCCTGCTTCTCTCTCTCCCACTCCCTTGCTTATGTTCCTGCTCTCGCTATCTCTCTCTGTCAAATGAATAAATAAAATCTTAAAAAAAAAGAAAAAGAATGATTTCATCTCAAGACCCTTAAATAATTAAAATTTCAAAGACACTATTTCCCGATTAGGTCACATTCTCAGGTTCTGGATGGACATGAAATTTGGGGGAACATAACTCACTATACTCATTTAAACCTATATTTATTGAGATGCAAAATGAAATATTATTAAGGAAAAAATCCATGAAAAAGCAATATGCCTGGTATGATTTCATTTTTGTAAAAAAGTGTATGTTAACATGCGTGTGCACGTGCATAGAAAAATGTTCAGAAGAGTACACACCAGAATGTTAATACTGATTATCTCTCTGCCACAGTATTATGGGTAGTTTTTGCTTTTCTCTTCATCGTCTCCCATTGAGTCTTTTTGCTATGAAAAGAAATAATCAGAAAAACAATTTCTGGGTTTTTTTTTTAAACAAATCTATATTTGACTCAAAATTTCCCAAACACTTTAATGACAGAGTACAAAATCCTATTGGTCTTAGACTTTTGATGCTTACAGAAAATCACTTCAGGGAACAGTTAAAAAGGATTTGGCTTTTTGTTTGCACAGAAAAACATTTTATCAGCTCTTCCCAGGTTCCAAACCTCAAGTCCTTTGTCACTGCCCATCTCCCCCCCACACCCCCATTAACTACAAAAACCCTCTATACTCAATTTTTTACTTCTTGGTTATGGTCATACATCTTTTTTTTTTCTCCATAGAATCTTCAGATATTAGACAAAGGGTTTTAAAAGTATTTTACAGTGTGACTCAATATCGCTTTAATTTTTCCATATGCAAAAACTCACCTTCCCACCAATATTGTGACTCAAGATGAAGAGCGCACCCCACTTCTTTGTTTTCTCCTATTGTGATAACCTATCTCTGAGTGCTGAGAAAACGTGGTTATCTGAGAGACTAGTTTTTCTACACAAAGATACCTTTTTATTAAAATAAGTGTTGAGTTCCCATAATGGTCTGATGTTTTATGAGAAGCTGAAAGGCTTTCCCCGGTACCGATGCCTTTTCTTTGAGGCAAATCTGCTGTTTCTCTTGGTGTACTCACTGTTGATCTGTTACCGTCAGTTCTTTGGGTGGAATTTCTGTACTTGCTATCTCTGCGGTCCGCGTTCCAGTTCCTTGTGATGTTCACACTATTTTTGTCATCATGTTTGCAGTTTATTTTCATGAAAAATACATTTGGGGGTTCTAAACATGGAAAATAATGTTGAGAACATTAACAGATACATATAGTCAAATATACTATGATATTCCTGTCAGGCTGAACATTAACAGATCCATATAATCAAATATACTATGATGTTCCTGTCAGGCTGAGAACTCTCTGAAAGCACAAACTGGGTTTCTCCCTTCTGTACCCCCGTGTCCACTACCCTGTCTGGCCTAGCATTCACTAAATGGGCTTGCTTATATGGCTTTCAAGACACTAGACCTCCCATCAGCTTATTCGGCTGAAACTCAGACTATTATTTTCCCATCATGGATGGACAGTGACAGGGCCTGGCAGCCCGAGGAGAAAGAGGGCCAGCAGATTCTTCTGACCTTGCTTCTCAGTGTACAAACTTGTCTCTAGGATACAGGGCATATGAGTGTCTTGGTCCTTAGCTCTGGGCACACTTGCTTTGAAGCTGTGATTTAGGGATGCAAGACAGTGGGCATTGGGAGGAGGAGTTTCTTCAGTGAACATTTCTTAATGAAAAGGATTAAGGATCAAGGATATGTTGTCAGCTCCCCCCCTGTATTCTACCCCAGCTGTCAGTCAGGCAAAACATTTGGAACAGCCTCTCTGCTTCCATGTCCCCAACCCGTGTCATGTGCATTCTCTACATGAACACTCTGTGTGGTGCCTGGGACCAGCAAACCCACCACAGACAATGTCCTTGAACACCCCCCCCCCACACACACACACAACTTCGAGGAGGAGTGTTGATATTGACTGTATTTATATATTTTTTGGTGAGTGTGTGATGGCAGAGGAGTCTGGAGATAGCCAGGGCCACACGGACTCAGGGTTTTTAGAAAGTGGGCACAAACACTGGATGGCATTTTTCCAGCAGAGAC
This sequence comes from Phoca vitulina, assembly GCF_004348235.1. NCBI lineage: Eukaryota > Metazoa > Chordata > Mammalia > Carnivora > Phocidae > Phoca > Phoca vitulina. The sequence goes on from NW_022589704.1 coordinate 98,995,753, forward strand.
AGTAAGATCCCAGAGGAACTTCGGTTTACACTGTGGGGGCAGGTGCTGCCTCCGTGCAAGAGGTAATTCCCTCAGCAGAGGTAGTAAGGCAGAATCCTAAGTGTGGAGGAAATGCTCCATCCCTTTCCCTGACCACGTAAAAGATGGAGAGTGCCAGAGCTAGCTGAATGTTCATTTTGTGATTACTGGCATGACTGAACTTGGTATTGTTTTAGCAATTGTCTCTCTGAGAAAGGAAGTAACATGGTGAAAAGAGAGTACAGATCATTGGGTGGCTTCATCCAGAACAGTCTTCAGGATAGTATCAGGAGTAGAACACACCTTCCTGCTAGAAGAATAAAACAGAAAAGGAAGCAGCTGAGTCAATTGGGAGGCTGAATAACTGAACAACATGCTGCATAATTACTGGAGCAGGAAAGAAATGCCTGTGATGTTTGCATCATTTCTTGCTTCAAAAAAGAGAAGTTAAAAACCCCGATAAAGACAGATGTAAATTTTCTGTTTCAGGACTCCCAGCTGACACTGATAGATTCCTGCTAAAAAAAAAAAAAAAAAAAAAAAAAAAAAAAGATGTTTTCCAAAAAGTAAAATAAAATCTCATTGCAAAAATAGCAAAATTGCAAAGGAGGAGAAAAAACTAGCCTCAGATTTGCGAGAAATATCAATCTTCAAAGTCCATTATCCAAAGACCTTGTACATCAATACTTGATTTGAATTATGGAGCTGGGTTGTACCTTCATTTACATGGTATTTCCCCAAGTAGCCAGATAATATCAATAGCTTGCATTTATATGACGATCATCTTCCCAGATGGCTTCATTAAATTGTATGTTTTATGAGACCCACTTTCTGAAATGTGGTCATCTCTGAATGAGAATGATGCTCCTGGGTAACTTGGGGCAAGGGAAAAATCGTGTTTTGCATTTATGCTGTCTTTCTATCAGTGATCATAAAAATCTTCAGTTAGCAAGCACTTCCTGAGCATCTGCGTGGGCAGAGCCCAAGACGAGGCTCTATATGGTAACATACGGAAGATTAAAAGGTGTGGTCCCAACCCTCCAATACCTCAGTCTTTGTTAAGAACAATCTTTCTGTTTCAAAAGAGTGAAAACTTGTGGCCAGAGAAGTTTAGAGAATTGGTACAGGTCCTGTGCTATATTTGTTCCAATAATGGGAGTCTAGGTTTGTTTCTGGGTTTGGGTATGAGTGATTGATTTTGATACCAACATCTTAAAATGTTTCAGTATTTCGAAGTTGTATTTAAGTGGAAAGTGTAAGGCTTTGCTTTTAGTTAAGCTTTAGGTAAGCTTTAGTTCCTAAAGAAGGAACATGAAGAAGGATCCTTTATTTGTTAATATAGATTTATACAGATTGCTAAAGTACCTAGGACTGTGGTAATTGTGCTGAGGGCACCAAAGAAGAGTGTGGCTGACTTGGAAAGTAAACTATTGCCTACATGTGGTGGTTTCAAAGAAAGAGAAAACTGCACTTATCTCTTGACTAAAGACTTAATTTGGTGGCTTATCTCTCTACCTTGTAAAATCGTAAGGACCCCTGGTAGAAGGAACACATTTAGCGATGCCCAACATGATGTTTGGGCATATGGACCTTCAGTCCATAAGGATTATGAGGACGTTACATTGGCTGGATAAATTTATCTGAGCCTTTCTTGAGAACTTAGGTTTTAAGGAGTTTGGACAGGGAGTAGGATGGAGAGGGGAGAGGGTAGGGATAGTGGATGAAAGAAGGGAAGAAGTAATAGTGGATGGAAGAAGGGAAGAAGTAATAGTCCAGGGTAAAAAGAAAGCAAAAAGGAGAACCTACAGGGCTGGGAAAAACTTGTCTTCTTTCTAAGCCCTGTAGGGACTGCACTGATGTGTAGTATACTATATACCTGGAGATATGGGGATATAAGACTATTATATTTAAAATACCTACAAGATCATACATCATGGTAGAAATTCCAATGCTAATACTGATCTCTTGGGATGTGGGGTGAGTCACTTCACTTACCTTAGATATCCTTTTTTTTTTTTTTTTTTCCCCACGAAAGTTAACTGCTTTATTATCATGACAAGACAGATGACAGGTTTCCATTTCACCATCACATTCATGCTAGGGATAACAACGTTTCCTATTTCGGATGCTACTTGATCTTTTAAAAACACATTATTTACTATGCTTGGGATATTTGGGCATGCTTAATAAAATAAAAAAATTACAAAAGATTCCAATTTTTTTTTACTAAGCAAAGTATCTAATTTTATACAATTTAACACAATTTTTAATTTTAGTAACAAAAACAATGAAATTATTTCACTCCTTGATATTTAACAATAACAAGACTTTAACTCCCCAAGACATGCACTACAGCCATAGAAGAGATTCTGTCATCGATAGGATGGTCTTGGCATCTTATATAATATGTTCCCACTTTAAGTCAAGTCCTATTTGCTAAATTAAAACAGGCAAACACAATGAACAAGTGGTTCATAAGGAATAAAAACAGCCAAAAACAACACCGATGTATCAATCTCATTTGTAATTAGAGATACAAATTAAAAAAATAAGGCAAAGATTAAATTTAAAAAAGGGCTCATATGTACAGTTGAGCAGGGAGAACGTAGGTGGGGCGAAGGGCTGGTCACACCTAACACTAACTGGAAGCGTGAATTACGGGCCCTCTCGGGAGCCGCCTGGCAACACTCATCAAAGCCGTAAGAACGCTCAAGCCCTGTGAGCCGCTCGTAGAATTTGTGGTAAGGACCTAAGCAGGCATGTACCTCACAACGTGGTTATGATGCATAAAAGCCGCAGACAATCCCAAGCCCGGCCGGGTGAGCAGTCGAGCGCCGCGGTGCACCTTGCTTGGGCCTCAGGCAGCGCGGTGGATGCCCCCCCGAGCCTGCGCCCCCAACCGCGCCTCGGCCTGTCCTTACCCAGAGTCCGCTTCCCGCAGACTCGGATCTGAGTCAACAGGAACTGAGGGGAAACGCGGGGATCTGGGCAGGTCCTCTTCACTGACAGAAATGAGATGTGAGAGGAGAAATGGCCTTTGCAGCCTGTTAGGTACAATTCTACGAACGTGAGCTGAAGTTACAAGAGCAGCTCGTACGAGGGAGAGAAGCTGAAGGCAAAACCAGTAAACTGAGGCTCAGGCAAACCAAGTGTCCTCAAGGGCCCCTGGGTGGTGTGTGTGAGGCCAGGAGACTGAGGTTCGTTACGGTCGGGCACTGTCTGGTCTAAAGCATCCTGGTTCTAAGCACACAGCAGAAGCCTGTCGGGCCACAAACGCACGATGGCGACCAGGAGATGTGCACTTAGGACAACAAAAACATTACACAACACTACGGTTCCGTAAAAAAAAGGTGTACTGATATGGATTCATTTGCCTACAAGAAGGTCTAGAAAGATACTTTGGGTTTTAGGAATCATGATCGCTGAAAGATAAGAATTTAAATGTTTCCTCTTTGCATATCTGTATTTTCTACTCTTTTCTACAACAAGCACTTATCACTTTTAGGATCCCGCTACCTTTTCTACTCCTTGTGTCAATCCAGTGCAACTGGGGGAAAGAAGAGGGACACATATTCTAGTGAGCTATCCTCATCCGACAGCCTGCTGTTTCTAATAGGAAAAGTTGTTTGTTTTTGAAAACTGGTTTTTGAAATAAAATTTGATACTATCAGGCATTTATTTTGTGAATACAGAAGATTACAAACAGTTTTCATTTTCCTTTGTTACTCAGGGAATCCTATCATGACTTTGTACCATTTCGTATTGGAATTTCTTCTGTGAAGCAAAAACAGTCCCAAAATGAAGGATCTTCAGGGGTCATAGGAACAGCAGATGATATTAAATCATTAAAGGTGAGAATAGTAAACTGCCTCTGAGTTGGTTTAGAATCATCTTCAGATGGAACCTGATGTCTAGATCCATCTGGTTTCCTAAGAGCCACTGCAACAAAATGGTGCTCGTCTATTTTGCTTTCTTCAAATGCCCATTCTTTTTCTTCTTCCCCATCCAGGAACAAACGTGTTTCCTTATAAACTTGGCCAATATCCAGATTTAATGGGGATATATCGAATTCAAGCCGTTGCAATTCAAAGCCTAGTCCAACACCAATGGCTTTTATGAAGCTTTCTTTCAGTGCCCAATTCCTGTAAAACATGTCCAGTTGAGTCCATTCATCCTTAAAGCTTCTGATTGTTTCCCATTCTTTGTTGGTGAACTCTCTTTTCATAATATGAAAGAATTCTGGAATTGAACCACGACCTGGAAAACTAGTCTTCATTACATCAATTCCAACTTGCAGCTCAGGTTCAGCAGCGAGCACGGCATAGTCCCCTTGATGAGAGACATTAAAGTTGAAATTGGGGTAGGGATTCAAGGAGTCTTTTGCAAGAACTGGTTTTCCCTTTGCAGTTCTTTGCAAACGAATATTATTCCAAGGGATATTCAATTTCTCTGCAACTAATTTCCTTATCATCGGACGAGCGGCCATGGCGGCCTTGGCGTCCCAGGCGAAGACGAACTGGCCAATGCGCTCCTTCTCCTCGGGCTGGATCGACCGCACCGCCAGCAGCCACTCTGCGCGGCTCGGCAGCCAGGTGCCGCACGAGAAGGCCCAGCGCACGCCCTCCATGGCCGGCACGACGCGGGACCGCCGGACGGGCGAGGACCTTAGGTATCCTATCTGTTAAACAACAGGGTAGACTAGATGATCTCTAAGACAATTTTCTATTCTATTTTAAGGGGAATATGGGTCATTTGGAACAACAAGTAGGGGAGTGATTGTCCTGAGGCTTACTTAACTTGGTAAAGAGTAGGGACAATATTAAAATCTAAGGTCTTATAATCCTTTCTTGATGTACTACCAGAGCATTTTCAACACAACAGCCTACTGATCAAACTGTATTGAATTCTATACTTTCAACCTTAAAAGACCTCAGCCAAGTTCAGATGCATTTTGAATAATGGACGTTTCATCTCCATGGTAGATTACTCTGCATTTTTTTCTTTCCTAAGCTCTTGTTCAGAGATGCCTAACTTGTGGTTCTCCGAGTTGGTAAGAAAACTTTTGAAGTGTTTCATTAAAAACGGAACTGTTATCTACAAAACATTCTAAATTTCAAAGCCTTTTCCCACAAAACAAGAGTGCTAGATTATGGGGCGCCTGGGTGGCTCAGTTGGTTAAGCGTCTGCCTTCGACTAGGTCATGATCCCAGGATACCCGGATGAGCCCCAGCATGGGGCTCTCTGCTCAGCAGGGAGTCTGCTTCTCCCTCTGCCCCTCCCCCTGCTCATGCTCCCGATTGTGTGCTCTCTCTCTCAAATAAATAAATAAAAACTTTTTTAAAAAAGAGTGCTAGATTATATGTTAAAATTCTAATTGCTGTAAGAATTCAGGAACTAGAAAGATCATAAATGGTCATAGGTATTCAGAAAAAGCTTCAAAGTAGAAATGGGGCTTAAAGTTCGGCCTTGAGGAAAGGCGAGACTGGAATTGTTGGAGAAAGCGGCTTTCTAGTTCTCAGAGTATCTTAACAAAGAGCAGGACTTCCCAAACGCCGGTTTAAGAATCATTCTGGCTCAGAATGAAATTTTCACTGATCCATGACTGCTCAGAAAAGTAAAGAGCAATATAGTTAGATGTGTCCAAAAACTAAATATAAGCTATTTAAAGGACGATCCTTTATTTGAGACAGTGTCCTTCCTTTGTTTTAGTGTTAAAACCTCCTTTTATGAAACGATGTCATTGGGATAGTAGATGTTTTTACTTGGGGAAATAATGGCTTCGAATTTGGCCTCCATATGATGGTCTCTCTCTTTCCCTTTGAAATTTTATTGGCCACTGAAATCCAAAGATCTGGGCACCACCAATTAAGTGAGTATTCCTGATATGTGGCATTTACTGCCGCCCTTACTCATGTAGGCCAAGAGGTCAAGTACAGCTTTCTAGCAAGGAAAAGGACCAGTGTGTGTTAGGATTTTATTTACCTGTTCCTGTGGTATGTCATGGCAGTAGACGCTGATCAGGCTTAGCCATGATGTTGCTAGAGTTAAGCTTAATATGCTGGACGTAGGACATGTCCCAGGTCTTTCACTATATGGCACCCTGGAAAACACCATCTGCTTTGTAGCCTTTAATTTATTTTAAAGCTTCATGCCACGTTGGCAGCAGGAGATCTGCCAGCCTGCTTACCAATGTCCCTGCTTTGTATTGATTAAATAAAGGAACTTGTTCACGATCCTTCCTTATTCCATGGTTGTAGATTGCTAGATGGTTGGATTTTTACTTTAGTCCAGGCATGCTGAGTCCCTCTCGAAGAAGCCAACCTGGGGTGTTTAACGTGCTCCTTCGCTCTTGCATTCAGGGTGGGACCTTCCCTCGAGGCCACATGTAAACAACTCATTTCCATCTGGAGGAAACAAGTGTGGGGACACAGTGTTTTATTACAACACTTCATAGTTTTCTGTTTCCAAAGTTGCCCCTTCCCACCCCCGTCCCCCCATCTCCTGGCCTCATATTAAGGAGTATACCAAGGAGTAGAAGGAAATTTTAATGGTGGTGCTAGGGCTGGTGCTGTGAAAGATTAGCTTTCTATATTTCCATAGGCAAATTTTATACATGCTTTTATTAGCTCACTATGATCTTTGAGCTGATATGGAAAAAAAAAAAAAAAACACTTTAGAAACACAAATTCTGATTTCATCGTTTTCAACTCAGAGGTAAAGGAACCAGAGGCCAGGTTAGATAGTGAGTAGCTCAAGGTCACCCAGCTAGTTAGCCGAGGTGCAAGGACTCGAAGTTGATCTAGTGGTGTCTCTCCTACCTCCCTCCAATACCCCACCGGAATTGAAATCATCGCAATAGCGACTACCAAGTACTTAACAATGGATATTTGATGGTGATCCTTTCAGTCTGTGCCGGGGTGGTTTTCACTTTTTCCCTTCATCAGCACAGGAAGGCAAGGACGTTGCACTACCTCTAATATTTCATGCTTAGCTCTGGATTCCCTTGGTTTTATACTTCTGACTCTTCCTTCAGTTTCTTGTAGGGCTTTATGATTTAATTTAATTTCAGCTTATGGCTGGCTTTGGTACCCAGAAGAGTGCTAATTTGTCCTTTAAATTATTCACCCAGGGGAGTCAGTGTCCTTAGAAAGTGAGGGAAGAGAACCTATGGGCTTCGTCCCCTCGGAGGGATACGTGACACACACTGATGCCTCACTCACTGGTTCTCTCCCCACAGTGCCTTATCTCCTGTGTTCAGCCCTGGTTCCTATAATACCTTGTATTTCTGCAGAGCTTTTCACATTGACAAATAAAGCAATTTATTTACACGCTGACTCGTGACTAATTATACACCCACAAGTATACACTCTGGACAAGCAGCATTCCCCTACATTAAGTTCTCTGTAGGAAGGTGTCCTAGAGTTATTTGCCAAGAGAAACTTGGGGCAACAGTCTTGGCTCTGACATTCAGTTGTTCAACGTAGGGACAGCTTATGTGATCTGGGATGCACCTCTGGACCTGGTAGCTCAGGCCCGAGACAGGTGCTGCAAGGGTTACAAAAGAAGGGAAGGAATGGGTCACCATGACCCTAGCAGATCTTGCTGAAGTTGCTGACAAAACCAGGCAAAACGTAAGCAACTACTTGTGAAGAACACAGGGTGTTCTTCTGTACCAAACACCCTGGCCGGCACAGATATACAGCTTCTGTTTTATGCACACCCGGAGTCCAGAATGGAGAGATTGTTGCCACTTTCAGTTAAAAGATAATAAGGGTAAGAGATGGGAGTGCCTGGGTCAGTTCAGCGTCTGCCTTCGGCTCAGGTCGTGATCTCGGGGTCCTGGGATTGAGCCTCATGTCGGGCTCCTTGCTCAGCTTCTCCCTCTCCCTTTGCACCTCCTTCTGCTCAAATAAATAAATAAAATCTTAAAAAAATATGGGTAAGAGATGAATAAGATTAACAGCTACTGTTTAGTGAGTGCCTACTAATGTGCTAAATCCTCTCTATATATTCTTTCATTTAATCCCACTGTCAGGGGCACCTGGGTGGCTCAGTCAGTTAAGCGTCTGACTTTGACTCCAGGTCATGATCTCAGGGTCCTGGGATCGAGCCCCGCGTCAGGCTCGCTGCTTGGTGGGGAGCCTGCTTCTCCCTCTCCCTCTCCCTCTGCCCCTCCCACTGCTGTGCTCTCTCTCTCTCTCTCAAATAAATAAAAAGTCTTTAAAAAAAATTAATCCCACTGTCAGTTAATCCTACTGTCATCCCCATTATCACATAAAATTTACTCTTCTAAAGAGGTAAAATCATGTTCCCCAGAATACCCAGCTACCTAGTGAGGGAGACCAGGAATGAACTCTCAGGTCTGTCTGACTCTTCATCATGTGTTTATACCTTCCCCACCCTAAGAAGGGGATGAGAAGCATTAACAAGAGGTCAGTATCTAGCTTGTAAATGTTGAGCGGGGTTATGCAGAGGAAAGAGATTGCTAGCATTCCATTTATAGGGACTTTAAGAAAAGGAATGAAATATTTTCAAAGCTTAATTTTTGGCCTTACAGTGGATTGGAAGCAATGGAAAAGCCCCTAATAAACTGATACGACTCCACAGGGTCCTCTCTGATGAATTCAAACAGAAAACAGACAAGCAGTCATGTTCAAAGGTAAGACAGCAATGTAAGCCTGTAAGAATATTAGACCCTAATGGCCAGGATAGAGGGAGGTAAATGAAACATGCTAAGCATCCGAGGATGTGTACGCTTATGTAGAGAGAAGGAAGAACAAGTAACAGATGGCTTTGCCGTGTGGTGCCAGGGCTCTGTTTGCTGGGCTCTATTAACCTGGTACCATTTTAAATACCTGTGTGCAAATTTTCTGACATTCCTCTCATTGAGAGATGGAGTCCATGTCTCCTTTCTCTGAATCTGGACCAACCTTAGCCATCGGTTGACCAAGAGAGGATGGCAGAAGTGATGCCATGTGACTTAAAGGCAATGAAGCTGCTCCCTGGTTTGATCCACAGCAGTGGATGGCTGGAACACCTGGTGGGAATGTCAGACCCAAGGAGATTGGCCAAAGGCAAGAACCCATTTTCTGAGGAGGGGCATTTACCCTTGGGGGACCAAAGCAGGCGCCAGAGAGTTAAGAGCAAAGAGAAAATCGGAGTATGGGGGAGTAGTAGGTCTCAGGAGAGAAGCAGAAGTGAAAGATGAAAATAAGTCCGAGGGTGAGTGGAAACAGATCAGACTGTGGAGTGCCAGCATTTAGGACTGGAGTTGTGAACAATCCAAATGTAAATGGTTCAGGCCGGAGGTAATAAGTCACGCAACGCACATTTTCATAGATGGCACAGAAGTGTGCCCAAAGTTTAAGGAGCCTACTACTTGCAGTGTTAAAAGAGTAGAGGAGGAGAGTAGAACCACTTCACTGCTTAAATTCCTATGCTTTCTCCAGCTGAAAGATTGCCAGAGAAGGAAAAGCAACCCTAATACTAGTTTGTAAAAGTAAGGTAGGGAAGAAAGCTGTAAGAAAGCCCTGGCTGTTCAAAATGCATATAAGTCTCACGGCTTGGATGAGGCACATTTCCTAGAGACTACAAGAATCTTGGGATAAAACTGAGGAACTCCTGTCAATAATTTCTGAAGAACCTTAAGAATTAGGGAAAACTGAAAATGGGACAAATGTCTTATTCTCAAAGCAGAGGTGAATCCTGTGAATTCTGGGAGATGGGCTTGACATCTGGGGCATTTTCTAGAACAAAGCATTAAAGAGATCATTTGCAAGCTCTCAGCAAAGGAATCGGCGTCAGTTAGTGAAGATGAAATAGTTAGCCTGACTTTCTAAACGCATTTGCCAGGCTGTAATGACACCACTCTGAATGAATATAAGCTGGGCCTATAGTAAACAGAATTCTTTTTTGATGAATGGATTCATGTCAAACCAAATGGCAGGGCTCTCTCCAGAGCCCACCACAGGCCTCTGTGCTTGGTGCTGTACTATGCAAAGTGTTGATTAAGGACTTGGGATAAGATTCTGATGGCAGCTGATGCGGTCTGCAGGTAACACAAGGCTTAAGGGGGCTCATCATTATGGTGAACAGTGGGAACAGTGGAAAGACATGGTTTAAGAAGAAGAAATTCAACAGGAAACTCATAATCTCTCTTGTTTAGGCATCCACCCATCATCCTCAATGGAAAACATGGACAAATCTAAACACCCCCAAATTCTACCCACAACTATACAGGAACAGGATAGAGAAAATGTGGTTTGTGCACATGGAAAGGATTTAAGAGCTGTTTAAATTTAACAACTCAATACAACTTAATAGTAGGATATGACTGCCAAAAATGCTACTGTAAAGGGGCGTTGTGTTCAAGGAAGTATCTAAAATGGGGGATGTGGTGATGCGGCTTTGGTGTTTGTTCTGGAAGTAACCCTATGGAGAGGATGTTGGTAGTCTGAAGCATGTCCAGAAGAAAGCAACAATTATGGTAAGGGGATGGAGAACCTGTCATATGGAAAATGGCTAAACAAATGGTATCTTTAACGAGGACAAGAGTCTGTGCGGAGCGCAGAGCAGGAGGAGAATTTCACAATTTCAAGGTTGTCGCATGAAGTGTTGTCAGTGGGTGGGAAGCCATCAAGAAGCTGGATATAGTTGAACTCCAAGAGGAACTTTCTTGCCCCTAGAGCTCTGCAGAGATGAAACAAGTTTCCTTAAGAGGTGAGGAATTTTCGATCCTGGCGGCATTCAACAGAAATAGGAACGTCATTTGTCAAGGAGAACATCGAAGTGATTAATGGTAATACCCACATAACTATGACGTTTTATGACTACTTTATTACATGTATTCCTTATGACAAGAAGTACTTCAATGATGAGGAAATGGAGGATCAGACAAGGCAAGTCACTTGCCCAAGAATAACCAGCTGGTAATAGAGAGCAGAGCCTGGAACCCAGATATTCCTCCTTCTATGCAGCGCGCATGCTTTTCCTTTACCCCAAGCTCCCTGAAATAAAACTGAGCTCTTGGAGTGGACACCACAGCAATTTTTAAAATAACAGAGGAGCAATGGGACCTACTGGAGCTCAAGCATCTAAGAAAGCCTCTGAAAATAGTGAGCATCACCAGGACTCTCCAAGCCATCATTGAGCCACACATATTATTTTCCAGCTTGGAATGTCTTTTCTACTAATGGTTTTATCATACTTCAATACTAACATTACTTTTATGAATCTAAGATCTTCTTCTGAAAAGTCTAAGTTCTTTTAATGATCTCTAATCACTATTAAAGCATTGATCCCTAGTCTTTAAAAAAAGCAATGCTTCTCAAATTCCAAAGGAAATAAATTTAAAACCATTTCAAGCGATGTCTTTATTTCTACAGAAAATTCTTTTGGTAGTTTCCGTTTTTGGCAAATCTGAGTCCCCGAAGAAATCTAAATCCAAGCCATTGACTTTCTGTAAGTGTGTTTTATGTCTGTTACATCACCTAGCCTTATATATATTTCTTCTGGGAAATTTTCAACTATTTGATTGTTTGTGTCTTCCATCTGCTATCAGATGAAATCCTCTGCTTTTGTGAATCAATGTATATACATATACATATATAATTGGCAAACCAGAGGAGGTTCTCTGCCACTTTTTTCAGTCTCTTATAAAAACAATATATGCTCTTAGACAACTATGAGTCTAGCTTAATTTCAACTAGAGATTGGAATACACATTTCACCTTTGGGAGAGACTGAATCCTACCTAAGACCCCAGTGTGTGAATTCGATTCGATTGAGTGTCACACAACAGAAACAACAGTGTGGTGAATTAGCAAGAGAGAAATCCCTTAGAGAACACCTTGTTATGTTTTTTGACCGCAAATTGCATGGGCCCTTGTAATAATTAATAGCTAGTGTCGCCTCTCTGTTCTTGGTCTCTATCATTGCCTCTCTGACAAATAGTTTATAGTTTATAGTCTTTCCAGGTGTCTTCTCACCCTGATGTTTTATACCTCAGTGATTCTGTCTTAGAGTTGTGTTCTGCATTTGCTTGCTCATCCGTGGTGACCTTGTTTGGGCTTTGTTTAGTTTATTTGTTGCCTGATGATACATACCAAGCCTTACAGGGACCATTTGACTTTATATACATTCAGTTTATTGACTTTAGTTGCCACTACTTCCTAACAGTCCCCAAAAGCACCCTGACAGCGTTACACAAAGGTCACTACTGAAAGGTGACTGCCCTTCTTACTGACCTCTTCCTTCAGAGCTTTGGGGGTTCACCCTGCCCCTGTTCTCTGTCCTCCTCCCCTCTTTGGCAACATGTTGTTTTTTTCCTCTATAGCCAGCATTGATCTTACTAATAATCACAGATTGAAGCAGTGCAACCATGAGAATTCAGGTTAGTTTGCCTCCTTGTGACTAGATTGATTTATAAGCACCTCCATCACTTCGTCTCCCACCCCCGACCCTCAATTTGTTTGCATGTGCTGTGGAGTTTGCCACCAAACAAAAAATTATAAAAGCAGGCTAAGGTCGGTAATTGCAGAAAACATTTAATGAGTTTATATCCAAGAAGATAAACATCCCTATTATAAAATCACCTCACATTTGTAACTATGACCGAACGGTTGGTAACTTCAGTGTATTTTCAGTCTAGAGTTATGAAAAGATAGATTGAATATTCTGGGCATATTATCAAGGAAACGTACAAAAACTTTATCTACAAATACACCAAGAATTATCATCATCTCAGAGTGTGTTAGGCTAATACAGTAGAAAAAAATTCTTTTTACATGATCTAAAAGATTTCAAGCATGGTTCTTAGATCAAGATGAATTCTATTTAAAAAAAAAAAAAGGACTGAATTATGAACCAGCAGATCTGATTTCTATTCTGACCCAACTGCTAGTAAACCTTGGGTGAGACTTTCCTCTCTGTGAGCCTCCCCTGTCTATCTCACAGCACGGAGAAAGGGTGTAAGAAGGTCTTACACTTAAAGTAAAATGCAGGTCTCCTTTCCCTGGTAAAGCAGGCTCTGTTCCTGGGGCTAGTTACCCCCTGCATGTCCAGCTCCAGCAAGTAGATTTTGTGTCCATCAAGAGTCCACTGTGATTATTGCCAGTTATGTTGTTGTGACTGCATAATGTAATTCAAAATTTGGAAATTGATGAGGGCGCCTGAGTGCCTCAGTCAGTTGAGGACCCCACTCTTGGTTTCAGCTCGGGTCATGATCTCATGGGTCATGAGATCAAGCCCTGCATGGGGCTCACCAGTCAGCATGGAGTCTGCTTGAGATTCTCTCCTTCTGCCCCTCATCCTACTCATGCGTGCTCTCTCTCTTTCTCAAATAAGTAATCTTTTAAAAAATTTGTAAATTGATTAAATGGAAATATTGAAAGGGCAGGTTTTTTTCTAGGACAAATAAGTTAAAAGCTATGGGTGCTTGGTTAAGGTGAGTGTTACTAAAAAATGTGCATATGTATGAGATGTGGGCTAGACATTTGTAAAAGACTGGAAAGACATGCAGAAGAAGCATTCAATCCACAGGTATTTTGGACTCCATCAGTCTAAGAACACTTTAAACAAAATTAAAGACATGAAGTTTTTGAATTTACTGAGGTGGAATGAATTTGGAATGCAAATTTGCCTGAGGGTCAGCTTGTGCCTACATTTCCACAGGTACTTATTTATGTTTTTATTTCCTTCTGCTCTGCTCATTTCCGTGTGTGGGTGGGGAGTGGCCTCACTTCCCATTACCTTTACGCCAAAGGTGCTATCCTTGGCTGTCCCACCTTTTAAACCTGAGGTCTCTGAATCCCCAAATTAGCAGGCCCCAAGCTTTTACATTTGTCCTCTTGTCTGAAAAGTCTGTCAAAACAGAATTTCAGTTTTTTTCCAACCAGGAAAACATTTCAGGGCAAGTAGCTTTCTTGCTCTGCTTACTTCTCCAGGGTCCTGCTTTCCCTTATATTTTGGCCTGGTAATCTTTCTTTATCTTCTCAGCTCTTTGATGATACTTAAAATACATTCCAACAAACACTTTTGTTTTCAGTAGGAGGGCTTTTCTTTACCACCCGATCTACATTACATGGTATAGACTTTCTACTGGCCATCTGCTCATGACTCTTATTGAGAAACCAGACTGTCTTGGAATTGGTGCATCCCTCAGGAAGAGGTTGGTGCCAGGTCTGAAAGTGGAGAATGCCATAACTCAAACTTTTTCCTAAAGGAAAACTAGAACCACTGGGTCACTTTGCATTATACAATTCTTTCTCCAACGTGCTAAAAGAGGTTATAAATTTTAAGGACAAATTGCTGGGAGGTAATAATTTAATTTCAACTCTATTTCTTGATTTTTTTCCTTCCTTGTTAGTATTTTGAGGAAACTAAGTTTATGTAAATCGTCTAATACAGGGCTTTCCAGTAAAATTTCATGCGATAATAGAAATGTTCTGTAATCTGCCCTGTTTACATGGGGTTATTGCACACTTGATACGTGTGACTACAGAACTAAATTTTTAATTTATTTCATTTTAATTAATTTAGGGGCACCTGGGTGGCTTAGTCGGCTAAGTGTCTGACTCTTGGTTTTGGCTCAGGTCATAACCTCAGGGTCGTGAGATCAACCTGTGTTGGGCTTCACACTCAGCAAGGAGTCTGCTTGAGATTCTCTCTCCCTTTCCTTCTGCCCCTCCCCTGCTCACACTCACACTCACTCTCTCTCTCTAAAATAAATAAATAAGTAAATAAAATCTTAAATTAATTTAAATAGCTGCACATGGCTAGTGCCTGCCATATTGGACAGTGTAGATTCTAAGACAAATTTCTTTATGATACTTCAGGATAAATATTGGTTATATGACGGGCTTCATAAAAACACTTTTGTGACCATGGTCTTCTCTCCAGAAGATATGTAGTTCATTAAATCAAAATAGCAGCAACTGCTATTGACATAAAACAAATAATACAACAAAATACTAGTTAACCCCCAAAATATTTATTGAGCTTGTATTATGAAATAGGCACCATACTAGGCATTGAAAAGTGTGCCATATGCCTGATGATGCTTCTGCTTTCTATGTAGATGTTATTGATTGACAGATGACAGAGGATTTTATAAACAGCCTTCACTGTAAAATACAACTTCATTCTTTCAACTTTCCTTAAGTGTACTAGACCGAAATGTTTGACAATATGTAAACATAGTCAAATACTAGCCCTGTGAGATGCCCTGAAGGAGGGAAAGAATCACATGTTCCATCGGACAACAGTGTCCTGGCATGTTAAAGGATCTCAGAATTCCCATATTGAAAATATGTTTCATTTTTTTCTAATCCAATGCTTACCAAATACAAATGTAGAACCCCATCCCCCTCCCCTGACAAACTACCTGTTAATATTGATTCTATGGAATACATTTTGAGAATTGGAGATTTATGCTAAGGAATTTTACAAAGCATAAATAATCAAAAACACTGGATAATCTAGGATAGGTTTTTTGTTTTTTTGTTTTTCAAAGTGGCATCTGCAGATCTTTAGGGACCATGAATATATTCTGAATATATTCTTAGTATTCCATAATTCCTCTGAAGAATTTTGAATTGATGTGATTTTACTTACATGATAAACTTCAAATATTAATACAAGCCTGTTCTGGATTATGTTGATGAACACATTCTAACAGAGTATTGTTACATGATTTCTCTTAAGATTGGCCTGTAATTGTTTTACATTGATTTGCAAAAAAAAAAAAAAAAAAGAGAGAGAGAGAGATGGATTTAAATGACCATTTGCCTCAAATAAAGGCCCAGTAATGGTGGGTTTACTATAAAAATAAAGGTTTAATAAAGAGAAGTGGTGAGAGAACTGAGCCATCACATGACATACAGTATTAAAAGCATGTTTTATCTTAAAATAATCCATTCTGGAGCAATGATTTAAATATTTACTGAAATTCTTCAAGTTCAAGAAAACACCTTTCACATTACGATTTGAAGCTTACTTATTTTATGCTTTTGTTCCTATTTATTTTGTAAGGGTTCTGGTTTATGGAGGTATATGGGCTTAAGCCTAAGAATTTTTTGTCTAGATTTATGTCTAGAATACTGTAATTTTTGTAGGTTTAAGTAATATTAGGATAAAATAATTGAAGTCAAAACTAGGGGTGCATAAATGTTATTTATGTGTGGAAACACTGCTCTAGGATATTTCTGTTACATTTCTGAATGCATCATATTGTGTTCTTAAATATTTAGCCAATATTTAAAATTGGTTTGCGTTCCATGGCCATGCATCATCTGTTAAATTTGATGTGAGGCTAGGGAAATTCTGGAAAGTATTAAAAACTCATCACGGATGATCATGAGTTGACTGTATTTAATATCACTGCAGATAAAAATAGATTTATTGAACTATTCAAATATGGCAATGTCAAATTTGGTGGTTTTTTTCCCTCCCTGATCTCTATTGTCTTTTAAAAAAAATTCCATACATAGCATACACATTATACAAAGCTTGGTTTCAGCTACCACTTATAAGTCAGTGACTCCAGATCTTTATTTCCAGACTATTTGCTCATTTGAATTCCAGATGCACACTTCCAGTGCTCTACTAGATATTTCCATCTGGATGTTCAACAAGTATTTCAAGCTCATTGAACCCCATTCTTGTGTTCTTGATCTGGGTGTTACTTCCACTCAAACTCAAAACTCTGAAGTCATCTTCTACTTCTTTCTTTCCTTCCTTCATCCTCTCATCAATGTTCAGCAAGTCCTGCCAATTCTCTTTGTACCCCTGTCATTGTCTTAGTTCAGCCTACAATTGCAATAGCCACCTACCTAGATTTCCTGCCACCAGTTACCTTCCATGCCAATCTAGCTCAAAATTGGAAGGAAATACACAGAGTTTTCAGTTGACTTGCTTCTACCTTGTGTGAGCTGGCCTAGTTTCATTTACTGAGACTTCTGCCTTACAAGGCTTGAATTTATTTAAGGCACAGGCTCTGTCTCATTCATCTTTGTGTCCCAGTGTTTAACAAAATTCCTAGCATGTAAGTGGTGTGTGCTACATGTTGTTGAATGTAGACAGTGCTAATGGGCAGCTAAGAGCACAGGTTTTGGAATCAGATAGATCTAGATTAAATTTCTGCCTCCTCTGCCACTTACTTAGTTGCTAAGTGACCCTGGGCAAATTGACTCTAACACAGTGATTCTCAGCTCTGGTTGCACATTGGGATTACACAAGGAATTTGTTAAAATGATTCAGGTCCTCTTCTCAGCCCAATTAAGTCAGAATATATATGGAGGATGAGGCTCAGACACAAGAAATTTCAATAGATCCATGGGTGATCCTAATATGCAGCCAGGATTGGGTATCACAGCTCTTGGTCTTAATTCCTCATCTACTACATAATATCTATTTTAAAAGAGTTTTTGAGCAGGTCAAATGAAATTAAATTTAGCAGTGTCTGGCACATAGATTGAGTATGTGCTCAATCATGATACTAATACACAACCTCAATTTGTAACCTCTTCCTTCTCAATTGCTACCCCCCAGCTATTCTACCTTCTTTTCAATTCCTGGAATATACCAACTTTTTCCAGCTTTAAATAAATATTTAAACTAAAATAAATGCCTCTGTAGGCTAAAATTTTCCATAAGGATTTTCTTGAAGGCAATTTCTAAGTGTTTGAAAAAGATGGCTTAGGGGAGACATGAGCTGGATGAATAGAACTCATACTGTTTTACAGAGAGTCTTAATGTCAGGACATTTTTGAGATTGTTGTCTCTTTAGTATGTACTCTTCTCTTTTTCTTTTAAAATTCCTCATCCATCCGTATAATCTGCCCAAATCTTATTTTACTGGTGGTATAAAAACCTATAGAAGAGAAATTTATGGCAAATTTATGGCAAAATATCACCTGGGTGGCTCAGTTGGTTAAGCATCTGCCTTTGGCTCAGGTCATGATCCCAGGATCCTGCGACCCAGCCTTCATCTCTGGCGGGCTCCCTGCTCAGTGGGGAACCTGCTTCTCCCTCTCCCTCTGCCCCTTTCCCCCCGTTTGTGCTCCCTCTCGCTCTCCCTCTCTCAAATAAATAAATAAAATCTTTTAAAAAAGAGAGAAATTTATGAGCTATAGGAAACAGAGTAAACAAGAAAGATCATATAAATACTTGCCTAGATGCATTTTGTTGCAGATTTAATTTAGACTTTAATTTTGAGAAATAAGTGTACTTATATAAAGGTTGGAAACATAAAAATCCATCTTATTGTTAACCACTCAAAGGAAAGAAAAAAAAGAAGGTATTTCATTAACTGATACTTTTATGGAAAGCTCTTAAACAATTACGCGAGGCCCAAATTTCACCTAAAACTTTCAAGACCACTGTAACCTGATCACATCCATATTACAGCACACCTCCTAACAAAGATAAGATTCTGTATTTTCTCTACTTTGCTATCCACCTCTAAAGCTCTTCCAAAGAGGTAGCTCACAGTGTGCTACCTGGTCGAACTTGGGGAACGATTATCAATAAAAACCTTATGAAGTGCTGTGGGATGGAGATGAGAGAAATATCAATCATGCTTTTATGATTTAGTAGGGAAGGGGAAAATGTAAAGAGTAAAATCCGGCAAAAGCACAAGGTACTGAGTCAGCGTCTCCGGTGGAGATCCGGCGGCCTGCGCTCCAGAGCCCTCAATTCCCTTTGGAGCAAAGGGACACGCTGAGGGTCACGCCTCCCAGAGAGTGTGCGTGTTTTAGTGCGCGATTCTCTTACACCGCCCACAGGGCCTGGATACTCGTCACAACCCACGATTGCCTGGTCAGCAAACAACAGCTGACCTAGCCACCTCCCACCGTCTAAACAGTCCACACCTACAAGCAGCGGCTGATTTCGGGCAAGCCGGAAGCCCTTTTGCCCCGTCTCACGGGCCCAACAACAAGTGCGGGTGTGAACCGGAAGTTTCTCTGCCCCGATCGTCGGAGCGCCTCCTCGTGGACTGCACAGGCGCAGTGGGGCTCCGGCGGAGTTGTGGGAGGGGAGGAGGAAGAGGCGGGGGGGAGGAGGAAGAGGCGGGGGGGAGGGGGGCCGCAGCCGGTCCCAGAAGATGGCGGAGGCGGGGGTGAGTTGGGGTCCCCCTGCGAAGCTCGGGAGATATAGTGCTGAGGGAAGCGGCCTGAGGAGGCGGATGGCCTTCGGGAAGAGGAACTGCTTGTGTTTTTGCAGGCTGGGAACCCCGTTGGCAGGTGCGGGTAGCCAGGACCACAGATGGGGCCTGAAGGGCAAGGGGCCCCGCTTACCTGGTGAAGGGTCGGCGAGGTCCGGAAGGAGACAGCGGGGTCGGGCGGAGGTCATGGGAGAGGCGAGGCTCCCCGGACAGTGCAAGAGTGTCCGAGCGGAAAGAAGACTGGAGGACGGCGGGAAGGGCGACCCTGGAGATTTGATGAAGCTGGAGGTCGGCGAGCTGTCAAGCATAGAGCTGTCAGGACTTGGGAGGCTGGTAGCCAGGGAGACTCAGGCTGGGGAGGAGGATGGATCCAAAAAGGTAGCTTTTGTAATAAGTTTAGAATCCGCAAGAAGGTATGTTGATATTGGGTTGAGGAGTGGGACTTTGGCATTTTGGATTGGAATTGGACACCTTTGGAGTAGGTGTGTGGGTCAATCCAAAGAGAACACTTGCCAGGACCTAGAAGTCAGCTGGTGATAAGTTACTGGGATTTGGGGGTTGCTCAGTGGGGATTGGCCATCTGGAAAAGGAAAGAGGTGTGGATGATAGGGGACGGGGGGTGGGGGTGGGAGGAAGTGTGCTAAAGCAAGTGATCATGACCCATGCCCTGTTAATGTTGGAAAAAAGTTATAAAAGTATGGTGTTAGCTTGATAGTCTAGGAAAATATACCATGAAGGGCTTCCTGTTTTGTAGGATTGATGAGGAGATGCTTTAAGAAGGAATGGGTAGACTTGACTCCTGGGCCACTGAAACTGGCCCAGATCAGTATTGGCAATGGGGCTGAGGATTGCAGGGGAAGGCACGCTCCAGTGCTAGGTACAGGGAGAATGAAGGCAAACAGTGGCTAGATTGTGTTTTACAGCTTTGGGGCTTGGCCCTGATTGCCACCCACCGAGTGAAAATGAATGAAGGGATACCTGACTAATAGGGTCTCCAGGGAAAAAATATTAGCCAGGTACTGTTCCTGGGAGTCTTCCTATTTTCCGCTTTCATTCTTTCTCTGCACGTTATGTTGACTAGTGTGATTTGTTGTAGTTGTCAGTACATATCTGATACAAAGTGGAAGAGGTTGATTCTTTTTAAACTGACAACTGTTGTTTTTAGGAATGGTCTGCTGTAAAGGAAAGGAGAGAATGCAGTTCAGTAATTTGTTATCAGAAAATTATTCCCAAATGATAGAGTAACCTTTTTAGTGACTGAGACTTGACATTTAAAAGTAGTAATGGGATGTGAATGTTGCTTGTTTAATGGTTTCCGTGTTTGGGTCTTAACATAGAAAGGAAAGATGAGTTGCATTGTCTTAAGACAAAATGTTTGTCTTTCTAGAAGTTTTAGTGTGCATAGCCTATGATTCACATTTGTGTTTATTTATTTAAGGAGAGTTAAATTTTTTCATTGATGTAAGTGTATTTTTCCTGATGTTTATGCTTATTCTGTTTTGAGAATGCCATTATAATTAAGAGAGCATCTGATGAAAGATGTGAGGTAGTAATTTAGTTTTATTATTTAGTAGCCTATCTGACCCAAACACTTGAAGAGATAGGGTGATATGAGGAAAGAAATATACTTCTGTGGCTGTTAATCATTGGAAGATGAATGGTCTTGTTTGATTGAGAAGGTGTAGAAATTGATAAAATACAGCCGTTTCTTAAGGTTACTAGAAAATTTTGTGTTTGTTGTTTTCAAATGCTTATTGCCTGAAAGTTGTTTCAGTGGAAGACATAAACTTTGATTTTCATTCACAAATGAATTCATTCACAAAGTCCTGAATCACTTATTACTTATTTTTTTTAAAGGAATAATATCACCCATTAACAAACGGCCATATAGCTGGACTAATGTTTTTCCAGTTTTGATGATTTGTTATTGATCTGTCTAAACTATTTGAACTATTTTTCTTTTTGTTCAGTAATGTACTTTATAGAAATTGTAGGTCAGGGCTCAAGGAAGAATAAGAATTTCTTATATACTGTGGGAGATTTTTCTTTGTCAATTTTTGGAAAAAAAAACAACCCACATTATTTTGGTATTAACAGTAGTTGATCAGCATGACTTTAAAAGCTGCCATTGTGTGGCGAGTGAATTGTTTTTGTATGGTGTTTGTACTTGGGTCAGTGTGGTGAAATGGGAAAGAACTCTAGAAGGAGCCAGAGTGTTGGGGATGTGGGGGAGGATGCCAGTCCTGGTACTACCTGGTAACAGTGTTATCATCTCAGGAAGTTACTTAACTTACTTTGTTCTGTAAAATGGGGATTAAAAACACTTGCCTCGGGGCGCCTGGGTGGCTCAGTCGTGCCTTCGGCTCAGGTCATGATCCCAGGGTCCCTGCTCTGCGGGAAGCCTGCTTCTCCCTCTCCCACTCCCTCTGCTTGTGTTCCCTCTCTCGCTGTGTCTCTCTCTGTCAAATAAATAAATAAAGCCTTTAAAAAAAACAAAAAAAACAAAACACCTCTGTACCAGGATTATCATTGAGGATCTATTGAGGTATTGGTCTCTCTGAATAATATCTTTATACCAAAGACTTCTTCCCTAATCAGCAAATTATTTCTTGAGTAATCTAAATTTTTCAAGTATAGATTTTTTTTTTTTAATTTTGGAGAAGAATCAAATTTATCATTGATGTAAGAGTAATATTTAAAGGTATAGGTACATTTTATTTTAAGAAAAAAAATATCAGTACCTAATCAGAAAACCCGAACTTTACAATAAACAGATTAAGGGGATACTTAATCCCAAGAGCTTTCATTTAAATAACCCACTCCCCTGTTTTGTGACTGATATTTAAACAGCATGCTTTTTAAGGAACTGAACTGTTGCATACTAGGGAGTGAGTGGTCTTGTGGAATTTTTTATCCCTTTAATGAGCCTGTTCATTTCCAGGAGTTCACTTTACACATTTGTGGTAGCAAGATCTAGTAGTACACAGCCTTGATCTTGTCACCTCACTTGACCACTTTGGGTCTCATTTGATATGCCAGTAAAATGAGAAAACTGTTAGATCACTGGTTCTTAACTTCTTTTGGATCATGGGCTTTTTAAGTACTTGATATAAACTGTGGAACTCTCCAGAAAAATGCATATATACACAACTTTTTTTGTTTTGTTTTGCCTCAGGGCTCACGGACCCCCTGGGATAGATGATCTCTCAGTTCCCTTCTATTTCTTAAATTTTAGGTTACTGTGATTCTAAAGCATCCTTTTATTTTTGTCTCCAGGAATTATATAATGTTGTATTATTATGTAGTCGTAAAAAGTAGCTCGTTGGATTTTTAAAATATGATCTTTAAAAAGAGAGCTCGTTCAAATATAGTCATAAAAATCAGCTTTTTGGATTTTTAAAATATGATCTTTAAAAAGAGAACTCATTCAAATAAACAGTCGCCAACCAAATATTGTGTTAATTTTAAAGAAAACTTTTGGGGTGAAGTAGGAAACTATAAACAAGCATTGCCAGGAAAGGTTGAATAAACAGCTGTGGTAGAATAACATAAATAAACAGCTTCGAAAGTCTCTAGCTTGAGGAAATAGTCTGTGGCAATCAGTGGTCCTTAGTGGGAGGGCATTGCCTCTCTGGGGGCATTTGGAAATATTGTAGGAACAGTTTTGGTTGTTTCAAATGGTCGAGGGGGCATGCCCTTGGTATTTAGTGGGCACGAGCCAGGGACGTTAAGTGTTTCGCAATGCCTAGGGCAGTTCCTTCTACACAGCGAGGAATTGTCCTGCCCAAAATGCCAGTGCCCTCTGACAAACACTGGTGATTGTGAGCTGGGACCTGGCACAAATGAAAAACGCTTTTTAAGCTGAAGTTACTATGCTCTTTTAGAAACATAATTCAACACAAAACATCCTTTGCCATTAATTCCCGCTTGGAAGGATCACAGACATAAAACGAGGATTCACTAGAGGAATTGGGGCTACTTAAAATTATATACTTTGTCCTCGAGTAGCCATTTTAACCGCAGAAGCTGGGGCACGTTGCTGTGTCTACTGGAAGTCTGGGAAGTGAAGGGTCTTACGCAGTATGGTGGTACACAGTATGTAAGTTGTCCATATGATTTTTTTTTTTTTTAAGATTTTATTTATTTATTTGACAGAGAGAGACAGTGAGAGACGGAACACAAGCAGGGGAGTGGGAGAGGGAGAAGCAGGCCTCCCGCAGAGCAGGGATCCCGATATGGGGCTCGATCCCAGGACCCTGGGATCATGACCTGAGCCGAAGGCAGACGCTTAACGACTGAGCCACCCAGGTGCCCCCTGATTTTTTTTTCTTTAAAACATCTTTTTACACCTTGATCTAGTAATTTTGAAGAAAATTTCAAGGCCTTGGTACATTTACTCTCATGGTCTTTGTGCTATTATACCTACTTATATTGAGAATATATTATAGTTGAGTTAGTTTTTCTCATATCTACTGTCTTTTCAGTAACCAAATCCCCTTCCATAAATCCATATGCCAAAAAAGAAGTCTGAGGAGTTGGGCTGGAATGGGGCTGAGATTTAGAGGGAAGAGGATGGGTTTTGGAATCAGACCTGAGGTAAAATTCAGTTCTGATACTGTGTGTCATGTGATGATAAGCAAGTTCCTAAATCTCTTTGACTTTGCATTTCATATGTAAAAGGAGGGTGGTAATACTTACCTTTGGATGATTTTGAAGATTAGGGCTAACTCTATGTCTGCCATGGAGTAGGCCCTCCATAAATGGGTGCTATATCAATAGTCATGATGGTGATGATGAAGAATCCTGTAGCAACTAAACACCTGGCGTGCTAATTTGCTGGATAGCACAGCAAGGAGGAGTCTGCAAGATCAGATCAGAAGGAGATGTGTTCCAGGCGTTTTCAGCTGGTGTGTAGAGTGTATTTGTCCATGAATCAGCCGGAAGACGTACTATTTTCTGTAGTCCTCTAAGCTATAGAGCTCAGTCTTGCTATAGACTAAGTTAGGTTTATGAGGACTAACTTGAGGACAGATGTCCCCCTGTGACCTGGGCCCAGAGTTTTGAATGTGACAGAGGTCGGTAAAACAAACAAACAAACAGTCTGTTGTCTGTGTTTATCACGTGGAACTGATCGGCTATGAGAGTTACTAGTACTCGTAAATGTTCTCATTTTCATACTGGTTATTTCTAAAGTCAGCACCCCTCTCCCCAACCCCCAGTTTCCACATGGGTTGTGTGCTCACAGAAATGTCAGATGTTCTTTGTCTTAACCAGATGAACATAAGAGGAAGACTACTTGCTGTGGCTTTCAGGAGCCACGTGGCTAAAACTCCTTACAATCTAGCCGTGAGGTTACTCTTCGTTTTCTTAGCTTCCTTTCTTCTGCTTCCTATTGCAGCTTTGTCACAGTAGCTCTGTGGTTGCAACAGAGGGCTGACAGAGTCCAGGCAGGGGTGGGACACAGCTGTGGCCCTGCCAAGAGTCGGGCAGGTCTGCTTTCTGGGCTTGGTGTATGTGTAGGTAAGTGGGTGCCAGTCTGTGTTTTGTAAGATGCTTTTGTGCAAAAATTCAAATACATAACCATTAAACGTGAAAACATCTTGTTCCCCTATGGAGGTCATCCTCATGAGCAAGTCACATTTTATTGTGAGCAGTATAGAATTTTCAGTTAGAATATGTTGATTTTCTGTATAAATTCATTTATTTTTTTGTAAAGTATAAAGATTTTTACCTAAATCTCTAGGCCCATCTGTCCTAACTGATGGCGTTGGAGATTTAGGTAGAAAAAAACAGAAACCTGGATTTTAATCTTCCAGATTCTGGTAGAACTATCTCAGGTAACCTGCTCTGCTTTTCTCTGAAGCAGAGCAAGCTGTTTTTATTATTATTCTAACCTTTGAGCCTCGCAGGTCACTTAGGCTGTCCTAGGAAATATTAAGTATAACACTTTTTTTATATCATGCTTATAAGAATGCTTTTTAAACCACTTCTTATTTAGTAAATAACTAATTTAAATAAATAGATAAGCTTGCCATTTCATTATTTGTACTTTGAAATTAATTAGTATGAAAATCAGAAAAATTGTATGATCATTTATTAGACAAACATTGATTTCTTTTTTCTTATCTCTTACAGGATTTCTGGTAGGTCCTCTTTTAGGATAAGATGCTGTAACTGTTGAAACGCCAGTCTGCATTGATTCACAGACAGTTGGCTTTTCAGCTGGAAAGCCTTTTTTTCCCCCCCTTGCTGGTTTACTGAACTTATGAAACCATGGCAGAAGGAGAGACAGAGTCACCTGGGCCCAAAAAGCGTGGCCCCTACATTTCTTCTGTCACTAGCAGGAGTGTGAACTTGATGATTCGTGGAGTGGTACTGTTTTTTATTGGAGTATTTCTTGCACTAGTGTTAAATTTACTTCAGATTCAGAGAAATGTGACGCTCTTTCCACCTGACGTGATCGCAAGCATCTTTTCTTCAGCGTGGTGGGTACCGCCGTGCTGTGGCACAGCCTCAGGTATGTGTAGGTTGCTTCTGTACTGCTTAGAAAGGAAGGAGGGCACATGAGTGTGGATGTTGTCTGGGCAGTACTTGCTTTTCAGCTTTAATTTAAATGCAGGACAGTGGACCTGTTTTAAATGAACAGTTCCATGAGTTGAGGCAAACGCGCACCGTCGTGTAACCAACCACCACAGTCCGGCTGTAGAACATTTCCATGACCCACAGATTCTCTTGTGCTCTCTTGCCGTCCATTCCCCACCCTCAGCCTCAGGCTTCCACTGATCTTCCTGTCCCTAGGTTATTTTTGCCCGTTCCCCCATGTAATATAAATGGAATCACAGGGTAGGTACTCTTGTGTCTGATTTCTGTCTGACCTATGAACTTTAAAATTTTAGTCTTAAAAGAATCTTGCTTCCCTTTGGGATGAGGCTTTTAACTTCTTACTTTTGTCTTTTCTTCAGCCCACCTCATATTAAGTCTTACTCTGGGTTATTTTGATGATCATCGTCACTGTGGTTTTAAGGGTTAGATCTAGGTGTGTTATGGCCTTGTTTTTGAAATAGATGAAAACTTGAAAGATGGAGTAGCGTTATTCAAGTTTAAAGCTTCATGTTATTTTTTATTTTTTTATTTTTTAAAGATTTTATTTATTTGAGAGAGAGAGGGAGAGAGTGAGCACAAGCAGGGGGAGAGGCAGAGGGAGAGAGAAACGGAGAAGCAGACTCTCCACCGAGCAGGGTGCCCAACGCAGGGCTTGATCCCAGGACTCTGGGATCATGACCTGAGCTAAAGGCAGATGCTTAACCGACTGAGCCACCCAGGTGCCCCAAGCTTCATGTTATTTTTTAGATTTTTGTACATGCTTTTTTTTTCTTGGTATCTCATTTTCAAATGTATTTTAAGGATAAAGAATACTTAAAGAGATTAATAAGTAGATTCTCTTTGCTTAAAGTCATTATCCTATTTCAGTAGTTATTTTAGATCTCTTTTGGTGGACAGTGTGTCACAGATAAAGTGGAGCATTTCAGAAAGCGTACTTAATGGGGAGCTTCCATAATGGATACTCTTTAGCTTTTTCTAATGACTGAGACCACTAGATTAATAACATTTTATAGAAGGAAGTAATAGGAGGAAGCCATCATTGTGTGGTAGAAGAAAAATCTGATCGAGGAAGAAAATTGCTTTTTAGAATGTCCATTTGGTGTCTCATACTTAAAATACACCAATACCTTGCAGTATAATGTAGATCCTTCTTGACTTCCATCCTCGAGCTGGAGGTTGAAGGGGGAGGAATTAGGTGTGAGATGTTTTAGAATGACCTCGTGGAACCTACTGGACAGTTGCGTGGATGGAAAGGCATGTTGTGGTAAGGTTTCAGTGTGGTTTATGTGTCGATGTCTCTATTACAATATTCACATTAAAAGTTTATAAAGGCAGTGATTCGTAGTTTCCCCAGGGTTATTACATTTTCTGAGAGACTAGGCAAACTTGTCCAAATAGAGGAGAAAGCATAAATTATATTTTATCATTCTCTGTTGTGTCTACTAGTCCTCATGTATTTTCTTTCGTCTAAACTCAAAAGAGAAAAATTAAGTTTTCCCATCGTCTTTTTCTAGTTTGTTTATTTTCTTGTGTGGTGTAGCTGCTGTCTGGCTACCAGTTGAAGCTTCTTGGGATTCGGAAGAACATGTCTTTTCAGAATAGACAAAAGGAAGGTCAGGGGAGGGACACTGTTACTTACTGACTGCCTCCTAATGTGCTAGGCCCATCCCTTAACCCCAGGGATCTGTAGGGCAACTTTGGGAGTGAGATTTTGGCATTGTGCCTACTTTGCGGAAATGAGGAGCCTGAGATGAAGAGAGGATGTCATTGAGCCCAGGGTCTCAGAGCCAGTGAATGGTGCAACTGGGTCCAGCATCACAGGCCAGAGAAGGGGAAAGAGAAAGCTCCTCACACTTCCCCATGACTCAGGGGGGCCTCTTTTGAAGCTTGCAGAGGAAATGCCAGGCTTGGATGGAACATACTGTTGTGTGCTGGACATTTGTGGCTGGGGCAGGAGAACTTGACTGAGGTTTCAGTGTACCTCCATTAAGGAGAGGACCAGGGCCTGTGTCTGTCCCTGTGGCATGGGCACTTTTGCCACAAACTCATATTTAGGAAGGAAAATTCCAAATGTTAATGCCACATTTCAGTTACTTTGTCCCTGCTTTCCTTCCTTTTCCCAGCCACTAGGTCTGTTACACTTACAAACCTAACTTCATACTTCTCCGTTTGGAGGATTTACATTTACATTTCTTGCTTAAGTGTTTCTCCTGAAAGCAGTGCATTCCACAAGGTACGTGGGCACATGGAAGTAGAGAGGCATTTGGAAATCTAGATTCCAGTTGACTCTGCTACTGATTTTGTTGGGTGAGTCATGGCATTTAGTAGATGAGAGTGAAGATACCAGATTTATGAAAGTTGCCAAAAGTGGAAAATGGATTCTTGCACCTCCTGCCCCCAATTTTAGGGAAAATATCAAGGAAATAAGAAGTTAATGATATAAGAAACATAGTGTGTACATGTTTACGTGTGTTTGAAGTATGTATATGTTTTTGTGTACATGTGCTGGTATGCATTTTCCGCAAAACACTGTAGTTCTTACCATCTTAAGTCAGAAAAACTGATAATTGTCCTTTGCTTTTCCTATCCAATTAATATTCATAGACAGAGCAGCTACCTTCTGGAGATTCTCCAGAATCACCACTTTCTGCATGCGAACAGAAGGGTCCCTGGCTATTTGCTATCTTCCCCTATAGCACGTAGTGCTGGAAAATTTGTTAGCAGTGCTTCTGGAGGGACACCCAGTAGAGAACTCTGGTACATTTCCTTTGATCTCATTTTTCTTTTCTTAGTTCTCTATTTTTAATTTAATAATGGCTGGTGTTTCAAGTTGATTAACTTCTCAATGTGTGCAGTGCATTAGAATCAGAGTTAGAAACCTTTTGAACGCTACGGAGGGCTGCAAAGGAATCTTTCTGAGGAATGAATAGAGGAAAAAGATAACCATCATTGTGTGGGTAAAATAACTAGGGAAATTGACTTGAAAATCGCAAGTAACCAAATTATATTCATACCTATGAAACTAATATCTAACATTAAAAGAAAAAACAAATCTTTCTAGTTTAGCCAGGCAGTCATTTACCCAGTTCCTGGAGAGCCTTGCAAGACTTCTGCTCCCACCTCCCAAGTTTCCAAGTTTCCATGTTGCCTCTGTCTCTTGGTCCAGGCCCTCTACCGCTCTGATGGGAATTTTCAGCTTTTTCTTTTTCTGCTTCTAATTTTGTCCTCTGACCACCCGCCAGTCCCCTGTCCCCATCATGTGTTGTTGTACACTCAGCACTGTAAGAGTGAGCACCTCTCTGTCTGCTACAAATGCAATGGCATTATTTCCTGATTCCCCAGTGTCTGCGATATGACCCTTGCCAACTTTTGTCTTTTTCAGAGTCTTTCTGAAGCTCCCTTTTTGCCTAAAGCTTACAGTTTCCAGGTGATGGTGGATATTTTGCACTGTCCATGCTTTTCCCCAGAATTTCCCTTGGATTAGAAAACCATTTCCACACCACTGACCTGCTGAACTTGGCTCCTGCCTCGGGGGCCACTTTTTCTGTGAAGTTTTCCCGACACTCCAGCACCCTGCCTCCCCTCAGCTCATGCCAGGAGAAGACTGGGCCCCCACTAGGCCCTGTCAGTGCCACCCCTAACATATTACTGTATTGCATCGTTTCTCTGCTCACTTTGGGGCTAGGATCACGTCTTACTCTTTTTTCTTTTTAAATCCCCAGCAAATGCCAAGAACCGGACACATTATGGGAGCTTAAGTGTTTATTGAATGAAACATTGCATATCCTGTCGTAGTTTTCCCTGAAAGTCTATCTCATTCAATGGCTTTGTTTTTTTCAGCCCCTGCTCCTTGTAAAACATTTGATTTAACTGTTCCTCTTAGTGCATCACTGAATTAAACACACTACCCTGAAAAAGTGATGACTTAATATTGATGTTTTACAAACTTCTTCTGGTTTTGGCTTGGTATGCTGTAACTGGTCACTGGGAAGTAACTTAAATCTATCCCAAGAAATGTTATTTTGCATCAGAGAGCCCTCCAATTAAGCAGGACGATGTTTGCATATAATGTTACACGGGCATGATTTTAACAATCTCTTGTTAAAATAAAAAGTCGGGAGAAAGAGAAAAGAAGCCCAGACATACTTCTGCTGAGCTCTCAAACGGTGGAGCCTCCCTGTGCCATAGGTATTGCGATCAGACTCTGCCATGCCTTTATTTAAAGGGAAGGAAGAAGACATTTAATGGGAAGTGACAAGCTTCCTTGAATTCTCCTTCTCAGTGAGCAACCGAGAACCATGCATACTCAATGGATTTGATTTTTATTGGCAAATCCCAAGGTTGGCAGCATGGCAGTTTAAATTCCTTTTTGTGTTTTTGCTTTCTCTCCTCAGTTGTCTCTCACTTGTGAGTCTGACATCACGTTCATACAAATCTAGTCAATTTTACTTATTTATATCTGTGCACACACGTCAGTATTCTCTGTGTGATAATTCTTTACCTATGGCATCAGCTGCTGAGGAAAATTGACTTGGAATGCCTGATCTTAGTTGATTTTACTCAGCAACAGGCAAAGGGAGGAGAGAGAGGGAGAGTGAGAGTGAGGAATGACATGAGCTGTTAGTTTCATGACCCCTTGAGAAAAAAAAAAAGAGGTAATATTCATTTAGATGTATTTCAACTGTTAGGCATGCTTATTGCCATTTTAATTTTGTAGGAATTTGGAAATGCTGTCAGTTAATCTCCCAGGATTTTAGAGCTGAGCCTTTTAAATAGGAATATGATATAAAAGTTTTAAATTTACTAACGCTTGTTGGAGGTCCGCATTGCTGAAATTTGTTGTTAATCTCTTGATGGTCTGTGAACCATCTATACTCAGCAAAAACCTAACTCAGAAGAGTACTTTCAGATTTGTGGATTAGAGCGCACATACATCATTGCAGCCACTCACCCCCAGATGGAGGGGTGACTCTGTGGCCTCTTTTTAATACTGCTCCATTGGTATGCTAGCCTGTGATTTTTGATATTAATTGATTTCTGTTTTTCCTTAAAGGTTGATTGAATACATCATTTGTAAGATAGAGCTAGCCAACGCCAGGCCAGGCAGGGGGTTCCTGATACTCAGGCACTCAGATTTTGGTACAGTAATTTCAAGATACATCATAGGTAGCACTGGACATTTTAAACATTGCTTTCAACCAATGTGACAATTGTGTCTTTATTACTTAATGGCAACATGACCATTCTGTTTTTAGAAAGATTAGCAAGTCAAAGCTGCCTAGCTATTTCCTGTTAAATTTAATCTGTAGAAGTACATTTTCTTTAGAACTTGTTGAAGAATATTTTGGTTTGTTAAGGTCTTTTTTTAGTGACTAACTTAGCATTTAAAATCTTCTCCCATTAAATGAATAAAATGTTGAAGTTTGACATGTATTTTAATTAAAAATTGGGTGTGAATAATTGGAGTCTCAATCACAAATAGACATTTTGCCTGCAGTTATTCATAATTATATGGTTAACATTCAAGATGTTCTTTCCAAAACTAAGAAATGTACCAAAATGACTTCTGATTTTTAAGAGTGAATTTGAATTTTAACCGAAAACGTATAGTTCTTATAGATTATGTTTCCTAAGTTTTCCTATGTGCAGAATGAGGCTTACGTGTAGATTTCTATTGCAAGTTTCCCTGTTTTGACAATATGACCTAGGCACTCATTAGAAGGCCAGGGGGGAGGGGAACGTCAGGACACAGCTCTGGGCGCAGGAGACAAGCTAGAGGCAATAGAATAATCTGTAGGCCGGCTGTAGCCATCTGAACAAACACTGTGTGTGGGATGACCGTATTGTACACATTTACACTTCCAGCTTCTCTTTAGACAGTTTGGGGCATTTTATAGCGCGCTTCATGCTTACATGGTTCAGAGAGAACATTGTTTAACTGCCAGCTGGTTTGATGTTTTCAAATCTCAGAGATAGTAGTCGTAGAGAAGTAGCATGAACCATCTAGTCCAAACTGCTAAATTGTGAATCATACACTGAAATAGCACTCTGCCAATTATAATTTGGAATACTGTTGTAATCATTTGCAGTGCTTTCTGCAGTGGTGTTATCTCTTTTTTTTTTCCTTTGGGGAGGTAAGTTTAAAAATATGGGTGATTGATGTTAAGTAACTTGGAGAGCTTCTGAAACAATCTTTCAAATGCTTGTGGGGGTTGTAGTGACTCTTTTAGCTTAAGTTTTGCCGGTATAGCATTGGAGATGACTTAATTTTTTTTCTCCTTTTTTCCACAGCTGTGATTGGGTTATTATACCCTTGCATTGACAGGCATCTAGGAGAACCACATAAATTTAAAAGAGAGTGGTCCAGTGTGATGCGGTGCGTAGCCGTCTTTGTTGGTATAAATCATGCCAGCGCTGTATCCTTTCTGCTGTAACGAAATGCATAATCACAAAGCAGCGCCGACAAACCAAAGGTTAAACAGTCCCTTGCAACTGCACTGTTGTCAAAATGTGGTACGTCCCCTTAGCGTAAAAAGAATGTGTGCTCTATTCTTGAAACATCACAGTAGCAGCCTTGCAGTTACTGGGCGGGGTATAGCCTTCCATTTAAATCCCCGAGTTTCAGGATCACTGAGAAACTTTGCACGTTTAAACATTTTGCATGTTTTTCTTAAATTAGGTTACATAATTCCGTATAGTTTTGGTAACTCCAAGATTGAAACAGATACATTTTCAAAGGATTTCTTTCCTCTCTCTTCATTTAAGACTTGCCAGTGAGGACATGTGGTGGCTTCAGGTGCTGGCTGTTTTTTGGTTTGTTTTTAATTTAAGGAACCTATCATTTTTTTCCCAAAAAAAGGACTCATCTTTTGGTTTTAATCGACGCCAGCAAACCGCATAAATGTTCTTAAAGGTGGCATAAGTGGAAATGTTCAGCTTAGACATTGGCCAAAAAGAACATTTGTCCCTAAGGTACATATTTTTAAAGTTTGATCATTTAGGGTTTTGACATTTTATTTCGTGAGTAATGAGTGTTTTTAGAGTATCCCAGCTAGAAGGGTAAAGTAGCCTCTATTTCCCTTCTCCCCGATACCACAGAAAAAAATGTCCACCCCAGAACAAAAGTTTTTGCCCTCATAAGACTTTCATCCTGTCCTCCTCCCTGCTACTTCTCCTCTTCTCCCCCACCCCTGTCCTTCCTTTGGAGAAGAGAGCCTGTGACTGGCTAGTTCAGTTGTCCCTTTTCTAGAAGATGTGGCTTAGAGAGTGGAGGGGGCAGGAGCTTTGGTGCTGGGAAGAGCACACAGTGCAGGTCAGGCTGCCCAGGGTTCCCTCTTGTGGCTCTGCACTGGGCTCACGGCTGGTGGTTAGCGGGAGAGAGGGTGGGTCACATGGCAGGTGGTTTCCTGTGTCTGTTACGGGAAGTATTGAGGTGTTCTGGAGAAGCCTGGGAGAGGAACAAAGGCAAGTGGCAAGGTCCTCCATTCTGCAAACATACTCACCTTTCTGTTCCTAATTGTGCTAGCCCTTGGGGATCTGTGAATTTGGAAGCCCCTCAGTGGCGGTTACTAATCTGTTTTTCCATTTCCTTCTGTATTAAAGAATTTCCCAACATGTTTAGCTTGGAGGAATCTTTGAGATTTAGGATTTTATAACAAACAAATCTAGTGGTTGGGAGGGCTTCAAAAGATAGACTCATAGAATATTGTACCTAGAGGAAAACTTAGAAATCACCCAGTTCCACATTCTCTTTATTAAAGATAGTAAGACAAATGAAAGCTAGAGGGGTTAGGTACTTCGCCAAGGCACTCATACTGCGAGTCTGGGACAGAGCTGAGACCAGACCCCAGAGATCCTGGCTCGAATCTAGGAAGGGTTCCTTCTCCCATTCAGGAGCCCCCTAAGCATGTAAATTTCCCTCCCAACTGGTGGATTAGACCGTTCTATCCCGGATGTTTCAGGTGTTTTTAAGTAGAGAAATTTAGATAGCCTTTTCTGGAATTTAAAAACCTTTATATTAATTTAAAATTTTTGCTTCAGTCATTCTTTTCCTTCTCTGTCAATGAGATGCTTGAATATAGCAATTTTTAACTGTTCTGTCCGCCATTGAAGCAAAGTCCAAAATGTCCGCAAAATTTATAACATAGACTTAATAATATTAGGTCCCTTAGACTAGAGAAAATCCCATGGTACTATTTTTCAGGTAGAAGTATTTTACCTATTTACCCTAGAAACCTTATTTTCCTCTGACCCTTAATAAAGTTAATTTAGTTATCAAAGATAGAACTCAGTGAATATCAAATCCTACTGTTTATAAGAATGTTTATTGCATAGAAAAATCAGAGCATATAACCTTTCCTTTGGAGTGTTAGGTATAATGCCTGCTAAAGAATAAGGAAAGCTTTTGCAGAAAGCATACCATAAGCTATAGGGTTTTTTGGGGTAAATCAAGCCTAATCAAGAAATGACCTTGAGGGAATGGCCAGCAACGGTCCTCCGATGCTGAGAAGTAAGCGAAGAGGGAGTTGGAGATCCTAGCTGGTGTGGTAAGGGTGGGGGTGGCTGGTAAATGATGGGTTGTTAAAGGAAGTGGGGAAGTAGTTTTATATGCATTTTTTGAACTTCTCCTCTCTTCTCTGTAGTTGCAGCATGGCCAGTTAGTTTGGCGAGCTATCTAGTTTCCCCTGGGGAGCTGGATATAGAGCCAAGATGTGGCCTTTGGGACATAGATAATGCCCTTTTAATGATATTTGAAATTAATTCCTTTAGTGTAATCCTCTAGCAAAGAAATGAGAAAATTGAATTTGTAAAGCTTCATTTTGCCCAGAGATTTTGGAGTAGAAAAGGACCGCACATTTGTGAATAGATGCTTAAGTAAGTGACGGAAATAAAATATCATTTGAGCAAACTGTCCTATACCAGAAAGTCTCAGGCACCAAAATAGCTTGGCAGGTTGCAAGATAATGTTCACTTCAAGGCTTTATCCTCAACAAATTAAAACTAGAACAGTTGACATAATGGAAAGGGATACTGTGTCCTTGGTCCTCTTGTTTCTGAACTGCATTATTATAAAATGTGTCTGTCAGTAAATCATATAGAGAATGTGGTACCCTGTTAAATAGCTGTCAACTCTTCTATTTTCAAGTTCTTGTATGATTCGCAAGTAATTCTGAACCTGTTTGAGAAGTAATATTGGTTTCTTTTTTAGCAAAAGTGCGTTCCTTTAGCAGTACTTGTGTTCCGAGACTTCTGGTTACGTTTTTAGCAAAGAAAGCATTTCTCAAATAATGGGTCTTATCTTATAATTGTGAATGTAGAAAGAGGGCTTTTTTGGGGGGCTGGGAGGAACTACAAGTAGTGGGATCTATTAATGAAATATCATGCCCTCTGTGTATCTTTAGTAAATATCAGAGAAATTTTAATCTCACCCAGTGTCCTGCATTGTATGAAAGGACTGAACTCACCCTAGAATAAGCAATCAAGTCCCATCTCAATAGTAACATCTCTTATTTTAGAAAAATGAATAGGTGGTATTATTTGGTTACAAGTTTTAAGATGACTCTTTAACACTGATCTCAGAAAGTAGATTTTGATAACAACATACAGTTGTCTCTCACACTGGCTGCACTCTCCATTGGACTCTGGTGGACCTTTGATAGATCTAGAAGTGGTTTTGGCCTTGGAGTAGGAATTGCTTTCTTGGCAACCTTGGTCACTCAACTGCTAGTCTATAATGGTGTTTATCAGTAAGTATTCTTTTCGGTGCTTGTTTGCTAAAAGAAATAAATGACAACTGATTTCAGAATTGAGATTTAAAAATTGCGTTAACCACTTTAATGTACAGAGTAACTTATTTCCATTGTAATTTTCTTAATGATTATCGTTGTATACTTCCTCTGTGGGTTGTTAAAAACATTTCTGTTATTCTAGATATACATCTCCAGATTTTCTCTATGTTCGTTCTTGGTTACCGTGTATATTTTTTGCTGGAGGCATAACAATGGGAAACATTGGTCGACAACTGGCAATGGTAAGCTGATGCTTATTTCATCTGTTATTGAGATGTAAGACAAGTTTTCTCCAAGCCAAGCACACTAAAAGTCGAAGGAACCACTGGGTAGAAAAGCTAAAATGTGTTACGGATATGGTGATAGCACTTACCCTCTAATTTTTTTTACTAATCTGTAAAAAAGGATGCTATTGGTCACCCCTGTCATGGATGGCAGGGCCAGGAACAGCATCCAAAGGCCACAGCAGTTTCACGAATAAGTGCTGTCACTTACATTATTGTAGCCAGCTAGGAGAATTGAGTGGCTGTCTTTTTGATAATCTGGCCACCCCATTATCTTAAACCCATTAGTTTCCTTTATCTTGAATTGTGGGTGCACATCTGTAGCTGTACTTCTAAAATACTGTTTTTGACCAGAAGATTTTGCTAACGTAATAGACTTTTCCCCTTGAAATTGTAAAGTGATTTGAGAAAATACTACCTGAATTCACCATATCAGTCCCGTCCTTAAGTTCATGACCTTTCCTTTGCTGATTGGCCTTACCGAGCACTCAGAGAAACCTATTTTGCCTCCCTTTGTGTTGTAGGATTGATCTGAATCATACTGTTATTATTTGCTTGTAATGCCGAAACCTTGTCTTTTGCCTGCGTTTCCATGTCTCTTTTACTTCTCGACTGTGAACTTTCTTTTTCCCTATCACATTCGTCATTTGCTTCTAATCCTTGCATAACTCTCAGATTCTTTGACAAATAAAGTGGGCATACATTAATAAAGTATCAATTTCTAGTCTGTGTGGAAATTGCTATTCAAAATAAACATTAATCTGTTGACCTTTTAACCTTTTAATTTTTACAGTATGAATGTAAAGTTATCGCAGAAAAATCTCATCAGGAATGAAGAAGGCAAAAATATATCTTTTGTACAGAAAAACAAGATGAAAAGGGCATGTAAATGATAGCTATATCAACAAAGCTTCGGACTGTAAAATTGCCAGGATGCAGTTTTTCCCTTGATTGGTGTATATATATGTGTGTATGTGTGTGTGTGTGTATGTGTATATATAGATATATATGTATATACACACACACATACACACACTTACATGCATGTACATGCACATATGCATATATTACTGCAATCTGTGATTGCTTCATCTGTAAAATCAGTTACAAACCTTGATGTATTTGACTTAAATAACTATAAAATATATATCCACTACATGAAACAACGTGTTCATTAATAGATGAAATTTTTTAATTAATTTTTTTAAACATACCATATATTGTATGACAATGTTGATGTGCCAAAATATTGTTATTGTCATGCAGAGTGTAAGAATGCTTGAACAGTTTATAAACTTAGTGAAATAAAATAAGAGGAAAGCCAAAAAAGAAAAAGAAAGAGAAAAATGGAAAGCTGGTATATTCTCTTTTGCTTACTGTTGTGCCTTTTCATTTTTCTAATCACAGCAGTATGAATTATGGGTGCCCTGACGTGTGGTTAGTTTCTATTTTAATGTTGTCTCAGAGAGCTTGGGGTATTTTAATTGATAATGAAAATGAACTTCCATAGAACATTTTCAAACCTGCATTACTGGAGAGAGTCCAAAAAGGAATTCTACTGGAGATAAAAGCGATGAGCAGGAGAGGGTTATCAGCGTTAAATTGTTTTAAGTCTAAGTCTACAAGGCTATATATAATTAAAAGAAGGCACCATTGGGAAATTTAGCTAGAATAAATATGTTACAGAAATACCAAAATGACTTTTAGCAGTGCCACAAGTGTTAAATGATACTGTCATTTGCAGTACAGTAACCCATTGCTTTTGCACATGGAACACCCAAGAAACCCCAAACAGATCGACATGAAGTTTCTAATTCTCTTGGGTTCTGTAATCTTTTGGGTTCTACGAAGCAAACCCCATTAGCCGGGCTGGGTCACGTGACTGTCAGTGGAATGCCATCTGGGAAATGGATGAGCACATCTCTTTTTACGTATTCATATGTCCATTGGTGAACAGTTCGAGCCTGTTCCAGAATGTGCTGAGTATGGCATATACTGTGCATGTTAAAGATCTCGATAGCAGTTTTGTGCATATCTTTCCAACAATGGGAACCATTTAAGTGTGGTTTAAACATATTTTTAGTTAACTTTTTTCTCAATTTTTATTTTTGAAATTGATGACACTTGTCTGATACACAAGGGTGGAACTTTCTGCTTACTTTGGGTTTGTGTGTCTTTGTGTGTGTATGTGTGTGTGTTGGATTGAGTGAGAGAGAATGTACATGTAGAAATGTATGTGCATGTGCCCGTGCTCTCATAATATGTCAACTAGATATTTTTAAAACCATTGCTGTCAGACTGAGATCTCCTATGCCAAACTTTAATCTGCTTTTACATTTTAAGGCTGAAAGTGTGAAGATCCTAAAAGGATTTCATATTGAATATATGTACACAATCTTAACTATAGTGGTGGTAAACATACTACTATAATTTATTATTCTATCTTCCAGATAATGTTATTCATTTAGAACAAATAAGGTATATTTTTAGAATCAACTTTGTAAGCACTATAAATCTTTAATAAGTTATAAGGTCTATGATGTGTTTACTTTGAAAATTGCTGTTAAAAGCAAGATGTATTAAATATATAATTATCATCTTGGTTAAGAGTCTTTTTTTCTTCCTCGTGCTAAATTTTAGAAT
Source organism: Phoca vitulina (assembly GCF_004348235.1). Taxonomy (NCBI): domain Eukaryota; kingdom Metazoa; phylum Chordata; class Mammalia; order Carnivora; family Phocidae; genus Phoca; species Phoca vitulina. The sequence goes on from NW_022589704.1 coordinate 99,034,251, forward strand.
CTAATACTGAGGATTAATTTAATAAAATTAATGTGTATGGTTGAATTTGCTAAGAAATCATGAAAGGAAACCAAGTCTGATGTTCCAGGAATTGAATGATTATCCCACTTGGGAGTTCTCAAGTTATTTTCAGATCATCTAGAAAATAAGAAAAGAGGGCGCCTGGGTGGCTCAGTCGTTAAGCGTCTGCCTTCGGCTCAGGTCATGATCCCAGGGTCCTGGGATCGAGCCCCGCATCGGGCTGTCTGCTCCGCGGGAAGCCTGCTTCTCCCTCTCCCACTCCCCCTGCCCCTGCTTGTGTTCCCTCTCTCGCTGTGTCTCTCTCTGTCAAATAAATAAATAAAATCTTTAAAAAAAAAAAGAAAATAAGAAAAGATATTAATGGCAAAAAGTAAAATTGTTTTGCTATTTTGATAAGCATGTAAATATATTAATCCATTTTTTTGCAATGAAAGAAAGCGGTAGACATCTTTTAACATTGCTACATAGACAGCGCTTCCTTTTATTAAAGTTCTGGAAAGCGAATGCTTGAAAACTGAAACTATAAATTCTACAAAAGCACAGGAAAACAATTAAAATTAGCTAGCCAGAATCCTGCTAATACTTATGTTATAAAATTTATTTGTTTGCACTGAGCTATTTTATTTTAATCAAGGGCACTGGAACCTCTTAGTGGTGCATACATTCACACGTCTTGTATTTTCTAGGTGTAATCCAGACTTGGTCACTATTAAATAGCTCTCCAATCATCTTGGCTCACTTGCCTGCCCAGTGAAATACAGTTGGCCCTTGAACAACGTGGGAGTAGGGGCGCTGACCCCAGCACAGTCCAAAATCTGTGTGTAAATTTTGACTCCCCCAAAACTTAACTACTCATAGCCTTACTGGTAACATAGTCGATTGCCACATATTTTGTGTTTGTATTGTATATTGTATTTGTATAATAAAGATGGAGAAAAGAAAATGTTCTTAAGAAAATCATAAGGAAGAGAAAATACATTTACAGTACTGTACCACATCTATCGAAAAGAAATCCACATATAAGTGGATCTGTGCGGTTCAAACCCATGTTGTTCAAAGGTCAACTGTGTGTTCTTTGTAAGGTAATTCTTTCAGTGATGGTCTGTGTGTAGTAGAGTCCTAGCTTTGCATGTCTGGAAGAATCTGCTTCATTCTCCCAGAACAGTTTAGCAGGCCTTAGATTTCTAGGTTCATAGTTCCCACCCACCCCCCGCCCCCTGCTCCCATTACGTTGAAGACTTTTAACTCATTGTTTATGCCATCTAATGTTGCAGATGGTAAATCTGCTATTAGTGTGATTTTTCTTTCCTTTGTAGGTAATCTTGTTTTTTCTCTCCAGGAGCTTTTACACAATATTTTCTTCGTCATTATTCAGTTTCAGTTTGACTTGTTTAGCTTTAGATTTGTTTTTACTTTTCTTGCTTGGTAATCAGTATGCACTTTATTCTGTGTGCTCACGTCTTCAATTCTGGGAAAATTTTCAAGTTGGCTGCATTTTGGAATCATATGGGAACTTGTAAAAGTATGCTGATGCCTGGTTCCCACCCCCGGAGACTCTAATAAAATAATTGGCCTGGGGTGTGCCCTGAACATGAGGATTTTCATAAATTCCCCAGGCGGTTTTAATGTGCAGCCCAGATTGCCAGTCATTGGTGTAGACGCGTATAAGATGAGGGGAATGTTCGAGGTGAGAGAGAGATCCTAACTTTGGGAACGAAGGGTGAGGGACACATTGAGATACATTTTGGACTAAGTCACCTGAACTTGATGACTTGAGTGTGAAGGGTGAGGAAGAGAAGTGTGACTTAACATTTCTTTCTTGGAAAACTAGGTGGATGGTATTCCCATAAACCAGAGAGGAATGCAGAGAAGCAGGTGAGCGGGTAAAGTTAATGAGTTTGATTGATCAGTTGAGGTGGAGCTATGTCCGGGACATCTGGTAAAGATGCATCATAAGCAATTGGACATTTGAGTCTGGGTTATTAGATGTAAATGAGGGAGCTTGTCGTTGTCATGTGTCCATGATCTTGGAAGCTGTGGAGGTGGATGAGATCCCCAAGGAGCATGTTACAGCAAACGGAGACGAGATCTGAGGCCTACTGGCGTGTTGGCAGAAGAGCTGGTGAAGGAGGTGGAGGGGGTGTGGTCAGAAGTGGGAGGAGAAATAGAAGAGTGATGTGCTTGAAACCAGAGCAGAAGGCACTTTGTGGCAGAGGGGAGCTGGTAGTATGGAGTGCAGTTGGAAGGAATTACTAACCTTAGAGATAAGGGAGGTGTGTCTGATTGTTTTATGTTGAAAAATGCTTTTCCTAACCTATTTTAGCTTAGCATTTAAAATATTTCATTGTATACCAATAGCTTACAAAATATATTTGGGACAAGTCTGATCATATACTAAGTCATATATTACGAGTGAGGGGAGCTGGGGTTAGCTAGAGAACTTTGAGGGAATGGTGGAGATTTGGACAGCCTCTACAGGGACTGACTAGAGACGAAGAAAGAATTTCTAGAACATTTTGAGGCCTTCAAGGACTCAGGTGAGGCTCGAGATGAGATTCTTGCAGTGGAGCCAATCAACATGGATGTGCCATGTCTTGGGGGCTGGAGGGGGCCTCAGTAGCCCAGGAGTTTAGGGCAATTGTGATGGGATAGATTGATTCTCATTGGGAATTTATCGGAAGACGTGGCACAAAGGCTATGTGAAAAATGAGTGGAGGCTCCTAAAGAAAGATCAAGGGATCTTTTATCATGGGATCCAGGCAAACTGGGGAAGAAAGTTGAATCAACAGTGCTGACTTAACAGTGTGAAAGAATGAGGTGAGCTAAAAGGACTGCATGCCCTGAGGTAAAAAACCCTTTTTCACAAGAAGGGTGAAGGCTTGGGGTTTGTAGTCAGGAATTTAGTGGAACATTTCCAGATCGTGAGGTCCAAGGTGTGATCTAAACAGCTTTGTCTACATAGTTCACCAAAGTGGGTGGAGATGCACAGCAGTGGAGTGGAGACCCAAGGCCTGGGTGCCCAGCTGTTAACGGCAGTACTGGTGTTACCTGGAAGGACCTCAGAGGTCAGGTGGAAAGGCTGGTCTTATCTGTAGTCCTCCCAACCATTTGAATGAAATACTTATCCAGATGCCTTGATTGGATTGGGATTTAAATAGAGTCCTTTCTCCCTTTTTTTATTTATTTATTTTTAGGGTTTTTTTGTTTTTTTTGTTTTTTTTTTCATCATCTGAAATTTCACCACAGGTTGTGTAGGAGGATTTCTTTTTCTACTAATCCTATTCAGTCAGAGACATTTCCTCTTTACTTCAGGCCTTTTTTTTTTGGGGGGGGGGATTGTTCTTATTATTTCTTTGTTCTCTGTTTTTCTTCTCTTTCCTTCTCAAATTTCTATATTCAAAAGATCTTTGACCTTTTGTTTCTGTTTTCTATATATCCCTTAGCTTTTCTCTGTTGTGCTATACTCTAGAAGAATTACTTAACTGGATCTTCCAGCTCTGTGTCTGCTCAGCATTCAGCTGTCACTGGGTTTTTAATTTCAGTGATCACACTTTGAATTTCCAAGATCTTTATTTTATTTTATTTTTTGTGGAAGTGTGTCGTCATTCTTGTATTTTCTGGGGATATTAATTATTCTACTTTTTTAAAGTTCTGAACTTTTCAGCCTGTACCAGCCTGTCTGTGGATGTGAGTGCTCCCTTGTTGGCCGTGGGTACACTGCCGTGCTTCTGTGAACTTAGTCCTCACTCTTACCACTTTCATCTGGGGCAGATACTGTGTTGTGTCTGTCCGGTCCAAGATGGGGGAGAAGAAGTGTAGAGTCGGCCAAATGGCTGCTTCCACAAGAGCCTGCTTGAACCCATCAGGTCGGTTGGGTATTTTCATCTCTGAGAGTTAGCTACCTCTGACCAGAATGTCTCTGGTTTCATTTTTAGCAAGTCCCCTCCCTCAGGGTCTTTGAGCTGTCGTTCCTCTCCATCTATCTGCTCTCAATTGTTTTCTTGCTTTCAGGAGTTCCTTATAGTGTCTGGTCCATGGAGGATATGTCTTATTTGGCAGTATAGTTGTGGATTCCTTTTCTTTTTAATTTTTTGTTGTTGTTTCTAGGAATCTAGGATAGGAGAGAGAAGCTACAGCTTAAGTGGTCTGTCTCCCTGATTCAACTTTCTCCACTCCTTTTTTTATACCATGAAATCATGCCATCTGCCTGTTCCTTTGTCTTTATGTTTCAAAAACTCCGTTTAGTTAGGAGCTGAGAAATAGGTTAAGTCAGTGGCTTCTTGTTTGGCCTCAATAAAAATAAAAATTGAGATATTGAGATTATTTTTTCTCTCGAAATACATTTAGTTTGTTGAGTTCATTGTGCCAGGGGGTTAAGTATACTAGTATCTGTTCCTTTATGCCTCCCTTCTTTTTACCACTGATGAAATCTGTGAAGCCTGTCAGCTTTCTTTGTGATTTACAAGACAGACTTTTCCAGGGTACATCAACTGTTCTGAAGACAATGTTGTTAAGTATCAGATTTGGCAGATCAGATAGAGAATGATGTGCCTGGGAAAGAATGGGCTATTGATGAGCCTCGTGTCCAAACTGATTGCTATATATGGGCAATTTTTCCCTTTCACCGTTTCCCTGGCTGCGGACTCGGTGGGGATTCCATGAACAAGGGGCAGTTTTGATTCCAAATCGAAACCGTGCTCTGGTGCAACCGCGTCCTTCTGTTCTGCTTTCATGGCAGGATTTGCAACTGCTAATCTTCCCGTGGCTTCCCGAAGGTGGGCTTTAAAAGTAATGAGCCCTGAGGAAGTATACTGCCATTTAAAAATAATCCTTTTTTATTACTGCTCTGACAACAATAAATTCACTCTGCACTACTGTGTCTCCATACGATTGTTGCGTTTGCAAGATTTGTCTCTTTCTTAGAAAAACACTTTTTAAGGAAACTTGTACAGAATGTGATCATGGACTGATTCATTGTGATGAGCAATTGAGGAGACAAAGGAAAGCAAAAACCCAAGTGCTGAATCTGTTTGTTTTAGAAGAAAAGTTTCTAAAATGCATTCCCTGGGAATTTCTGCCACTGAATGAAACTCATTTCTATTCCCTTTATAGTCATCACATGTCACTCCTAGATCTTCTGGGAATGTCTGCCCAACCAAAGTATGACAGTAGCAGTTCTTTTTTGAAAAAAAACCTTCCTGCGTTTACAAAAGCCTGAGATTTTCCAGCAGGACATTATAGAAAGACAAAGTGCTCCCCCATCATTTTAGGATCAGCTGGGCGCAGCTGCTGTGTGGAGTCTCTGCATATTGGCTTGGGGAGCCCGTAGACTGGCACTCTGAAGATGAAGCTTAAAGATGTTTGTAAAGACAAACCTTTGTGGAATTTCTGTGCCTCACACCTAGTGCGTGTCAGTGTCACGCCTGCCTAAGAGAAAGCAGGTCAGTATACGTTGAAGCACATCTTTCCAGAATGTGTGTGAAATTCATAATAAGGTTGAGTCAGGTTCAGCTTTTTTTTTTCCTCCAGAAAGAATAAATCTGTGCTCCTTAAATGTTTGATAGTATTGGTTCTGGTTCTGGCTCCACCTAAGTGTAACGGGGCTGGGATGTGTAAGGATCTGTAAGAGTGAGAACATGGTGTTAACCCGCTGTCCCTGGAGGACAGAAGAACCAGACGGGTGATCACTGGTAAGTGTCCCCCACGCTTGGTGTAAAGCGTTTTCTGGCACTCTCCGCCCGCTAGTGTGTTTTCCGTCCTAAGTGATTCATAGTGAGCACAACTAGGAGAAAATAAAAGACTTCTTTTGGTGGTAAAATTAAAATTATAGTCTTTAAAATACATAACATATAAACTTAGTATCCAAGTTCTAGAATGGTGGGAAAGAAGGAAGGGCCTCACCTTTGCCTTTTCCTGTCATCTAAAAGAAGAAGTGACCAGGGCTGGGGGGTGGGGGCAGCGCCTGGGTGGCTCAGTTGGCTCAGCACCTGCCTTCAGCTCAGGTCGCGATCCCAGGATCCCGGAATCGAGTCCTGCATCGGGCTCCCTGCTCAGTGGCGAGTCTGCTTCTCCCTCTCCCCCTGCCCCTCTCCCCCCCAACTCTCTGCTCTCTCTCTCAAATAAATAAATAAAATCTAAAAAAGAAGAAGAAGAAGTGAGGGGAAGGAAATGAATCAGGTGTTTGCATTGTGCCTCCTGTGACCATCCCTACCACGCCCTTCCAGATACGGACTGTGTTAAACCTGCCAACGTCCGTGTTCTTCTGAAAGGCCGAGCAGGGTTTCAAACTCTGGTCTGACTTGGCTCTAGGACCAAGGATCCTCCTCCTCACCACAGGGCGCTGGCCCTGCCAGGCCCTGCCAGGCCCTACAAGTGGTTTCCCATAAGTAGTTCCAACAGATTTCTCTGGCCATCCCTTAGAGTGAGTGACTTGGAGGCATTTCTGACTCGGATGCAGCCTCCGTTTCACAGAAGCAGCTTATGGTTAATCCGCTACTCCACTCTGGAACCTGGCTTATTTTAGAAAGCTAATGTAAGTATTCTGAGAGAGCCTAACGGCTTCAGCTCTCCATGAATGCCTAGACATGGACCTTGAACCTCTCTTGATAATAGATGTTCTACCGCAGCCGCCTCAGGCGCAGTCCCATGTGAAAGTCTGACAGACGAGAAAGGGGATACAATTTTTTTAACAGGTTTTGACTTCTGACCTTTTAAAAAGTTCAGTCTGGGAGACGGCTGTGTGAATTATTAATGCTGGGTGGTATTGTTTTTGATGTGCCCCATAATACATGAGTCCTGGCCTTGGGGCATCTGTGCAAATGCGGGGGGCGGGGTTGTATAGACGGATGTTCTGTAAGAGTAAGAACATGGTGTTAACCCGCTGGCCAGGAAAGGCCTCTGAAGGGTGGGGACACAGGTACTGATGAGGTGTGAAGGAAGGGTCAAACTCAGCTCGAGGAGGGGAGGGCATTTCTTGGTGGCGTGGGATGGACAGGAAAACAACAGGGGCAGACAGGTGAATGTACTCTGGAGAATCCAAAGTCAAGTCTGGAAGTAGTGAAGATGGCAGGTAGAGGAAGTGGTGGGAGGTAGGACGTCAAACATGGGGACTGACTTCTCTTTGAGGGTTTAATGACTCCCATAAAGCCTGCAAGCCTGGCATGCTTCTTAGGAAGAGTCCACAGCTGCCTGTGGGGGTTATTGCAGAAGGCTTACAAGTTGAGACTGCCCCATCTGCCACAGTTCATAGCATCCCCATTATTTATCAAGTCACCATCATGATCAGACTTTTCTTGAAAAAGAATGTTCTGAGGCTAATTCAGGTATGATCCTGAGGTTTGGTAGAGTGAATCAGGGAAAGAGGCAGCCTTGGAATCCGACAAACCCAGGCTTGAACGCCGCATGAGTTCCTTATAGACTGGGACCCGGGGCTAGTCCCCCAAGCTTTCTAAACCTCAGTTTCCTCGTCTATGAAATGGAGATACACTATCATCTTCTTTTGAGGCCTCTGAACATCAAATGCAATAATATGTAATGTAAACAGGCATCCAGTTAAATATTTGTTCCTCTCCTTTTTCTTCTTGTTCCCACTTCAAAGTATGGGTACTGAGCCAGCACGTCAGCATTTCCTTGGCATTAAGATACTCTCCTAATGTTTCTGTCAAAATGCAATCATACACAAATCCACTATGCCAACCAACCACCATCCACAGACTCACTTGGCAGCTTCCTTTCAGGGACCAGGTTCCTAAGGAAGTAGGGCAGGGAAGTGGCTCGTTGTGATAATACTGAGTAATTGATTGTTGGGCTGGAGCCTTGGCCAGGTTAGGCTGGGGAGTGTCATCCACGGAGAGAAGCTCAGAGAAGGTGTCACAGGACGGCATGAGGCCACCAGCAGGAAGGAAGGATGTGGGAAATAGGAGATAGGTTTTGTCAGCATCTTATTTTTGCCTAGGGATGATGGCTCTGTCCTCATACTTTTCAGTGTCACCACTGTGAGACTGCAGTTTCCCCAAGAAGGAGTTACATTTTAATTAGCCATAGGTACCCGATTTCTGATATATTAGTCCTTTTCCCCGGGCCTCCTTGTTTCCAGTTTTTTGCTCATGTCCGCCACTTGCTACTCCTTTTATGTGTATCAGAAGGAACCCACCAAGCAGCCTGGAAATCCTATTACCAGACCTCCAGATATTAATTGTCGAGTTCTCCCCCACGGTTACACAAGTGCTGAAAAAATGGTTCTCTTTCAACAGTGTCTTATCAAAACGCCAGGCACAGTTTGTTTTTGACATTTGCTGCTACTGTTAAATAATAGTCTTGCTTCTGTCATAGCTAATGTTGACTTGAAGGCATTTGGAGGGCATTTCTCAACTCCAGCCTTAACAGTGAGACCTGGGTCTTGACAGATATATTTTTTTATTTTTATTTTTTTTGCTTGCCCAAGGCAACTGAATGTAAGGGTTGCAACCTTTGCTTTTCCAACCTCAAGAAAATTTCAAATGGGCACGCACCAGTTGAAACTTTAGATGAATCGTGTGCATGCTCTTGCACTCAAACATAAATACACACACACACACACACACACACACACACACACACAAGCTGGAGTTCTTGAAGTTTTGCCATCCTAGGAGTGACGTTTGAATCCATTAAATAGTACCTCATTTTAAGGCCTCTTAAATCCTGGCTGTTCTGCCTTGGTAAACCTTTATCTGTTAGAATGTCATACTTAATTACAGGTCTCTTTAAAATCAATAAGCAGTTTTATTGTTTCTGTATTTGTAATGGCGCGAGCCCTTGAGCACTGCCCAGCTAACAGCATGCACCGCGTGCCATCTGTCAGAGGGAATCTGGGCTCTTAACACATAGCACTTTCTTCTCTGGCTATGTCCATTAGAAATTTAATTTATGCTCTCTTCCCCACTTCTGTGAGAAAGCATCTCTTGCATTTTACCCCGAATGTCTTCTAGACAAATGTGTAGAGACCTTCTAAGGGCATTGCAATTTCTGAAATGTTCACCATTTGTGAGATAATAGAGGGGAGACTAAAACAAAAAAAATTGGGCAGAGCAAGTGAAAATTGTACAAGAATTCTGTGGAATTGCGTGGGAGTTGGCACTGATTGTATGTGAAGAGGCCAAGTAATGCACAGTTGGTTTCAGAGTAAATACCAAAGGAATGGTTAATTAGACTGTTCTGTTTTGCAGTTTCAGAAAAATAGAAGTATACCAATCATTAGCATTTTCAATAAGTAAGGCAGCTTGGGTCTGGAGCTGTTATGTGGAACAGTAGACCGTAAGCCCAATGGGGAGGTGTCCGTCATGCCCTGTGGCACACCTTTTCTTTGACGACCCCTATGTCACAAAATGCATCCTCAAATTTTGAGAAATAACTTTTAGAGATTTCTAAAATTACAGATGCTGAGCCTGTGAATTATCGTACCATTATATCACCTCACTCTTTCTTTTTATCCTGATGCTGATATTTGTCTGGGAGACTAGGTTTAAATGGCAGCAGTTTTTCCTCTGAAAAGAATATGGACTCATTGGAAATCAGGGTGTAATTATCACATGATGATTCATAGGCATCACGTGGCCACCGAACTGAATTCTAAGATGCACAGAGAAGAGTGGTATAGCCAGAGGGGACCCTAACATTCATCTAGGACAAATACAATTAGGACGGTCTGGTCTTGGCATTTTGCACACACAGAAGCACAACTCACATCGCTTAAGTGCTTGTCCCAGGTCACATGGCCAGCTAGTAGCAGAAGGAGACATTTCAGTAGCGTTAAGAGGGCAGTAACATTTCAATTAATGAAAAGCGTAGATTTGATTTTATAACTCTGGCAGATTTATGGCGGTGTTGACAACTGGTAGGAAATGGGCATTCGTGAGTTGTGAATGTTTTTATTATGAAGGGCAAGTATTTGTTACCTTAAGTAATAGTTGGTAAATGAGACCGAGTATCAGTTATATGCTTTACATTTACCACCTCATTTACTCCATTAAAGCTATGAGGTCAGTATTAATATCTATAAAGATGTAAGATCAGTCCTTTATATGTGAAGCAATGGAGGCCTACAGAGGTCATAATCTGCCAGTGTCACACAAGTAGACTCTACGGCCGAGACAGAGCCCAAGCGCTCATTCTTCTCAGGATGCCTCTGGGCTGCTTGTGATGTCAACACAGGTGTATGTATGTTGGTGGAGAATGAAATGTTAGACGTGGAACTTAAACATGTATATGAAAGTCATGTCCTTGCCCTTCCTAAACAAATTTAAATTTTAATTGGAATAATGAACAACGTCACTGGTACAATTCTTGCCTAAGAAATGATTTCTGAGCCTGAGATTTGTAATTTTTTGATGAAATAAGTTAGAGGTCTTGAAAGAAGATGTGTGGGAAAAGATTATATGAATCATGACATATTAAAGTGGAGATATTTTTAAATCAAAGAATTAAGTTAAATATTCTCATAATGAAGAAATAGGATATAATGCACTTCTTACCAGATACATTTTCATTTATGACTTAAATCTGAGCTTCCAAGCTACTCTGTTGTCTTCAATTTTAAAATTAAAGTTGGCATATTGAAAACATTTTCGAAGTAGTTGGCACATCCACAAGAGAATAATGACAAGATGGACCTGTCATTTTCTAAATTTCCATTAGACTTGCATAATGAAAAAGCATCACAAGCATTATTTGTGAAGTTGGAAGTGATTTCTGCATGTTATCCCCTATATTTTGACATTCATGACCTTAATGAAGACAGGGAAAAAAATATGATTAGGCCTATTTTCAGATCAAGGACTCTAATTTTACTATAAATTCAAGAAGGTAATTACTTCCTCTCCCTCTGCCCCACCTTTAGCTCTGCAAAGGATAGCCCTACATACCACTTTAAACTACTCCTTCCTGAGCATGCCCTTCCTAACTAAGCCAATGAAGAAACTAGAACTGCAAGGTCATGGTGATAAATGGGGTTGGCTGGGTGGGGATCCAGGGCTGATGGCTGTATCAGTTGGGACTTTGGGGGTTATGCTTGACAGAATACCTGATCCAAAATGACTTAGGCAAGCAAGAAAGTTACTGGCTCATGAAACTGGCTTCACACATAATTGGGATTCAGGTTTCCAAAATTGGCATCAGGATGTAGCTGCTTCTGTCCCTTTGGTCTACTGCTGTGTCGCCGTTAGCCTTGGGCTTCCTAGAGGCAGGATGGTGTTAGCAGCGCCAGCCTCGTGTCCTCTCCCACTCACAAACCATCTCTCAGAAACCTCGGCGAAGGTCTCAATGTATCTTGTTGGGTCTGGTCGAGTCAAGCGTCCACTGCCAGACCAACTCCCAAGGCTGGTTCTCCACAGAAAAAATGGGACATGATGATAAAAATAAGGTAAATGTAAAAAAATAAAAACAAAACCCAAAGTACCAACAACAACCAGAAACAAAAACAAGTGTCCTGTATCAGAGCCATAAAGTCATAATGAAACAGAAGCTGGAAAAGCAAGAGAAAGGAGCCAGTTGCCGAGAGAAACAGACAGTAGGATATGAGAAAAGAGAAGAGAGGAAAACCATTTGCTATCTATCTTTCTACTCCTCGTGAGACCTACATGTTCCTTCCAATAAACTCTTTAAAAAGGATTTAAATTGGTTTTCCGTTCTTTGTAACTAAGTGAGCATGGCTAAGATAGTTTGCTACTCTTCCCTTCACTGATTAAGGCTGGATTCCAGGTAATACATAACCTATAGGTGCCCGGCAGATAACTCGTGTCCTTCATGGGAAGAGAAGACCGCCCACCAAACAGATTATCCAGATTCCTGGAAGTCATCAGATGTATGGTTTGAACTAAATGAACTTGGAGCCCCCCATGAAACCTGAAGTTCTGAGGTGCTCAGAAAACACCTACACTCAGTTTCATGCAAAACTCACCTTTTCCAACCCCTTTCCCCCTTTTGCCAGATACATTTTAATTTATTACTTAAATTTGAAGCACGGGAGAAAGTTCCCAGCTCAACTTTCTTACTTGGCTCAACAGAGGAGACTCCTGATAATCCATGTGTCAAAGCATGAATTGGCCACACTTCCTTTTAAATAGGATGTTCTTTTGCAAACAAGAACGCTTAGGTCAGTGAGGCTGGAGACCCCCACCGAAGCGATTCCCTAGAATCTGAGCCAGACCACAACTCAACAATTTCAGTCTCTCGTTTGAAAGGAAAACGAGGCAAACTGAGAAAAGAGAGTCTAGAACCTCTCCCAAGGAATCCATCCTACATTTTTAGCCATTCTCCTCTTCATTTGGCATCTACCAAATGTGAGGTTACAAGGCTTGAGAGATTGATTTGCACTTGAGGATGAGAGGAATGCATTTTATTCAGTTTCTGCTGCAAGCCCCAAAGCAGGCAGGTTGTGGGACTACCTTTGGACAAATCTTTTCATGATGTCATGATTCAAGAGAAAGATCACAGTTTCCCAGAGATTCTGTGCTAGTAGAGGACAGGTTTTCAGGGCTGCTTGTCCATCCCATCTTGCTGACTCACCATGAATGGATCCAGGTGGAACACCACCAGCTCCAGCATCAGAATCAGGTTCCCTAGCCTGTCTCTAGAAGCCTCTGTGGAGTTGTACAGGGATACCACCTGTAGTCATGTGGCTCAGGTCCCTGTCATATTCAGCTAAACAACTTTGATTTTTGGCAAGCCAAATAATTCCACTAGTATAGGATGTCTTCACACTTTCAGAATGAAATTGTCTTATTTTGCCAAACCATTATGTCCTCTTAGTAAAGTTGATACACTGGGTCAGTCTCCCCTCCCCACATGTCCTAAACCCCTTTCTCTCTTCATAATTACTGGAATACCTATGGAATGGAGCAAAACAAAACAAACAAATTTTGCCCTCCGAAGCCAAACTATGTAGGGAAATGTTAGGTCACTCTTGGCAACTGAGAGCTGAACTTGAAGATAATACAAGAAACTCATCATTTCTGTGTTGTTTTTTAATGATCCTCCTCTCCCCCATCGGTTGATTAGTGTGTCTTTCCATGGGCTGTCTTCAGTTCTTGTCCTGGGAAAGTGCCTGTTTCCAAGCCTCACACCCACAACCTATAAATGAAGAAGGAAGGTCATGTGCACGGGAGTTGCAGAGTACAAGAGATATCTATCAAAAACACAAGTCCTCTCACCTAGAGCCTTTATCCCTTGTAGAACCTTAGTTTTTTGTTATTTTATATATCCTAATCATATTAAAAGTGATTTTATTTTACACTGAATTATTTGTTCAGAGATCAAAAGTATACATCATTCAGGTAGCATTTGATTGAAAACCTCTTTCTTTGCATCTGCTGTGGTCTTAGCTCTGCAGTGCTATGATGTGAGGCAGGCACGAGTTGCTGTCAAAGGATTAGTCCATATCATCCAGCAAATTACACCCTCTTTCTAGGACAAAATACTGCTTCTGTGCACATGAGGGTTAGTGCTGTATGGTGGGAAGGTTCTGGATCAAGGTCCAAACCTCACAGATCTAGCTTTAGCTCTGCTAGTAGTTTGTCGGCTGACACAACAACTTTGAGTCTGTTTCCTCACCGATAGAATGAAGCCACTGGATGGGCTGGTCTCTGAAAGAGGCAACAGAGCAGAGTGACTAACGTTGGGGTCCTGGCTCTGCGCTCACTCATGGATTCAACTTGAGGAAGTTATTTTACCTCCCCCCGCCTTGCTGTTGTTGTTGAATCTATAAAATGGGGATGCCATGAGATGATGTGAGGATTAAACAGCCTCAGACATACAGAGTGCCTAGAAGAGAGCTTGGCTCAGAGTCAGTGCTCAAATGGTATTATCAGGAACATCACCAACTAAAATCCCTCCAAGCCATCAATAGGACCTTGTCCTACCCACCATAGAAATGTAAAAGAGGACTCAATTTTTTTAACTTGATGTGGGGAGAAAAAAAATCCATTTATGAAAAAATTAGGAGGGGTGCCTGGGTGGCTTAGTTCGTTAAGTGTCCAAGTCTTTTTTTAAAATATTTTATTTATTTACTTATTTAGAGAGAGAACATGAACAGAGGGAGGGGGAGAGAATCCACTGAGCATGGAGCTGGTGGTGGGGCCCGATCTCATGACCCTGAGATCATGACCTGAGCTGAAATCAAGAGTTGGACGCTTAACTCCAGGTGCCCCATGTGTCGGACTCGATCTTGGGTCAGGTCTTGATCTCATGGTCGTGAGTTTGAGCCCTGCGTGGGGCTCCACGCTGGGCAGGGAGCCTACTCAAAAAAAAAAATTGGAAACAATACAAAAGTATCTGATTAAATGAAAGATAGATTCTCCTGTCAAGTAGTATCAATAAAAGTTAGAAAATACAGACCTTGGTCAATCTTGGGGGGCCCTTTTCTTTATGGCAAGAGTGATTTTATCTTCTCCCCTCTGGCAACCATCAGCTTCTCTGTATTTATGGATCTGTTGCTGTTTTTGTTTGTTTGTTCATTTGTTTCGTTTTTAAGATTCCACATATAAGTGAAATCATATGGTATTTACCTCTCTCTGTCTGATTTATTTTACCTAGTATCATAACCTCTAGCTCCATCCATGTTATTGCAAATGGCAAGATCTCATTCTTTTTTATGGCTAATATTCTATTATATATGTGTGTGTATATGTTAGATATACACACACACTACATACAAATATCACATCTTTATTCATTCATCTGTCAGTGGACACTTGGGCTGCTTCCATATCTTGGCTTTTGTAAATAACACTGCAGTAAACGTAGGGGTGCATATATCTTTTCAAATTAGTGTTTGGCAAGAATGATTTTTGGGTGGAGATGATCTAACAGACATCTCCAACAGACCTTATGATTTTTTCGTACCCACTCTTCCCCTGGAACTGGCTCCTCCCCAGGCTTTCCACATCTCAGGAAGAGCAACATTCTCTCAGATCAGTTGGACTAAAAATGAATAAGGATACAAAAGACTTAAGTAACAGAATCATAAAGGTGGATGTGATCAATATATATCAAACTATGTGCCCTGAAGGTAGAGAACATATTTTTGCTTTGTGTATCTGTGGAATGGCTATACTAATTGGCCATACCACTGATCACCACAAATGAAATCACAATAAGTTTCAAAAAGCAGAGGTAATGTGGACGTTTTCTATTCACAATGCAGTAAAATTTAAAATTGATAAAAAATCAGAATTTTAAGAAAGTTGTCATTTAAACAACTTTTGAGTTAAAGGAAAAGTACAGATGCAAGCTGCAGAATTTCTAAAAGCCAGTGATAATGAAAATACTACTACTTATTAGATTTTGAATCTAAATGATTGAACTAAAGCAGCACACATGGGAGATGTCATAGCCTATAAAAGGAATATTTATTTAAATATAAAAGGGATGAAATAGAAGGAATTAAGAATCAACTCAAAAAAGTTAGGAAAAAAAGGACAACAAAATAAACCAGAGGAAAGCAGAAGAATTAAAATAAGAAGAATTCATGAGGTAGATAATGGGGGAAAACAAAGTGAGTAAGTGAATACCTGGATCATTGGGGCAAAATCAGTAAAACAGATAAGCCTTCTCAGACATCAAGGAAGAAAGAACAAAGGCAAAACAAACAAACAAAAACGACAAGAAGAAAAAATGCAGAAAGCAAGGAAATTTTAAAAACAATTTTATGCAAATTTATCTAAATTTGCAAATTTGAAAGAAGTGGATACTTTTCCAGGAGAATATAATTTACTGAAACCAACTCCAGAACGCCTAAATAAGCCAATTTTCATAGAAAATGCTAGGTAGTATTATAAAGGAGTTAATATTTAAAAAGCACCAGAGCTAGAAGTTTCCTGGGCAAATTTAGCCAAACATTTAAAGGATGGATGGTTCCAACACCATTTAAATTGTTCCAGAGCAGAGATAAAGAAGGGCAACTTTTTTTTAACCCTGCTAGGATAACATCAGTAACAAAGGCTGTAGAAAAAAAAAAAAAAGAAACAATAAATGAATCTCATACATGAATATTTATGCATAAATCCTAAATAAAATATTAGCAATCAGAATGCAGCAGCATACAAAAAGAATAATTCTTCACGACCAAGTGCAGCTTATTCTAAAAATGCAAGGACAGTTCATCAAAATAAATCTAAGGAGAAAAATCATATCATCATTTCTATAGATGCTGAAGATGCATTTTTGAGAATCCAAACTCACATAAATAACCCTGGGAGGACAGATCAGAAATTGTTGAAACCAGTGACTCATGGGGCAGAGAACAGGGGTACAGAATGGGGCAGATATAAGCATGAGTCGGGGACCAGGTTCTCAATGTATATCTTTTTATATCATTTTCATTTTTGGACTATGGGATCCTTTTACCTGTTCAAAAAGTAAAATTCTCGATGGATGTCAGATATTATTATCTAGCTACCATTGTATTCCGTGCCAGGAACTTTGAACTGTGTTCTTGTTGAAAAATTAAGCTTCAAGTGAATTACAGACAAGAGCAACACTATGTGTTGGGTCGGAGTTAACTAAATAAAAACCAAATGTGCTGGTTACCTCCCTTCTAGAAAGAAGAGCTCTCTTTGCTCCATCTTGACCACAGGGTGGAGGCTAGCCCTGGACTAACCTGAACCAGAGACTGATACACGAGAGCTGCTGACCCGCATCTGCAACAAGTCGGCCATCCACATCCGGGTCTTCAGGGTTACACCCAAGTAATGGAAATGAGGATGGCCACCTTATCCACCCACCCCCACATAAGTAGGCTCAGATGTGGCCCTTCTTGTACTGCGTACAGTCATGGACCCCCTACCAGAGCCGCGTAAGGAAAAGCCTGTCCCCTCATAGCCCAGGGGACTCTGAATTGAGAGGGAGAGTATTGTCTCTTGTTGGGCCCAAGCAGTGGGTCTTCCTGAGTCTTTGTGGTCTGTAACCATTGTCCTAGACAATAAAAACTACCAAGTAGTGTTATAAACAACAACAACAACAACAAAAAACACACACACAAACAACACAGCACAAACAACCCACTTATGGACTTTGATAAATCATGTATTATGTCCCAAGCCCACAATGCTGATGTGACTTCGTCATTTGATATGGGAGGAAAACAAAACTGGAAGTGATACCCTCCAGTCATGGTGGCAGAGCTCTGGCCTCCAATACGTCTTCCTCAAAAACAAACTGTGAAGTGGTTAAACGGGCAGTGTCGGCCAGGACTACTTGAAGGGTCCTGACATTGTCCTTAGACACCGACTCCACTGCGTTTATTGGGGACCTGCCCTGTGCCAGCTTCAGGGACACAGAACTCAACGTCTCCCCACTCGCCTCCAGAGGGCTCAGACTGGAGAGGGACACGTGAGCTGGGGCCACCTGTTAGTGCCCGCTTCTCCAGACGCGAGCAACAGGTACAGAGCCCCCCGGAAAGCTCCACCACCCAGCCAGGGCCTCCGGGCCAGGCAAGGCTGCCCAAGTTTTCAGGGGTGAGTTGGAGTTTGCAAGACGCAGAGGTGCCAAGGAGTGGTGAAAGCCACACTTCTGCCCAAAAGGCCCTCCGTCTGCTCTGCGGACCACTCTCATCGCTCAAGTCGCCCCCACAGAGGCAGTCCGGGCAAGGGCACCCTCTGTTCCTCTCCGTCTCATGCTGGTGCGGTTGATTATGTTTGCCACTGTATCCCTAGGACCTAGCCCAATGCTTGGCATTCCATGGGTGCTTAGTAAATACTTGGCAAGTGAGCAAAGGGTTTGTAAGCTGTGTTCCTCAAAGAAAACTGGCCAGGAATGTTTGCATCGTGTGTTCCATTTCTTTATTTTTTAAAAATTCATTTGAGAGAGAGAGAGAGCAGGAGTGGGGTGAGGGGCAGAGAGAGAAGCAGACTCCCCACTGAGCAGGGAGCCCGATGCGGGGCTCGATGCGGGGCTCAATGCGGGGCTCGATCCCAGGACCTGGAGATCATGACCTGAGCTGAAGGCAGGCACTTAACTGACTGAGCCACCCATTTCTTTGCGTAAACCTCTATGACAAACACGAAAACCCATTCAGGTGCTTGTTCTTTTCTGAAAGAGCCTGTCGGGACTGACTGACTGAGGGCCCGGTAACAGCTTGTTAATACTGGGCTAGGGAACAGTAATCCCCTGACCTGGGTCCACTTAACCCTGTTCCCTGTGTTCTGCCCCCTTCCCTCTACTTCCAGCGCACAGCTCCTCTCTCCCCAGGAATCCTAGCAAGGAAATCACGTCTTTTAGATGCAAATACATTTTAAAGGGCTGCCTAAAGCCTGTGCCCCCCTTGGTGGGTAGTACACCGACATCCCGCTGCTACTTATTGTTTATTGTGTGATCCTCAGCTGCTCACTTCAAGACTTAGTTTCTCCCTCTGTAAAAGAGAAATGTCACTCCTACTCTGTTTATTGGCCATGTTTGTGAAACTCCCAACGGAACACCTGGAACATAACAGATGCTCAATAAACAGGAGCTGAGAACAGTTGCTATCATTATTGGTGACGGCAACGGTGGGTTTATTGTTTTATTTACCAGTCCCAGCACATTACAAATACCCATCAGCAGAGCCTGCTCCTTATCCTATTACGCGCGCGTGTGCAGGGAACAGTGACGAGAAGACGAAGATATTGAGAAAGTCATTAAACAGTTCTACGTGAGTGGGGCAGCAAAGTGTGAAATCTTGGCAAAGGGAGACTGGGGACAAATAAGACTGAAAATAAGGCCTTTTCGAACCACAGGGACAAACACGGTCTTTAGATACACCGAAGCCTGGGTTTAAGTACCCAGAACTCCATCGAAATAGATTCTTGGTGTCTGACCTAACTCCTTTGCCCTTCAACTTGCCTGGACCCTTGGGCAGATGCTCGCTTCTTTCCCTCCTTCCCCTCAGCTCACTCTTGGTCTGTCACCTCCGGGCTCGGCTTCCTGTGCCCTTCACGGGTCTTCCTCCTCAGGTGCTGGTGCGTGCTGCCCTGACCCACCCTGTCATGCAGGCCAGGACCCCATAGTTGCTTTCAATTTCTCTTCTGCTTTCTCTGTCATCGTTTGTTTGCTGTATGTGAACAGTCCTCACACTTTCCGTCCCCTCTGGCACATTCCACGTGCAGTCACCAGGGATGGACCTCTGTGGTGGCCCCCCAACTGCCTCTCCGCCCTCAGCAGTCGCCCACACCCACCACTCCCAGTTAGCCCTTCACAATGTAGTCAGAACGAGCCTTCCAATGCAGTCGCTGCTGCCCTCAGAGGACAGTCCGTCTCCTTAGCATGGCACCCGAGGCCTTCAGGACCCGCTCCTGCCCACCTCTCCACACCTGTCCCCGCCCACACTGAAGGGCAGAAGCTCTGCTCTCACCCAGCCCTCAGGGTCTTCAATCGGACGCTCCTCTTGCCAGGCACACCTTTCCCCACCTCCTCACCAGAACTCAGCTCAGGGACCATCTCCTCCAAGAAGCCTTTGCGGACTGTCGCCTGTCCTCACTCAACTTAATTCACAGTATTGACATCGTAGTATGGTTGCCTCTCAGCTGTCCATCTCCCTGTAGGGGACGGTGGTGAAGAGTGGGTCATCTGGAGCCAACCCACCTGGGTTCACATCCGGGCGCTCCCACCTATCAGCTGTGGGGCCTTGCACAAGTTTTCACACACCCCTCCACACACACACACACACACACACACACACACATCCCGTGCTTTAGCCTCCCACCCGCAAACTGAGAGGGACCACGGCACCTGCTTCTCAGGTTGTCGTGAGGGTAAAAACAATTGATACACATAGAGTGCTGGGAGTGGAGGTGGCACATTATAAGCCCTGCATGAGCGTGAATTATTATTATTAGATCACCTTGAGGGCAGGGCTCTGTTTTATTCACCTGCTGAGCCCCCGGCACTGAATTCATAAATAGTAATAGCACTAACATTGATGAGCAGAACAACGGGTGTTTGTAGAGATAGCCCTGCATACAGCCTAGAAAATGTCTACACATACCCCATCTCATTTAGTCCTCAGCACCCTGCTGTCAGATGCCTAACGACTAGCCCCATTTCACAGGTGAAGGGACTAAGGCACAGAGAGTACTGGATCAGTCCAATCGGTTGGAGGAGCAAACAGTATGGATGGTATTCAAACTGGCCATTCTGACATCAGTACGCATGCGTTTGGAATTTGGGGACTTCAGTCGCTGAGACTGGGTCAACATCTTCTCCTTGTCCAGATTTTGTCTGGCAAACTCCTGCTTGTACTCAACTCCCAGCTTCAAAGTCACTGCCCCCGGGGAGCCTCTCTGGCCCTTCCAGGACCCCTGGACTCTGCAGTCGATGCCGCCACGTGGCATTTCTCTCTGTCTTTCTCCCTTTTTCTGATATCTCCTCTACTCTGTGAGCTCTCTAGAGGCGAGGGCCACTCATGATCCATCTCAGTATCTCCCAGGCCTAGCACAGCGCTGGCAGGTGAAGGACGGGACCCAAACTGAGCAAACTGTGGTTCCTTTGGCAGGTGATGGGCTCACGGAGTGGCAGGTGACATGGGCCATCAGCAGAGGAGTGCTGTGTGGGCAGGCGATGGCCAGGCCTCCTGGCTCCTGCCTGGTCCCACCGTTGAAGTTCCTGGGCATTGTTCCCACCTCTTCCCCGGGACTCTCAACCCTTCCCCACGGGGGCCACAATAGCACCTCTGCTGGAAGGCACAGCACCTCCCTCCAGCTTTCCAGCACCCATCCCGACCTCCATCTCCAAACCAAGATCCTCAGAGTCGGGGGTGGTTTCGCTGTAGGGAGCCAGGAGTGGCTGCAAGTGTAGTGACTCCATCCCCCAGCTTGACAAAAGGGGGGAAAAAAAAGAGAGAGAAAGGCTAAAGGCTGCCAACCACTTTTTGAGCCTTCATGATAAGTGTATACCCCGAAACTCTATGGTATGGATTGATATAAGGCAAGAACAGTGCCCTGTATTCAAAATACCCATATCTTCTCCTCAAAGTCTGGCCCTCCACAGAATACAGGTCTCATTGACCTCAGCCAGGAGCTGCTCACCCCGTCCAGTCGTGAGGAAAATGTGTGGCAAGGCTCTGGACCATGAACAAGGCACCGGCTCTTTCTGAAATGGTCAGAGCCCGTTAGCAATGGATACTGCGGTGAAGAGTTCAGTTTTCAGGGCTAACCACTGTGGAAGGACAGATGATTTTAAGCAGGTTGGGAAGTTTATTCGCTAACCTTTCGAGCCTTGACTGGCCCGCCAAAGTTGTCCACATTGCTGAGCTCTGCCTTGAATTCTTTCTATGTGTTCCCACATCTTTGAGAAACTCCTCGAGATTCAGATCTTGAGTTGTGTTGGTTCAGGTCCTCTAAGAAGCAGACACCAACACAGTGTTACACAGGCATGAAAGAGATTTATTGGTGGGGGGGGAGTGGAGAATGCCTGTGAAGGAAGAAAAGGTAGGAAGGTAGAGTCTTCAGACAGACATACAGGTCTGACAGCTCTGAAACAAGATAGGAGGAAGGGAGAGTGGGCAGGAGGAGTGTTGGGCCGCAGGGCCGTCCTCCGAAAGTCTCAACCAGACCAATGAGGAATCCTCAAGCCAAAGGTGTTTTGAGACTCCCGTGTCTGTAGGAACGGGCCTGCCTGAACGCCCCGGCTATGTTCAGCCTTTGGCTGGGAGCAGCCCAGGGGAATTGTGGCAGGAACACGAGGGTGAATCAGAAGGGCGGCAGCTGGAGCTGTCAGTCAATTACGTTTCCCAGAGCTGGAGATCTGGGCACGGTTTCTTCCCCACCACCCCCCTGGGTGGGGACATCTGATGATCTCTCCCAGATCGTCAAAAGCCTCTTAGCCACTGGTCAGCTTTTTGTGTTGGGCACATGGATCCAACCTTCTTATCCCATCCGGGATCTCCCACTCCAAATAAGGAGGGTTGACAGGATCTTGAAGTCCAAAAATGATAAATATCCAGCATAAAAAGAACTTTGTGAAAGGTGTTGTAATTCTTCCCATAGGAAAAAAAAAAAAAAGTTTCTTAGCCAAAAGAGTTCAGAAAACACCTGTTTTTAAACAGTGTTAAACAGATTTCCAGGATTTCTTACAGCTGTTACCAGGCTGATATATATCTTGAGTTTTCAAGGGAACAAAATAGCGTGTAGAGTTTGTCAAATTTATATGACCATCGACTGCCCCTCCACCCCCAAATTTTATGATATTTTTTAGAGTGTCTTATGAGACATGCTCTTGGAAATGCTGAACATACTGTATATCTCCTGTGTATCCCTCCAGAGCCACTCCCCAGCCTTCCCTACCCTGCTCTGTGCCCACGAGGCTGACCTTCCTGGACAGCGGCCCTCCCTTGCCCTTTGTCAAGCTTGTCCAAAGTAGAACTTTGGGATGATGGAAATACTCTTCATCTGTGCTGTCCTGTAGGAGAGCCATTAGCCATAATGGCTGTTGAGCACTTGAACTGTGGCTAATAGGACAAAGGACCCGAATTTTAAATTTTAATTAGTTTAAATAGCTACATATGCCTAGTGGCTCCTGTCCTAGACAGCAGGGTTCTAGATTTTGGCTTGGGTTTGACCAATAAGAAGCACCAGCGGGAGACGCGGGGGTAGAAGGAGAATAAAAAAGTTATTGATTTCCCTGGCCCCCTCCTGGTGCGGGTTGGCTGAATCTTCTATCAAAAGCTTCAGCTCTGGTCAGACAGCCCTTTATTCTAACACCAGTTCCAGTGTGTGTGGGTTTTTTCCCCCACACAAAGCAATTCTCCAACAATTCAGCTGAATTCTGACTATTTCCTGGAGATAGCGTTGGATCCCCCGGGTTAAGGGCACAGTCCTATGAGACTGTCCTCTCCTCCTGCTTCAGATGCTAACTCAAAGTTCAAGCTGTGACCTGCGCTTCTTACCCATCGGCTCTAGACCAGAGGTTCCAACAACCTCCTCTTTGGGTTTGATTAATTTGTAGAACTGCTCACTCAGAGAAACTCAGAGAAACATTTTACTGACTAGATTAAAGTTATTATAAGTGATATGATTCAGGAACAGCCAGATGGAAGAGATGCATAGAGTGAGGTGTGAAGAGAAAGGGGTGTGAAGTTTCCATGCTCTCCCAGCACCTCCCACAAATTCACCTCCCTGAAAGCTCTCCACACCTGTCCGCTTAGGTTTTTGTGGAGGCTTCGTTACATAAGCATGATTGATTAAAAAATTGGCCATTGGCAACCAACCTCCAGGTGCTTTCCCCCCCACACACAAAGGTCAGTGGGCTGGGACTGAACGTTCCAACCTTCTAACCACATGGTTGGTTCTCCCGGCAACCAGCCCCTCATCCTCAAGAGCTTTCCAAAAGTCACCTCAATAGCTTAACTCAGATGTGGTTGGAAGGGCTGGAAGGGGTTTGTTGTGACTCTCAGGACATCTTTACTGCTCTTATCACTCGGGAAATTCCAGGGTTTTAGGAGTTGTGTGCCTGGAGCACTGATGTAAAACTGGTGGGTTTTAATTCTGAAAAATATGTATCATGTAGTAATAGTGAAAAAGTCAGAAAACATTTATGATGAGGATGAAAAATCCTTGCCCCAAACACTCCTTGCCCGTCCACCTGAGACACAGAGGCAAGAACCTCAAAACCCTTTCTGGTTTTACTTTGAATGATTTCTTCCAATACCTCAAAATAATATGCGAAGGCCACTATTAGGGCTCTATTAGGGCTCAATGGACTGGAGACATCATCGGTGCCTCTTGCTGGGCTGAATGAGAATTTCTGTCACTTACATCACCCCTTCATATCTCCTTCCAAATTTTGATCGTTATAGTAGTATTTTTAGCTTCCTCTACTGGTTGTCATATAGCTTTAAATAATATATATTTAAATTTCTAATTCTTGTTCCATTGCTTTCAACTGTGTCTCTTAACCTTTCATTTTGCAAAATGAAGGCAATGACTTTTCAATCCTTCTCTCTTCTTCCCTCCTCCCTTTTCCTCTCCCTGTTTCTGTCCAGCTATGTCTTTCTTTTTTACATTATCATTGTGGATAATATTTACCTTCTGCTTTGTAACAACTAAGTTTTCTATGCTTTGTCTATGAATTTTTTTTAAGATTTTATTTATTTATTTGAGAGAGAGAGCGAGCACGAGTGGGGTGAGGGGTAGAGGGAGAAGCCCACTCCCTGACGCAGGGCTCGATCCCAGGACTCCGGGTTCATGACTTGAGCTGAAGGCAGACGCTTTACTGACTGAGTCACCCAGGTGCCCATGTCTATGAATGTTTCCAAAAACTAAAAGCCAATAATCATCATTTACATTATGTCAATATTGTCTAGTACAGAACTAAGCAGCATGCATTTTCTCTTTTTCTAAGTTTTTTTCTTTTAATTCCAGTATGGTTAACATACAGAGTTATATTAGTTTCAGGTATATAATATCTGATTCAACACTTCTATACATTACTCAGCACTTATCATGGTAAGTGACTCTTAATCCCCATCCCCTACTTCACCCATCCCCCCACCCACCTCCCCTCCGGTAACCAGCAGTTTGTTCTCTATACTTAAGACTCTTTCTTGATATCTCTCTCTCTCTCTCCTTAGCTTGTTTTGTGTCCTGAATTCCACATATGAGTGAGAAACCCTACAGTATTTGTCTTTCTCTGATTGACTTATTTCACTTAGCATTATACTCTCTAGCTCCATCCATGTTGTTGCAAATGGCAAGATTTCATTCTTTTTTATGGTTGAATAATATTCCATTGTGTGTGTGTATGTGATATATATATGTGTGTGTGTGTATGTATATATATATATATATATATATCACATATTATCCATTTATCTATTGATGGACACACTTAGGCTGTTTCTATAATTTGGCTATTATAAATAATGTTGCAATACACATAGGGGTGCATGTATCCCTTTGAATTAGAGTTTTTATATTTTTGGGGTAAATATCCAGTAGTGCAGTTACTGGATCGTAGGGTAGTTCTATTTTGAATTTCTGAGGAAACTTCATACTGTTTTCCACAGTGGCCGCACCAGTTTGCATTCCCACCAACAGTGCATGAGGGTTCCTTTTTCTCCACATCCTCGCCAACACCTGTTGTTTCTTGTGTTGTTCATTTTAGCCATTCTGACAGGTGTGAGGTGATATCTCATTGTGGTTTTGATTTGCATTTCCCTGTGATGAGTGATGTTGAGCATCTTTTCATGTGTCTGTTGGCCATCTGTATATTTTCTTTGGAGAAATGTCTGTTCATGTCTTCTGCCCATTTTTCACCAGATAATTTGTTTTTTGGGTGTCGAGTCATATAAGTTCTTTATAGATTTTGGGTAATTAACCCTTTATTGGATACGTCATTTGCAAATATCTTCTCCCATTTGGTAGGTTGCCTTCTATTTTTGTTGATTGTTCCCTTTGCTGTGCAGAAGCTTTTCATTTTGATGTAGTCCCAATAGTTTATTTTTGCTTGTATTTCCCTTGCCTCAGGAGACAACTCTAGGAAGATGTTGCTATAGCCGATGTCAGAGAAATTGCTGCCCATGCTGTCTTCTAGGATTTTTATGGTTTCAGGTCTCACATTTAGATCTTTAATCCATTTTAAGTTTATTTTTTGTATGGTATAAGAAAGGGGTTCAGTTTCATTCTTTTGCATGTAGCTGTCCAGTTTTCCCAACACCATTTGTTGAAGACATATTTTCCCATTAGCATGCATTTTCTCTTTTCCAGGTCCAATGTCATGGTGCTTTGCTAGTCAAAAGGGAGCATTCCTGGCATCAGAGTCAAATGTACTTTTCCTCCCTCTCAAACTTGCTTTACTTTGCGTGGTTTTCTATTTAGACCATGACTATTTTGTACAAATTTTATTTCCTCAAGTTTTGATTCTTTTCCTTATAAAGAGGAAAACACATATTCTCACTATGTTCCAAATATCATCCCGCTCCGTAGTCATTTAATTAATTTCTTAGAATCCTTTTCACTTTTCCTCTTTAAGGCAATATTCTTGAAATTCGGTGATTTTTTCCAATTGCTTTCAAGACCTGTGGCCCACTTTGTAACCGGGGCTCCTTTTCACTGGAATCCTGGTTGCTCTACAATTTTCTAAATTCCACAGTTCCCACCTTTCTTGGTTTTGCCCACTTGCCCCTCCCCACTCTCTTTTTTGGGAGCACATCCTTAGGTAAATTCTTTCGAAGAAAATGGATGCGTGAGGCAAAATATTCTGAACATGTGAGGGTCTGAAAGCGATGTTCTTTTTCTTGTTTTTAAACTGGACATAGAAGTCTAGGTCCAAAATAATTTTACCTTCATATTCTGAAGCCAGTGTCTTCCAGGATTCTTTACTGCTGATGAGAAGTCTGATCCATTTTGATTCAAATTCCCTTACAATTCCTGGTTTATAGTCCTCCCCACCCCCACTGAGATCTCAGAAACACTTTCCTGGGTTGATTTGATATTTCATCATGGTATGTCAAGAATTTAGTCTTCTTTTAATTAATTCTGATCAATATTTGTGTTTCCCTTCAGCTCTTGGAATTATTTTATTGTCTCTTTGATAACTGTCTTCCCTACTTTCTTATTGCTTTCTGAACGTCTCTTAATTGGCTATTAAACCTCCCACATTTATCCTTCGTGCCTCCTTCTTATTCTCTTATCATTCTTCCTCTGTCATTTTGCTCAATGTTATAGGAAATTTCCTCAATTACATCTTCTAATCTTTCTATTAAAATTTTTTAGTTTTGGGGGCACCTGGTTGGCTCCATTGGCAAGGCGTGCAACTTTTGATCTCAGGGTTGTGAGTTGGAGCCCCATGTGGGGTGTAAAGATGACTTAAAAATAACATCTTTAAAGAAAAATTATTTTTTAGTTATTATTTTTTAAAATTTGGGCAATTTAATTTCCCAGAAATATTCACTGTTTTTTCATTTGCATTTAAAGAAAAAAAATCCTGGCTTCCTGGTTTTCCCTTCTGGATATAAAGTCTTTTCAAGTCTCTGTTTTCTTGAATTCTGTATAGTGTGCTTTTCTATTTTTTCCCCTCAAGTCTCTTAGTTGTCCATTAATTTTTAAGAATGAATAAATAGAAATGCTGTTTTATGATGTGTTTGTTTATCTTTTCCTTTTAAATGTTTGTTCATATTTAAGTGTCAACTCATTTTTAGGAATGAAGAATAGCAATGCTGTCAGTTTCTGTGTCTGGGGGCTTGTCATATCAACTGGCAAGCTTCTCTCTAGGGTATTCCTGAACAAGAAAACTTTACTTTAGGATGTCAATACTCACACCAAACAAAATAATTAATATCTTCAGAGGGAAAAACTTGATTTTTTTTTTTTGGCTGGGGTTCAGCCTGAAGTCCTGCCTCTAAGACGCACTCCTTTATCCACTGTCCTCCATTGTCACTCACCTCATGCACTCAGGGCCACAGATACCTCTGCTCTGCTTTATCTGTTGACATACTGACATTTTGCCAAATGTGTTTTGTCTTCCTGAAATCTGTCAATAATTTCTTCTTCAGAGATGGCGCTCCTCCTATTCTCTTCACTATTATTGATTTAATCATTAGAAAATTCCATTCTATCATTTTGAAAGGATCTCGGAAGGGGGGGAGGCAAATTCTTGGCCTCAGTTCACCATCTTGAAATAGAAGCCCCTGAAATATCACTTAGGCAGTCCACGACGTGCAGTCAGAGAGTGTCACCTCAAGGCTTTGACTGTGATGCCTTTATGAAAAAAAGAAAACAAAAACAAAAGCAACCCAAAACAGCTATTTTTGATGAAGAACTCTTCCCAGATGGAAGTTATTTATTCTGAGCTTTTACTTGGCAGTGTTGTGTTGCAGGTGACATAGTAGGTCTTCAGTAAATATCTGTTGAACAAATAAGTGAATGAATGAACAAATGAATGATTAAACCACTGGCTCAGTTGGTAGAGCATGCGACTCTTGATCTCAGGGCCCTGAGTTTAAGCCCCATAGTGGGCATGGAGCCTACTTTAAGAATAAATAAATAAATAAAATGAACCACCAATTAATAACAGTATAAGGAAGTGGATAATATGTATGCTCAGTCAAAAAAATAAATGGAATGATTTATACATTTGTGCATTCTATTTTTCGATACATTATCTTAGAGATATAGATAGTAATGCAAACAGACTGACTTTTTAAATGAATGTCAATAAATGTGTACAATTAAATAATGTTGACCTTTAAGACAAGTGTCCTGAAAGTTACACCTTTATTCTGAGGATACTACTGATGTACATTTTTGGGAGGTTCTGGTTTGACCTTCCCTTTGGATTCTATGCTCCTTCCATCCATCCTTCCTTCCCTCTTTCCTTCCTTCCTTCCTTCCTTTGTTGCCTCAGTGAGGGATATCTTTAGTCTTTGAAGACATATTTTATTTTTAAAAATACAGCTAAATGCTACTTTGAATATATTTTTTAGATCAGAATGAATGATGCATTATTTTTGTGGTCTAAAGCATGTGATAAGGCAGATCTCAAATGGGGTTATAAATAGATTATGAATAAAAAACCCCCAAGAGGAGGTCCTTTTGTTTTTTGGGGGTTTTTTTGTAAGCAATAGCAGAAGCTTTTGAGGAAGTATATACTTTTCCAAGGAGCCCAGTATAAAGAGGGTAACATTCACACCGACATACAAAATGAAACTCACTGCTTTATAACCACCCACCATGCATTGTCTTCATTGCTATTTATGATAATGATTACTGTGAGGTTGGTAATAATGGTAGCTGTCTTAATAAGTGCCTGCTGTGCAAAGCCAGAAGCTTCATATGCATGATTCATTCAGTTGGGTTATGACCCCCATTTTTACAGATGAGGAAACTGTAATTCAGAAATTTTGTTTAATTCCAAGATACTCAGCTAGGAAATGACAGAGCTTAAGTGCATAATTGGGTCTGTCAAACCCCAGTGCTGAGTTCGTCCACCTCCCAGTTTTACTTGGACAAGTATTCTCTTTCCTATATGAGGAATCTAAGCCAGTTGACCAAGGTGACAGACTAGGTGGTTCGGTTCCAGGGTCCCAGCCTAGCAGTCTGTCCACAGCTCTCTCCTCTTTACCCTTACTTGACAAAATGCCACTAGGCCAATGGTGAGCTCCCCAGCCAATGTCTGTGTGGCAAGGCATGGCTCTCAGGCATGCTCTTGAATGGGGATGCGGAGTGAGTCTTCTGCGTACCTGTGCCCAGCCTCTTGCAGGGAGCTGAGAGGTAAGAAGCACCCTGGTCGTGTTTGTGCAAGAGGTTTGCCTAGTGTCCTGGCCTTTTCTGTGTGGTTATGAACCTTGATCCTGTTCGAACCTGAGCTATTGGTTAAGCCTCTGGCTCTAGCTTTTATCTCTTTGGCTGCTGAATTAGACCTTTTCCCTTCTTATCAAAGCTCAGCTAGGACAAAGTTTCTTGGGCTGTTCCTCTGGAGGTTTGGGCATCCCTTTGGAGTTACCAGAAGTTGACGCAAATGGGATGTGGAGGCAGTCTTCTCCCTCCAGAGATGCCTAGGTGATCAAAAGTTATGGTTAGACTAGTCTAGTTCCTGAAATGTGGGGCACAGGATGATACCCAAGGGCAAATCTGATCATGAAGGGGGACAAGAAGCCAGCCAAATGATTCCAGGAATTTCTGAACAGTGCGTGTGTGTGGGAGGGGGTGGGGGCGTGTGCTGATGGTTGCCGTAATTCAAGAATCTGAGGGCTGAGACTGGCAAGTGAATGCTAACCAAAGGTCCCAGTTGTGTTAAAATTTGTCCTATATCCAAGGGTAACCAGTGCCCTGAATAACAGGGCTATGGGACCCAAGAAATTGGAAGCTGACAGGCCTTGATACTACCTGACATTACTGCAGGGGGTCTGGAGTATCAGCCCTTGAGCATTGGACAACCAAACAGTATTTGGAAATTCTGCTGGTTAGTGAACTGAAGGCTCTTCATACACTGACCCATTTGTTCCCCATTGGTTGAGGGTTAAGGCAATCTTCAGATGGCTGGATGCTTATTCTGAACACCAGGTGTAGTGCTAGCTTAGAAAGGGGTTGAAAACAATTAGCACCGTGAAATTTCTGAGGAAGTCCAAAGTACCCTATTCAGTGCCCAGCTGAGTAAAAGTGTGTTGTGCTTAAGTCTTTTTGAGGTGGGAGAATATAAATCTATATAAATATTAAAATATAACTATGATTTTCTGGGTGATCAGACAGTGTATAAAAGGACTATGAATTGGTTGCAGATTTGTAGATATTCCTAATGAACTATGGATCCATTCTCTTTTCCAGGGGATCATATTCCTACTCCATAACTCAGCAAAAGGTCTCATTTAGGCTGAATTCTTCCATAAAAGGTGTCCTCACTTGAGCTGTGGCTATCTTGACTATGGTTATCATTACCCATTAGGACTGTGGGCCAGATGTTTTTCTTTCACAACATCCAAAAGGCTTCTTTTCTGAGGACTTCATAAAATCAAGGGGAAATATTGAGTCAAGAGGAATCAAACCCACACTGTGCAGGAACCCTGGATGGTTTACTAACAATGACCCTGAGACAAGCACTCGCATGCAGTAACGAGATGCAGATGTAACAGCGGGGTCCGGGGCTGAACTGCCCACGGTGTTTCCCGGGATCCTGTGTAATTCTTGGTTGCCTCTCTTGAATTTTCTTCCTTATTCAGCATGGATCTGGGGCAGTCCACAGGGCTGGTCACCTCCTTCTGTAAAGGTTGATACACTTTCTGCACAGGCTTCTCATCTGGCTGTAATTGCTTGAGATCTGTATTGGGAGTGCATTAGTCTGCCATGATCCAAAACTCTCGCTGTGCTTGCTCCCATCAGTCACGCACAGTGCTGAGTGACTTCTGTAACTGCCACAGCCTGCTGCAACTGTGCAGAGTAGTCTTCTGGTGCACGGGCCTGCTGCAGCAAGATTTTGTAGAACTCCCTAACTTTGGGCAGGAAGAAGTCCTGTGTTGGGCGCCATCTTGAAAATCTCCCATTAGTCAAAAAAGAAAAAAGAAAAAAAAAAGTTTTATTCCTTTTTCTGGAGACTTCCTGCATTTGTTTCTTTTTTTTTTTTTTTTTAAGATTTTATTTATTTATTTGAGAGAGACAGAAATAGCGACAGAGAGCATGAGTGGGGAGGAGAGGGAGAAGCAGGCTCCCCGCTGAGCAGGGAGCCCGTCGTGGGGCTCGATTCCAGGACCCTGACATCATGACCTAAGCTGAAGGCAGAGGCTAACTGACTTAGCCACCCAGGCGCCTCCACTTCCTGCATTTCATTGCTAAATATTACCCGTGACTCTAACCATTCTGTGATGCCAAATCGTGTTACGACATGGACTATTTGGTCATATTGTGCCCAATTTTAAGTGAACTCCTTGGAGGAATTTACTCCCACATTATCATTCAAATGATGGCATTATTGTATTGTGTAATGCATTCTTTGCGTCTTCCTAGCTTCTAGTGGTTGCTGGAAATCCTTGGAAATTCTTGGCTTATAGCTGAATCACTGTAATTGCTGCCTCGGTCTTCAGATGTCTGTTTTTCCTTTGGGTGTCTGTATCTGTGTCTTCACCTGGCTTTCTTCAAGGGCACCAGCCATTGGATGTAAAGCCCACCCTAATCCAGTCTGACCTCATCTTAACTAATCACATCTGCAAAGACCCTATTTCCAAATAAGGTCACATGTTGAAGTTCTGAGTAGACATGAATTGGCGGCTGGGGGCACTAGGCACCCAGTATACTGATGGGTCGCTGGATGATGGACCCATTCCCCTTTCAGGCACTCCATGTCTGCTCCCTAACTGGGGCTTTTGTAAGAATAGAGTCCTGCAGAAGTACCTGCAATTCTCTCAATCTGAAATTTGGAGGCGTTCAGAATTTGAGTACAGTAACTGGGTTCTGTCCCTGGTACTGCTATAATTAGGTTACCTTCATTCTTCTCTGAATCATTAACTTTGAAAACTGCTGGTTCAGTCTGTGACAACCAGTGATACATCATCTTTAACCAGTCTGCACCACCATAAAAAAAAAAAAAAAAAAAGCCTGCTCCAGGACTAATTTATTGCTCCACGACACAAATGGTGCATCTCAAACAAACTCAGCCAATTTTAAGGATGATTTCTGGGCTGTTTAAAAAGGATTCTTCTGCCAGCTTTTTGAAAAGGTTGCTTTACAGATTATTATTTTCTGTTTCAGGACAAGTCTATGAATTTGGCCCATTCATGTTAGCTATAGTGAGACGATGCATCTCTTGTCCATAAAACTTGAATACGCGGGTGTCAAAAGTGATTTTTCTGAAGTTAACTTTTCCCATACTTTGAGTTATCAGTTTCTGTCGTGCTGGTGTGCATTTCAGCTGAGGTTTTATTACATTGTGTTGGCAGCACATTATGTTTTTTACACATGGATTTGATTGAGAAATGAAACTGGAATAAGAATGAGGGAGCAGCAGCATCTGCTGCAAGACTCAACTATTGCCATTGTCAATCAGCCTGATTGATTAAATATGGTGGTACACATTTTTATTAAAATGAAATACTTCTCTTGAAAAAGGCCCATTATGCTCATAGATGATATGACTGTCCTGAAGAGTGTGCCCGACGAAAAGGCCTCTTGGCGGAGTTCAGTGACTGTAGATGGCTGAAACAAATAGGAGAGTTCAGATTCGCTCTGGGTAATTTTGTGAATTTAAGTTATTTTTTGGTGTAGGGAAGAGGTGAACCAACATTTTGGGGGACTAAGCCCTATGGAAGGGTTTGGGTTTGACTGGGTCCCCAGACACTGTCCCTTCATATGTTGATGTCCTATGGCCCACCTGGTTGTAAGGCATCCCGTATGACCCAGAATTTCTTTGAAGTAAGGGCAAACATCCTGGTCCACTGAAGTGCCACTTCCCTCATTTTTCATTCAAACCCATTTTAGCTTGTTGCCATTTTATAAATCTGAAAAACTGCTGTACAGAGATGAGATGAGATGAGATGAGATGAGAACGGAGACTCTTGAGAATGAGAATGGGTGGGTTATTCCATTGGCTTGGATGAGGACCCAGCAGACATCATCACTGTCTGCAAAAGCCTGAAATTTGGAGTAACTTCAAAGAGGAAGTGGTGAGGGATTGGGTATTAGACCATTAAAACCCCAAAGAGGTGAAACAGGAACTGAGGACTGCTCCCTGGAGGGCAAAGCACTGATTTGATTGGGCCCATTCAGTTTTGATGTGGGTGTTTGTGTGTGCATATGTGTTGCTGTGGTCACCCGGAAGTCCTTGGCTGGGGCTGGGTATTCCTGGAGTATTGATACTTTCCCTGGCTCAGGCCAGCCTAAATTCCAGGGAGCCTCTTTAATCGTGGTCCCCAGCAAAACGTCTCCTGTTGGAATCCATTTAAGACAATAATCCAAAAGGCTTTGCATTAGTGTAAAACACAGGGCTTCAGAAGAGAGCTTTTCAGAAAAATAAGTGGGCAATAAGAAAGGAAAAACCTTTGGAATAATTCCTTTAACACAGAGAATGCTTCTGCTGTGGGGCTGGTGTCAAGACTAATCTTACAGGATTGAGATATTTTCAGCTGTATCCAATTTAGGTTTCGGCTTCTCCTCACAGAGGGATTGCTTCTGAAACAATCTTTCTCACTACTCTCCCTACCCTCGTCTTCTAAAGCCTGTTTGTAGATTTGGGGATTGCTAACAGATTTTAAGAAAAACAAAAAAATCTCTGAAATACCACTCAGCTAAAAGCCAAAAACAGGAACACTTGGGAACTTGACTTTTCTTTTCTTTTCTCTTCTTTTCTATTCTCGTATTTTCTTTTCTTTTCCTCTTTCTTTTCTTTCTCTTCCTTCCTTCCTTCCTTCCTTCCTTCCTTCCTTCCTTTCTTTCTTTCTCTCTTTCTTTCTTTCTTCTTCCTTTCTTTCTTTCTTTCTTTCTTCTTTCTTTCTTCTTCCTTCCTTCCTTCCTTCCTTTCTTTCTTCTTCCTTCCTTTCTTTCTCTCTTTCTTTCTTTCTTTCTCTCTTTCTTTCTTCTTCCTTCCTTTCTTTCTTCTTCCTTCCTTCCTTCCTTCTTTCCTTTCTTTCTTTCTTTCTTCTTTCTTTCTTTCTTTCTTTCTTTCTTTCTTTCTTCTTTCTTTCAATATTTTGTCAAGAGGTGGCCTCCAACTCTCAGTCAACTTTCTCTCTGGACTCAGCCGTGAAGGATGAAAACCCCACAGAGATTTGTAGTTTTAAACTTGGAGCTTCCTGTAGGATCCCTAGACCTCCTTTTAGAGTATGACCTCTGTTTATCTGGTTCTTTCTTGGCATCTTGGGTCTTATCAATGCCAAATCCACAAACAGAGGCCACCAGATATATGCTGGGATAAGAATATCCAGTAAATTGTCTGGAAGCGCATAGGTATCCTAGTTGTTTGGCCAGGAGTCTGAAGTTTTGCCATTATTACTGGCGGTCAGGAACATGTAGGATATCAGTACCAGATAGGCAGCACACACAATAAGGGTCAGGCAGATCTGTGGGCAAAAGCCAACCAAAGTTCAGAAGTCCAGGAAGCCACATCAGTGAGATCAACATGACATCAATCCAAACACCGTGTTGTAACCTGATTTAGAGACAAAACACCTGCTGATTAAGAGAATGGGTGTCAGTCTTACTATACCTTAATCTTTCTATATATCACTTTCCTCAACTGTAAAGCAGACTTCTTACAGAGGGATTGGAGAGATACAATGAAATAATGTTAAATCTGTTGTCTGGCACACAGAAAATGCTTAACATGTAGGATTTCCGCTTTCCCATTTCTAATGTGCAGCCCTCAAAGGCAGAGCAGACATGAGTTTGAGAGGTGGTGAGCCCCCAGAGCAGGTGCAAAAGTGACCAGGTTGGCAGTGGAACATGGGAAGAAAGAAATGGTCCATTTGGACCCAGCCCTGAGTGGGTCAATGTTCTTATAGTGAAAAATTGGGTGCACTTGTACTAGCTGATTTTTTCCCCTCCTCAACTGCTGACAGTTTTGAAGAAGTTTTAGCTGCCCTAGTTTTGTTGCTATTGCTGTTATTATGGTGTATTTCATTTAATTTTTTGTTAAAGTATAACATACTTATAGAAAAGTGCATAATCATAAACAGACAACTCAATAAATTTTAACAACTTGAGCACACTCATGGAACCATAGCCAAATCAAGATCAGAACAATGTTAGTACCCTGAAAGCCCCCTTCCTGCACCCTTCTAGCCACTATTCCTACTCTACTATACCTTTTGGCAGATGAAACACAGAAAATGCTTAAGCCATTATTCTGACTTCTAGTACCAGTGATCAGTTTTATCTGTTTTCGACTGTATATATATAAATAAAATCACACATACTACATGCTCTTGTGTCTCACTTCTTTTGCTTAGCATTTGTTTGTGAGATCCATTCATACCCTGGCTTGCAAGGTTCACTCATTCCAAATACATGTCTATAGTGTTCCATAGTGTGCATATATCACTCGATTCATCCTATTGTTGGTGGGCATTTAGGTGTTTCCAGTTTAGAGATAATATGAATAGTGCTTCTCTGAATATTCTTGGACATGTCTTTTGGTCGACCTGTGCACCCCTTTCTCTTGAGTATATCCCTAAAAATGGAATTACTGGTTCAACTACAGTAGATGCTATCAGCTTTCCAAAGTGGCTGTACCAGTTTACTCTCCCCAGTATAATATATGCAAATTCTGACTTCTCCACATCTTCCCCATTACTTGGTATAGTCTCTGTCCTTTTGACCTTTCTGGTGCGTCTAGTGTATTGTGCCGTGGGTATAAATTTTCATTTTCCAGTTGACAAATGAAGTTGGGTGCCTTTTCTGATTGGAAATCTGTGGCTCAAAAAGCTAGAAGTTCTCTTCAGAGACCTACAACTAACAGGTGATTATAAACAGCAGGTCTCCTGATACTCTACGTCAACACTGTCTTCAGACTGACGTGTGGACTTAAGCCGTCGTGACCAGAACGGGGGCGACCAGTGCCTCCTCACACTCTGCATCGCCGCTCTGCATCTTGAGTAGTACGGAACCATTCAGGGCCCTACACTTTAAGAAGGATGAGGATGAACGAGGGTATGTTTAGAGGGCAGTGACCAGGTCAGCAGTCGAACCAGCAAGGGGAACAGTCAGGTGAATGGGGATTGTTCGGCCTGTAAGGAGAGGACAAAGGGGGAAACAAAAAATTGTCATTTAATTGATGGAGGGCTATCTTCTGGAAGAGGGGGCAGGCTTTTGCTGTGGGGCCCATGAGGCAAAGCTAAACACTATAGGAATGAAGATTGAAGATGGCAGGATGGCAAAGTTCAGCCCGTCATTATCTAGTTCCTTCTTCTGGCTCAGCCTGGTGATGGCCTAAACAGTAAGGCCAGTGCACTCCCTGCACATGTTACAAAATGTTCTCACCTAATTTGCATAAATTAGCTAGAATCTGTAAATAGGGGACACCTAAGAATACAAGCAGCATCTACTTCATAACGTCATTCTTCCTAACAAATATTTATGGACCCTTCCAAGCTGCAAGGCCCAGATCTGAGTTCTTCACAAACGATGAATATGGTTATAACTGGAGGTCTTGCATATTCTGGATTCTTGAAAAATTGGTATTTGTAAAACAAAGCCAGTTGGGGCCAGAATAGGTAAACAGTCAAACAAAGAAGACAATTTAAGACCATTTGTTATATTTAGTGGGCTCAGGGTGAGTGAGAGATACTGATGGCCAGGAGTGGGGCCAAGTTTATATGAAGCCAGTGGAGTCTGAGAGGTCTTGAAGGATACAGGAAATAATCTGATGGCTAAACAAGGGCTATTGGAAAGAAACAAGTGAGAAAGCCTGGCAAAGGAGGTAGGAGGAATCAAGTGCAAAAGCAAAGGAGATGAGATCCTTAAGAAAGTGTGAACAGGGGGTTAGAGTGAGAAGGTCAAAGAACAAAGGGTGGGAATTATGTCAAAGGTTCTGCAAATTCATATACATATCAAAAATTATCTGTAGTTTATGTATAACATCACACACACAAATGTTTATGCTGAGTTTGAAATATGCACAGATGTTATACTGATTTAAATATCTTTTTTAAGAAGATACTGAATTCATAGTTGGTTTTATGATACATTTTTTTCAATCAGCAGATTCTAAAAGTTAGTTTCTCACATGTTTGAGTAAAGGGAATTTTTTTTTTCATTCAACAGGTGTCTTACACTTGTAGCCATTGATAACTATTAGTCTTGAATATGACTATTGGTGTCAATTTACAAAAAACAGGAAATACAAAGAATTAAGTAGGTGAAAGATAGGTGAAGTCTGAAAGGGAATTTGGGTTACACTCTTATCACTCTCAGGCCTGAAAGGAATGCAGGAGCTCATATTATACATTCCCCTATTTCTGGCCAGGGTCAGACCTCCTTCACCTTCAACAGATGACAGTCTATTTTGTTCTTTATCATTATCTGGATTTGTTTCCCCCGGTTTTTGTTTTTGTTTTTTTTGAGTGGAAACCACTTCAGTGGGTACCATGGGAAATATAAAGGAAAATAAAATATATTCCTTGCTTTCTGGAAAGAGAAATACAAACTTGCTTGGATCCTTCATTTTGAAATCATGTCGCTCTCTCTTCCAGGATTTCTTTACTGAATCCAAGTTTGATCTTCGAAGGACTGTCATGGAGTGTTCTCAGGATCCACATTTTCTTTCCTATGGTATTACAAAAAGATGCTTGATGCATAAAAGACAAAAAGACCAAGAGGCTAGGTGCTCTCGATAAGCCATTTCATTACTGTTGACAGTATTATTCCAACAGCATTGGGGAAAATGTAGTAAGGACACTGACGGATCCTTGCTGGAGTCACAACGATGAGAAAGACATTCTCTCTCTCAGTCCCTCTGCACCTGTAGTGTGCACGTGCACACACACACACACACACCTTGCAAACTATGCACTTGTAAAACAAGCTAATCAGCGCTGGAACAGGCAAGCAATCAAATAAATAAACAAAAGACATTTTAAAGAAGACTCCTATTTTCTCACTGACAGGACACGCATTAACTTAGCAACAGCTGCTCTGGTGGGAAGACATTTTTCTTTGGGTTGTCAACAAGTTTGATCCCCACCCCACCCCCAACAGCATTATCCTAGCATAGATCTAGAAAAATTCCAATGTGATATCACTATTTTAGCAGTTAGCTAAATAGCTGGTGTAATGCAGGAAGCATTCTCTATCCCTTTCCCAGTGGAAGAATGGGGTTATTTCACTTTTCCAAAAGGCCATGAACTCTGCACAGAGAACACTACCATCCCACAAAATAGCATACCTAGAAAGAAATTTCCCAAAGGTAATAACCTTTGAGCTGAGCTTTAAATAGTGAAATCTGCCACACCTTCCACCCTGGCCAGTGCATATATTAGTAGCTCAATACATGGTTATTAACTGATTGAATTAATACACCCCAAAAAAGCATACACATATATATTTAGCATAAAGATAATGCCAGGCATATAATGAAAATGAAAGGGCAAGTATGAAGGT
The DNA here is from genome assembly GCF_004348235.1 of Phoca vitulina. Taxonomy (NCBI): domain Eukaryota; kingdom Metazoa; phylum Chordata; class Mammalia; order Carnivora; family Phocidae; genus Phoca; species Phoca vitulina. The sequence continues at coordinate 99,072,791 of NW_022589704.1, forward strand.
TATTCAAGGTTGGTAACAGGATTAGAAATGCTTCATACTGATTAAGCCAAGGAAGGTGAGGAGTTAAATTAGCCTCAGAGAATCAAAAGGCCAGATGTGTTGGGATGAATCCAAAAGCTATTTCATGGGATTGAAGAGGGAGAGAGAGGACTGTTGTTTGGGAACAATGAGGACTAAAGAGCTCTATGATATTTAAATACTTACAAGATGCAACAAAAAACTAAGATGGCTCCAATACACAAGGAACTCACCGTCTGCTGGAAAAGATAAATGCAAAAGCACACAGACTAGAAGATGGTGAGGTAAATGATAAAACAGAGTAGACATGGTGTTTTATACGCTTATGCAGAATGGCCATTAACCCCATCTGTCCTTAGGTAAGAAAGGGCTTCTGCTAGAGGTTAGCCAGGCAGAGGATGTGAAACAATGTTCCTGGCAGAGGAAATTACATGTGCAGGAGAGCATAATAAGTTAGGGCAGTGGTTCCTAAGTATGACCACATATTAGAGCCACCTGGAGGACTTAAACACAACAGTTACCAATCAGCTTCCACTTCTGACTATGACTGAATAGCTTGCATGAGAATATATTTCCCAACAAAGCTTATATAACGCTCTATAAAATAAAAAAGCAGCTAACTCCTTGAAGGCATTGGAGAATAATCAAAGCAGCCAGGCTTTGTGGGGCCAGAATCCCAGAGAAAAGTCAGGCTCAATATTTTCTGGTGCTTTTATTCTTAACATGTTTGTTGATTTATAAGTAGAATGGTACTGAGAGACTGAGCAGAAAGCACCAAATCAGAGATTTTGGTAGTCTCATGGGACTAGCAAGACAAAAATTGGAGCTCAGGGCTACTAAGGCAGCAGGGACTTGGAAGATCAAGATCCCGGACAAAAAAGAACCTCAGGGAGGTGAGCCCAATATTCTGTCTTGCTTTTATCTTGAGGCATTTGCCAATATTTCTAAGTTGTGTGGGGTAGCAAAGAGAGATTATAAAGCAACACAGAACTTTCTGCAAGCTCACAATGCTGGGTGGACAATTACTGGAGTTCAGGACACAACAAACAAGAGGGCCTTATAAATAATGAGGCTTTCAATTAAGACCTATAAAGGCTATACCCTGACATTAAATGCACTCCAAAAATAAATCAGCCCTTATGAAAACCAAAAATCAAGTCTTGAATGATCTCAGTTATTACTCAAACAAGGTGATTTTTTCTACTTTAACCGCCAGTCAGAAGAAAATTAAAACCCCTATGTAGGAAGAGAACATAACTTAAATCCTCTATAATTTATTATACATAAGGTCCAGCTTTCAATTAAATAGCACTTGACATGTCAGGTGGAAAAACAAGAGAAAGAAACAGAATAGAAACAGACCCATAGCAATTCCAGACATTAAAATTATTTGGCACTGTCTTTAATTGTGATTAATATGTGCAAAAAGTAGATGAAAAGATAGAAAATTTCACAAGACAACTGGAATCTGTCAATAAGAATGAAAAGGAATTTCTTGAATGAAAGCTATAATAACTGAAATAAATAACTCAATAGATAGACTTAATAGAACAATAGATGTATCAAGAGAAATTATTAGAAAATTTAAGTGTAGGTTAGAAAATATCAATTAGGTTAGAAAAATCACAAAGAGGAAAAAAGCTGAAAAACACACAATAAAGGGCATAAGAGACATCTGGGACATGGTGAAAAGTTCCAGTCATCTGTAAGTATAAATTCAGAAAGAGAAAAGAGAGAGAGAATTGGGGCAGAAGTAATCTCAGAAGAGATACTCTGAGAATTTTCCAGAATTAATGAAAATCATCCAGTTGCAAATTCAATAAACACAATGAAGGCCAAATAGAGTAAATACAAATAAAGCCATACCCAGGAACATCATAGTCAACCTGCTTAAAATCAAAGACAAAGAGAAAACCTTAAAAGATGCCATTTAAAAAAAGACATCTTATCCTCAAGGGAACAGCAAGCACTAAGACTTATAGTTGACTTTTCAATAGAAATGCTGGAAGCAAACAAAACAAACAGCAAAGGAGTTGCAGATTTATCATGCTGAAAGAAAATATTCCCCATTCTGAAATTCTATACCCAGCAAAAATATCCTGTAAAAATCAAAATAAAATGAAGCCTTTTTATACAGCCAAGTTGAGAGAATTTGCTACCAACTGACACACTAATAGTAATATTGAAAGGAGTTCTTTAAGAAAATAATAAATGATCTCAGATGGAAGTGCAGAAATGCAAGAAGAAATGAAGAACAGTACAAATGTAAACATATAAATTAGATGGATATTTATTGTGTATAACAACAACTACAAAATCATGTCTTTGGGATTTAAAAATGGATAGAATTAAAATGTATGAAAATTATAGCTTAAAAGTAGAAATGTGAGTAAGTGGAGTGAAAGAATTCTAAGGTTGTTTCATTTTCTAGGAAATACTAAAAGTGTCAATCTACAGCAGACTGTAATAAATCAAGATATACATTTCTCAAAGTGTGAATCCTGGACTGGCTGCATCAGCATCACCTGCAAACTTGTTAGAAATGTAATTTCTTGGGTTCCTCCCAGGCCTGCTGAAGCAGAAAATCTGAGATGAAGCCTAGAAAACTGCATTTTGGAAAGCCTTCCAGATGTCTCTGGTGCATGGGAAAGTCTGAGAATCACTGCCTTAGAAGAACTACTGCAAGAATAATAAAAGAATTTATAATTAACAAGCTAATACTAATACAGGGGGAGAATGGAATAATAGAAATACTTGGTTAGACCAAAAGGAGACAATAATGGAAAAACAAAGGATGAGTGAGGGAAAAGAACAACTAGAAAAGAAATCTCAGGAAACAAAGTGAGGGTTGCTGGAGGGTTGGGGGTGGGAGGGATGGGGTGGCTGGGTGATGGACATTGGGGAGGTTATGTGCTATGGTGAGTGCTGTGAATTGTGTAAGACTGTTGAATCACAGACCTGTACCTCTGAAACAAATAATACATTATATGTTAAAAAAAAAAAAAAGAAGAAGAAGAAGAGGATAGCAGGAAGGGAAAAATGAAGGCGGGGGGAATCGAAGGGGGAGACAAACCATGAAAGACTATGGACTCTGAGAAACAAACTGAGGGTTCTAGAGGGGAGGGGGGTCGGGGGATGGGTTAGCCTGGTGATGGGTATTAAAGAGGGCACATACTGCATGGAGCACTGGGTGTTATACGCAAACAATGAATCATGGAACACTACATCAAACACTAATGATGTAATGTATGGTGATTAACATAACATAATAAAAAAAAAAAAAAGAAAAGAAAAGAAATAATAAGGTGGAAGATTTTAAAATCAAATATATCAGTAATTATTTTAACTATAAGTACATTACCAGCTCAAAAGACGAAGATTGTCAAGTAAATGCAAAATTCAACTAAATGTTACCCATAAAAGAGACATCTTAAATACAGATACAGAGAGATTGAAGATAAAATGATGGAAAAATATATACAAGGAGACATTAACCAAAGTAACAGATGTAGTAGCTATATTCATACCAACAATGCAGACTTAAAGAGAAGCAGCAATTCTAGAGATTAATAGGGACATTTCAAAATGTTAAAAGGACCAACCTACAAGGAAGATATAGCAATTATAAATTTTAAATAGCCTCAAAGTAAAGCAAAAAAAAAAAAAGAATTAAAGAAAAAATAGAAAAGTCTACTAACAAAATAGGAGATTTTAACAGAGCCCTCTTAATAACGGATACAGTAAATAGATAAAATATTAGCAGAATTACAGAAAATTTGAAAAATACAACTAACAAACCTCCTAATTGACATCTATAGATCATTGAACCCTGTAACTGCAGAATACATTTTCTTTTCAAGTTTTTATGAAATAATTACCAGACTAGATTATCAACTGAGCAATAAAACAAGTTTCAACACATTTCAAAGGACTGATATTAAATACAGAACAGATTCTCTGACCATAGTGAAGTTTAATTATATGTAAATTAAATCCACGACTCAAAGAAGAAATAAAAAATAGCAAATATTTTGAAGGGAATGATAAAGATAAATTGTATCAGTACTTGTGGGAGACAGCTAATGCTGTGCTTCAAGAGAAATATCTATCCTTAAAATGTATGTATTAAAGAATAAGAAAGAATTAAAATCCATTATTTTAACATCCATTTTAAGAAGTTAGACAAGGAATGGCAAATTAAACCCAAAATAGTAGAAAGAAGACATTAATAAAAATAAGATATGAAATTAATGAAACAAAATGACCGTATTATAGAAAAAAAATCATTAATGCTGGAAGCTTTTTCTTTGAATTGACTGAAAGAATTGATAAAGTCGCAGGAGGAACGATCACGAAGAAAAAGCGAGAGAACACAGTACCAGTATGAAGATGGCATCAGTATGAAGAAATGAAGATGAAATTTCTACAGATCCTAGAGATATTAAGAAATAATATGATATCATGAAGATATTGTGCTAGTAAATTTGAAAATGTAAATGGGTAAATCTCTTGAAAAACACAACTTGCCAATTTTGTGCAAAAAAACAAAAACAAAAAACAGAAATTCTATTCTCCCATGTGTTCTAATGGATACATAGTAACCACAGTCAACAACTGTGTCAAATAGCTTTAATACCTGGATTACCTAGTGGTCTGCTTCTGTTGTCTCTTTCTCTTGTTTTTCCTCCTGACAAATAAAAACCTTTCCACAGAGAAAACACCAAGCCCAGCTAGCTTTATCAGTGAATTCTCCCAACCATTTAAAGACAAGATAAGATGGATTATTCACAAACTCTTCCAGAGATTAGAGAAAAAAAGAACAATTGTCAGCTTGTTTTCTGAAGCCAACCTAACCCTGTACCAAAACTTGACAAGTGCAGAACAAGAAAGGAAAATTATAGGCCAATTTTTCTCATTAACATAGACTCAAAAGACCTAAAGAAAATCAAGTCCAGTCATATACAATGAAGAGAATATCATGACCAAATGAGGCTTATGCCAGGAATGCAAGGTTAGCTTAACATTAGAGAATCAATCATTATAATTCACCACATTAACAGAATAAAGGAGGAAATATATGTGATCATCTTAAGAGATGTGGAAAAAGCACTTCATAAAAATTGAACCTTTGTTCATTATTTTTAAAATTCTCAACCAAGGAAGATTAGCAGGGACCTTAATATGATAAAGTGTCTATTTAAGGCTGAAATTTTGAAAGCTTTCTTCCTGATACTAGAAATGAAACACGTGTGCTCACTATTAAAATTTAGACACATCATGACCATGTTTTAAAATATCCAAATGAATATATAGATAAATAATTAGAAGTCAGAACTCAATTCAGTGAAGACACTGGATACAAGGTCAATATAAAAATTGTGTTTGTATATACTATCCACAAATAATTCAAAAATAAAGTTTTAAAAATACACTTCGTAATAGATTAAAATTGCCCAATATTCAAGACTATGTCTACAGGAACAACAAGACTTGCACACTTAAATTACAAAACATTTTTTGAGGGAAATTAAAGAAGATCCAATAAATAGAAGGATACACAATGTGGATCAGAATACTTAATTTTGTAGAAATTGTCCACTATCCCAAAATTGATCTATAGAGTAAATGCGATTCCATTCAAAATCCCAAGGATTTTTAAAAAATGACATGGTGATTCTCAAGGGTATATAGCATGCAATGGCGGCAAGAAGAGCTAAGACAGCCTGGACGAAAAACAAAGCTAGAGAACTTACCCTATATAAAGACTTATTATAAAGTTATAGTAGATAAGTTAGGTGGAATGGCTACAAAGATAGACAAACCGACCAGTAAAACAATAAAAAATTCAGAAACAGACCTACACATATATAGTTGCTTGACTTCTGTGAGAAAAGCATCACTTCAAGGCAGTAAAGAGGATAGTCTTTGTCAATAATTGGTTCTAGGTTGGGGTCCCTGGGTGGCTCAGTTGTTAAGCATCTGCCTTCGGCTCGGATCATGATCCCAGGGTCCTGGGATCCAGCCCCGCATTGGGCTCCCTGCTCTGCGGAAAGCCTGCTTCTCCCTCTCCCACTCCCCCTATTTGTATTCCCTCTCTCACTGTGTCTGTCTCTGTCAAATAAATAAATAAAATCTTAAAAAAAACCCAATTGGTTCTAGGTTAATTGGATGTCCATTTGGAGAAAAATAATTAATTCCTACCTTACATTGTATGCAAAATTTTTTTTCATGTGTACTACAAATCCAAATATGAAAGGTAAACAATAAATATTCTAGAAAATAGCATAAGAGAATATCTTTATCTCCTTAGGTGGCAAATATTTTTTTTTAAATCAGATACAAAATCATGCCAAAAACCTGATGAACTAGACTTCATGAAAATCATTAAAATTAACAACACAGCTCATTTGATTCAGCAAACCACAACCTTTAAAAACAAGGATATCAGAAAATTTGGGGATGGTATCTGTTTCTGAAAAAGGAACAGTTTGGCAGGCTGATGAATAAGAGCTAAGTTGTCCAGTGACAGCAACAGCAAGATGTCAGATGATTTTTCAGACTTCTTTATGGTATTTTATTTTATTTTTTTTTTCACGTTAACATTCTTAGTTTATTGATCCTCTCATGAAAAATCTGCACAACCAGATAAAGCCACTGCAGCATCTTTACTCCTTCTGTTGTCCAATCTCCAGCTCACTTTTTGCCAGCACCAACATTGGCTTTTGCAGTCCCCCTGACTTTCTTCATTCTGTTCTTGCGTTCCTTTCACTGTTTTCTTGATGTCTTTTTCTTCTCATACAGGCCATGTCTCGCAAGTCTGTGTTTGGGTTCATTTTTCTTTGCATAATCCAGGGAATCATATATCATGCCAAAGCCAGTTGTCTTGCCACCACCAAAATGGGTTCTGAATCCAAACACAAATATGACATCTGGTGTGGTCTTGTACATTTTGGCTAGTTTTTCCCTAATTTCTGTCTTAGGTACTGTTGCCTTTCCAGGGTGAAGAACATCAATGACCATCTGTTTCCGCTGAAGTAAGTCGGTTAGTCATGAACTTCCTGGTCCAGATAGTTACTGTGTCGTTCATGATGGCAGCCAAGCTTCAAGCAGCCGGGGAGGAAAAGAGCCCTTTATGGTATTTTAAAGATGCAATAAAAGCTGCACTGATTTGGGGCTAAAAACAACAACAACAACAACAAAAAAAAAACTAAGCGACACCAAAGAGATTGAACAAAGAAGCCACAGCATGAGAGAAGATATTTGCAATATTTATGTCAAAGAACTTTTGCACAGAGAACAGAGATCTACAAATCAACATATAAGAACAGACTACTACATCATGAAAGAGGGAATGGTCCAAGTGGCCAATAAATATATGGAAAAGCCCTCAAGTTCATTAATTACCAAGTAACTTATAACCACAGTGTGATACAACTATACAGCCATCAGAATGGTTACAATGTAAAAGAAACTCAAAATATCAGTTTTGGAGAATGTGGAGCAAAAAGAGCCTTCACATACTGTTGGTGGGAGTGTTAATTAGTACAACACTTTGGAAAACAACTTGACATTATCTACTAAAAGTGAACAAATGTGTATCCTTTGATTCAATAATTTTATTCCTAAGTATAGATGTGTAAACATGTGAGCACCAAAAGAGATGCCAAGAAAGTCAGTAGCAATATTAATCATCCATAATCTCCCTAAGTGGAACAACCCAAATGCCAGTGAACAGTAAAATAGATAAAGAAATAATAATATACCCACACAATAGAGTCTTACATAGCAATGGGAGGGAACAACTTTCTGTTATCACAAAAACATGGATGAATCTCACAAATCATTGAGCAAAAAAAGTCAGATATCAAAGAATACATGTTACATGATTCCATTTATATGTAGTTCAAAACCAGGCAAAATTTAATCTATATAACAGAAGGAATAACAGCAGTTACCTGGAGAATCGGGTGGGTAATGACTTGGACGAGGCACAAAAGATTTCTGGGCTGTTAGCAATGGCCTAAATCCTGATATGATGGTAGCACAGATGTATTCATTTTGAGGTTGGTAGACCTGAGCTTGAATCTGACTCACTGGGGGTATAAGCCCAGCACACTACTTAAACTCTGCAAAGTCTCAGTTTTCTTCATTTGTAAAGTTCAGGGAAAAGCTATGCCCTGAGCAAGATGCTCCCCAGATAGTGGTTCCTTTCACTTTACTTTGTATGCACCGTCTGACCTCGTTAGACAAGATGCCCTCCCGGATCCCTGTGCTCCCCTACCCCTCCCACCCACATACATCAGTGAGGCATTGTTTATGAAAAGATTTATCCTCTAGTGGGCTGGCGGCCATCTATACAATAGGGATATAGCCAATGGCTATTCAACAGAGTTACGATATTTAACTGGACTGGGGACCACACCTATAACCTTGACCTCATTGAGCTGGGCTTCGGGCTGTACGTACAGCATGTATGCCTCAAGTGTTAGGAAACTTCTCTAGTTCCAGCTGTCTTCACGGGGCCAGCATGGCCCATTGGATGCAGATAAATGCCTGTCGTTTTTCTTCATTCGGTCTCTTGGAGTAAGGGATGAGGCAATGATGTGGAGGGGTACTCCATGCATTTGGCTGAATCCCAATTTGCAGGATTGGATTTTACCTCCCTGGACTCTCCCTGCAACTCCTCTTGGATCGAGTGTCCTTGGCTTCCTGTCCTAAACTGCTGGAGGGTGAGTATCAGGCAGCTGTGAAACATCTGCCACCACATTCCACCTTCATTAGAGAGGTGGACAAAGTGATATATGTGTGAATTTTTCCAATGGTGTGTGTGTTTGTGTGCACTTGTATAAAATTTCATTTTTTAAGGCCCTTTCTGGAGTCTCGGGGATGAAGAGCAGCATGGAGTTGACGCTATCATTATTACAGCGAGACCCTCGTATTACTTTGGCAGCTATAATGTTTCCCAGGCATATGACGTTTTTCATTTAAAGAGGCAGCCTAGAGCACATTCCAATTTGAAAGATTTTCCTTTTTGGATGGTGGTTTCCCGCTCCAAGTCCTTGGGAAAATGTTGCCACATTTTTCACCCGAATGATTGGACTTCCTGGAAAAGAACGTATAGAGCTCTTGTAAAGATTTAATTTTTATGAGTTCTCTCTAATTCTTTCCGGAAAACAGATCACTACTGAAAGCGACTCTATGGAGTGTAGAACCCCAGCAGGAAGGGGGAGGCCAGGACCGAGGGTGCTGAGTTCCTGCTTGGTGGTGGTGTTGGTGGTGCATTGCGGGCTGTGGGACTCAGGGCCAGAGGGAAGACTGTGTCTCCAGCAGACTCGGTTTGAATTTTTGACTCCATCTGTTCTTAGTTGTGTGTCCTTGGGCATTTAATCTCATCCCTGAAAGCAGGACCACAATCCTTGATCTACAGGATTAAATAAAATAGTGTATATCAGTGGTTCTCAACTGGGACCATCTTGCCCCCCCAAGGGACATTTGGCAATGTTTGGAGACATTCTTGGTTGTCACAGCTGGGGTGTGTGTGTGTGTATGCTACTGGCATCTAGTGGGGAGGGTCCAGAGGTGCTGCATCCTGCAATGCACAGGAGAGCCCCCTCCCCCACAACAAAGAATCCATGGACCCAGAATGCCAATAGTGCCAAGGTTGGGAAACCCTCGTGTATGTGAGCACATGGGTCAGAGCTATCACTTAGCAGATCTTTTCTCCCTCCCTTCTTTCCTTTGATCCATAATTTCCTTCCCGAGCCTTCTCGCTGCTGAGGCCTCCTTGGAATTTTAGAGGTTTCGTTGGTTGGTTCATGCTCTCTTCTCTATAGTGGCTATCTTAAATCTCTTCACTCTTGTCAGACCTCACATCCCACCAGCTCTTCCCACTCACTCTGAGCAGACGACAAACCTGCAGGGAAAATACATTTAATAAGAATTCATTCAACTCTCGGCTCCTAAACCTACCGACCTACCTTACCTGTACCTCAGAGGCAGACACTGCTATTTCCAAACTAAAGCCACCCCTTTCTTCTTTGCCATTGCAGTCTTAATTTTGCCGGGGTGGAGATGCCTTCAGCTCTGGGAAGTGGATCCAGCCTTGCCTGGGGATAACTCTTAAGTCCCAGTTATAGGTAATATGATGTATCGAGAAGTCTTCTGGAGGGCTTCTAGGATATATTTTTCTTTGTTTTAAGAGGGAGTAATTGTGAGGAGAAACTCTGCCCCTTAACAACCCCTGCTTCCTGACTGTGAACTGGTCATTTAAGGATGCAATGCTTAGAGCTACTGCAGCCATCTTGCAACCATGAGGCAAATCACGGAGTTATTAGTTCTGAGCCCTGGCGCTGTTGAGCTCCTTAACTGATGACAGTGAAAAGCTACCTTGTGACTTGTAAAATTTGAGTTCAAATCACAGTCCTGGAGGATTTACTGTTACTTGAGCCTGAACGATATTTCTAATTGATACAGCATCTTCTTTCATTTTTATTCCAGTGAAATACCTCCTGGATCCTATTTCCATCCATTTCCTTCAAGACTCTCCTCTATCATTATTTCCCTCCTCTCTTCTGTATATTTTTTTAACCTTTTCTTCCCATTGTTTTTTTCTTACGAATATTAGGACATGCTTGAGACTCTCCCACCTTAAAAAAAATAATCATTCTCAAAATCCTCCCTGTACTCATCCCTGTCCAGGTACTTCCTTATCTTTCATCTTAATTGTCATAGTAAGTTCCTGGTCAGTTTTGCCTGCACTTGCTGTCTCCTCCCCCACCATCTCTCACCTGCCTCTCAGCACTGGCGATCTGGATTCCTCAGGAACTTGCCCAGTTACCAAGACTCCCACTTTGCCCTCTCCAATAAATACTTCTAAAGTCTTATCTCACCCTCTCCCTTCCTGGCTTCTGTCATGCTGTACTCTCAGTGGGGCTGTCTCCTGCCTCTCCAGCTGACTGGCAGTCTCCTGAGTTGAGTCCCTTCTTCGGCCCACCTCTTAGAGGGTTCTCTGCCAGCTCTCCTCTCCCCCTCTTTGTTCTTACTCTCTGGGAGGTCTTGTCACCAGCCCAGCAGCCACTTATCATCTAGATACTCCCAAACTTCTGTCTCCAATCTAGAACTTTCCTGATTTGGGATCCACATCTTCATCTGCTCTTGGACAACTATACTTGGATATATCACAAGAACCTCAGTCTTGACATATCCAAAATTAATTTCAGTATCTCCCCTCGAAACCTCGTATCAGTCGCTGGCGCCACCTTTTACCTAACTGCCTAAGGCGGACACCCAGGGACCACTGCTGATATCTTTCCTTTGTCACCTGTCCTTCAATCTTTCATGAATGCTTGAGTCACATTCTCTAAACCTCTCTCTGCTTCCCCTGGTCTCCTATAGTCTCTCCCTTAGTTAGTTTCCTGCAAGTCTTTCCTGGCTTGTTTCCTCATCTCTATCTTGCCCTCCTCCAACCCATTCTGCTTTCTCAAAGTGCGAATCTGATATATGTTGGTTTGTATGGTATGGTCCAAATTCATTACCGTGATTTATGAGGCTCTGTCTTCTGGTCACTTCTTCCCTTGTACTCTCTGAGAAAGTGTAGGCATCAGCCTATAGGAAATTTCTAGAAACTTCCACCTCCACCCCCTCTGCCCCACCCCACCCCAGCCTGGATGACTCTACTTGTCTCAGAAAGCTGCCACCTGATTTTAACACACCTGCCTGGATTAGGAGCCACTCCCATGTGCCCCACCCCTCACCTTGGAGCCCGAGCCCACTGAATTCGAGTCAATTCTTTATGTGTCTGTATCCCTGTTAAACCGTTAAGCTCCATGAGTGCAGGCTTTGTGGTGATTTGGTCACCATTCATAGATGCTCACTGAATGTTTGTGGAGTGATAAGAATAAGAGGATGAGTAAGCAATTATGGACATGTCAAGGGTCCTCCTTTGTACCATGTGGGTGACCTCTCCCTCTGCCAATGGCAGACACTTTCCCTTCTTTTCCACATCTCCCTTCCGTGCCCTATTTTCAGCCCATCTCCTTCTAAAGTCCACAGGCAGTCTCTGCCCACTTTCAGGTTTGTAATCTTACCAAGTTTCATCTAATCCTCAGGGCAATGGTGAGGCAGCATTATTACTTTCAGTGCAGGGATAAAGTTGAGAGAGGTGAAGTACACTTGGCAAAGGTCACACAGCTGAGAGTGACAAAGCCAGGGTTCACACGCTTTGTCCTTCAAGTCCTGTGCTCCCCCCACCACAGTAATCTCGCGGGACTGTCTTAGGTGTTTCCTTTACAGTACTGTTTAGCTGTTTGTGGGAATTCATTGTATACTGCTATCTTGAGTGTTGAGAAAACCGAACTGGTCTTTCTGTAACTAGTACGTTCTCAGGAAATGCTTGTTGGTTGGTTAGCTGACAATTCCAGCATAGAGTCATGGGCAGGTTCTGGGCAGAGGGTCAGGCAAGAGGAGTGTTCTTTAGGGCTGGTTCCAGGACTCCGTTCTTCATCCTTGCAAGAGGGAAAGCTCGTCTCTCACCTCAAACTCCATTGCCAGCACAAAATGGGAGCATAATAAAGGTTAGTTTTCTTCCCTCTGGTTCTTGAGGACTTTGATGAAATCCCTCTAAGACCTGCTTTCCTGAAATCTGCATGGCCTAGAAAGTTAACTTCCAACTTGGTGTTTGTGAAGCTTTGGTCATGATTAGGTGTTCTGTGAATGGAGCCCTAGGACTGCTAAACATGGCAAGCGGTGGCCCAGTCAGTGTCTTGGGGGTCCTGGTGGAGAACGTCTCCAGCATTTGGATTCCACAAGATCCCCTTGAGAAATATAATACTACCCTATCTGTCATCACTGCCTTTCAAGGAAAAGCTACAGTTGATTTCCTTCTTAGTATTCATCTGTCCATTTCTTTATTCACCCAATACATATATTTGAAAACAATGGCAGGCTTTGCAATGTCCATGGGGAATACAGTTCACAAACATTTACAATGACTGGAAAAATTCTGGGGGTGGAGTGTTAGGAAAGGCTCTGTGGAGGAAGGAATGACCTGGGAGATAAGAAGATGTTATCCAGGTGCATTGTGGGATGCCCTGTGGCAGGCACTGGAAGGGGACGCGAGAGAGACCCAGGCTTCGTTCCCTGCTTTTCAGAAACTGAAAATTAAGTTAAAAGGGCAAGGCAGCCTCCTATGATATGGTTATGAAACACTGTTGAGTGGTTGCTATTAAGTGTCCAAATGGATGAAATAGATTTTAAATTCTGGTAAGGTGAGATCACGGGATTTCAGCAAGCTGAAATGGGAGAGATTTTGGTTTGATGAAGAGGAGAAGGCTCAGGATGACAGCCTCACCACCTCAGGCTAGAGGAAGTGAGTTCTCCATCAGTAGAGCTATTCAAGCAGGTCCAGAGGACCACTTATGGATAAGGCTGGGTAGTCAGGGGAGGTGACAGAATAATATAGAGGGGAGACCAGTGTATTCTGAACTCCAACTGTTCAAATGCCTCTCATGATTTTTGCTCTACCTCAACTCCAATTGTGTTGTTATATAGTGACTGTTTTAATTAAAGAGATATATTTAAAAGGAAGCTAGTGAAGATCTACATTTACAATATAAATTGCCTCTTGCATTTATTAAGTAAAAGTGGCAAGATGTAAAAGTGTGATGGATCCCATCACTTGTATAAAAGATATATATATATATGTGTGCGTTACCCACACACACACACCCCACCCATAAACTAGAAAGCATAAAATAAGCTGGTAATGCTGATTGCCTCTGGAGAAGGATGCTGACAGACCAGAGCACACATTACACATTCAAAGAAAAGAAATGAATGATGGGGTGCCTAGTGGCAAGTTGGTTGAGCACCCGACTCTTGGTTTCGGCTCAGGTTGTGATCTCGGGGTCCTGAGATGGAGCCCCATGTTGGGCTCTGCTCTCAGCATGGAGTCTGCTTTAGATTCTCCCTTTGCCCCTCCCCCCCCGCTCTCGCTCTCTCCCAAATAAATAAATAAATAAATAAATCTTTAAAAAAAGAAATGAATGAAAATCATTGTAAAAAGCAATGTCAATTATGTTGCCATTTTGATGAATGTGGGCTGTATATCCACAGAAAGAAGATTTGAGGAGTAGACACCAAGAGGCTACCTTTCTTGCTTTTTCTGTATTTTCTAAAATTTCTCCAGGGAACATGTACATGGTTTTTGATTTGAAAACTGTGCTAAATGACACTACTGGGTAAGGAAGAATAAAGCAGACAGGTATAAGGTAGGAGGAAACAGCAAGAGCTATCCACACACTTAGAGAGTAGAGGTGGGAGGGAAAATCATGGTTGCAGCCTGACTGGAAAGGTTGGAGCAGGCACTGGGTGGGAAGGATCCAAGCACGGTGTCAGAGACGGACTTCGATGTCCTACAGCGAAATGTTGTGGGTTACGGAGAGGCTTTGGCTAGAGAAGGGGTCTGAGGGCTGAGAGCAGAATTGTGGGAAGGGAATGGGGAGGCTGGAGGAGGCAGAGGGCAAAGAGTCAAGACTGAGGCAAGGTGGTGGTGACAGGGTGCCAAGAAGTTGACAGGGCCACTGAGTCCCCCAGTCCCAGGGGGTACCTTTTAGTTTGCCAATACGCACAACTCAATCGCTGGGCATGGCAGCCCTGCTTGGGACTCAGGAGGGGTGTGCTGGGCGGGGTGAGGGAAGGCTTAAGGATGACCCAGAAATGAAGGGTCCTGCATTGGGACCCTGCATTAGATAATGACGGGGGCCAGTGGCCAGTCTGGGAGCATCTGGCTTGAGCGAGCTTGTGTCCTAACTGTGGGGGTTGTGTGGGCTGTCTTCCCGATGAACACAGGAAGATGTGGGAGGCATGGGGTGCCTGCCGGTCAGCACCTGACAAATGAGGTCCCTGTTATCTGTGCATCACTTAATCCTTCCTGTTCCAACGGTAGTGGGCAAGCCACACTTTACGAAACGTTGGCTGGGGTCAAGTTTGGACAAGAGGGTCTGGAGGTCACAGAGCACCCGTAGATGTAGGATTCCGGGCAACTAGGGAAAGCCCTCATGAACTGGAGCAGTTGAGGTGAAGGAGGTTTCTGGAGGTTTCTGGAGATAAAGACAAGAGTGAACAAAGTCTAGGGCAGGTAGGGCAACTGCTACAATTTGATTTACTGAATAAATGCGTGATGCCCTGGTGTGAAGGGTGTGGGCAGCAGAGAGGACGAGAACATGGTCATCCTTCCTCTTTTTCTCATGGTAAATGGAAGGGGGTCCCACTTAAGTGGAATTTCATAAAATCAACTTGGTCTTCCACCCTGCCCCAGACCACTGAAAATTCCAGTTAATATAAGGCATCCCTCTCAGCCTTATCAGTGTCTTTGGAAATGAAGTCAAAGCCTTTTAGAAACCTTAAATTTGAGGTTCTAAAAACATTCTTTTCCATAGTGCTGCAAACCTAACCTATGTCTATCTCTCTGTTTGGGATTCCATCAGACATGGGTGTTTCATCCTCCTTTCAGACGAGACAACAGGAAGACACATTTTCCTTTTTCCTAATTTCCTTTAGAAGAAAATGACATTTGCCTATACAGTTCTATTTTTTTCCTTTTGGTTTTTAATTATAAAAAGCTTCTCGCTGCTGATTTATTATATAGGGAACAAATTGTTTCTTTGAAACCCACTGCACTGTAATTACTTGAGTTAGCACTGCAGGTATCCTTGCAGGGGCCAGCAGTCAATTTTGACTCAGAATAGATAATACACGGACTGCTATTAAGTTTAATGTAGATTAATGTGAGTTGCTTCCCTTTTCACGTATGTATGCAGGTACCAATAATTAAGATTAATTTCCACTAGATAGAATGGCCTTCATTGTGCACAGTGCCAGAAAATGCTTCTTTAATAGCTGTTAATTGGATATATTTGCTTTGATGGTGAAATCCTGATTAGTCTTGTTACCCTGAAAACTCCCCTCCTTGCTCCCCCCTCCCCCCGCCCACTCTTGAAGAGAAAAAGAGATTGACGATAGCAGAGTCGGAGCTTTGGAGGTGATGAACTCCTTTGCACCACCTAGTGCAAAGCGCCCCCATGTACTCCATCTTCAAGAGCATCGGTCCTAGGTGCTTCCATTGACTGAGTGCCTACTAAGTGCTAGGTGCTTTATTTCCATGTATATTCTTAAGGACAACACCATGAGGTGGAAATTACTACCTTGTTTATACAAATGAAGAACTTGAGTTTCCACCATGTTAGGGCATTTGCATGTTTCACACACCCCAGAAGTGATAGAATAAGGATTCCAATCTGGCTAAATGCAGAAAGATTTCAAAAATTGCCAAGGGGGGGGGGGCCATCAGCAGCAGCGCTTTTGCTTTTTCATTTTCCTGTTGCTGTGAAAATCTTAGAGCCTACACGGAAGTACCATCTCCCCTCCCTTCCCTGCGTCTCTCTTCACTATTCTTTCCCCTCCTGCTTGCATTGCAATGGTTCAAGGCCAAGTAGAAAGAGAACAGGAACTCTCAGAGATGGTCAGAAGCACCCAGGCCAAAGCCCTTTTATTTCTTCAACAGGTTTCAAAGGCTGGCTTATGTGAGGCAAAGTTGTGGAACAGTAATAGTTCTAGAAAGATGTCTTACTTCTCCTTAGCAATAACCCCCTCTCCATTCCCCTTCTATGATGGGAGCTTGCTTTTGTATATATCCATGGTTTTCACATGGCATAGGTACTCTCAGAAAAAGCAAAAATTCCTGGCAGCCGTTACCCATAACCAGCATCTTCCAGCCTAACTCCCGTGGTGTTTGGTGGAGCGAGCTCCGGGAGGAGGAGAGAAAGCTCCAAGATGAACTTGGTCTCTCTCTGTTTTGCTCAGGCTTGTTGTAGTTTCTAGAAGACCTGAGATGTGATTTGGGGTGCCTAGAGAGAGGTATGATTGGCGTGCCCATCTTGCTGCTCTCCTGTGTCCGCATGGAAGGTACTTTGCTAGCCAGGAGAGCTGAGTTGGAATCTTGCTTCTGCCGTAGATGAGCTGTGTGATCTTGGTCAGCTTACTTAACTGCTCTAAGCCTTTCCTTTTTCCTCCTTAGACCACCTGATTCCCAGGGTTTGTTGTCTGGTTTGGTTTGTTTTTTTTCAGAGGAGAAATGAGATAATGTGTGTGAGGTATTGCACTTAATGCAGGATTTGGCACATTTGATGAATATCCTTTTCCTCTCCATTTCTGGGGATCGTGGCCATACCGATGTGTTTAAGAAGAAGCAAAAAACTTTATGACATTCTTCCTCGGGGGGGGCGGGGGGGCGGGGAGGAGCTGAATATACACTGACACCAATGGGCAGAAAAAAATTCTCCCTAAGTTCTTTTGGGGGAAATCATTCAAACCCTTTTTCTCTGTAAACTGAGAAAGTTGGGTTCAGTCAGTGCAGTGCCGTGGCATTTTGAATGGGCAATTTGTCATTGCATGGGTTGGTCTCACACATTAGAGCACATTCAGTGTCACCTGCCCTGCCCACTAATTGTCCACAGTACCCTCAGCATTGCAGCAGGTCACTGTCACACTTCTGAGTGCCGCCCGGGAGATGCTATGCTCCCCAACGCCCGCTGAGACCCCCCTGGCTGAGCTCCCCAGGTTCTAAAGTTCCTCAGTGGCTCCCTGCAGCCTTTTCCCCAGAGCGTGGGTGCCCCAGAGTCAGTCTTGCCTTCCTGGAAACGGCCTCGGATGGTCTGAGATCTGCTATGACTGAGGACCTGAGCTGGAGGTCCCTTGCCCAGGTGCAGGCTGCCAGGACTGGTCTGGCCACCCACCTTCCCTCCCCGCTGCCAGCAGCAGATACCAGCCCGGCTCCCACAGTCTGACCTGGCACGTGCTGGCCAAGGAGCCTTCTGGTTGGGAAGAGGTGAAATGTCCTGACCTCCACGTGATACTCTGTCCCCATGTGGCTGTGAGTTGAAAGGGGCAATTAGGTCTTGTGTCCCTTCCGCACGGGGTCCTAAACACTGGCTGGCCCCCTGGATGAAGAGTTGAAAGTGAAGTTAGAAAAAATATAATTGATGTTTAGATAGCAGGACATGATTTGGAGGGGGGTAGGTTAAGCAGATTATTTAATAGTTGTAAAAGTTTCTAATTGGGCCTAGCTTCTGCTTTCAGAACTCCTTATAAATCCAGTTACAGCTATAAGGTGAATATTGTTGATAGAAGAATGGCCCGGGGTTTGGTAGCCCTGCCTGGGGAGTCCAGCTTGGGTTTGAATCACAGTCTGTCATTTATTAGCAGCATGATATCATGTGAATTACTAAATCCCTTACAGCCTCAGCTTCTCCTCTAATAATGGGGAAAAAGAAACCTTCAGTCGTTAAGCGTCAGCCTTCGGCTCAGGTCATGATCCCAGAGTCCTGGGATCGAGCCCCGCATCGGGCTCCCTGCTCAGCTGGGAAGCCTGCTTCTCCCTCTCCCACTCCCCCTGCTTGTGTTCCCTCTCTCGCTGTGTCTTTCTCTGTCACATAAATAAAATCTTTAATAAATAAATAAATAAATAAAGCCAGGAGGCACCATCTCTTTGGGGCACCTGGGTGGCTCAGTCGTTAAGCGTCTGCTTTCGGCTCAGGTCATGATCCCAGGGTCCTGGGATCGAGCCCCGCATCGGGCTCCCTGCTCGGCGGGGAGCCTGCTTTTCCCTCTCTCACTCCCCCTGCTTGTGTTCCCTCTCTCGCTGTCTCTCTCTCTGTCAATAAATAAATAAAATCTTTTAAAAGAAAAGAAACCTATCTTGCAGAAAGTAGCTATGATAACTAATGAAACCATTTCTCAAAGCAACCAATACATGAGAATAGTTCATGAAAAGGCAAAAACCTTAAGCCCAGAGAATGGGCTTAAATTAGAGCAAGATGGGCTGAAGTTAGTTCTGGGGAGAAAATCTTGAATGTATATATTGTTTTACCTCTGGACAAAGTAAGAGAATGTCTGGAATTCCTGAAAATCTTCAATACATGACCTTTTCCATCAGAAGTAGTTCTGCTACGGCTTAACCCAACAGAGGGAGAGTTAGTGATTTTCAAACCTCCGACTATATGGATGGCTGTGTCCTCACCTGTCACTGCACGTCTGATGGGCGCAGGTATGTGCCAGGCAGGTGCGCCTGGGGCTTGCTGGCCTCTCACTGAGTATGGCTCACCACCCCCTGGTCAGGGATACATTTGTGCAATTTTGCCTGGTGTCCTATGAGATGACTGTTCTGGCTTGACTGACCTGGACAGACCGTGAGAGCTCAATGTGGCTTTCTTAGGAATGCTCAATATAGAATTGTCGAATTTAATTCTGTGATTCTGGAGTTGAAAGACGATGACCTACCCCGAGGAAGAGTGAAGGGACAATGACATACCCTGAGGCCCTGGCATGGATGTTAGCCTGCCCACCTGGGGCTTATGCTGATATCTCAGATCAGGGGTGATGGTGGTGGGGACAGCTGCGTCAACAAATTCTGGGGCTGGCATTTGCTGTGAGGGGTAGGGTTTATTGCATTCCATTGTTAAGGGACATTGTTCAGACCCTGGCATTCCTCCTTTGACTAGGGTATTTGTGATAGAAGAATGGATGGATGGAAGGACAGGTAGGTGGGGGAAAAGTAGATAGGAAGAACAAAGAAGAAAGGAAGAAATAGATGGAAAAACCTGAAGTATAACATTGAATCCGAAGTGTTCCGTGCCGTTCTGGGTTTCATGCTCAAGAATGGAACTTCAGAGACAGAGAAAACCCAGCGAGTGACAAGGACCTAGGAGGATTCATAAAAGAACATGAAAAAAAAAAAAAGAGTTCTTCATTTCACTCAATATGAGCTGGGATGTGCTCAGAGCTAACATCAAAAGACATGCATAAAGCCACCTTGGCAGTCACAAAGCTCTTGGATTTTAGTCCAATAATCAAAGTGCTTCAAGAAGGTAATTTTAACCCAAATTATAAGGAACATTTCTTTTCATTCTATTAAGTTATTATACGGAACATGAGGTGGTTATGGATTGGAATTATTGCTGGGACTAATGCATGGGATTTACTTGGAGGCAGGTTTAGGAGGACACTTATGGTTAAAAGACTGTGCAGCCGTGAGGCAGACTTGCTTGCGACATCTTGAGCTCCTCGTCCTTGAAAATGAACTGTCAGGCAGGTGGTGAATGTGGATCCTGCACTGGGTCAACAGTTGCACCAAAGACCTCTCAATTCTCATTTTAATTCCTAGGTTTTATGTTTCTAGAATCGAGAAGAATTTGATAATTCTTACATGGCAGATGCCATTCTAAGTTTTTATGCAGGCTAAAATACAGTGGAATACAAATGTATGGAGTAATGTCGGGGAGGAAGGAAGGGAAGAAGACAGGGATAAAAGGATGCCAGCTAACAAGGGTAACCCTTGAGCTAGTTTACCTTGTTTCATTGAGTCCTTGCAATTGCCCCGGGAGGCACGGGTGATTAGCTTCACTCTTAGATGAGGAAACTGATACTCAGGGAGGTTAAGTACTTATTTGAGGTGACACAGTTAATTAGCAGTACAGATGGGTTCTTGCCTAGTCTTTCTGAAGCCTGAATCCAAGCTTTCTCTGCCATAACCTATGCCTCCTCAAAGTGCCTTGCCTGGAATTTCCCCAGGGTGCTGTTGTCCAGCAGGGCTCTGCCCTGATGGCCTTGGGTTTGAAGTGGCGCCACGTGCCTTACCTCATGCTGTTCCCGGAAGGAATGCTTACCTTGTGGCAGGCAGGGTGTACGGTGGTTAGTGAATTGGTGTGGAAGTAAGAGTGCCCCGGAGGTTTTCCCATTTGCTCAGCTGCAACATAATACAACTCGCTCCCAGTTGTCCCCTCAACAGACATATCAGCCCCAAATTGTAATTGAATAACCTCTGTTACTTATAAAATTTTAAGTATGGTGTTTTACCTTGGAAATCAGGAAATAAGATTCTCATCCCAGGTCCAGCATTTATTCTTTCTGAGACTCAGTTACTTTATTTTAAAAAGACAGGAAAGAAGGAAAAACTAACTCATCTCCAATCTTTCCAATTATATATGTTATATAATTTATAATAATTATATGAAATATATGTGCATATATGTGTATATATACATATGTGTGTATGTGTATGCTAATATTTAAATCAACATCTGCTTATCTGTACTTAGATCAGCCACAGTGATATAATTATCCAATAATCCAAAACCGGAAAATGGTTTGGCTTTGGAGTGCATTATTTAGTGATCCTGTCGCAGAATTACTTAAAATAATAATATAAAAGTTTTATTTCCTAACAGCGCACTGATTGGTTGGAGCAAGTATGTAGCCCAGGAAGACTGAAGGAAATTCACTTGGGTTAAAACAAAATCATCTGCAGAGTGATGGCCAACAGCCAAGAGCCGGCCACAGTCATGTAGGCTCTTTGGTGTCAGACAGGTCTGGGTCTGGGTCCTGACCCTCCAGTTCCCTGGGTAGGGCAGTCTTAGGCAGATTATTTAACTTCTCCGAGCATCAGTTTCCCTACTGGAAAGTGGGGAGAATAGTACCTAGCTTATAAAATTGTCAAGGGTGAGACTTGGGCATATTTTGTGCCTGGCACAGGTCGGTGCTCCTCAGAGGGCAGCTGGTATTATCATGCATGTCCTTATGCTCATCCCTACCCTGGCCTCAAGGGCACACTGTTTTTTTTCTCTTGGGTTGGCATGCTGCAGCAGAGTACCGACAGGCATTTGCCAATCATTTGGGTGCGAAGCAAGATCATCTCAACTGTAGAAATGAAGGTCTGAAATACAACCTCTGGGAAAGCCATTCCCATTTGCTTTTAGCCATGCCACTGAGGGTTCGGGGGGTTTCCCCCTGCCTCTATGAATTGGTCCCCAGTCCCCAGCCTCACCCTCCTCCTGCTGTGGTAGGCACTGTTCTGGGAACGCCCCACAGGCCAGCGCTCCAGCCGGGAGGGGGTTAAAACCAACATTTGCAGATAAAGAGGTAAACATATTTACATTCCTCTCTTCACACTTTATGCATATGTCATGCAGTGAATAGTTTTAGAGGTCTGTTTGTACTATCTCTCCAGAATTTTTACAGTCTGGAGGACACAAAATCTCTATAAAGTGACTTATTGAAATAGAAGCAGATTGGTAAAACCGTTTCCCTCTTATGAACTGTGAAGAATGATCCTCTAAATGAAATCAGGAAGGAACTGGACAGAATCTTGTTTAATGGTCTGACAAAATGAATCACAACGATTCCAGACATCCATCACTGCTAAAAGGGAACCACAAATGATCTGTGAACCACTATATATTGATTACCCATGTAGTACAAGTGTCGGATTTAATGTTCACACACCATAGAGAGGCGGCAGGGACAGATGGTGCCTTAACTCTTCTTTGATAGATTTTAATGGTGAAATATTGATTTCTATCTGGCCAAGGCCTGCTGTTAGGGGCCAAAGTCATTTGTTGGGTATTGCCGGACACCCAGTCGGCCCAGCGTAATCAATCATTTTTGGCAAGGCAGGTGAAAATCCAGAGAGAAGCACCTTGGAACCCAAACTGGAGCGTGATGTGTCTGAGTCCAGCCACCTAGAGAAAGAGAGAGAGAGAGGGCTCTTGGAGATTGTGCTTGTAAAGAATTATTAATGATAAGACATGTTTACTGAGGAGAGTCGCAGCGAATCAGAGCTGACATGAAATAGTCTGGGAGCCTCGTGGAGAAAATGAGCCTCTTGCTAAGAGGGACTATATTTTATTTAAACATCCTTCTAAGGCTGAGAACTCAGGTAATCTGTTGTGTTACAAGCCACTGGCTGTTCTTGCCATCCAGAGAGATAACACTGAGGCGCTAATAGGAACACATCAATCACAATCAGGCTGCAATTCCAGTGGTGTCTCGTCCTCCCAGCTCCTCTTTAAGCTCCTTTAATAACGGTGATAACATAGTTCGGGGGCTGCTGAGAGGGGCTCTCCCCTCTGAGGGTCATATTCATAAAGCGAATAGCTTGCCAAGTCAGCACCCAGGGAAACGGATCTCTGCCGGACTTCCTTGCAGGGAGAGAGGGAGGAGCCTGGGCGAATGGGGCGGGTTGGAATCCAACAGGAGAATTTTCTGTCATCTGTTGGCCCTCTAGGTTCTGTGATGTCCCTCCTACCTCCTTCTAAGAAAGGGGTGTGTGTGTGTGTGTGTGTGTGTCTGTTATGTGTAATTATCAAGTAACAAGACTCATTTTCTTGGGTAGCTTATAAAATGGTCTTGAAGGCGATTCCCAGTTGGAGCTCTCCACCTGTTTAGAGTATGACAACCTCATGGGAATGGGTATATGGCTTCCCAAGAAGATTCTGGGAAGGGGATGTGTGAGGCAGGTGGGGGGGAAAGGGGGGATCCTCTTGACTTTTGCTGCTCTGTGTCAGTCTCTATCCTATCATCCCCTAAGGGCGACATCTTTTTGCCGATTCGACTTCCCTATAGGCTATGAGCTACTTGAGCGTGGCATTTGTGTCTAATTAATTATTATATCCTCAGTACACATGATCTTGGGACTCACAAGATACTCAACTCATGAATATGACTGAACACATAAATGCAGGTGCTTGTACTGAAAGAAGTCACACTGCTTTGCATCTTTTGAGTATCCACATAAATGTGTGTTGTGTGTGTGTAAACATACAGAAAGCATGCACTGACTTTATAAAGACATGTAACATTATTTGTGTGACTTGACTTCTTTTTAGGAGACAGCATGGCTTAGTGGATGGCAGCTTGGATACAAGAGGCAGACTGCCTGCATTCAAATCCTGGCTCCACCACTTACTGGAGGATGACTGTGGACAAGTTGCTTGAACTCTTTGTGCCTCCGTTACCTCGTCTGTAAAGTGGGGAGAATAATGTACTTATGTTTTGAGGATTAAGTGAGTCAGTAGACATGAAGCATTTGTAATAATACCTTGCATACACTAAGCATAAATGTTTTACATTGTGTGTGTAAATATATATACACACATATATATATGTTTAAATTACATATTTAGCCATGGCATTACATTCAAAATTTTTATATAAATGAATACATACGTATTTTGGAAATACATAAGCCTTTAAATGGTTGGTGTTAGGGAATCCCAACCAATATTCAAGTCTGAACTGAGAGCAGTAAGTTTAATTTGGTGGTAGTTAGATGGGGTGGCAGGTATTTTGATTCACCGTAAATTCGTATACTCTCAAGCTATTTCGTATCGGGGCTTCAGTGAGTCTGTACTTGCCTCAGTGTATTTATCTCCTAAAACCTGTCGCAAGGGTGTGTATCTCTAACTGAACGAGGGTATATATATCCGTGCACATATACAAAGGCGCTGCAGGGCAGGATGAACCCAGCTTTGTGGACCGCCCCAGCTGTGCAAACTGCCCCCAGATGTGAAAGCGCAGGCAGCAGATTCCGCTTAGATTATCTTGCTTACCTAATGATTTTTGCTTCACTGCCTTGCTCGATTGTGTTCACCAGGACGGCAGGCTATTAAAATGTCAAGGCACATTGA
The DNA here is from genome assembly GCF_004348235.1 of Phoca vitulina. Taxonomy (NCBI): domain Eukaryota; kingdom Metazoa; phylum Chordata; class Mammalia; order Carnivora; family Phocidae; genus Phoca; species Phoca vitulina. The sequence goes on from NW_022589704.1 coordinate 99,097,327, forward strand.
ATTGTTGTTATCCAGGAGAGAGACCTTTCCAATCAACCTGTGTTCTGGGGGTTGCATAAACTCCAAGAAGGCGATTGGAGAAAGGCTTTATGGCTTTTTTACATAGATGGGGGTGAGCAGGGAGGTTGGGAGAGGGCACTGGGAGGGGGAGGAGAGGTGGGACAGGATCGGGGTTTATGGCAGCTAGAGTGTGCTAATTAAAACGCCATCTCCTCAAACAGGTATTGGTGGCTCCTCGCCTTTGCATTTATGGATAACTGCAATAGGGCCTTGCTGTGTGATGCTGTGGTTTAACGGAAGGAGGGGGAGGTGACTCACAGTGGGCGGTGGGGGTGGGGCTGAGAGGCTGCACAGCTGAGAATCAGGGGTGGGGTACATCGAGAAATATTACAAGGCAGATATAGCAAGGACGTATATCCCTGGTTGGCAGGAAGGATTAGAAAAACAAAGGCTTCCTTGGCGCTGCACCGGTCCCTGCTCTCTGCACCCGGGGCGCTGGTGGCCGTTTCAGGGGGTGACACTGCTGAGCCGCGGGCCGCAGCGTTACCCACGCGGTACTTCTGGTCCGACCCCGCCTGCGCCAGCTGGGACAGTGTGGAGACGGTCTTCTGTTCACGCCGTCAAGTCTCATTTGGCCGAGGATTTATTTTCCTTCGGGGACAGAGGGAGAGCAGGGGCAAAGGACGTTCTCATAAAGTATCCAGCGATCGGGGCCGCTGGGGGCTCCGCGCAGAAACTCAAACTTCCCTGGCTTGACTTTTCCCCCTTTGTTCACATCGGCTCACAAATATTTAGCTTTCCCCGGCCACGTCCGTTTCATTTTTGTTTCAAAGAGATGGCTTTGTTTTTGCTGCTGTGGGGCTCCGCGAAGAGCTCCATGAGTCCCGCCCCCTCGCCTCGGGCGTCACTGCCTCGCGGCGCCAGCTCGGTGGCCCCAGGGCCGCCAGGACCCCCGCCTTTGTCAGGCTTATCGGCTGGGGTGTTATCTGCGCGCGCGCACACACGCACGCACGCAGGCACCCCGCGCGCACCCCGCGCATGCGCGCACCTGCCGCTCCGCCCGATGCCCCGCCTCCATCCCAGTCTGTCGCGCCCTCCAGTCCTCAAGTTCGCGCCTCCCCTTGCGCCGAGACCTCCCGAGCTCTCCGCCTGGGTCTCTGGTGCCCGGCGCAGCCCGTTTTTTGCTTAAACCCAGAGTCGCCTTTCCCGCTTCCCTTCCTTCTGGCTTCTCTCTGCGCTGGCTGGCCGCCTGCGGTATCTTTATAAGGCTTCGTCTGACCTCTCTCCGTGCGTGCCCCTTCCTTGACGGAGGATGGCGGGGCTTCCGGAGGGGCTGTGGCCCGCCAGACCTGCTTTGGTACTTTAACCGCACCTTTTATCCAGAGGCAGCTTCTCCCTCACAGCACACACTTCCAGGAGCCTTTCCTCCCACTCCCTCCAGCTCCCTCGCAGTACCCCTCCTTCCAGTTCCCAGTGCCCCTTTATCTCTCCGCTTCACCACGCTTTATTGAAAATGCCTGTTTATTTTTATCCCTACAAAATTGGCGGTTCATTCATTTAATCAATCATTTATTGAGCATCTACTCTTAAGTATTAACCTATTGTTAAGTATTGGGGGGTATAACGGGAAGAAAAACAGACACAGCTCCTCCCACTGTGGCCTCTGAAAGATTCTCTCTGGGTCAGAGACCGTGTTGTACTTATTTCTGTAACCTGGAACATACAGAGGCTGAACGTATTCTGAATACATGGATGAAAGACAGAATGAGCCCTCCCCCACCCTTTTGGGGAACCTCACCAGTGTTTTCTGTTCGCTGTTTCATAATGCAAAACACAATCTCATTATGACAAGCTTGACAGAAGCTTTTACTTTCTCAAGTTCCTGTAGGTCCTGTAGATCCTCGGGTCTCTGAAGCCACTCTGTGAGTTGGCTTTGGTCCAGTTCTAGCATTTCATCTTATTAAGGCTCAGCTAGTACAATGTCAAAGGTCAAATGGCTCCTTGATGGAGCCCAGATCAGACTTGAGCCCGGGGCTCTGGACTGCTAGCCCAGCTCTGCACTCCAGCTCTGTAGATGACGTGTGTCCCCGTCTCCTATGCCTGCCACGTGTTTCCCAACCAGAATCTCAGGAAAATGGTAAAAGAGGGAATAGGTGGATGCCCAGTTTCTATATAATTCTCTTCCAGATTCTTCCTGGACCCTCCCTGACACAAGAGGTATTACTTAAGAAGGAGACTCCTTTAATGGATATTCAGGTATGATTTTCTCTCTTAGCCTCCCCTTAGCCCCTACTCTTGCCCCCCAATGATCTTTCTGGAGTAGGGTGAGCTCAGCTCTGTCTTAATTGGATTTTCACCAGGAACTTGAGGCTGAGCGCTGTGCCTATCGCGTGGGTCAGTTCATTTCTATGATTAGACTTGTTTAATTAACATAACTAGGAGGCCCCATGTACCTGGGCTGAGAGGAACAGACAGCTCCCCAAATGCTTTCTGGACACTATGCCAATGGCAGCTTTGGCTCCATGTCAGTGACCTTAACTTCACCCACTTGTGGCACTTGAGGCCCTGACAGTGTTGTTGAAGGCAGGACTTGAGGTCCCCTGGCTGCTGCCTTGAACCAATAGCCTACCACAGGGAGAACACATTGGACACTGGAGGGGTTGAGTCATCAGCAGTAAAGGACAGCTCCAGCTCTCCTATGGTGCATTGCAGACAGTGTGGGCTCCATTATATATCACCTAGGGCATCTTGGGTTTCATTTCCCTGAGTTACAAATTCCTAATCTGTAAAATGGGACTAACAAAGATCACCTCACAACACTGACAGCAGGATTCAGTGAGACAGTCTGTAAAGTGACCTCTCAATGCTCCCATGTGTCTCCCTCTGGTATACACACAGACACATGCACACACATACACCACACACACACACACACACACACACACACACACACACCACAGTCACCAGCTTCATCCCAGCCAGGTTCTTCTTCATGTTTTCACTTCCATCTCATCCTTTTCTGATATTCCTTGAGTTTCCTCCCTCCTCCCGTATTTTCTTCCTTCTTCCTCCCCCTTTCTAATGTCCTCGCTTCATTTGGCTCCTTGACCTTATCCTTTTCATGAAGTTTTCTCATTTGGGCTCTGCCCAATGACGATGAGCCACGGGGTCTGGGGCCAGTTTCTTACCTCTCTGGGCAAAGTGCCCCTCTTTCTTCAGAAGCACCTTTTCTAGCAGTGTTAACCATGCCTGTGCCCCCATCAGACCCCTGGCCCCTTGAGGCAAGGATTGTGGCTTAATGAGCTAGAACATAGGGGAGACTTGAAAAGGGTTGGTGGGGGGAAGGAAGGAAAGGAGGGAGGAAGGGAAGAAGGAAGGGAGGGAGGAAGGGGAGAGGAAAGGGAAGAAGGAAGGGAGGGAGGAGGGGAGGGAGGGAGGAAGGAACAGAGGGAGGGAGGGACGGAGGAAGGGCTCTTTTTATGATCCAAGATGGTCAATCTTACAAACTCCAGAGGATGCACATGACTACCGCTAGCCCCTACCTACCTTTATGCAAGTTCAGAAGAAGTGCTTCCTGCCTCCAGCCAGGGGACTGGCCTGCTGAATGGAGCTGGGGCTGGGTTTCCGACCTCGTTTGCCTCCTTGGCTGTAGCTCAGGGCACACTGCACAGCATGTGAGTTCTGCTGCAAAAGGAGTCAAGGATGCAGCGTAGGCTGCCCGGGCGCTGATCTGACTCACATTGTCAGTTGAAGTGGTTCAGGCTTCGCCTGTTAAAGAAGTCCCTGCCATTGGCCTGCTCCATGGTCGTGTAGCTCTTTCCCACAGAGCTGCAGTGGGGCACGGGTAGCTCCTTCCCTGTGTGACAGAGCTGCGTCAGGCTCCCTAGACATGCAGTCATTTGACAATGGCTGCCACCTTCATGGCGGTGGAAGGAAAGAGTGCCTACTTCCCTCACGTACCCTGAAGTTGGCCCTCGTTGGGTGACTTTCCTTTAATATGACTGTAGAGAATGGCACTCATATGTATAGCTTCTTTTATTATATGCCTAGTCAATGCTAGTTAATACTAGTCAAAACTAGTGCAATGTTTTTTTGCTCCCCACAAAGCTCCATGGAAGAGGCAGAAATCTCCCCATTTCACAGACATGGAAATGAAGGCTCAGAGAAGTAAGAGTTGGTGGACAATACTTTCCAGTGATCTCATCTTCCTAGGATGGGATCCGAGCTCTGGGGTCTCTGATCTGAGGGTTCTCTTTAGGGGCTTCCAGATATCTTGGAAAGACCTAGGCAGTAAGGTGGGAAAGGGCATCTCTGAGTTGGAGGGCAGATATGGTTCAAGGAACTGGCTGGGTGACAGCTTTGTTTGGCCAGAGCCCGGCCCATATCAAAACCACATGGACACTCCTCTTTTCTTCTTGCCAAAGAACAAAAAAAGAGATTAAAACTTTGAGTTCCCAGGAGGCAGCACACACTTAGAGGCGCTTCTGCTAATATAGCTTGCAGGAATATGAAACACTTTTGTCACTTTTTAGAAGCCGAGGCGGCAGAAAAAAGGTCATATTTTCATCTCTTCGAGTTTCCAGTAATAAAGTGAAATTGTTTTTTTTCTTAATCTCCTCCCTTTCAATAAGTCTCAGTGCTCTCAAGTTACTAATTTTTCCATGATTTCCTGAAATTTCAAGTCTCCTGTGCTGAGAGTTGGTGTTTGCCCCAACCTCAGACTGTGTCTACTGGCAATTGAGTTTTTAGATAACTTACAAAAACAAATCCATTAGGAATGACGGCTTTGGAGGGACTGGGGGGTGGGGTGGGGGGAGGAGAGCCTACTCCACAAATCTACATGGAAAACACAACAGAGACCTGAGTTCAGAAGGCTGTCCTGACCTCTGGGCAGCAATTCCTCAATCTCTCTGAGCCTTAGTTTTTGCATCTGTAAAATGGTGGCAGCTGTAAGTGCATCACAGGGCTGCCTTGGGGAATAAATAAAGTGACATGCGAAGGCATGGAGCAAGAGCTGGACCTTAGTGGTCCCTCCCTAGATGCTTACCATGTTCCTTCCAGTCATTCTAGCTATGTTGTTTCCCACTATTGCAGGCTTCTATGCAAACTTGCGTGACTTAGCTCCATGCAGCTGCTGTGGGTTCTATGCAGGAATTATTCAGTTTTCATTTTGATTGGTTTTTCTCCTACTCCCCACTACAAGTGGGCTTCCATCCAGGATAAATTTGCTTTGTATCTCTCTCACCAACATGGGTATCTTGGGTGTTGCATCGGGCTTTAAACTCACAGCTGACAGAGAATGGAGGCTCTGCTCCACTTTCTCTGGGTCCCATGCCAGATGACCACTTGACGTACTTGTCGTTGAGCCACATAGGATCAATGTAAACATTTGATGGAGGCAGTTTTGCTTCGTGGTTATGAGCAGTGAAAGAGGCCTCTGACACTAAGTACACACCTGTTGATGAATCACTCAGTCCCTCTGAGCTTCAGATTCCCATTGGTACAATAGAGACAATGGAGAGTTTCTCAGTGTTAGTGTGGGGATTACATGAAATCACAGATGTAAAGAGTCAGCTCTATGGCCTATATAGAGTAATGGTCTAATATGCCATAGCCATTACTATTTGTGGTTGGTATTTTTATTCTTAATGTGTGAAGGCTATCTGTCTGTCTACCTACCTACCTACCTGTCTACCTGTCTACTTATCTACCTATCTATCATCTATCATGTCAAATATTCCTGGTGATTTACATTATAATCTCTCAAGAAACCATTCTTCACAAAATCATGGCTCCAGGGCTGAATTAAAATAGTGTTGCAGCCACTTCAAGGGGCATGATCCCCCGTGCAGGTTAAGGACTAAGTGCATTTAATTTGTTCACTCCACCCTTAAGAGAAATTGCTTAATGCTACTCAAATTTAGGATTTTTACCTGAACTTTGTAAAGCAAACAACATAATCAAATATATTACTATAAGCACACATCTAATGAGCCTTCAAAAGTGAGTTTATACATGTAGTGATGATGATTGCTGTTCTTAAAAACAAAGTAGCTATTGTTCCTTCGAGAAGTTCTATTAACCATCTTACTTCATTGGGTCCAAGAATACTTTGAAGAGGTTCTCATCTGTTCATTCCATTAATACTTGCTGAATCACACGATATGGAAAGGAGCAAGATATGGCTGGTTCCTGCCCTCCAAGAAGTCTCTGTCTGATGGGGAGACCAGTGTGGGTCAGTACCCCGGTGCTCTGGTAGAAGACAGAGGGTTGTTCTGGAGGCAGAAGGAAGGGCTTTTCATCAGGAGTGGTAGAGAAAGAAAAGGGGTGTCAAGGAGGCTCCATGGAGCAACAGAGATAACCTATTGAGGAATTTCACAAAAGAGGGAGAGAGGCTCCACATATTGGGGAAGAATAAGTAGGATGACGGGGGCTGCAGAAGGGAGGGGAGGCAGAGAAATGGGCTGAGCTTCAAGATGATCACCGTGACCAGAGTCAAGCCAGGAGGTATGGATAGGATCCTAAGAGCTGCAAGAGGGGGAGCGATGTGACCAGTTTAGTGTGTTAGAGTACTGGGCGTATGGAGGGCGCACTTGGGAGTAGGGGAGGCGTTGTGCTGAAGCAGGGAGAGAGTCAGAGAATTACTTCCCTAGCATCTGTACCACCTGGGAGCTTGTGAGAAACACAGATTCTTTATCTCCACTCCAGACCAACTGAGTCAGGGTCAGCATTTTAACAAGGTTCTGGGGCAATTGGTATTCACACTGCGTTGGAAAACTCTTGAGAAATTCGAGACTGAACTAGTGTGGGCCAGCAGCATTAGTGATAGAAGGGGAAGAATTTGCATCCTGTCTGAATTTCTGGTTCCACTGAAAAGTAGAATGACTTAGCAGGGAGTAATTGAAGAATTTTTTGGCACGTTCTCTCTAGAAACTGCCGTGTACATATGCATTTTGTGCCATCAGATATGTAAATGAGCTAGCTGCCCAGAGTTTATTAAGAAGTCCTGAAATGTACTAAAAGAGAATGTGAAAGATGAATTACTTACGCAGGGCTGTGTTCAGAGAGGGTGCTAGATAAATGCCATTTGAGTAGATAATTTAAAAGTGAGGGGTCTTCCTTGGCTTGTTCTAATAGCTTTATGGGCATGTAACGTTCTTGGGGGTGGGCACCAGTGGCCATAGATGGGTGAACGGTATTGGACCAGTGTATGGCTGGCCAGACCTGGGTTGGGGGTGACCTGTCTCTTAGAAAAACTCCATTCATTCAGACGTTCATCTGCTGAATATTACATCAGGCACTGGGAATACAGAGATGAATCAGACAGAAGTATAAACACGTGTCACAAACTGAAGGCGTTTGAATGGCCCTGGGCATGGATGTGATGTGTTCAGCAAGGACAGGATGCTCAGCATCTTGCCAAGCTTTGGTGTATAATAGCATCCTTGAACGCATGGGTTCTGAGCCAGAGACACCCAGATGCCAAACTCTTCCCTACCTTGGGCAAGTGCCACAGCCTCTTTGTACCTCAGCTTCCACACTGCAAAGGGAGAAAGGTAACACTTCTCAGGGTGGTTATCAGGAAGAGATGAGCATATGTTGTGAAATGCGCATGAAAGGGTGGCAATCATCATCATTATCATCATCATCATCATCATCATCATCATCATCATCATCGTTGTTACTATATTATCCTTATCTTTGTTTTGATTATTTCAAGAGATACAGAAGAAATACAAAACACATTCTCAGCTCTCAAGAAATTTCCTAGCTTGGGGCACCTGGCTGGCTTAGTCGGAGGAGCATGTGACTCTTGATCTCAGGATCGTGAATTTGAGCCCCATGTGGGGAACAGAGATTAAACAAATAAAACTTTAAAAAAAAAAAAAAAGAAATTTTCTAGCTAGTTGGAGAAAGACTATATAGCCATGGGAGAGGGATTGCCAACAACAGAAGCTAAATATGGTTTCAGGCCCTTCCATGGGGGTGGGGCTGTCAATTTTGAGGGGCTCTGCAGAAGGTGCCCTTTGTGGGCTAGGACTTCCAGGAAAGCCTTCTCAGGAGAGATGCTGTTGAGATAGGAACATGAGTGTTGGGGCAGAAGGGCCCACTGGGAGGACAAGAACAGTGGAAACCTATGAATTTGGAGAGGGGATCAACAACAGCCTTTTGGCCCGAGGCTGTCATGCTGCACAAAGGAAGCAGGCCAGAGGGTGGAGGCTGGCAATTCTTGTTCCTGATCACTCAGCTGGGGAGCAGTTGTACTGAGTCAGGAACCCAGTCTTCTGGCTCCTGAGCTAATAGTGCATGTGCATGAAACACCACAGCATACAAGGAGCTCACTAGTGCCTGGGCTTGGCTGTATTGTGAGGCCGGGTATAACAGGGTGCATACAAAGGGGGCTGGGGTTCTGAGTCTGGTCAAGGATGACATCCAACCTATGCCCCAGTCAGCTGAATCCCCCCTCACCTGGCTCTTATAATGGCTCCTTCTGTCCCCTCCCTCTCTTCCCTGCCTCCTCAGATGTGTCCCCAGGGCCTACTGCATGCAAGGTCTTGTGTTAAGTGTTGGAAACAGGACTGGGAGAGACTCGCAGTCTCTCAAACAGCAGGGGTGGAGAAGGTATTTCACTGAGAATAGGACTCCACTGATTGGCAGTGGCAGCCAGTGCTGTACTGAGAGATCTGAGGCTCCACTGGGAGCCTGTGGGAAAGCATGTGATGATTGATTAGCAATGCCTGTCAAGGGTGCAAGAAGAGAAGAGTGGTTGCTCCAGGGTCTGTGCCTATTTCCCCAGAAACAAGGTCTGGACCTTGAGAATGTTTACATTTCTGACTCACAACCCTACAATGTCATGATCACTAGTTCGTGCAATAACTTGATCTGGTACTAGAAATAAGAAAAACAAATCCACAAACTAACCAGCCCTAAACACAAAAAAACATCCAGTCCAACAAACAAACAAACAACCTTTCTTTACCCTTAAGAATTCCTGGGGTCTTCAGAGGCCTAGACTGTCCAAAGGGTAGCTGTGTTTAAGACACCCTCTATGTGAGCCTTTGGAGGGTTTTCTTCCCTTGAACCCACCAGATTTGATCACTGGATTGCATGTTATTTTTAGAGTCCCAAGTTTCATAGGGTTTGTATCTAGAAACCCCTTGCATGGTACTCACTATGGCCCCGTCTCTGATCCAGCCCTGCCTTTTGGCCAGAGCCTCCACTCCTTTCCATCCCCCCCACAGGAGACTTCGGAGTCAGTATGCCCCTTGAAAAGAAAGCACCCCGAGTAATGCAACATTTACAAAGTAGGGGGGCGCCTGGGTGGCTCAGTTGGTTAAGTGACTGCCTTCGGCTCACCTCATGATCCTGGAGTCCCTGGATCGAGTCCTGCATCGGGCTCCCTGCTCAGCGAGGAGTCTGCATCTCCTTTTAACCCTCCCCCCTCTCATGTACTCTCTCTCTCTCATTCTCGCTCTCTCAAATAAATAAATAAATCTTTAAAAAAAAAAAAAAAAGGGTGAATATGACGTGTGGTCAGTCCTGGCCAACGCATATTCAGGCATGGGAGCAACACTCTTTCTAAGCCGCAGGAGTAGGAAGAAGGCCTGGGTCTACTTTGCTGGCTTTTACAGATGTACTCATGCTCTCTGAGCCCAGTTTCCCTTTGTTACCGCAAGCATACATCTGTGAGGCTCCTGGCTGCTTGTAGCTGTCCAGGCTTGACCCTCGATTAAAGAGAACCTTTGTAGGGAACCAACCTGAGGCCTTATTGACCTGGGATGTGAACCACGTTGGGAAATTGCCCAAAGCACCACAACTGTATGCATTTGCAATGCTCACACTGTCCTAGGGATTCCCAGGTGTGGAGGCAGCCTTAATATAGGAGGGAAGACAAAGACTTTGGATCCAGATAGACCTGAGTTCATATGTTCTAAGCAGCATGACATTGGGTGAGTTACTCTCATACTCTGGTAGCCTTAGTTACTTCATTCATAAACTGGGATATGAGTCCTATCTCATTTCTTTGTTGGGAAAAATAAGTAAGCCGATATATATGTGACAGTTAGTATTAGGTTTGCTATGAGTAACAGAGACCCCAAATAGTAGTGCTTAGACAGTAGTTACTCTCTCTCCCTTAAGTCTAGAGATGTGCAGCCTGAGCTGGCCTGGAGCTCCTCTCTGTACAGTTCTCAGGGATCTACTTTCTTTTGGTTACTCCTCCACTGCTCCCAAAGTTTGTCCTTATCCTTGTGGTCCAGTCTGACTGCATCCAATTCCATGTTCCAGCAAAAGACTGGAGAAAGGTCTGAAACAACCGGCAAAGGGCATGAACTATCCATCACTTTCACACACTCCCACTTATGTCCCATTGGCCAGAACTGAGTCACATGGCCACATCTAGCTGCAAGGGAGCCTGGGAAATGTAGTCTTTATCCAGGGGGCCATGTGACCTACCAAACATGTATTATCTATGGAAGGAGGGGAAGAGTAAAGTTTGGGGGCCAACCAAACCCTGCCGCAGTTTATGAAGCATTTAGAGCTGTGCTTGGCTAAATGATGAGCCCTCCCCTGTTTTGGCTCATTGCATGCATGGGCTGAGAACTGCATGAATGTGGGTTTTCACTTCAGTCTGGTTTGCCACCAGCACATGCCATTCCTGGTACTGTTTTCTAAATTTACCACCTGAAGGATTTGTGGCAGGAGAAATTCCTTTTACTGCCTCCTTGCAAGGGAGCTGGTGAGTATTTGGTGGGTAGGTTTCTTGCTTATAAGTTGACTGGGTTAGTTCATGTTTCCTAGAAAGTCAGAAACCTTTCAGTGACTTACACTGCCACCTTTGCATACCAGGGGGATGCTGTGAAGGGAGAACCTTGGCACATCACATTGCAAAGATGGCTAGTCCCCTCAGCCTGTCATTCCTTCGAGAAGAAAGACATGTATGGTACCCCCAACCCCTCCTTCTTTTGTGTTCTGGGGCCCAAAGTCATGTGGTAGTGACTCATCTTTACCAGTAGTTACCCAGGGTGGGCAAGTACCCATTGTGGGAGAATACACATTGCCCTTGACCTCATGGAGTTCTCAGTAGTTGGGAAGACAGATATTAGACACACGATCACCCAAATTACAATAATTTCTAGACTTAATCACTCTTAGTAACTAAAGGAGCCATTTTCAATACCTGCTTGCTTCTCACCACCCACATCTGAGTAGGGACCAGGTCCTGAGACTTCTTTCTTGGAATGGCTCTGACATGATTTGTGCCCTTTCACCTCTCACTATTGCTGGCCTTGCCCTGGCCTTCGTGACCTCTTCTGACTGCTAGGTTCATGTGGAATTTGAGTGTGTGGGCTCTGGAGGGAGGCTACCTGTCCCACGACTTACTGGTTTAGTGTGACTTTGGGTTTATTTGACCTCTGGGTGTCCATTTCCTCTTCTTTAAAGTGAGATGATAATAGATGGACTGTATTTGTTTGCTAGAGCTTCTGGAACAAAATACCACAAAGCGGATCACTTGAACAACAGAAATGGATTGTCTCTCAGTTCTGGAGACCAGAAGTCTGAGATTATGGTTTCAGTGGGGATGGTTCCATCCAAAGACCACGGGAAAGAATCTGCTTCTGGGAGTTAGGACTTCAACATATGACTTTTTGATGGATACAATTCAACCCTTAACATTGGCTGTATACCATCGGGTTCAAATGTGTTATATACGTAAAGCACTTAGAATAGGGCCTGGCACAAAGAAGTCCTCAGGATTAGGAACTATTATTTTTAATTGTGACGTCTTTCCAGCTCATCCTCCAGCTCCAATCCCTGCTCTCCAGTGTAGCTGAAATAGTAGATCAGTCAATACAGACTGATCTTATTATGTCCCTGCTCAGACCCCAGTCCTTACCATGCCATTCAAGCCTCTATATAATCTGGCACAAATTAGCCCAACTCTTCTCCATCTTCCCACATTACATATATAGCTTTATCATATAATTTATCATCTGCTTTGCACTGTGCTTGGCTGTGAATGCTAGCAGTCTCCCAGGTGAGCTCCTTAGGGCCAGGACCATGATTACTTAATCTACTTTCTACTATAGATCTCTTCACATTCAGTTTTGTAGCTCTTGTGTCCACAACAGTGCCAGGCTTCCCCCAGATTTTGTGCAGTGCTGACCAGTGCTCTGTGTTGGGGTGTGTGTGTGTGCGTGTGTGTGTGTGTGTGTGAATGAGGGTTCTTATCTTATCTGATTTTATCTTATTTTATTTTACCCCTTTCAGTGGTGCCCCTGTCTTCTCTCAGGTATTTTGTGTCCTCATGCTCCTTGACCTGTATCTGAACCTCTCTTGAGAAAGAAGACCCTATAAGTTCTTTACCCCTTAAGGCAAACAGAAATCACAGGATTCTACTTTTTAGTCTAGTTTCTGATGAGGGACTGGAAGGCTTTTTCCCTATGGAAGTTTTTGGGATGAGAAGGCAGGAGTAGAAGTGGAGGGAGTGTCTACTCTGTGCAGCTGAAAACCCTTCCTGGAGAGAGCTCTTCCATATTCAGCTCTTGGCACCTACCCTACTCCTGCTCATCCAGAGAAGTATTTCCTTTACTAGTGAGTCAGAAATGACCCTTTGGGGTCAGCTCTGTGGAATTGTAAAGGGGCAAACAGTGTGCTGTGGGACCTGAAGGTATGTATTCATGAGCTCGATGGGCCAGGCAGACATGGGAAACATGAATGATTGAAATACAGGGATGCACATGGCCACCTGCATGCGGGAGACATGTGTAAGTGCAGACCGCAGGGGGACCGAGGGGCTGAATGGAAGGCAGTGATTAGTTCTGGTAGGGGATTCTGGGAAGACTGTTTGAAGGAGGTGGCAGAGGGGCTGACCGTGGCTGGAAGAAGAGAATGGATGGTCAGGAATGGTCCAAGAAGGGAGAAAGTTAAGTATTGGAGCTAGAGCTAGGAGTCTTGGTAGGGAGCCACGTTTGGAGATGGGGATAAGAGTCCAAAAGTCCACACCAAGGAAAATTGATGGTGAAGCTGCCTGCATTCACTTTGTTGCCCAAGTGAATTTCCTTTACCTTCCAGATCTCATCTGCCTTCCCCATGAATCCTGCCTATGCAAGCCTTCTCTAGCCCATGCAGAAACTTGGTGCAAGTTACAAAAATAGTCTTCTTCTGGGCGGACCCAGCCCTGCAGGCACACAGTTTGGCCAGCAGATGGCGCCTCTGTGTGAATTGGAAAAGCCATGGCCGATGGCGAGGGTCAGCCCAGAACTGACTGAATTTTAGATTCCCTCATGGCTTTCAGCAGGGCATCTTTGTGCGGGGTAACCCGGTCTACACCCCCTGAGCCTCGTGGACCCTCTGGACACATCAGATCCTTTCTATACCCTTGACAGGTGCTGTTCCTTCCACCTGGAGTTCCTGTCTCCCTCTTTGTAAATTCCAACTCATCCCCCCAAACTCAGCCCAAGTATCCTACCCTTGTGACACTGTCTGACTTTCTGAGGCACAGGGGGTGATCTTTTCTTTGAGTTCCTGCATGCACCACTGGGCTGGGCACTGCTGACCCAGCAGCATATCCCAGAACGGTCCTGGTCACCCAGCAGGGGCGCAGGAACGTCTGTTGAGTGAGTAGGTGAATTGGGCCATATTCTTTGATGCATCTTCCTGTGTCTTCTCTCTTCATATTCTCTGCCACCAGAGAGATGAGTAGGTTAAGTACCATTAACTTCATTGAGTACAAAACAGACTGATGGTCAAAGAGGGTCAGTGGCCTGCAGGAGGTCCCAATCTATCTCTGCAGTGTTATTTCCTGCGAACCCTACCTAACCCTACTCACAATGTGCTCCATCAAGTCCAATTACTCCCTGCCTCTTGAAGAGACTCTGTACTGTCCTGCCTCTCTGCCTTTACCTATGCTGCACCCTCTTCCTGAATACTCTTCCCATGGCTCACTTAATTAGAAACCAGCGCAAATACCATCTTCTCCATGGGGAGATCTACAATTTCTGGGTCCCAAAGTCTTCTAGGCACTTGCTCAGTATTTGTACTGTGCTTTGCCTGGTGGGCTCACATCTCACCTTTTCTGAAAGCTGAGAGTGCTCAGTTCTGGGCCCCATTTGCTATTGTGTCTTTTGGACTGCCGGGGCGGTGCCGTCTGCATAACAGGATGCAGAAAGGGTTAACGCAGCTTATTTTGAAGTAGTTAAATCAGTGGCTCTCAAACTTTTCATCCAGGACCCATAGTAACAAATGCATTTGGCATGATGATCCTGTGTATATATAAGTATACATTCTTTTCTGAAACTAAACTTTTCCAAAACAGTATCTCCACTGGCAATGTACAACACACTCTAATATTTTCTCTTTTTTAATTTATTTTTTAAAAAGATTTTATTTATTTGAGAAAGAGAGAGAGAGGGAGGGAGTGCATCAACAGGGGGAGGGGCAAAGGGAGGGGGACAAGCAGACTCCCAGCTGAGCAGGGAGCCCGACAAGGGGCTCGATCCCAAGACCCTGGGATCATGACTTGAGCTGAAGTCAGATGCTTAACTGACTGAGCCACCCAGATGCTCCCTAAGATTTTCTATTCAATTCCATTGTGCTTTTAAAACTGCTGGTTGTGAGCTAGTAAATTGACTTCACAACCCACCAGTGGATCATGGACCTCAATTTGAAAACACTGATTGAAACCACCAAGAGGCTGGATTCTGAGAAAGCACTGGCCAGTGGGCTAACCTGAATTTTGTCCTTGGATAGGCATGGGAGGTAGTGGTGGAGGCTGGATTCAGTGAGGAGGTGTCTGGACCTGGAGCCAGATTTGTTGCCCTTTCATGGCCATGGGCAAATGTCCTGACCTCCCATTCTGTTCCTGTCTGGCACCCATGACCCTCCTAGTGCCTCCTGGAAGCCCCCTTTGATGACCAACAATAGCAAGGCCCTTCCTCTCTGCCTCTCCATGTCTGTGTCACTCCTTCCACTATCCCAGCACTATTGTCCCTGTTTATCACCCAAGACGGAGGAGGGGAGGGATGTGTTTTGACCATTCTTACACCCTCAGTGCTTGCAGAGACCCTGGCCTACAGGTACTCAATGAATGTCGGCTGAATAAATGGGTGAGTTAATAAAGAAATGGGTGACTATAGCATCAGGGTCCTGCTGAGTGGGGAGTCCCAGGGGTTGCCAGCTCAGGTGCCTTCAAATCAAGCTGTTGGCAGAGCTGGTTTCCTCTTGAGGCTCCAGGGTAGACTTGTTCCTTCCCTATTCCAGCCTCCGGTGGCTGCTGGTGCCCTTGGCATATGGCCGTATCCCTCCAATCTCTGGCTCTGTGGTCACATGGCCTTTTCCTCTTCTGTGTCAAATTGCCCCTTAGTTTCCCCCTTATGAGCACCCTTGTGATTATAGTTAGGGCCCACTCAGATTATCCATGATAATCTCCCCATCTCAGCATCCTTAATCATATCTTCAAAGTCTTTGCCACATGATCTGACATTCCTAGGTTCTGGGATTAGAACCAGCATATCTCTGAGGATCATTCTTCAGTCTACCATACCATGATTGAGCAGAGTCGGATGGAGGCTGGAGCTAACTGGAGCCCCGTCTTCTTCTGGCCCAATCTTCTTCCTGTAGACACGGGAAAGGGAAGACTATAGAGGGGAAGCAACTTGCCCATGGTCATTGACTGGTTAGGAGCAAGGCTGGGATAGCATTTTGGGTTTTTGCCATTCCCATGACAGTTGCTACTCAGAAGCATCCTGTGGCTCTGATGTATATATTTTTGCAATGTATCCTCTGTAGTGGGATCTAAAATGCCAAAGATTCAGCACTTGCATTTTCCACCCTAAAAGTCAGACATGTCGTCAGTTATTTAGGGACTTTTGGAGTTGAACTAATACATGGAAAGCTGGTGTTATTTTCCACAGAGGTGGTGCATCCTGAAAGTCTGGAGGATTTTTAAAGCCCCCATGAGCTGCCGGGGGCACCTTAAAATAAATGTAGGTACTCCTTTTTCTTAATCCCATTAATTATTCATGTCTTACTTTCCATTCAAACTACTCATATCCCAAGTACTCCATACATTTTTTTTTTTCCTGGTTGTAATCATGCAGTTCAATAAATCCAAAGAAAGTTACAGCTCTCGTGTTCAGAGGGTCCAATCCCTTCAGTTCTGCATAGGGAGGGATTAGGAGATTTAACCTTTTCCTTCTAAAATGAACTCATGTCAGAAAGGAAATATAAGAACTACCTGAGGAAGAAGCATCAGGGAAGACATGATGGACCAGTTAGTTCCATGGCATCCCCAGCCCAGTGTGTTCCTGGATATCTGTGAGGGGGCAGGGCCTATCTAATGGTGTCTCTGAACACACTCAGATATTCTAATCTACCCTTAGGAAACCAACATGGCTTAGCCAATTTCTTTAGAGAGAGAGGGAAAGGGAGAGAGAGGACTCTTTATACATCCATACATATGTATCTATATAAATGCACACATGTATGTATAGACATGCATATATGTGTGTGTGTATGTGTGTGTGTTCCTGTACGACCCTTTTAGAATAATACATTCCATAACTTTACCCTAAACACCTCTGTGTAGAGTAGAATTTAATGCTCGGGTTTCCATCACTTTCTAAGGAGAGTGATGTAAGCGGAAAGTCCATTATAACGTTCTGATGTGGGGAAGTGTGTTTGTTTTCCTTTGTGATTCTTAGTCTTAGGCCCATCAATTGACAAGGCAGATGAAGGCTGGATATACCTCCTGGCAAATGTCTGGATGGGAAAGAGAACATCCTTACCAAGAGCTACAGGTTTTAAACACACGTGTCTGGCCATCCCACTGATGAGGAGGATCTAAAATGTTTGGACTCCATTTCCTCAGACAGCAGAACCAATTAGGCCCTTAAGGGTGTGATTATTCCTTTGTGCATCTCATGCAGCCCCGATCACTTTGAACATTTATGGTGATTGTGCACTTACCTTTTCTTTCCTGCTATTTTAGAAGCCCCACATCTAACTTACATCTGTTTCTCCTGTTTCTCTAAGGACCTGGCATCCAGCACTCAACAAATACTTGTTTGAGCGCATGCTTTGGTTGAAATTTTTCTGTTCTGAGGTTTTTATGTTTTGTCTTTTATATTAGCCTAACTTGGGGGCTTTCTGTAGCAGAAAATACTAAATAAATATCCACAAGAGCCAGTAGCATGGCACATGAACCTCGGTGAGGAGGTGGTGAAAGACAGCGGGGAGCACTGTGTCATGGGGCACAAAGCATGCTCATCTGTGCTAACAGGCAGCACTACTCAGCCTCAGCCAAAGTGGACATTTGTGACAATGGACTCAGTATTTCTAGATCATTCCTTTTTTCAAAATAATTTGGGGGCATACAGATTTTAATGTGAGACTGACTGGCTGCATTAGGTCTGAGAACTTTCCTCTCTAGAGTTACTCTCTGACTAATAAAATGATCAACTCTGTGCATGGAATAGTCTGGTGAAACTGAACTCTCTCTCTCTGTCTCTCCTCCCCTTCAAAAATACTTCACTTTGTTCTCGGAGTGTTAATTATCAAATAATTTCCTTCTGCTGTAAAACATTCATAAGTAGTCCTGGAATGACTTTCTTTCTTGTGAAATGATCATTTGGGAGAGTAAAGTGAAATAAAATTAGAAATAACTTGTATTGCTTTGCTGTTACCTCAGTCAAATTTGACAAATATTAATCTCTTTCTAGCTGGATAGTGGATTCTTCACAGGACCCAAAGATGAGTTAAAGCACCATTCTCATCCTCTAGGACTAATGTTGCCTCAGACTCAGGGAAAAAGGCCCTGCCCTGATCCTGTGCCTAGACCAGTGCTGCTTAGACTTCAAGTACGCACAGAAGTCCCAGGAAATCTTGATGAAGTGCTCATTCTGATTCTGCATTTCTAATAAGCTCCAGAATGATGCTGCTGTTACTGGATCAGGTTACATTTTGAGTAACAAAGCTTAAAGACCCTGATCTGGCCTTCTGGCTGTACTCCTCCCTACAAGGTAAAGAATCTTGGGGAGTCAAGGGGTAGTGCCTATGGGGAGACCATGCCCTCCACCTTCTTGGCCATATTCTGGGAGCTGGGACCCTGAGATTCCCTCTTGAATGGCTCCAAGGCCTCATTTGGGACCTGAATGATTTTCTTTTCTAGATCATCCTCCCAAGGGTAGACTGTACCACTGAGATGCACACCCTCAGGCCTGAGCATTAGCTGAGATGTTTATGGGAGGTGCAGAAGGAACTTGATGTGAGGCCTGAGGTGTCCACGTCATGCATACAAGGTCTAGTGTTTACCAAGCCCTCCATGTGATTCTTCCATACATTCAGGTTGAGAACCACTGCTCTAGATGAAGCAGGACCAGAAGTAAAAACAAGCTGCTTGGAAATCCTACAACATAATATGAGATCAGCAGTCCTAAGACTGGAACATTCCTCTTCCTCTGGCAACTTTGCGAGGAAGCCTTCTCTGTCTTTTCCTCTTAACTGTACCACTAGCTTTTGACTGTGGACAAGATAGTTCCCTTCTCTGAGCTTCCAAGTTTTTACCTGCAAAATATGAGCTGGACTATAAATTATTAAAGGGTTTCCAGGTCTAATTTTAGGATTTAGATCTTCCAGATCTAAAAGGCGGTGTATCTGAAAATATTTTCCTTAAAATCCGTGAAATATCTTCAATTTTTATTCACATTAAAATCTCACTGATTGATTTTATAAACCTTTCTCTTTTAAATTGTATACACCCCTGAGTGAGATGAAGGGCAAAAAGCTTCACAGGACAATTACTCTCTATCAGCACGTCTTAAACTTTAATATGCATACAGATGATCCAGGGATCTTGTTAAAAATGCAGATTCTAGTTCGGTAAGTCTGGCGTGGAGCCTGAAATTCTGCATTTACAGGAAGCCCCCCCAGGTGATGCCCATGCTGCTGTTTGGAGGAGCACACTTCAGTAGCAAGTTCCTGTAGTGTCAGTAAGTTTATTCAGGTTGCTTCCTTCTGAAGGCTGGGATCAGTCTGAAAGAGAAATGGTGTATTATTGAGGCAGGGAATAGAGGGAGAACAATTTATAGCAGTACACAAAAGCATGCCATTTGGTAGGCAATGTAATCAGCGAACTGTAACTAGTTATAAACTAGAGAGAATGTGCCCCATTAAAGGGGGCGGGTACTACTCAGCTCTAGCGATTGGTGCCATGGAGCAGTGTGGCCCAATATTGCCAGATTTTCCAACTTTTTAAGAGGGTCACCAACTGAGTTCTATGATGTCTTTTGATTTTCAAATGCCATCAGTTAGTTTACATTAAACTAACCAACTAAACCCCAACTATTTAACTAACACCATGTAAGCCAAACAAAACAAGTATGAAGACCAAATGGTCTGTGAGAAGACAAATTCAGGAAGGGAAAGAAGTCTTTCCTGGGCTCTGGGTGGGGAGGAGAGTAGGGAGACAACACCAAACAGTCAAAAGCCTGCCTGGGTCTAATCAGTGCAGAAGAAGGGGACAAAAAGGTGAATGGGCAAAAAAAAAAGGAAGTGGGAGAATTCAGAACAACTTGACTACATTCAAAGATGTACCTACTTATTCTATCTCTTCCTCTTAGAGTTGCTGCAGAATTTCTCCCCCTGGAAGTTGGGGTAGGGAAAAATTAAGAGTAAAGGGGCTCATGGCTGAATCTGAATCATGAGTGATGTGTTTTAACTCAAAGGTAGGGAGGGGCCCCAAATCTTTCCCATCCCCCTAGAAGCAATGCTGTGCATTGGCCCTTGGGGGATGTTTTCCGCATCCACCTGCTGAGCTCGCTATTTCACTGGGGAGGCTCCATGGCCACAGGTTGTCCAAGTCCCTGTGGGTAGACTTTTGGATTGGAAGATTCCAGAGGACATTCCCAAAGGAGACTTGGACAAAATAAGTTGGAGAGACATCATCTGGTTCAAATTCTCATTTTGTCACATCTCACATCTCACTGAAGGCACAGACTAAAACCAAATCTTTCAAAGTAAAGTTTCAGTGCCCTTTTCAACTTTGCCTCTGGGTTATTGAGAAGACTAAATGTGAACACATGTGAAAAGTGCTTTCTTTGTAAGCCGTAAAGCATTGCAAATATGTTAGTGATTGTTTGGAGGAAGCAGAAAGCCAGTTAAGCCTGAGTTAGCATCCTTGCTTTTACAGCTTTGTAAACAGCCAAGTGATTTAACTTCTCTGAACTTATCTCCCCACCTGTAAAATGGGAACAGGTAAAGCCTATCTCATAGAAGTCAGATTAGTACCTGTAAAGCACCCAGTGTTTTGTTTGACACAAAATAGTTGCTGCACAATTAATAGTAGCTAATATAATTATTAAGGGATTTGAATATATTAGGAATAATATAATAATTATATTATCTTATATATTTATATTAATTATAGTAATATAATTATTCCTAATATATTCAAATCCCTTAAAATTCTTACTTATACTTTGAAATGTTTTACAAATTTATTTAAGTTTTTTATGTCAAAAATCAGAAAATACTAATAAGTAAAAAAATCAGGATGATTTCTACATCTGGAGGTTAATCACTGATGCCACCTCTATCTAGAAGCTCTTCTAGATTTTTGTATAAATATTCTTCTTGTAAAAATATAATTATAGTGTTTTGCAACTTTTAAATTGACTCAAAAATGTATTACAAGGAAATTGCCATCATTAATTATATTTTTACATCGTTTAAGAGGACTGCAGAGTACTTCTGGGAAGATGGAGTAAATGAACTCTTCCCTGTTCCATCCCTAAGTACAACTAAAACCCTGAACATTATGTATAAAATATATATAAGAAGACTCTGAAAGGTGGAAAGAAAAACACAAATCAGATCAAGAACTTCAGGACCCAAAGAACAACTCAGTGACGAGCTTCCTGGGTTTTTGTTTTGCCTCATATATCCCAGAATTGGAACTGGAGAAGCTAGCAACCTGAAAACACCAATGGGGGTGGACAAAAAAAATACAAAACAAAAAATAAAGACTACTCTCAAGCAAAGACTATTCTGTCTACCCAAAGGACTAGGAAAGGGGCATCCTAGGAAGATAGGAAACTTTCAGACAGTAAACATTTTATTCCAGATGAATGCTACAGAAAAAAATTGTGTTCCTACCCCCACTCATGCCTGGAAAGACCAAGTGGGGAGCCTAGATTTACACCTTCACAAGGCCATAATGAAGCACCCCAACACACAAACACACTGGAGTGGTGTCAGAGAAGGTCAAGCAGGAAGCCAGGATTTTCATCTCTATCAGCTGGTAACAAATTCTTCCCAACCCCAACACCATAGTGTTGGTGGAGACCACATGGGAAGCCTGGACTTCAATGACCACTTGACAGTAATGAGACACTTCCCCTCCTCACTGGAATGATAGCAGAGGAGGCTTAGAAAATCAGAACTTTTCCCATTACCCAGCAGTAATGAGGCTTCCCTCACCACGATGTTAGTGGAGACCATGTGGGGAGCCAGAACTCTTAACGCTGCCCAGCAGTAAGGAAGAGTACTCTCTCCCTATTGGTATTAAACAGAGGCCTGGTGGAGAACCTAAACTTCTACCATCACTGGGAATAATGAGGCAGTGTCCCTTCTCTTCCTCTTGGAGTGATGTCAGAGAAAGCTAAATAAAATAAAAGATCTAAATAAGATCTAGAGATTTATGTAATAATACAAAAATGTCCAGTTTTCAACAGAAACTCACTTGCCATACCAAGAACAAGGAAGATCTCAAATTGAATGAAAATGACATCGGTAGATACAAACACCAAAGTGGCAGAGCTATTAGAACTATCTGACAAAGATTTCAAAGTCACCATGATAAAAATGCTTCAATGAGCAATTCTGAACATATTGGAAACAAATGCAAAAATAGGAAACCTCAGAAAATAAATGGAAAGTGTCAATAAATAAATAGGAGTGTGAATAAAAACCAAAAGAACATTTTAGAACTAAAAAATACAATAACCAAAATAGGAAGCTCAGTGGATGAGTTCAATAGCAGAATAGAGAGGACAGAGGAAAGAATCAGTAAGATGACAGGTGGACCATACTTTTCAATCTAGTCTGTCAATTGTTGCCTTTTAATTGGTGTTTTCAGACTATTTACATTAAATTTATATATTGATTTTAGTGCTTAAATCTACCATTTTAATTTTTTGTTTTCTGCTTGTTCTGTTTTTTGCTTCTCTGTTTCTTCTTTTTTCTGCCTTTTTGTGCCTTTTGAACATTTTCTAGAATTCCATTTTGATTTACCTGTAGGTTTTTAAATGTACTCTTTTTACAAGTTTTGTCTGGTTGCTCTAGATATCACATCATATATATATAACTTATCACAGTCTACTGGTGATGACATTTTACCAGTTTAAGTGAAATATAAAAACCTCATCTCCATTTAATCGCTTTACCCTCCCCCATTTAGAATATAATTGTCTTAAATATTTCTACATATATTTAGAACCACAACAGGCAGTGTTACAATTTTTGTTTCAACCATCAAACGTAATTTAGAAAACTCAAGAGAAGAAAAGTCTATGGAATTTACCCATATTTTTATTTACTGTATCCTTTCCTCCTTACTGACACTCCAATATTCCTTCTTTTATTTTTCCCTTTCTCTGTGGAGCACTTCCTTTAGCCATTCTTTTAGGGTAGGTCAGCTGGCAACAAGTTCACTTGACTTTTCTTCATCTCACAATGTCTTGATTTTCCCTTCATTCTTGAAAGATACTTTCACTGGGTTCACGGTTCTTTTCCTTTGCACCTGAAAAATATTGTGCCATTTCTTTCTGACCTGTATGGTTTCTGATGAGAAATCAGCTGCCACTGTCATTATTTTCCCTTTATAGGCAAGGTGTCATTTTTTTCCTGAATGCTTTCAATACTTTTTCTTTTAGTTTTTAGAAGCTTAATGAATCCCAAACAGAATAAATCCAAGAAATATATGACAAGACAAATTATAATTAAGCTTCTTGAGTCTGTTGGTTTGGGTTTCTTGCCAAATTTGGAGAGTTTCAGCCATTGTTTCTTCAAGTACTTTTTCAGGCCCATCCTTTTTCTCCTCTCCTTCCAGGACTTCAGTGACATAAATGTTG
Source organism: Phoca vitulina (assembly GCF_004348235.1). NCBI lineage: Eukaryota > Metazoa > Chordata > Mammalia > Carnivora > Phocidae > Phoca > Phoca vitulina. The sequence goes on from NW_022589704.1 coordinate 99,120,456, forward strand.
GATCTTTTGCTATGGTCTTGGGGTCTCTGAGATGATTTTTTTAAAGTCTATTTTCTTTCTACTGTTCAGAAATAGATCATACTTTGGGCCATAAAACACCTCCACAAACTTAAAACAGTTGAAATCTTACAAGGTGTGTTCTTTGATCAAATGGAATTAAAGTAGACATCAAAAACATAAAAATAGCAGGAAACTATCCAGGCACTTGGAAACTAAACAACACAATTCCAAATAATCCATAAATCAAGGAAGAAGTCTCAAGAGTGATGAAAAACACAAATAATAGAATTAAAATGAAAATATAACATATCAAAAAAATGGAGGTAAATCAGTGTTGAGAGGTAAATTTATACCACTAACTGCATTCATTAGAGAAGAGGAAAAGTCTCCAATTAATATATAAGCTCTCACTTCAAGAACCTAGAAAGAGAAGAACAAAACTGAAAAAAAAAAAAAAGCAAAACTAAACCCAAATCAAACAAAAGGAAGGCATTAATAATGATAAGAACAGAAATCAACGAAACAGAAAACATAAAAGTAGAGAAAATGAAACAAAGAGTTGATCTTTGAAAAGATCAATAAAATTGACAAACCTGTAGCAAGAAAAAAAGAGAGGGCACAAATTATCAGTATCAAGAATGAAACAGGAGATATCACTACAGATCCTGCAGACATCCAAAGGAAAATAAGAGAATACTATGAACAACTCTACATGCATAAATTTGACAACTTAAGTTAAATGGATCACTTTCGGGGCACCTGGGTGGCTCAGTTGGCTAAACAACTGCCTTCGGCTCAGGTCATGATCCTGGAGATCAAGTCCTGAATCAAGCTCCCTGCTCAGCAGGGAGTCTGCTTCTCCTTCTGCCCCTCCCCCCTTTCATGTGCTCTCTCTCTCTCTCTCTCTCTTTCTCATTCTCTCACTCTCAAATAAATAAATAAAATCTTTAACAAAAAATAAAAATAAATAAAATTCTAAAAAAAAAATAAGAAAAACTAAATGGATCACTTTCTCAAAAAATTCAAACTATCACAATGTATCCAATATGAAATAGAGAATTTGAATAGCCCTGTAACTATTTTGGAAATTGAATTCATAATTTTAAAACCTCATAAAAGGTCCATATTGTTTCACTAGAGAATTTTACAAAATGTTTAAAGAATAATTACTACCAAGTTTTACATATTCTCTTCCAGAAAAGAGAAGAGGAAACACTTCAAATTTATTTTATGAAGTTAATATTACCTTAATACCCAAACTAGACAAACACAGTACAAAAAGATAAAACTACAGACCAATACCTCTCATGAATATAGGTGCAAAATCCTTGACAAAATATTGGCATATAGAATTCAGCAATACATTTTTAAGAATTATACACCATGGTCAAATTGTCTTTGTGGGGTGCAGATTGATTCAATGTTCAAAATTCAATCAATGTAATCCACCATGTTAATAGGCTAAAGAAGAAAATCACATGATCATATCAATTAGCTCAGAAAAGCATTTGACAAAATTCAACCAATTTGTGACAAACATTAAGTAAAAATAGAGGAAAGTTCCTCAACTTGATAAAGAATATTTATTTAAAAAAACCCTATAGCCAAATCATGGTTAGTTGTGAAGGACTGACTGTTTGCCCCCTAATATCATGAATAAGGTAAGGACATTAACTCTTACCACTCTTATTCAAGATAGTGCTAGGATTTCTAGCCAGGGCAATGAAGCAAGAAAAGGAAATAAAGGCATACAGATTAGAAAGGAAGAAATAAAACTGTCCCTATTTGCAAATGACATGATTGTTTATACAGAAAATCTCAAGGAATATAAAACAGAAACCGAAATACTCCTAGAACTAATAAGTAAGTTCATCAAGGCCCCAAGACACAAAATCAACAAATGAAAGTCAATTACACTTCTGTATATGAACGATAAACATGTGGAAACTGAAATTAAAAATAAATTACCATTTACAATCACTCAAAAAATTGATGTGACTATAACAAAACATGTACATGACTTCTATACTGAAAGCTACACAATCATAATGAAAGAAATTAAAGAAAGTCTGAATAAAGGGAGAGACAAACTATGTTCATGGATTGGAAGAGTTAACATAGTAAAGATGAGAATTCTCCCCGAATTGGTATATAGGTTTGATGTAATTCCTATAAAATCTTAGCAAATATTTTTGTAGATATAGTTAAGATTATTCTAAAATCTGTGTGGAAAGGCATAAGAACTAGAATAGCTAAGACAATTTAAAAAAAAGAAGTTGGGAGAAATGAGTCTACCTAATTTCTAGCCTTATTATAGAGCTACAGAAATCGAGACTGCAGTATTGGCAGAGGAATAGACACAGATCAATAGAACAGAATAAAGAACTCAGACTCTGATGAATATACTGAACTGATACTTGAGAAAGGTGCAAAAGCAATTCAATGGAAGAAGAGTAGCCATTTCAACAAATAGTGCTGGGATAGTTGACACAAAATCAATCTTTGACTTAAGTCTCACACCTCATACAAAAATTAACTGATTATGGACTTAAATGTAAAACATAAAACTATAATATTTTTATTTTAAAAAGCAAGGTAGAATTTTCTGGACCTAGGACTAAGTAAAGATTTCTTAAACTTGACTCCAAAAACATGATACATAAGAGAAAATAGATCAATTGTACTTCATCAAAATTAAAAACTTCTGTGAAATACCCTATTAAGAGGATGAAAAGACAGACTACAGAGTGAGAGAAAATATATGCAAACCACATATCCAACAAAGGGCTAGTGTGTAGACTATATAAAGGACTCTTAAAACTCAAAAGTAAAAAAGCCCCAAACAATCCAGTTAGAAACAGCATAAAGGACCCGAACAGATACCTCATCAAAGAAAATATACAGGATGGCAAAGAAGCATAGGAAAATTTGTTCAGCATCCTCTATCGTTAAAGAAATAGCAATTAAGACAACAATGAGATACCTCCACAGATCTATTAGAATGACCGAAATCCAGAACACTGACAACACCAAATGCTGGTGAAGATGTGGAGCAACAAGAAATCTCATTCATTGTCTGTAGGAATGCAAAATAGTACAGCCACTTTGGAAGACAGTTTGGCAGTTTCTTACAAGACTAAACATAATTCTTACCATTTGACCCAGCAATCAAGCTCCTTGGTATTTACCCCAAAGAGTTGAAAACTTATTCCACAAAAAAACCTGCACACATGTGTATAGCAGATTTATTTATAATTGCCAAAATTTGGAAGCAAACAGGACATCCTTCTTTTTTTTTTATTAAAGATTTTATTTATTTGTCAGAGAGAGAGCACAAGCAGGGGAAGCGGCAGGCAGAGGGAGAAGCAGACTCCCTGCTGAGCAAGGAGCCCGATGCGGGACTCAATCCCAGGACCCTGGAATCATGACCTGAGCCGAAGGCAGACGCTTAACTGACTGAGCCACTGAGGCATCCCCAGGATATCCTTCTGTAGGTGAATGAATAAATAAACTGCATGTATCCAGACAATAGAATATTAGCACTTAAAAAATAAAGAGCTAGTAAGTCATGAAAAGACATGAAGGAAACTTAAATGCATGTTGCTAAGTGAATGAAGCCAATCTGAAAAGGCTGTACACTGTATGATTGCAACTATTTGACTTGCTGGAAAAGGCAAAACTCTGGAGACAGTAAAAAAATGAGTGTTTTCCAGGGCTTAGTGGAGAGAGGGAGAGGGACAGAAATCGGCAGAGCAAAGAGAATTTTTAGGACATCAGAACTATTCTGTATGATAATATAATAGTGGATACGTGTCATTATATATTTTTCAAAACCCATAGAATGTGCAATACAGAGAGTGAACTATGGACTTTGGATGTAAATGATGTAATTTAAACTATGGGCTTTGGGTGATGATGTGTTAATGTAGGTTCATAGATTGTAACAAATGTATCACTCTGGTGTGGGATGTGGATAGTGAGGGAGGCTGTGGATGTATGGAGGTAGGGGATATATGCAAACTCTGTCATTTCTTTTCAATTTTTCAATATATATATATTCAACATCTAAATTAGCCATTAGGGAATATAAATTGAAACTACAATGACATATCACTACATTTCTATCAGAATGGCTAAAATAAAAATTAATGACAACATCAAGTTCTGACAACGATGCAGAGAAAAATGGATCTTTCATATATTTGCTGGTGAGAATGTAAAATGGTACATTCACTCTGGAAAACAGTTTGACAGTTCTTAAAAACCTAAACATGCAACTATCATACAACCCAGTAATTCACTCCTGGGCATTTATCCTGGAGAAATGAAGACCTAAATATTCACACAAAATTCTGTAGAGGAATGATTATAGCAGCTTTACTTGTAATAGCCCCAAACTGGCTACAACCCAGCTGTTTTTCAGTGGGTGAATGATTAAACAAACTTTGATATGCCTGCACCATGGAATACTAGTCAGCAATCAAAAGGAACAAACTATTGGGGTGCTTGGGTGGCTTAGTCGGTTAAGTGTCTGCCTTCAGCAGAGTTTATGATCCCAGGGTCCTGGGGTCCAGCCCCGCATTGGGCTCCCTGCTCAGCGGGGGGCCTCCTTCTCCCTCTCCCCATGCCTGCCGCTCCCTCCTGCTTGTGCTCTCTCTCTCTAATAAATAAATAAAATCTTTAAAAAAAAAAAGGAACAAACTATTGATTCAATCTGGATGAGTCTCCAGAGAATTAAGCTAGGTGAAAAAAGCCAATCCCAAAAGATTGTACACTGTATAATCACATTTACATAACATTCTTGAAATGACAAAATTGTAGAAATGTAGAAAGAGACCAGTGAGTGCCAAAGATTTAAGGAGGGGAAGGCAGTGGGAGGGTAGTAGGTGTGGCTTTAAAAGGCAACATGAAACATTTTTATGGAAAACGTTCTGTATCTTGCCATATTGTTCTCTAGTTTTGCAAAATGTTACCGTTGAGGGAAACTGGGTAAAGGGTTTAGGAGCTCTCTGTATTATTTCTTACAAGTGCTTATGAATCCACATTCTCTCAAAATAAAAAGTTTAATTAAAAACACAATTTGATAAGTTAAAAAAAGGACTGCAGACTATGGCATCCTGTGAATGTATTGCAATTTATTCAGCCAATTTCTTAGTGTCTTACATGGAGGTTATTATAATTTTCTTATTTCAGAAAGCACTGGTATGAATGCCCTTGCAGCGAAAATTTGGCACATATCCTTACTCATTTTCTTACAATATATCCCTGGAAATGGAATTGCTGGTTAAGGGCTATGTATTTTTTTAACCTTTCGGGACCTCTTTGCATCCAAAATATAGAAAGATTCAGTATTTGGAAGCATTGAAGTTATGTGAGTATTCAAGATGTGAACAGAAGGAAACATTTTAAAAGATGCCGGCCACCTCTGTATTTATCTTGAGCAGTTTAGGCATGGGAAGTTGCCGGTGCGGTATAATCACATTTTGATACACATATCAAAAGTTTTTCATTTGAAAAATATGGATAATAATAGTCTCTACCTTCTGGAGTTGTTATGGTGATTAAACCACATGGAAAGCCCTTGGAATAGTGCTAGGCACATAATAAAGGCTCAATAAATGTTAGCTGCCATTCTGATTATGCTATGATTGGAATTCAGAAGTGATGCCGGGATTCATACCCGCCGGTAGCAGGAAGCCCATTGTCTCTGTTGCTTTAAAGGAATGTTTATGTTGTATGGTTATTAACTCATATGTGGTGAAAAGGTTTTTATTAACTTGTTTGGCTTTTAATTCTTTAGAGTATGTTTCTTGATACAAAAAGTTTGAAAAGTTTTAGGTAGTCATATTTACCAATAATTTCTTTATGGTTTTTGCTATTGATGATATATGTCTGTAAGAACCTTTGCCATAAGAAATTGTACAAACACCTTAATTTTTTTATGTTTTAATTTTTGTTGACTCTTAGGTGCAAAGAATTGCTGGTCCATGACACGTTGTCATCATTGGTGCATGTATGGTCCTCTTACATGCATTTATTCCTTTGATTTTAAGAATGTCATAATCACCCAGGAACCCACCGCCCAGTAACTAAGATCTTGAAGTAATTTACATTCTTCTATGTGTTCTGCCCCCACCCTATCCTCCTTCCTCTTTCTACCTGAGAAACCATTCAGAAGTCTGTGTTTATCCTTTTCTTTTATTGCTCAGATTAGTTAATGTACCTGTCTCCTTTTACTTTGACTGATGCATATATTCAGTTGTGTCCATATACTACTGTGTTTTTCATACACGTCCCCATTTATGAACATTTAGGTCACTATTATGCCTAGAACTGTTCCAAACACACGCATTTTTTTTTTCTGGTGGACAGGTGAAAAGGTTTCTGTTGGGTATGCACCTGGGAGTAGAATTGCTGAGTTATATAATATGTGTCAAGCTGTTTTCCAAAGTGGTTATATGTCTTTTCCTTCCAGAAGCATTGTTTAAGAGATCTTGTGGGAACACATCCTCTCCAACACTTGGTATTGCTCGACTTTTTTACCCAATTGACTAGTATTCTGGTATCTGTAAAATAGTATCAGTATGGGTAATAGACATAAAATGGTATCTTATTATGTCTTGGCTTTGCATGTCTCTGGTTTGTTCTTATATTTATTAGCTTATGTGTGTTCTCTGCCAAGATGCCTATTTGTCTTTTGCTCATTTTCTTTTCCCAATTTTAATCCTTGCATGTAAATTTTTGGTAACATGAAATTTATTCTCAGTTAAAGTGTGTGTTGACTTACCTTTTTGACAAATGGCTAGTATGTTTTCCCAACAACGATCTTATTTTGGAATATCCCTCAACAAAGTTTATAGTTTTCTCCATATAGTTTCCTCACAATCTTAAGTTTGTAATAAAGAGCTTAGGTCACGCTGATGAGAAAATAATTTTGTTGGTCTTCCTTGATGGGGCTGTCTTAACATTATACAAATTACCAAACAGCCTTGTCTGGGGAGATGCCCTGAACACGGTTCTGCTGGAGAGCCCCTGCTAACTCAGGTGAAGACAATTTTACCTGCTGTACAACTAGCCCATGCCAGCCAGCCTGTCAGTTTCAGCTTCACAGACCTGGCACATGTCAGGGGGTCGGTAAATGCTTGTCAGTTAACATAAGATGAATAATTCAACAAACGATTCCACTAATTTCACCCAATTGCACGTCTTTCTGTGAGCTTGGTCGTGTAGGCAAAACATTTGGGTCCTTCTTTACCGGAACATGGTCTTAATTTTCTACGCAGTCTTGAAAGTACATCATCAAGTTAATTTTCTCCTTGAACAAGAGACCTTCGTAGAAGATGATAGATATAACCCACACATGTATGCATATGCATAGTATTGGACATTCTATTTGTTAAAATCTAGCTTGGCTTTGAGGGAAAAGATCAACCTTTGGACCCTGTGGTCTTTATCACCAGGCAGGAAGGCCATGAAAAATGTTCTATATTTGAAGGCCACGAAAGCCCTTGGCACCCTAGTGCTGACCAGCACTTTTGAGAGAAACAGCAGACCCAGGGAGCTGGTAATGTGTACTAATGAGCTCTGTATCCTGAAATCCATATTGCAGAAGGGATTGAAATCTACAGAAAGCCACATCTGTGTGCTCCTCGCCAGACCCCAGCAAGAAGCCTGAATACAGCATGTCATTATGATTAATTGTGGGTAATGAGGGTCTTATGAACCCAAGAAAGAGAAGCGTTTGTTTCTCTCTGCTACAGTTAGAGGCTCTGATTTGTTTTCAAGCACTCTACAGAGGGAAGCCAAAATAGAACAGGACTATTCTATAGCCATTCCTTACTTTCTTGCCAGGCATTTCAGTAAATTAACACACAAGAATCAGGGACTTTCTAAGCTCTTTCAGGGATGTGATTTAAAAAAAAGAAAAAAAAAGGTTTGTTGGTTCAAAGAATTTTCATAAAATCAGGCCGCAGGCAGCAGATTTGCTGTGAGTTGTTAGAGAAGCTCAGTGGTGCTCTGGGTTTAGATACAAATAGGACAATGTTCATAGAAGCAGCATGAAAAAAATAGAATTCTTTTATGGAAGCATCGGTATTTTCGTCATTCTCGAACCTACCAGAAGGTGGTGCAAATTCACTGCCGATACAGTGAAAGAGGACTGGCTTTCTTTTCTTGAGCCCTGGTTTGAGCAAGTACAGTAAAACAGAAAAAAAACAAAAAAACAAAAACAAAAAAAACAAAAATAAGCCAAACAAATAAAACCCCTCCCATTTTTAAAAATAAATTAAACAGACTAAAGATTTCATCTTAAAAAAAAAACACAAATAATAACTCCGCTTCATGTCGTATCACATCTGTCAACTTCTTTCCTGCTGGACTCAGTTGATGTGGTAGGTCAAGCTAATGAACAAAACAAAACAGGGATAGGATGAAGATTTGAGGAAGATAATTTTTAATATCTCAATGTAAGAAAATTAACAAGGTGGTGTTTGTAATGGCATCAGACTAAGGAAATGGCCTTGTTGGAGATTCTAACAAACAGCAAAGAAGCAGCAGTTCATCAGACATACATTTAATTCCATTTAAAAATATTTATTATTGTATTTTAATGTTTAGACATTTAAAAATATCTTTAGGATGAAGCACTGTGATTTTCCTTTGGCGTGGCAGCTTGTGCATTTTTGAAATGACAAACTTTCCTTTACGAAGATAATATAGGATGCAGAAGACCCAAAGAGAGTGTTTAATAATCAAACAAAAACAAAAAAAGAAAACAAAACCCCACCATTAACAGCCAAATTAACAAAACCTTCTTTATTTGGTGTGAGGCTAGCGCTGGAAGCAAGCCCTAGCTTAGAGCAACTTATCAGATGTGTGCGCTTGTGCCCACTTTTCCAATAGTCAAGAGCATTTTTAGAGATATGACATCCACCTGAAAGGGAGAAAGTTTTTTTTTTTAATTATTTATTATTGCAATAACATATCAATTGAGGCACTTTCCAAAATTCCTTTTCTAAATCCTCCCAGTTTCCAAGACCACTTGGGTCTAAACCAAGAGGGAGTATTTTTGAATAAAAACAAAACAAAACAAACAAACCAAAAACCCCCAAACCTTTCTATTTAGAAATCAAAACAAAGACCCAAAAGAAGGCTTGAACATTTTCAAATTAGAATTTCTAAAGACAACGCAGCCAGAGAGTGACCTCAGAGTTCTGGGTTAGTACTGATTTTTCAGCCCGAAATCGAGCATAGTTTTAACAAATGTTACCAGAGAGAACAATGTATTTTTTTCTAACTAAAATCTACCTTTTAAAAAATTAATTTGCTCTCCGCATTGCCGGATTACATTTTCATTTAACTTCGGTGCCGTGCCGTAATTAGTTTTTCTTGATCTGTTTCTTGGAAGAAGGAAAAAAAAAAAAAAAAAAAGTAGAAAGGAAAAAAAAGGAATAAAAAGCAAGCTTGTAGGTTGCAGTTAAAATATTTTCCTTTATCACGCCTGGCGGGAAAAGAACCAACAACATTGAACCCTGGGCGACGGGCGAGTCACACGTCCCCAAACCTCAACATCTTTTCTTAAAATCTTCGGGACTTAATGTGAAGCCAAGGGCGCTTGGCGTAGGAAGAGTCACTTGTGATTTATTTGGGAGACGGACGGGGTCTTGGAAGGGAAAGCGGGGGTTTTCGAGAGGACGGGTGTGTTTTCTTGAACAACTTATTCTCGGGCGTTTGCAAGGACAGGAGGGGAGTTGCTGTCCCTTCCCGGCTCACCTGGAAAGTCCCCCTCCTGGCACCCGCTTTGTTTGGCGTTCCCTGCAAAGCCTCGTGTTGGCAGAGAGACCCACAATGAAACAAATTCTCATTTTATGACGTCTTTCCCCCTGCAGGAGTCCGAACAATGTTTGGGGGGCTCGGCACGCAGGGAGATAAAAGAGTTTTATTTTAAATGCGATACATGTCAGGATCAGACAGCGTTTCTTTTCAGCTAAACTACAGAGCGGATCTTCATTTCCTATTTCACTGCTTCCCCCGAAAGAAACTTTTCTTTTCCTTTTTATTTTTTTCTCCCCCCCCCCCCCACCTCCCATGCCCAGAGAGTCAGGGAGAAAAGTCCTCGGCACAAAGCTAGCTCCCCCTAACCCCGGAAATCCCGGCGAACTCCCGAGGGGTGTAAATATCTGGGCAACGTGTACATAGCTGGGCAAGCGGGGCCTCGGCGGCCGCGCCGGCTTTCGCTTTCTTCCGAGAGCTTGCAGACGGGCTCGGGCTGGCCGACGCGGGCCGCGCTGCACACCCTCGGGCGGCCCTCGGCCGGGCGCGAGCCCTCCCCAGAACCCGCGCTCGGGGCCGCGTCGGGCCGCCGGGTCACGGCCCGTAGGAAGGGGCAGGGCAGAGACGAGATGTCTCCGCTTCTGCGATCACTTGCTTTTCCTTCTGCGGCCCCGGCCCCCGGCGGCCCGGGCCCGCGAGAGCGCGGCGCGGGACGCAGCCTTTGTCGGCGCGGGTCTCGGGGCCACCCGAGCCCGGCGGCCGCTCCCGCCCCTCCCGGCCGCGTCTCCCGGATCCCACGCAGACCGCCGAGGAAATGCGCGCAAACTGTATTTTGCACTTTTGCGCCACTTAAACGGGAATCGGAGGAGCCCGGCGAGAAAACCCGAAAGGAGAGGCCGTTATTTATGGCCGGCGAGTTGGAGTCTGGCACCATATGGTGGGATTTATCTGGCCCCGACCGCCCCCAGCCCCCTACCCCCCACCCCCCCAACGTCGGGCAAACAGTGCCCGGCTGACAGTGTCGCCGGCCCAGCCCGCGGGAAGGGAACGCCTCATGGGCTCCTTTCCTCCTCTTCAGCCCCTCGCACGTTTTTTCCTCCAGAAGCTGATATTACACTTGTTCATAGTTTTTTTTTTTTTTTTAATGGTATTAGTCATAATTAAACCAAAAAGTAATTAGCGATCTTTGGGCATCAGCACTTAACAAGGGCTAGTAGCACCCTCACTTCCCTTTGGAGGAGGCCGCGGTGGGGGCTCCTTGGGCCAGGTGGAAGGTGGTGTAGGGTTAAGAAGCGTCAGACCTCGGAGAAGGGCCTCACTTCCTCTTCGTTTTGTAGTCCTTTGTGTTACATACGGGGGCAAGCAAGGTCTGCCAATCACTACCATTTCTCTTTCTTGTTCTATAAAGACAGGGTCGTCACAGCAACAGGGACATGACAGGCTGGTATCTCTCTTGAGCTCCAGGGGGCCCCTAATAGGATTGAAGCAAAAGATCAAGCGAATGGTTTCCTATTTTAGGCCCGTAATAACTCCCAACTGCTTGCATATACATGGGCCTTACAATATTATGAGGCAATTTTTAATCCCAGCAAAAAGTAGCCTGTTTTCTAGCAGAGTCTATTTTAGAAAACCCTACAGGATCCACCCTCCCTCAGCACCCTCCATCCTCATCTGCCCTTCTCTGTATTTGAGGGGCAGGAGGGAAATCCACCCCCCCATTTCACTTGCCACCCCTCCCCCAGAAGCTGAAGGTGCCACTTCCTTTCATTAATTCATTTTACCAGCTCAAAGTAAATAGTCAGTTTAGAGGGAACAAAGGCACCCCTTTTTGGTATTCAGTTGAAGTCCCTGGTGGGATCAGAAGTTTGCACATCTTTTAGAGAAATTGGCCTTGGATGTGGCTTAGACAGACACCCCACCCCGTAACCCTCCAACACACACACCTACAAAAAACACAAAGCAACCTAAGGAGGAATGAAAAGGTTTCTCTCCCCCAGGCCATTTGTGTTCAAAATGCGATGTGAAATCACATGGACGTGGGGAGTGTGTGTGGTGAGTGGGTATCCTCTGTGTGCTTGTGAAGCAGAGAGGACACAAATGAGATGCGCGGGGTAAGGGGGCGGTTTGTTTTCACCCCCAAGACCTGGGGAAACCCGTCAAATGAGACTGACTTCAAAAACCCAAGACTGCCTGGGAAATCTGAATGCAAACAGCCCTAGAATAATCAGCACCACCAACATCTGTCACCACAGCTGTTTCCTTTCTGGTTGGTGAGAGAACCTGTCTCTCTCCCCTGGGCTGGCAGTGAACTCCAAGCAACGGGCCCAAGGATCTTTTGCTTCCAAACGGAATCCTGCAGGTTTCTGTGCTCTTAGCCTCTTAGAGATAAAAGACAAAGCAAAACAAAACAAGCACGACATTGCCACCTTTTAGGTGAAAGTAAGGAGCTTGGTAAAGTAAGTTAAGAGGTGTTTTTGTTATGTTGTCATAGGTAGGGAAACTGAGGCACAGGGGCAGCCAGTGAACTTTCCAATTCATATCCAGAGAGTAATCAGAATTGAAAAATTCAGTCCCCAGCCTACTGGATTCTGTGGGGTGTCTTGGAAGGCACTGGGTTAAAAAACAGAGAGAGAGAGGTGAGCGTTTTTATTGCTTGTTTTCCCTTTCATTTGATCAGAAGATAATTATTGAGCATCTAGAATGTGGAAGACAAATGCTTTGTTATGGAGGAGAGAAGAATGAGATCTGGTCCCCGCCCTAAGAGAACATGTCTTCCAGGAGGGGCACTGTGACAACCACGAGTATGGATATAGCGACGTGGTGACTTGGTCTGAGGTTACCGGAGGGAGGTCTGACAAGGGAATCTGGAATGTCTGGCCAGGGGTAACCAGCAGAGACTTCACTGGAAGAAGTGGTCTTGGAGTTTCCAGGAAATGAAGGCTGGCTGAGGTTCTGATGGGTAGAGGTAGGAGGGGACATTGAAGATGCAGAGAACAGTGGGCATTCACAGGCACGGGGGACAAACACGTTAGTTTTTCGGGGCGGGGGGGAGATAAGGCAGGAGCAAGAGGACAGAGCTACTACTGGGCTGAGACTTTTGGACTTTAGCCTGTGGACCAGGGTAGCCCCGAAGTGACGGAGTTAGGGGGGCATTTGTGGAGGTGAATCCAGGGCTGATGCCCAGGCAGGGTTTGGGGTTGGGGAGGTGGTGGTAGGCCTGAGATGGGAGGGCTACTGCAGGACAGTGGCATGGGGATGGAAAGAAAAAATGATCGTGCAAGAATTGGATGGACTTAGGGCTCAGAGCCCAGAGGCAGGTCAGAGGTGACTGAGCCTTCAAGCCTGGGGGACCAGGGAAAAAAGGCAGCCTTGTTATGTGCAAGGAATTAAAATAACATTTAAACCCAGCATTACATGCAGTGTGTTTAGAACATCGAGAGCTTCATGAAAACAGAGAAATTCAGATACTGACATTGATAAGCTTTTATCAGTGGTGGAGAGCTTTCTTTGTCAAAGCCACACACTTGACCTCCTGGCTGAACCTCAGCCAGACTGAGCGCCAGCATCTCAGAGCTCAGCGCCTTTGGGGGGTGGACTGAGAAGCAGCCTGTAAAAAAAAAGCGTATTTTCTCCAAGACACATTATTCTTCCTTAGCACTCATTTCAATTTTTGTACCATTATTGAGAAAGGAAGTTAGAGAAAGATATCCCAGAGGCATTTTCTTCTGCAACTCCCAGGCATGAGGAAATGTTCAGGTGTTAAAACTGGTCTGGCATGTATTTACTTATTTTTCAGTTACATCCAATGTTTGCCTGAGAATCTTCCAGAGGGCAGATCCCTGCATCATCATGCAGCCAGTACAGGCCTGAAGGATGGAAAATAGTGAAAAGGCACTGGACTGGAGCCTCTGGGTCCAGAGTTCCCTTCCTGGTTATGCCAACCAGGTTGTTGTACTCTCTGTACTCTCAACAAGAGTGGTACTCTCTGGGCCTGATTTCCGCCCCCCAGAAAAATGAGGTGAGTCAAGTGATCATGAAGGTTCTTAAAGGTCCTTTCCAGCTCCAGGCCAGTGGATCATTGAAGCTACTCTTTCTCTGAAATTTCCCAGCAGTTTCTTCCTTATTGTCTGTATTCTGGTTTGCAGGTGCAAACAGAAAGGATCTTTATGTCAGATGATTTAGTCTTTATTCTGGATTTTAATAACTTCATTTGCATTGAACTTTATAAATATTTTGAAAGCAGCATGCCATCCATTCTCACTCGATCCACCAAACTGCCATGTGAATGAGTAAGCCGGGGATTTTATCCCCAAATGTACAGCTAATGAGAATCATTTCCTTTCGTGGAGTGCCTCCACGTGCCAACCTATGCCTTCCATTAAATGTCTCATTTACTCACCACAATACCTGGTAGTTATTATTATCCCCACTTTACAGATCAGAAAGCCAAGACTAACAGGAGTTGGGATTCACTGAAAGCCACCTGCTCATCGATGGCTGAGTCAGGATCTGAATCCAGGTCTGTCAGCTCCAGCTTTGAGCTTTCTAAGGCCTGGGCAAGTTATACAAAGGTTGCCGACTATCTCCTTCTCCGATGCAATATTCCTTGTCTATATTTACCATCCATGTGTTCAAAGGGCACTGTTGGCCAGTGTGGCCTTCCATGGCCCTGCCATGTGAAATATAAGGGCTGAGATTTAAACCAGGCAAGCTGTTGACAAATGTTTATTGAGCACCCTGTACATGTCTAATACTCTACTACGGGCTTCAGGACCCTGAAGAAATATTAGAATGTCTCATTCCATAAGGATTTTACAATCTGAGATGATGAAACAAACAGAGCCAGTAAAATGTCAGTAAATGGGCGGTATGCTGTATCCTAATGGAAATGACCCAACTTTATAGAACATTCACTCTGCTCCCACTTTAGCCTAGACAATTGGGTGTGATTCTCATGACAAGCCTACGCAACGGCACTCTTTACACCTCTTTTAGGGAGGGGGTTGTTGATCCAGAGAGCCTGGTTCAGTCACCGCTGGAGGTCCCACAGCTACCAAGTGGCAAAGTCAGGATTTTATCCAGGGCCTCTGACCACAAAGTCCTCTCTTCCTGCCTTTGCCACATGGCTTCTCATTCTTGACACATTATGCATAGGTCAAGGTGGGGTATACAGACATCTGAAAATAAGAAAGTTCAGGGTCTGGAGATGTGATTAGACCATCTGTGGTATGCTGAACAGGAAAAGGATCTCATGGTTTTACACTCTTGCCTCACAGTGGAAAAAAAATACCATAGGGAATTTTTAAAGTCCTGCAGGAGAGAGAAGAAATCAGTGGGCATTGGGGAAGATGGGCTTTGGGTCCAAAGACTGGGTTCAGGTCTTGGCTCCATGATTTACAAGCTGGGGTTACTCTCTCTACACCTCAGTTTTCTGGTCTGTAAATAGGGTAATGATATGTCTCTGTTTAGACTTACAATATGGTATTTGAAATGTCTGACAGGATGACTGGCCCCGTGGCAAATGCTCAGGAAAATGACAGTTACCTGAGGCAGCTGCACAGTGAGAGCCTGTTGACAAAACCTACAAATAACATGTTGATTCAAAGTGAAGACAGTTGGAGAATTTGTTATTTAGCCAAGGGCTTCCTTGTCCTGGGTTTTGATTCATTTCCTGGTGTTTTTAGTGCTGGAATTAATAGGTAAGCCAAGAAGACCCAGTTCTGGCTATCTATTGCTGCATAATAAACCACCCAAATCATTGGCTTAAGGCAACACTCATTTATTTTGCTTATGAATATGAGGGTTGACTGGGCTTAGCTAGGCAGTTCCTGCTTAGAGTTCCTCAGACAATTGTAGTCAGAGGTTTGGGGGCCAGGGTCATCTAGAAAATGTCTCCACTCCTGTGTCTGAAACCTGGGCTGGAAGACTCAATGAGTTGGGGCTCCTTGGGCATCTCTCTCTGGGTGGTGTCCCCACGAGATATCTCTGTAAAAGTAGCAGAAGACCAGGGGGAGTCCTCAGTGGCCTGCTCGGGTCCTGTGCCCATTCTTGAACCAATCACTGTGGCCAGAGGGAGGCTGTGCTTTGATTAGCCGGACCTGGATCGTGTGCTTGTCCTGGATCAGTGCCAGGAGACTGAGAGTGGGAAAATGATGAGCCACACCACTCCAGAGCAGTGGTCCTTACAGAGTGGTCAGGCAACAACTTTCAGGGGTCTGAGAAGTCAAAACTCTTTTCCACACTAAGACTTCTCAGCTCACCGTTGGCACTGGGTTGGTGAGTATCTAGTGAGGCCTGCCTCTCCTTCCTTATTCTTGAGGGTAAGGAGGGGTCCTGGGGGTTTCTCCCTGGGCATCTGGCTCCATGGATTTCCTTTGTTTGGCTCAGACCTCAACAGAGACCTTCAGAATATCAATATTTGCAAAACACTTTGAAAATTAGGAAATCCCTTTGAGTAACTAAAAAAAAAAAAAAATTATTTGATGAACCGCTTTGCATCACCCTTTCATTTATGGCACTTTTCACTTTGCAACTCACACTGTCTACCTCCCTATGGGCAGAGGAGGAATTCTTGTTCTCATTTAAGGAATAGCAACAGAGATTAAGAGGTGTATGACTTCCCAGAACATCCCAGAATGAGCCAGCATCATCTGGGACTTGGCTCTCAAAATGCCTAGACCAGACTTCTTGTCACTAGAGTGTGGGTCTAAGAAAGTCCATAAATGAGCCCAGTGGTGTCCTGGATGCCTGACCACTGCAAACAGCTGAAGCACTGAGGGGTGGGGGAGCCAGCCAAACACTCAGGTGCCAGGACCAGAATGCAGGTGATGTGGATGTGGGCATCATTGTAGGGGCTGAGGCTCATCTGCCCCTTCTGGAACTCTGTTCATCCATCCAGTGCTTTCCGCATGCCCCCTGCCTGTACTTAGGGATCTCAGTTCTTTCTCTCAGCCGTGGGAAGAAATTTGCACTCTTACCATCCTGACTGTTCCTGTGAGGAAATAAAGGCTCCCTGGGTAACTGGCCCAGAGACACAGCGGTGAAGTGGCAGATCTGCCCCTTTGGAAGACCTGCCTCTGCTTCTGCCAAATCCCTCTGGCCCTTTTTCCTGATGGCCTGACTTTGCTGAGGGGCTAGATTTATGATCCCCCTAGTGCCTGTTCAGTCTGATCCGGTCATTGAGAAGGGTGGTTCTAGGACTGGCTTTTGGAATCAAAACTCCTTCAGGCTGGCCTGCAGTTTCCCCCACCCTTCTCCCTGCTCCTTCCCTTTCCCTCCCCTTCCCCCCTTCCCCTCCCTCTTTCCTCTCTCCTTCCTTCCTCCCTCTTTCTTTCTTCCTCACCTCCTCCTCCTCCTTTTCTCTCCTTCCTTCCTTCCTCCCTTCCTTCCTTCCTCCCTTCCTTCCTTCCTCCCTCTTTCTTTCTTCCTCACCTCCTCCTCCTTCTCTCTCCCTCCTTCTCCTTCTCCCTCTCCCATTCTTCCTCCTCCTCCTTAGAGTCTTCTTTTTCTAGAGTTAAAAGCATTGCTGTCCTGGTGCAGAGATGTTCTGGGTAAAAGCCCCCACCGCCCCCACCATGCCTTCCCTGACACCCACACCACAGAAATGGTGAAGAGCCTGATGCTCAGGGGATCTCCTACCCCGTAAAGAGCAGCTTGCCCGCAACCCCCCCCCCCCCCCCCCCCCCCCCCCTTGAAATATCGCATTCAGAATCCACAGGGCTCTGTTTCTATGCCCCACTCCATCCAAGGCAAAATGTCCATTACCAGTGTTAGGGACTCAGGTGGGGGGCCAGGGAGCTATGGAGAGACCAGCTCATTGAAATCCAGATAATCCCTAAACCTCATTTTCCCTATTGCATATGACTTCCTCTCTGCCCTGCCCCCTTTTACAGGATCGCCAAGAAGCCACCAGACCTCTTTGCCTGGCACTCCTTTTATCTTTCTGGCCTGAGGGGGCCATGGGCTAATGATCAGTGAAATCAGGAAAGGCCAAGAGGCCCAGCTAATCCACAAATTGGATCATCCACCCCTGAATAATCAAGAGTTGCTGGCACAAAAGTTGGTCTCCCTCTTTGATCATCGGCACCCTCAGAACACACCTACATTTGCTTCTTGTGGGAGTCCTCTGGTGAATTAAAGGCTGGTTCCGTTTGGCCAAATAACATTCAGATGTAGGAGGAAAAGAATCGTGTGTCCCAGTGTCTCAGGGGGACTGTTTCAATGCGGTATTGGGGAGAGGATTGAAATTGAAAGAGGTTGTGTCAACTCACTAGATTTGATGAGTCAGTTCTACTTGGGATGGATGCTTCTCCACCAGGAAGAGAGGGAGTTCAATCATAGATAAAACTTATCATGCTCTAGCTAATGTTACATATCTTAACAATGGGGACATAGTGCAATGATGCTGACGCTCATAAATCAGGCAGCCGCTGCCTTAAGAAAACTCCATGTACAGAAATTAGAATTCTGGGGGAAGAAAGAAATTAGGAAGTAATTATTTTATATTACAAGATGAGTCTCTTTTTCTTAACTAAGGCTTTCTCTCAGATTCTTTTAAATAACAAGCCTATCAGCGATTTTCAAGTGATTTAATTGATAAAAATTGCATTTACCCATGAGGTGTCATAAACAGCTTCCTGTGCAACATGCTCCTGGGGTACCAATGTTTAATGATTAGGAAGGAACATTGTATTTGATCTTGGCCAAAAAGCTGAAGGTAATAGATGTCCCTTTCTCAGCCTGGGAAGTTCCCATGCACCATGGTATTATGAGGGTAGGTCCCAGAGCAAAGAAAAACCAAGAGTTTTGTTGAATTTGTAGGTCTCAGAGAACTTTCTGAAAAAGAAACATTTCCATGTTGGGCCCTGGCAATGGCATTGGCCCTGGACTCTGTTTGGAGTCAGATAGACATGAGATTCAATTCTGACTTTGCTACTTACCGACAACGTTCTTTACTGTTCCTGACCCTCAGTTGCCACCTCTATGTTCATATCCTAGTCAAAACACTCTGACATTTTCCTATCTCACCCCAAATAGTATCCAGAAGCTTCATTGTGGCCTACAGGGCTCTCATAATCCAGCTACTGTCAACCTCTTTGATCTCTTGCTCACCCAGCTCTAACAGCTCAGATAAGCCACTGACTTCTGCTTTAGGACTTTTGCACATGCTCTTTCTGATCCTGGGAAGCTATCCCTCTAGGCTTTGCAAGTCTCCCTCTCTGATTTCATTTAGGTCTTTGCTCAAATGTTATAAAAGGAAAGGACACAGCCAGAGGGAATCCACACCCAGGCTCCTTCTGCTTTCTCATCCTCACAAGGGGCCACATGGCACCCAATGATTCCCCAGCAACAAAGTACAGTGATGGGAGTGTGACGCTTCTGTGCAGGGAAGCCAATGAGGGACTCTGTGCCCACAGCCTTTATTGGGTGCTGGTCACTCTGCCAAGCACATACTAAAATTACAGGCTACCAAAGGGGAAAGCAAATGTCCCAACATACACGATCTTGTTTCACAAGCTAGACACAGTGAGCTGCTCTTCTCAGTTAGGGAAGGTTTTCTCTCCATGTAAGGAACTACTTACCAGTCAATTTCCCAGCAGCCAATTCAGGGCCAGACCCATTTGGAGGCCTTTGTAAAGATAGCAGTTTCGGAACTGCTATGCAAACTCTTGTACAATTAGTAAGTGAAAAATGTTAAACTTTTTATTATGGAACATTCCAAACATACACACACAAAAAGAAAATCCTAGAATGGACTTGCGTGTACCCATCACCCAGCTGCTGCAGTTAACACATGCCTAGGTTGACTCATCTGTGTCCCCACCCACTTCCCCTCCTGCCCTGAATTATTTTGAAGCAAATCTTAGACATCATATTCCATCTGTAAGACTTTAGTCAGTGTCTCTAAGTGATAAAGACTCTTTGAAAATGATCTAGAGTGCAAGCTGACGGTTTGCAACCTCCGCCCTAGCCCCATGCCAGGCCCACTGGCCACCTTGCCAGACTTCTTCCCCACCTCCTGCCAACATCACTAGCACAGGGCCTTTTGCACATTTACGGAGACCCTTGGTGCCCTCAATGGTCAGGGCCGTGCAGCCTGGTACTGAATTTTCACAGGATATTTGTTCTGCAGAATGATTCCGTGGCTGTTACTGTGTGGGATATGGGCTTCTTTGTCTGGATTGTATGCACTGGAGGGCCATAAGGGGACCTGCTCCTAGTTGAACTGTGTTCAGGGAGACCCACAAGAGGCTCTGTGTTTACAGAACCTGAGGGGTGACTCTGAGCCTCAGCGGAACCAGGGATAACAGGATAAAGCGGCCACTTCCTATGAACTACAAGACTTTATTTCTGCACAGTCCTGCTCTTGGTGCTGAGAGATATGGCAAAGAGAGAGGAGAACACTGGACAAGGAGGATTCCGGGGATGCTCTTCCTTGGCTGGTCCCTGACCAGCTAGCTGAGTGTCTTTGGCCAAGTCACTTTACTTCCTCAGCCGTAGTTTTCTTGTTTGTACAGGATCAGGGTCTTCATTCACTCACTTACTCACCCATTCATACATTCCTTCCTTCCTTCCTTCCTTCCTTCCTTCCTTCCTTCCTTCCTTCCTTCCTTCCTTCCCTCCTTCATTCATTCTACGAGCAGTATATGGTATGTACTGAGCTTGGCACTATGGATATGAAGATCAAAAAAGTCTTTAAGAGACAATCCCTGCCCTCAAGGGGCTTCCATTCCAGTGTAGAGTGTGCGTGCGCATACTCACATCCAGGCCAGATTACAAGAGTCATATGTGACAAGTCCTGAAGGAGAAATGTAGCATTTTGGAGGAGTTGAGAGGGGCATGACATATACTGAGCTCTCTCTTCATACCAGCCCGGACTTTCTCAGACACCCTTAAACACATTGTTCTTCCTCATGCTTCACAGTGCACCTGTCCAGGAGATACCGCTATTCCCAGCTGTGTTGGTGTGTGAGGGCCGCCATAACAAAATGCCACAGACTGGGTGGCTTACACAACAGAAATGTATTTCCTCATGGTTCTGAAGGCTAGAAGTCCAAGATCAAGGTGTTGGCAGGGTTGTTTTTTTCCTGAGTCCTCTCTCCTTGGCTTGCAGATGGCTTGCTAACAGGTGATGTTATAGACTGACTGTGTCCCCCCAAAATTCATATGCTGAAACTCTACCATGCAAACTGATGGTATCAGAATTTGGGGCCTTTGGGTTGGAGTATAATTAGGATTAAATGAAACCATGAGGAGGGAGCCCTTATAAGAGTCACAAGAAAGCTTGCTTCCTGTCTCTGCTCTCTACCATGGTGATACCACTAGAAGCTGGCCATCCCCAAACCCAGAAGAGGTCTCTCACCAGAACTTTACCATGCTGGCACCCTGATCTTGGACTTCTAACTTCCAAATTGTGAGAAATAAATGTTTTTTTGTTTATAAGGCACTCAGTCTATAGTACTTTGTTATAGTAGCCTCAACTGAATAAAAGTATCAAAAATTTGGTATTCTCTGCTGGCCTCAAAAAACACAAATACCTATAAAAGCCAGGCAGGTTCACAAAAACCAAAAGAACAAAAAACAAAAGCAGATGATTGGGCTCCAACCCTGTACACTTAGTAAGTTGGGTTGGGCCCTGATATCCATATTTTTAACAAGTTCCCCAGGTGATTATAATACATACCAATGCTTTGCAGACCACAATAGCATAATAAGAGTCCAGCTGAAGTGTCACCTCTTTCAGGGGGTCTTTCTGACCTCCTCCACCCCCTCTCCCTAGGCCCCAAATTAGATTCTCCTCTAGAGAGAGAGGCTGCAGAATCACTCCACAAGCATCTCCTCTGATGTACTAGGCACCTTGGGGCAAGGAACAGAGTAGTATTAGATACTTTCTCCTCCAAAGGAGTTCAGGTGCAAATAGTGAGATACACTAGAAGAGCTCTCTATCATAGAAAGCAATAGTATATGAGGGATCACGTGAATGGAGAGGCTTAATATAGATCTAAAATCACGTTATCTGAGTAGCTTTATGGGTGGTCCCCTGTGGTTGGAGACATAGTGATGAGGAGCATACAGGCATGGCATTGTCAGTGCTTGTGGAGGTGTGAGTTATTACTAAAAATATATACATGAGAACAGGAAAAGGTAATGCATAGACCAATGCTGAGATTGTGACACGAACCAGGGACCATGATTGATCTAAATCTGCGCATTGAGGCTGGACAAAGGGCAGGGTGTAGGCCACAGAGAATCCCCAGGGATATATAAAAGGATGTGGCCTTGAAAACATCAGAGAAGCCAGCTGTAAACTGGGAGTGATGTGTTGGATTTGCATGTTCTTCTCTTCTTTTTTCTTTTCTTCTCTTTACCTTCTTCTTCTTCTTCTTCTTCTTCTTCTTCTTCTTCTTCTTCTTCTTCTCCTTCTCCTTCTCCTTCTTCTTCTTTCTTCTTCTTCTTCTTCTCCTCCTCCTTCTCCTCCTCCTTCTTCTTCTCCTTCTTCTCCTTCTCCTTCTTCTTTAGATCATTGTGATCACATGTAGGGGAATGATCAAAGGAACAGGACTGATTTAGAAAGCTGTTGTGGCAGGCTCCTAACTAGTGCATGGTGGTCAGGGTGGAAAGAGGGAGACAGACTTGTGACTGAGCAGGAGGACGTTGGCAGGGCCCTGTAACTGACTGGGTATAAGTGGCTCAGGAGAGGGTGGTGTTCCAAGCTGATGCCCAGGTTTGGTTTGATTTGGTTGTTCCTTGAGTTTTTATTCACTGTCCTAACAGGAATTATTAATGAAGATTCTAGTTTCCTATGAACAATGCTGACAAAAAAAAAAGATCTTGTTTCTCTAGGGGGTGGGGAAAGTATAAAATTCTGAATTTTCACTTGGAATATGGCCTGAGTTAGAGGAACTCAGCCATAAGCAAGCCTGTACCCGCCCTGTCCAGAAGGAGCTTGGGACTTCCTAGGTAACTGGAGCCCTGGGGAGTGACCAGAGCTTCCACATCTTACACAGGCTCGAGGGTTACATGGTAATCTGGGTTTCTTTTTCTGCCCTCAAGGGCTGCCTTTCCCCCCATGGGAAGAGAATGCCTCAGGTCCTGGTGCTCCAGACCAAGGGCCCAGATGCAGGCTGTCTGCCCCCAGCTGAGGCCTCCTGGGCTGCCTGCCCCAGCCAGAACCAGCCCTGTGTGCCTTAGAAAGAAGCCCAGTCCCCAGTGGTGTCCTGGAGCCCATGGAGGCCCCTACCTGAGCCCGTGGTCTGGGGAGCTAGGGAGAAGGTAGAGAAGCTGCTGTCAGGCTGAGGACAGTTCTTACTTTTGTATATGAGTTAAGGTGGGCTTGTGGGAGATTTACAAGGTGGAAAGGAAGTGGCACCCCTTTTGTGGCTTACATGCATTATCCCTGAGCTGCTATCCCCTCATTGCTGGGAGGCCTGCATCTACTTCACCGTCCCCTGAATCCTTCCTCTGCGTTCCCCACCCCTGGGCCACGTGTGTGTTTAGGCTATCCTAAAGGACTCTGGGTTCTTCAAGACACTCACCCACGAGGGTCAGAGGAAAAGTAGAGCTGACGTGGGTTTGAGTATCTTGTAAGCTCTGGCTTATACTTGTGGGTTCCTCCTCATTTTTCCTCTCCATCTTCCCTTCCCAACCGCCTGCCCTGCAGATGTCAAGCTCCAGCACCAGATGCAAAGACATATCTTAGTGTCTTAGAGAGAAGCTCCCACAGTTGTGTAAGGGCAATTCCCTGTAAAAAGTTCCTTTATGTAAGTATTTAGGGGTCCATAAACATCTACGGTATGCATGTACATGTATGTGTGTGTTTGGACACATACACACACGTGCATATCCTACAGGTTTATGCACATTGTATATATAGAAAGATCTTCCAGTGGTTCTGGTTCTCTGGTTGAACCTTGACACGGTGATACGACCAGGATCTGATCTTGGGTGATTTTACTGCAGGACCCGCAAACACACTCTCCACCACTCAGATGGCAGTTGGTGGGAGGTGGGTTCTGCTTTGGACAGGCTGAGATTGAGGGGCCCGTGGGATGTTTCCGTGGGCGAGTCACATGCTGTTGGAGGTGCCTGAGAAGCCTCGTGTGCAGTGGATGATCAGGGAAGGGGCAATCAATGTGGGCTGGCTGGAATTGGAAACAAGTTTTATGGTGGTGAGACCTGATTTAAGTCTCAAAGGTAGACAGGAGCTGGTAAAACCGATGGGAGGGGGTGGGCATTGTGGATGGGTGAACAACATGAGACTGGACTGCAGCAGGAATGTGTAGGGTCTGCCAGGATCAGCCTGGATGGTCTAGGAAGGGTGTGTTGATTATATGGCCGTTGTGATCTATACAGGCTTGTGAATTGTATCTCCCCGAGGACGTGGTGGGCTCTAGGCATTGTGTATTGCCCCTGGTAGAGTAAGTTTCTAGTTTAATTAATTTCAACTTGCCTCAAACATTTTGTGAGCACCTACTACATGGCAGGCTCGTGCTTGATATAAATATGAATGAAACATGAACTGTGTCCTGGAGAAATCTGTGGTCAGATTATAGATAGGGAATATATTTTTGTTATTTTGGATTAAGTGGAAATCTGGGGCTAATAATCTTGAGCTGGCTGTGGACTGCTGATTCCCTTTTGGGCTAATTGTGTGTATGAAATGATGACACTTAGGTCAGTCTATCCACACACTCCTCCCCTCCCTCCATTCATCCGACGCTAGCTTGCTCTACTTACCTACCTATCTCTCATTCATTTCGGTCTGCCAATCATCTGTTGTTTCTTCTTTTGTTACATGGGGGCAAGATCTGAGCAGCCTACAAAACTAGCCGTACACAAAGTGACAATTAAAAGAAGCACATAAAAACAAAGTAGGGAGAAACAGATGTTGGAGCGACAGGGACTGAATCAGTATCACAGCTGAGCATTGGATTTGGGGCCAGGTTTACTAGAAACTAAGGCAGAAAGAGGAAAGACGAGGATACACGCTTAGTCGTCTAGTCGGTGATATCTGAAGAAAGAAGGAATGCAACAGGGAGCTGGACCCCTCCCCCCCCCAGGGTTGGGTAGAAGGAGAATTTATTGTGTCGGGGCTGCGTCGGGACACCAGGGAGCATAATGGCCACTGTCTTCCTGTGTAGTTCTAGAACGACAGGGAAATGCTCCTCAAATGTTTCTCCTATCGACCCTCTATAAAGGCTAAGGGCATAACGTTAAATCTTATTTCAGCACAGGCCTTCTTCTGGTGAACTAAGATAATAATGTCTACCACATTACATTCTGCTGATCAGACTCAGAACATGGATGGAGCTTCGGGTACTGAGAGAAAGGGCTGGTTAGCTGGCTCCAGGCCCTGTCTGTCAAATCATGTTTGTTTCCAGAGAGCCTTTGGCTCCCGGTCTTTAGTCTTCCTATCAGAAAGGTCTCTTCGTCTCTTAAATACCTTGTCATCAACTCAGAACTTGCTCAATTCCAAGGGTAAGAGAGCTGGTCCCTTGGCCAGCCAGCCATCCTCCCTTTCCCAAAGCCAGGAGCTGAAACACGGTGCTAAGATGGTCTCTCAGCTTTAAAAAAAAAAAGTACGACAACCACAGCTTTCCCCACGCTGTAGAATAACTGGGGAGGCTCTTGGAGAATGGTGCCTGGAGTTAGTGTTCAAGTTTGGCACTTTTCTCCACTGGCTTGTTGGCAGTGGGGCTGGTCCAGGGCATGGCCGGTTCCCAGGTGGGCGCCTGCAGCTCATCTGTGTCCAGTATGTGACAGTCTTCACTGTACTAGTCCCCAGAATTTATCCCACACTCAGGGCCAACCCTGGGGGAAGCGAGGTCAGCCCTGAGGGCCTCCTGGAACTGTGAGTGATGAAGCGAGTGCTCCCAGCATGAAGGTCACTTGGCCATTGTTCCGGGAAGAGCCTCCAAGCACCTGCTGGATAAAGCATCTGAGCTGTGGGAGCGTGTCTCAAGGAGGGGGCTGGCAGGGAAGGAACACAGAAGAGGCAAAGGAAATGAAAGGAATGGGCCTGGGCGCTCAGGATTATTCAGAAGGGTTTAGAGAAGGTTGGACACCATCGAAAATGATTGGACACAGCAAGAACAAGCAGACCGCCTAATTACAAGTGTGCGGCCATGTGCCTCAGACTGCCTGTGTGACTTTGAGCAAATCACGGAACCCCTTCGCTCTCACGTTCCTCATCTTTATGAAGTAGGAAAAGCAAGACATCTGCAGCTTTATTGGATGGATGTGAGGGAAGGAGGAAGACCGCAAGTAGGAAAGTGCATTGAGAAATAAAAATGGGCCACACGGAAATGAGAGCCAATGCTACCGTCAAATAATAACTATAGTGATTTTAAAACAGTACCTACGAACTAACTGGCTGTGGCTTCCAGGGTTAGACCTGGCTGGTAAGGCCAGGCTGAGCGCAGGAGTCCCCTCCCCAGCCTCCCTGACGGGTTCTATCAGACAATTGCTGTCCTCCATCAGCCTTCACTTGTGCCTCTCTAGACCCCCACACACGTTGTCCCACCCTAATGTTCAGGGGGGCAGCACGCAAGTCACCCTGGCTTCTTGTCAGGTGGCTGGCTACTGTCCCTGCGTGGAGTGGGGGTCACAGCCCCGGGGATGCTGCCTGGCTTCCCGCTGGTCTGAGAAATCCCTCTTGTCTCTGCTCTCCATCAACACTAAAATTAATGTATTATAATAATGTGTTAATAACAGTAATACATAATATACAGTATATCATATGCTATGTTTCTACTTTGTATTATACTATATATACATATTATGTCTATGATATATATATACATCTATGTATATATGTTATATATTATAATGGTATGCAGTACGTTATAATTTCTTATTACATTTTCAGAAAACCCCACCATTTTGCAGATGAGGAAACCGAGGGTCAGAGTGGTTTAGGTCATTTGCCCAAAGCTCTTCATGTAGGAAATCGTGAAGCCATGATCCTGACTTGGAGACTTCTCTTTTGGCCACTGTTCTTTAATTTCCCACTGGTTCTCATAATTCGATAATAGTAGATTATGTACTTCTGTAGTAATACTTTTGCTTTGGTATTCCCTGCTGTTTGGTGGTGAGATAGTTGGGGGAAGCTGTGTGTGTGTGTGCCTCTGATTATCTGTCACTTTCTCGAAGCCAAAAACCAAGTCTCAGGGACAATAGATTGGGGCTTCCTAAGGGTCACGTGTGCCTCCGTAAGGCGGGACTCTCGGTACGCAATCCATAAGGCAACAGTATAAAAGAAGCTGCAGGAGTGGTCATGGGAATATTTACTGACCATCCTGAGTCTTCAGCTCTGTTATTTTACCCATTGATCCTCAGCTCTTTTTGCAGCTTTTTAAAAGTTTGGCAGTTCGTGGGGCATCTGGGTGGCTCAGTCGGTTAAGCATCTGCCTTCGGCTCAGGTCATGATCCCAGGGTCCTGGGATCCAGCCCCACGTCGGGCTCCCTGCTCAGTGGGAGTCTGATTCTCCCTCTGCCTGCAGCTCTCCCTGCTCCTTCTCTCTCTCTTGCTCACTCACTCTCTCTCAAATAAATAAATAAAATCTTAAAAAAAAAGTTTGGCAATTCACTCTGTTGGAGGCAACTGTGAAATAGGCAGCATTGAAAAAGATGGTGAAAGAAAAACATCTAATTGAAAAGATTGCCTTTTGTGACATGAGAACTGAATGTTGGTTGAAACCAATGAGAGTTGGTGTGTGTGTGTGTGTGTGTGTGTGTGTGTGTGTGTGAGTGTGTGAGTATGGACAACATCTAAAACTCATTTTGCATTGACAGCAATTTCCCACTGTGTTAGTTGCGAATTTGCTTTCTGATGTTTCTCTGGGCCAGTCTGTGTGTCTTAGCTTTCTCCAGTGAAGATGCAGAAATAACACTTCCTTCCCCTTCATGTGGTTATTACATTTGAAAGATTAAAAGCACTTTATAGGTAGTAAGTATTTTATAAACCATCCCTCCAAGAAATCAGTGTTCGAAAGCTCCCTCTCCCCATCCTAGCCAACCAAGGAACAGAGATATGGGTGGAAACGTGATCCCTCCTTTCCTTACAACTTCTCCAGTGCTCATCTCCCTCAGCCTCTGCCCCGACCTCACTGCCCTGCTCAGGTCCCAGCCCCTCTGGCCCTGCACTGGTGGTCTGCCACACCTGCCTGATTGCTTAGATTCTGGTTCTCATCCCTCAAACCCATCCTACACTCCTGAGTCAAAATAGTCTGCTCAGAGCACAGCTCTCTTTACTCCTTTACCACCTCCCCTGGCTCCCCATCACGTGCTGAATAAGGCGTGAGCTCCTACCGCAGACCCTAAGGCCCTCCCCAGAGAGGCCTCCCATTTTCCTTTTAGGATTTCTCCCCATGATTTCTCTTCAGTGATCCAAACTGACACCTGACACGTTTAACAAATATTTTGGGGAACGTAGCGGATGTCAGGAATTGTGCAGGGGTCAAATACAAACCAAGTTTAACCTGAGTTGGCTTCAAGTTGCTTAGGCTCTAGAAGGGCAAATATGTGACACTATGTTCTGGCTACTGCTACAGTGGGAGTATGGCCAGGATGCTGGTGGAGCACCGAGGAGGAGGTATTCAGCCAGTCTGGAGCAATCAGAGAGGGCTTTCTGGAGGAGAAGACATATCAGATAGTCTTTCAAAAAACCATCATTTACTGCATCCCAAGCAGAGCTCTCTGCCTCCTCTTCATGCATGCATTTTCTCTTAGACTGAATGACCTTGCCTTACCTACACCTCCTGAGGTGTATCCTTCCTTCAAGACTCACTCAGAGGCTACTTCCTCACCCACGAATCATTTCTAGATTCTCCCATTTAAAGAGACTTCCCTCTTTTGCCCCCGATGGCATTTTGTACATTACCTCTTGTGGCTCTTTAATTTGTCTCTGCTTTTATTATAGTTACTTGACATGATTATCTCAACACCCCCTACTTTATGTTTAACTCATTATCTTCCCCTAGCATAAAGCTTTATAGGACCATTCTGATAATGTTTGAATTAATTGCTTTGTTTTTAATGTTCCCCAAGAGAAGATCAGGAGCCTCCCAGGATGGATCAGAATGAAAGGTGGAGCCAGGCTTGCTGAGCCTGGTGAATAGTGTGTGTCCAGTCAGCTCAGCACCTGGGCTTCATCAGGCTCCGGTCATGGAGGGTCACTGTGTGGCCTAGTGCCGTTGGACATGTGCTCTGGCCTCAGTCTGAGTCCCAGCTTCTGTCACCAAGTGATCCATCTGCAGGGAAATGCAGACACTGGGGAAGTACTGAATAGGGGGGAAAAGAAAGTTCCAGGGCCACCTTGCCCACTCATGGTTGAGTGGCCAAGAATAAGTCATATCATACATCTGTGCCTCAGTTTCCCCAGGTGCAAAAGGTGGCATTGGATTTAGGGAGTTTTCCAACTCAAAATTGTACAAACTACAATGGAAACAGCCGAAAGCGCTCATTTCTATGTGGGGAAGGGAACGTACGTAAATCCTAATTTGAAAAGTGGCTGCCATTGTGATGACATGGCAGAGGCCAGCTTTCTCCATCCTGTGACCCAAGCTGGAAATATCTTCTCAGTTGTTGACTGGAAATTGTGCTCTTTTGGTCAGAAGCTGAGAGAACATCAATATGAAATGCCACATTTTATAGCTTCAATGACTTTACTGAAAGCTCATCCTAGCCCGCTGGTCATTTGGCTCTAAGAAGACGCCGTAAAAGGCTTCTGTTCGATATTATTTCAGGCTATTTTACCCAGAAAGAGTTTGTAAGCAGGGAAGACATGCATTTTGAAGAGCATTAAGAGCTGCTGAAATTGTCATTAACAGTTCTCCTTGGTGTTCCACGTTAATGAAATGAGTGGCAGTGACATAAGAAAAAAATAGCGGCCCAATCTTTGTGTTTTGTAATGAATAATAAAGTATTTTAGCCTCTTTAGGGACTTAACACCACGGTAATCCTTTAATCCCTAGAAAAACCAATTTTGTTGACATGAAAAGGGGATATTTAACTTCATCCAATTAATTTCCTACCTTAGAGATGCCATGATTATGAAGACTAGATTGAATAGATTCATTAGAGCCACCATATTGTGTATCGAGTTGCAGCTTGGACGCCACAAAGTACCATCCAAAAGGAAAAACCCTGCCACAGTTTTGTTGCAATGTGCCCACTTGGAAATAACAGGGCTTTAAGGCCTGCACATCTCAGCCCAGTTGCTTTGCCCCGAAGTGCTCACATCTGCAACCACTCAGCCACTGCGCAGCCATTAAGCCGGGAACTTGGCTGACATTCCTGCAATACCAGCTCCCTCTCTTTGTTTGAGCTCCAAATTAGGACTGTCCTTGGGAGAAGGCTGAACTGGGTGCCCAGAGACATTCCCAAGCAGTAAAAAGTTAGCTAAGTGCGAACTCGATTTTGAATGACAAAGCGGGGGGACGCATGTGGTGGGATTCAAATCGTTCTCAGAACAATGGATTGGAATTGGATATGGAAGATAAATGATCAGAGATTTAATTAATTTTGCCTTGGACTTCCATGTGCAGACCGGGGGAGGTTTTAATTCCACTTTCCATGCCACCCCAGCCAGAACTGGATTTGCAGGGATGAAAGAAGAGAGATGATGAAGAGCCACAAATATCCTCATGGTATCCTGGTTGAAGATGGTCCCTTTAAGGATGAAAAATGGGACATGGGGAATGTCAGGGTGACCCTTCTTCTTAGCCCAGCAGTCCCTTTCAGTACACGTCATTTGCCACCAGCTTGTCACCCAGGAGGGTGATGATATGTGTTGGCATCCGCTGTGTCTTGCTTGGTGCTTGGTATGCAAGTAGTGTGTCAGGCACAGTGCTTTCCATGGATAAATGGCATGGCACAGCAATGAAGAAATGTCACTGCTGGTTTTCATGTGGCCTGTGAGGGAGCCAGCTCCATGGAGAAGTGGAGGTTTTGAAAACAGAGTCTGAATCTTTGTTCGACCACTCCCCATCTCACCGGCTTGGACTAATTGCTTGACTTATTTAAGACTTGGGTATCTCACCTGTTAAATGGGGACATTGGGGCCAACCTCTTAAGAGTTTTTATGGAGTTATGTAAGGCCATGTCATGAAAACCCCAGCTAGGTGCTTAGCAAATCATAGACGTCAGGGAGATACTAATTTCCTTCTCTCCCACCATGTGACATGAATCTCATTATTTGGTGGACTTTGGCATCAATAATAGAAGTTTAAGGGACTATTGCGGGCACTTAGTTTCCCCCCCTTTTTTTTTAAAGATTTTATTTATTTATTTGAGAGAGAAAGAGAGAGAGAGAGAGAGAGAGAGAACACGAACAGGGGGAGGGGCAGAGGGAGAAGCAGGCTCCCCACTGAGCAGCGAGTCTGACATGGGGCTCAATCCCAGGACCCCTAGGATCATGACCTGAGCTGAAGGCAATGCTTAACCAGCTGAGCCACCCAGGCGCCCCTTACCCATTGGTTTTGCTCATGAGAAGTGAAGTGACTTGCTCAAAGTCAGGTGGCTAACTGATTGTAGAATAGACCAGAGAGTGAATCCTAACTCCTGCATCAGATCCATTTCCATGACCTCACGTAATTCGGACTGACCGACTGGCTCTTGCTTGAGGGGGGGCATATTCCTCATCCAGTCATCTTATCCCAGGTGTTTGAGCCAACCCTTTCTCCCTTGAGCCCCCATTCCCAGCCCCCCTTCTAATCACCAATATTTCTGATTCCTTAACCTCTCTTGGGGTCTCATGTTGCGTGTGCTTTAATCCTGAAACTTCCATTTACTTTTCCATTTTGTTTCAGGGAAGATACTGGTTTTCTCTTAGAAGGTGTTCTTTGCTGACCTTTTGCCTCGAAGTGCCATAGCCTGTTGACTTGATACCTGCTTTGGAGAGTTTCTCAGTCTTGAATAAGACATGCCTTTCTTTCAACTTCCAGGCTTCCTAAGCAGCCAGACCAGAACCAGAGACCAGGCATCTCCTGGTTTGCTAGGAATGCCTGGGGTTCCAGTCCTCAGGTGCAGCTCTGAGCTGAGAGCAGTAGGAACCAGGTCCCCGTGCATGTAGCAGTGGCCTTGCTAGTGACTCTTGCTTTTATGTTTGCTCTGACCAATTCTAGGATCTCTGTGGTGAGACTGAAATGGGGTCCCCTTGGCAGGGAGACAGCAGGCGGGGAGGGCGGCCAAAGTAGGGGCTTGGTGGACATGTGTTTCAGGCAAGGGCACTAGTCATCAAGCTCTACTACATTCTCTAGAAGACTATTGTATTTGTTCCTGCCAAAGACCAACCTTCTAGGCTTGTCTACCGTCTTCCTGAAGGTCCACAATCCTCAAAAAAAAAAAAAAAAAAAGTGGCTTTTAAAGAAACCATTTGTTTAAATGGAAGTGTGCTGACAGATCTTGGCACAGGCAAATCTGCAGGGACTGGATGTGGCCTGAACGGCTCACAGAAAGGAAAAGGGAAACATTTCTCAGCAAAGGCAGCAAATGGGAAGGTGGTCCACGCACCACGGGCGAGCAGCTGCTTCTGCTGAATTTCTTCATTCATTCAACGAATACTTTATTGTGGACCTTTTCTATACCAGACACTAAGGATACCACAGGGAGCAACTTAGAAATGGTACCTGCCTCTGTTGTCCTTCCCTTTTCCCAAATGTATTTGTTAGACTCCCAAGGTTGCACAGTGAGAAATTTTCTTACTGTTCGTAAAACACTTTATAACTTATGAACCGTTGATTAACTGCCTTTCTGACAACTTGGTGAATGTATTCTAATTCTCATTTTATCATAGAGGAAACTGGAGTCTAGTGACATTAAATGTCTTGCCCTAGATTATATAATAGTTGGTTCTTAGTTCCCGTCTCTTAAGAGTAAGTTTGCCCTAAACTAGAAAGTGGGTGCAGTTGTCCCTAGCTTGTCGTAGATCGGCGCTAGCCATCCTCACTAGCAATCTCAAAAGTTACCTAGCTCTGCAAAGACCTCCTTGCAAGCTAACACGTGCCCAGTTGCATGTAGCTGGAGCAGTCCCCATCCTTGCTTACTTTCCAAGTAAGCAGCACTTTCTGACAAGACCCTCTCTGGCCACCACTCTATCCTCTCAGAGTAATTAAAGCTTGCAGTCTCTCACTGCCAAATTGGCATACTCAAAACCAGGTCATACAGCAGACTGAATTTAGGTACCAGTGTTGTTTGCAATAGAAGTTGATTTTAGCTATGTATTTTTATTTTTTTTTAAGATTTTATTTATTTATTTATTAGAGAGAGAGAGAGAGAGATTGAGAGCATGAGCAGGGGGAGGGGCAGAGGTACAAGCAGACTCCCTGCTCTGTGGAGAGCCCAACACGGGGCTCGATCCCAGGACCCTGAGATCATGACCAGAGTCGAAGGCAGATGCTTAACCGACTGAGCCACCCAGGCGCCCCTTAGCTATGTATTTTTAAACGGTTGGTGTGATTTATTTGCTGACCACCTTGATTTATCCAAGGAGGACTTGAACCCTGCCCCTCAATTCATTGCCGTCAAACCAGGTGATGCTTCGTCTCTAGCCCTGGTCTGGCTGCCTGAGAAGACTGAAGCCTGAAAGAAGGGCATGCTCTTATTCAAGGACTGAGACACTGAAACGTGGTCAGCCTTGATGCAAACAGGCTGCCTGCCCATCCCCTCCTGTCTACACACAGAGTCAGGATCTACTAACTCTAACAGAATAAAGACCCATTGAGACAGTCTGAGGGAATGCTGACTCACCTGGCCGGTGAGTGACTCTCTGATGCTTTGCTGCCCTCCCTCAGCTGCCTAATGAAAGGACCCCTCTCTCTAAGAACCGTGGCTCTCAGGGCAATGGTGTGTCCTCAGTACCACGGTCAGCATGAGCTGTGCTCTGCCCACAGTGGGGAGCGACTGTAACCCCCAACTGCCTCCTTTGGTCAAGCTCTTCTGCTTTCTTGCCCCCTGGGTCTCAAGAGGAGGGGAGACAGCTTTCAAGCTTACATATCACTCCATCTCTGTGATGACCCATCTAGCTGGAGACAAAGAATCCACTTTGCTGACCCCTGGAATGAGAAAAGCAGTCTCTTATGAGAAATAACAGCTCCAGTGGACCCCAATCCCTGCTAAATTATATTCTCAGGCACACAGAAGAAGTGTCAGATCTCGGCCCATATCAGTTTAGGAATGGAGGAGGAAGACCTGAGTGTTTAAACAACTCCAAAGCATCCTGAGCCAAGAATTAAATGAAGGCTAGCCTGTGGGTCTTTAAAAAATTAATTACCCAGAATTTACTCTCCCTCAGTCGCCATGTCCACCTGTAAATTATTCCATCAGCCCTTCCTCTTTGGAGTCACCCAGAGTTACCCTGAGGCATATTCTCCTCTACCCATTACTAAGTGGGGTTCCCTCTTTCTTGCTCTCCCCTGGTTCCCGAGCCATGTCAATCAGGGTGAGTGGAGGGGCTGGCCTCACACTGCAGAGAGGCCCAAGCTCATCCAGAAAGACTCCAGGGAAGCCACACAGCAGGTGCAAGCCAAAGGGAAAATCCATTTAATTCCTCATCCGCTCCTGGCCCTTAGCTGGGAACCAGTTCCTGAGCCTTACCAGACTAAAAAAATAGTAATTATAACACCAGTGGTTAGACTTCCTCTCTACCATCCTACTCCTATCTCTCCCCATCCAGCCCACCCAATTATGGTAAAATTTAAAATATAAAAGGCTGGGAGCCATTGTTTAAGCTGTAGGCATTTTAACTACATGGACCAGAGACTTGAGGATGTCTGGGAGGAGTGTTAAGGTGCTCAGCATTCAAAGGACTGGACCAATTGAGGAGGAGGAAAGCTGGGGTTTGGGGCCATCCTGGGGCTGGTTCTCCTGGCCCTGACCCAATGCCAGATAAAAGCTTTGGAGATATCACAGTCCACCCTATCGTTTGCAGATTAAATTTCCCTAAATAGGACTTCAGACTGCAGACTATCAGCACTCACCTCTGCTTGCTCTGTCAATAATCCATCAATTAAGGGCTGCTAGGGATATGCATTGACACAGCAGATTAGCCAGACCAGGGCCCTGTTGGCCAGCTCCTCAAGTCAATGGTTGTAGGATTATCAACCCTGCCATTGACGTTTGCTTCATTCTTCCTTCTCCAGTCCCTTGTGAGATGCCAGAGAGAGCTCCATTCAAACCCAAAGGCTCAAAAGACAAAAGAGTAATCTCAGCGTGGGGGCCTGAAAAGCAATTCAGATCAAGAGAAATCAGAGGCAACCCAGTGCTTTCCTCTCTCTCATCACTGCCTTCTACCCTCTTTGTGTTGAAATTGTCATTTGTGGGGAGTTTTGCTCAGAGGATGGGAAACGTCAGAGCGCTCTCATCTTTTAAACCCAGAGGCTACGGGAAGAAGGGCGAGATGCTGTCGGCCGCGTCCTTTTCCAGGTGTAAGGCGAGCTTGTGATGATCACACTGCATTTCTCCCCATCTGGGTAGTGGCTGTGGGTGGGAGACAAAGGCTTGCCAGAGCTCTGACCTTTGGCGAACAGGGGACACCGACTTGTCCAGGGGGAGAGTTGAGGGCCTGCTGACCTTTTCCTCTTGGCCCTCTCCTCTTTAGGTGTAGCTTTAGCCTGTTGTCGGGCAGTGATGATTTAAACTGAATGGTGAGTCTGCAGCCATGCGGGTGGGAGGCTGAGCAGATCTCGTGCCCAAGACCCATGTTGGAACGAGGGCTCTGTGATGCCAACCAGGGAAGCAGCCCCGTCCTAGACAGAAGGTGCAGGTACATCTAACACCTAATTTTGCCTGCCTGGCGGATGGGGAGGTGAGAGGAGGGGAGAGTGACAGCATGGGAACCAAGTAGATGGAGGCACTCCAGGAATGAGAGGTCAAAGACAGGAAGGGAAGAAGGTAGCAAGGCCCAGAGGGGGCTGCAGTGTCCACTTGCTGCAACTCCTGATGCTGACCATAGTGTGCCTACCACTGTGTGCATAACATGATGCCACCTAGCAGGTGAGGTGGTGGGGCAAGGATGCCCCCTCTACAAACTGGCAGTGATTGTTCCATTAGTCGGCTTGGCCTGCCACCACAGGTGCCACAGATGGGGGGACTTGAACAACAGAGATCTATTTGCTTACAGCTCTGGAGGCTGAAAGCCCAAGATCAAGATGTCAATGGGGTGGGTTCCTTCTGAGACCTCTCTCCTTGGTTTATAGGTGACTGCCTTCTAGCTGTGTCCTCATATGGTCTTTTCTCTATACGTATGTGCCCCTGGGGTATCTCCATGTGCCCAAATTTCTTCTTATAAGGACACCTGTCAGATTGAATTAGGACCCATCCTAGCAGCCTCATTTCTGCTAATCAACCTCTTTATAGACCCAGTCTCCGAGTACAGTCACATTCTGAGGTACTGGGGATTAAGATTTCAACATATGAATTTTGCAGGGGGAGGGTATAATTTAACCTATAATAATCCCCGAGGATAGTTCTGTTATGAGCTGGGAGGAATTAGGCCTCAAAAGATATTTTGCCCAAAGTGGATGCTTACCTTCAGGAAGGGGATGGCCCCGACAACAAGCATTTTTTCTGGGGCAGCTGCTATACCCACCAAGGAACTCACTTCCCCCAAGAGGTGAGAGAGAAAGTTTCGATGGATTTAGGTTTTAGAGGCACAATCTAAAAAGACTACTTTTCCTAGATCCCATCTATCCTGACATTTTCAGTAGCCGCCAACAGGCAGACAGTGGTGGGAAGGCCACTTCCAGGGAAGTCTTTCCTGCCCCACAGTGCAGACTGGACCCCTCTCTATCACAGCCCTGCAGACAGTGTTGAAGACTATACAACTTCTCCCAAAACTTCATTCCCTTCCTGCTACTGAATAACATACCCAGGCCTATGGCCACTTGTCTTGGCTGGCCCTTTTATGCAACTGTGGCGTGCTGAGAGAAGAATGTTGTTCCAAAATGAAGATGCGGGAACAGATTTGTACCTGACCAACAGCCTGACGCAGAGCCAGCCTGGCTGAGCTGCAGAGAAAAGGAAATGCATGCTGTTGTAAGACGCTGAGATTTCTGAAGCTGTTTCTTACTCAGCCCAAACTGACTCCTGCTGACAGTGCAAATAGGAATTGGCGCTGCTCCTCAAGGGTCAACCTTGGAAGGCTGACCTACTCTTCCAGCCCCTTCTCCCCAGACTGTTACTACAGCTGCTCTTATAGGTGGTGAGCCTTGGGATCCCTGAAGCCACATGATGAACAGCTCGGCTTTCTTGCTAGGATTCCCTTGGGATTACTTGTGAAAAAAGGGTTTTGTGGCTACATGAGTTTGAAAACCACCAATCTGGTTTAATCATTTGGACACTGGGACCTAGAGGCTGCCTGGTAATCGTGGCTGAGCCAGAAGTAAAATTCCCAGGCCCTGCCTCACACCCTTCCTACCTGGCCAGCTGGCTCAAAGGATATCTCTGTGAACGATTCCTTAGAGAAATTAGGGATGCTGGGGACAGGCCACTTTTCTAAGTGTAAAACTAAACATGCAAATATTAAAAGATTATTTTTGGACTTTAGGTTGGACAGAATTGGACTAATCATATCCTTGGTATATAACACTCTGTCATCATCAGTCCTGGAGACGCTTTCATTTATTTGATTGTTTAATTCAGCAATATAATGATCACTGTATTCATTTATTTTTGCTGCTGGAGTGAATTATCACAAACTTAGTGGCTCAAAGAATAGACATTTGTTTTATCTTACAGTTCTGAAGGTCAGAATTTGAAATTTGAAATGAATCTCACTGAGCTGAAATCAAGGTGTTGGCAGGGCTGCATTCCTGTCTGGAGGCTCTAGGAAATCATCTGCTTCCTTGCCTAATCCAGTTTCCAGAGCCTGCCCACAGCCAGGGCCCGTGGCCTCATTCATGTTCAAGGTCAGCCAAGGCCAGTGAGTCTTTCTCATGTGTATGACTCTGCTGTCTCCTTCTTTCACATTTAAGGACCCTTGTGATGAAACTGGGCCTGCTGGATCAGCCAGGACCATCTCCCATCCCCAGGTCCTGAACTTAATCACGCTGCAGAGTCCCCTTTTGCCATGTAGGGTGGCAAGTTTACCATTTCTGGGGATTAGCACATGGACATCTTTGGCGGGCTATGATCCTGCCTACCACAGTTATCCAACCCTAGAACTAGACATAACCTATGTGCTCATCCCCTCTGCTGATCAGGGTACCACTGTTCTGAATCATTTATCATTCTCTTGGCTTATTTTATGTAGTTTTATCATACATATGATATTTAACTATATATGAGATCATGTATGATATATGATATGTTATATGATAAACTATACATATAAACTATATATGTGATAAAACTATATATACATACATGTATACACACATCTACACACATATATGTATATATATAAATATATGTATGCATGTACCACATATATGTAAATATATG
Source organism: Phoca vitulina (assembly GCF_004348235.1). Classification (NCBI taxonomy): domain Eukaryota; kingdom Metazoa; phylum Chordata; class Mammalia; order Carnivora; family Phocidae; genus Phoca; species Phoca vitulina. Next base: position 99,158,667 of record NW_022589704.1, read on the forward strand.
TATATATGTATACACACATATATATGTATCCATGTATACTATATACTATATATATATAGATATGTATATATCTACATAGACATGTAGATATTTGTGTGTATATATCACAGGTGTATGTATGCTGAATGATAAATTGCCTCATTATGCTTTTTTGCAGTTTATGAAAAGGATATCATACTTAATCTGGTATTTTCAAGCTTGCTGTTATCACTTAACATTCGATAGGAATACTCATCAATATTGTCATGTGTAGCTGTAGTTCCTTTTTCTTGCTATATCACATGCGATTGTGTGACTATACAATTTATCCATTATTTGGGGTGTTTCCAGTTTTTTACTGTTATGAACAGGTGCTGCTATGACCATTACTACACTTTTTTGTGTACATGTACAATTTTTTCTCTTGTATGTTCAGGAGAGGAACTGCTGGCTCATAAGGTTTGTGAACATTCAGTTTTCCAAGGCAACTCCCAGTCCCATCTGCAGCATCTCAGAGATCCTGTCCATCCAACCTCAGCCTTCTTGTTTTTGTCAATTGTGGTCCTGATTTGTATCTCCCTCATTGCTGATGAGGCTATCTCTTCATATGTTGATTGTTCACCTGTATTCTTTTTTTATCTGTAAAATATTTGCACTTTGTCCATTCTTCTATCAGATTGTCTTTTTCTTTATATTTTATAATTCTGCACACTCTAGCCAGTAATCCTTTGTTAAATATGTTGCAAATATCTTCTCCCATTTGGTGGCTTGCTTTTTCACCTTTTCAAGAGTTGCTTTTATGAATTGAAATGTTTTATTTGAATATGGTCAAATTTATCTATGTTTCCTTTTAAGGTTTGTGATTTTTGTGTCTTGCTTGAGAAATCTTTCTGCCATCTCCAAGTCAGAAAGATATTGACACTTCTAAAACTTTTAAGTTTTGCTTTTGACATTTAAGTCCCTCAATCATCTGGAGCCAATTTTTGTGAGAGGTGTTGGGTAAGGATTCAATTTCTTTCCTGCAGTATGGATGGCCGCTTTTCCTAGTTCCGTTTATTGAATAGTCCCCCCCCGTTCCTTACTGATCTGGGCTGCCACTCCAACATATATCAAATCCCATATTTGATGGATCTGTTCCAAGGCTCTCTTTGTCCCATTGGTCAGTGAGTCTATCCTTTGCCAATACCACCCTGTTTTTGATTACCTTGGCTCTACAAGAAGTCCTGATACTTGTTATGGTGAGTGCCTCCTCCCTCTTATGCTTTTTCCTATCCTGTTGAACTTCCATTCTATAATAACTTTGTCAAGTTCCATAAAAATTGTTGTTGGGATTTTGATCGGAATTACATTAAATTATGGATCAGCTGGGGAGATTTGACATTTTTACAGTGTTAAGTCTTTCTACTTATAAACATGGTGTCACTCTCTGTTGATTTAGATCTTCTTTAATGCCACCTTGCTGGAAAGTTTGAGAATTTTCTGGGTGCAGGTCTTGCACAACTCTGGATAGGATAATTTCCAGGTGTTCTAAAGGTCTTTTTGCAAAGATTTTTTTTTAAAAAACTATGTTTTCCGATTATGTGCTGATGTTGTATAGAAATGGAGTGAACTTTTGAAAATTGATCTAATATCCCGTCACCTTGCTAATTTTTTAGTTATTTCTAATTATTTGGCTACAGATTCCTTTATAATGCTTTCAAATAATGGCAGTATTTTCCTTACTTTCCAATATATCTTTATTCAACTGTTTTTGAGGTATAATTTACATACAGTAAAATGAATATATTTTAGGTGTATAGTTTTGACAAATGAAGATGCCTGTGTAATCACCACTCCAATCAAGATACAGAACATTTCTATCACCCCAGAAATTTCCCTACCCATTTATATCTACTATCCCTTGCCCCCTGGGAACAACTGATCTGATTTCTCTCACCATACATCTTTTGCCAGTTCTACGACTTCATATAAATGGAATCATGTCATATGAACTCTTTTGTGCTTGGCTTCTTTCACTCAGCATTATGTCCATGAGATTACGTTGTGATTCTGTGTATTTGCTGCTGGTGCATTTTTTAAAAAAAGTATTTTATTTATTTATTTGACAGAGAGAGAGACAGCGAGAGAAGGAATAGAAGCAGGGGGAGTGGGAGAGGGAGAAGTAAGCTCCCCGCTGAGCAGGGAGCCCGATGCAGGCTTGATCCCAGGACCCTGGGATCATGACCTGAGCTGAAGGCAGAAGCTTAATGATTGAGCCACCCAGGTGCCCCAGCTGCTGGTGCATTTTAACTGCTGACTAGTATTCCACTGAATGAATATATCACTATTTGTCCACATTTGTCCATTCATTATCTGTTGATGAACTTTTGAGTTGTTTCTAACTTGGAGCAAGTGTTTTTGTAGATATCTATTTTCAATTCTTGTAGATAAATACCTGAGAATCACATCTGGGCCAGAAAATACATTTGTGTTCAATTTTATAAAAACAGGAAACAGTTTCTACACCCACGTAACTACCACCATAATCAAGATATGGAGCATTTTTATCACCCCCAAAAGTGGTCATATGCCTCTTTCCAGTCAATCCCCTCAGCCCAGCTCTAAGTAATTACCAATTTGCTATGTGTCACTATAGATTAGTTTTGCCTTTTTAAAAAGTTTTTATTTTTAATTAATCTCCATAGCCAAAATGGGGCTCGAACTCACAACCCTGAGATGGAGAATCACATGCCCTACCAACTGAGCCTCTAATTTTGCCTTTTATCTGTCTTTTTACTTTTAGTCATTCCAGTGAATGTGAAATCATGTGTAGTTATAGCTTTAATTTGTTTCCCTGATGACTAATGATGTTGACCATCTTTACTTGCACTTATTGGACATCTATATATTTTCTTTGGGAGTGTCTGTTCAAATATTTTGCCCATTTAAAAAAATTTGAATGTTTGCCTTCTTTTTCAAAATTGTTTTGGCTAAAATAATAAGAATCTAATGAGACACATCTTTTGAACTAAGAAGTGAGGAAAATGTGTTGTGTTTGAACTGTTAGCTTAGGACTAGTAGCTCAAAGTCACAAATGTATAAAAACAAGTGACCAGTATTAAAAGCAAACATCAAGTGTAAGGTTACCCAAATCTGTGAACAATGCAGTAATTGTACTTCTGTGTTAGTTTGCTATCTAGGGTATTGACTTTATACATTAAAATACTGGGCCACTTGGAATAAGCTAAAATCATTTAATAAAATTACCTTCTCAACACTAAAAAAAAATTGTTTTGGCTATTCTAGATCCTTTGTATTTTTATATAAGTTTTAGAATCAGCTTATCAATTTCTAAAAAAAAGCCTAGGGGGATTTTGATTTGGATTGTGAATCGTACATCAATTCAGGGAGAATTAGCTCATTAATGGTATTGAGGTTTCCAATCCATGAATATAGGATATTCTCCTTTGATTTTTCCCATCAATATTTTATAGATTGTCGTCTAGAGGTCTTACATACTTTTTATAAATTATATTTCTAAGTATATTTTGTATATATTTTTCTAAGTATATACTATTACAAAGATATTATTTTTAAAATTTTATTTTCTAAATGTTCATTGTTAGTACATAGAAATGGGATTGGTTTTTGAGTATTGGCTTTATATCCCACAACCTTGCTAAATTAGCTTGTTAATTCCAGATTTTTCATTGATTCCTTAGGATTTTCCACGTTGTTAACCATGTTTTCAAACAAACACAGTTTTACACTATTCTTCACCTTCTTAATATCTTTCAAATCCTACAATATGCTAGTTCTCTGTCTTGCAACATCATTGACTAGAATTAGAATTAAAAGGGGGTAGCCTTGTGTTGTTCCTGATATTTCTAGTGTCTCCCCATGGAAGATGGTGTTTGCTGTAGGTCTGTCCTTTTGTAGATATCCTTTAGGTTTATTGGTGTAAAATTCTATTCTTAATTTACTAAGAGTTTTATCAATAATGGAAATTAATATTTTCAATGCTTTTCTGGGTCGGGGGATTTTTTTTCCCTTTAGCCTTTCAATAAAATGAATGATATTATAAATTTTTAAATATTAAACCAACTTTGCATTTAAGTAATAATGCAGTTTGATCATAATATATTATCCTTCTTATACAGTGTTTGATTTTTGGTTTATTAATAGTTTAAAAACATATTTGCAGCTATATTTTGACTACAATGATCTTGTCATTTTTCTTTCTCCTGCTATCTTTCTCTTCCTTTTATATCAAGACTATAGTGGCCACATAGAATGAATAGGGAAATTATCTGGGAGAACTTGTAAATGATGTATTTCTTGGGATTTATGTGGTAAATAGTGGTAAATTTCTGTGTGGGAAACTGCTTAACCACTGCTTCTATATCTGTACATATTATCAGACTATTCAAACATTCTGTGTGAATCAGGTTTGGAAAACTTTATTTTTTTAGAAATATGTCCAGTTTTCTAATTTTTCAAATATATTGGCATAAATTAGTTGATAGTAGTCCCATGTATTTTTAATAGTGCTTAAACTCTATGTTCTTTTTAAAAGATTTTATTTATTTATTTGGGAGAAAGAGAGAGAGTTTCGTGCACGTGAGTGGGGGCAGGGGGGAAGGAGAGGGAGAGGGAATCTCAAGCAGACTCCACGCCCAGCACGGAGCCCAATGTGGGGCTCAATGTCATGACCCTGAGATCATGACCTGAGCCAAAACTGAGAGTCACATGCTTAACCAACTGAGCCACCCAGGCACCCCTAAACTCTATGTTTCAATCCCTTATTTCTGAAGGTGGTACTAAGAGGGGAAAATATTATCTCCTTTAGCACCTATTAGGATGTTTCTGAATGAGAAACATTCAAAAACTGAATGGACAAAATCAGATCTTGTGCAAAACAGGATCTTGGAATGGATGAATCAGAGAACTCACCAGGGGAAGGAAATAGGAGGCCCATGTAGTGTGTTTGTGTGTACACACATGTACACATGTATGTGGTACCAGTGGGATTTGAATCCAGACAGTCTGAATCTAGAGCCAGAAATACTTAACCATCACATTAATGGTTATACTAAGATGGTAGAGAAGAAGAATAAAGGATATATAGGACACACTTCTCCTGTGTGTGTGTGTGAAGATTCTGTGTGGAAGTTTCCTCATCTTTTTTAACATATATGCCAATACTATGTTGAACAACAGTGGTGAGAGTGGACTTCCCTGTCGTGTTCCTGACCTTAGGGAAAAGCTCTGTTTTTTTGTTTTTTTTTTTCTCAGTGGAGGATGATATTTCCTGTGGGTCTTTTGTATATGGCGAGGATGTAGAGAAAGGGAAACCCTCTTATAGTTGGTGGTAATGCAAACTGGTGCAGCCATTCTGGAAAACAGTATGGAGGCTCCTCAAAAAGTTAAAAATAGAACTACCCTACAATCCAGCAATTGCACTACTAGGTATTTATCCAAAGGATACAAAAATAGTGATTCAGAGGGGCAGCTGCACCCCAATGTTTATAAGCAGCAATGTCCACAATAGCCAAAATGTGGAAAGAGCCCATGTCCATTGACAGATGAATGGATAAAGAAGAGGTGGTATATATATGCAATGGAATAATACTCAGCCATCAAAAAGAATGAAATCTTACCGTTTGCAACGACATGGATGGAACTAGAGGGTATTATGTTAAGTGAAATTAGTCAGTCAGAGAAAGACAAATACCATATGATTTCACTCATTTGTGGAATTTAAGAAACAAAACAGAGGATCATAGGGGAAGGGAGGGAAAAATAAAACAAGACGAAACCAGAGAGGAAGACAAACCATAAGAGACTCTTAATCATAGAAAACAAACTGAGGGTTAATGGAGGGGAGCAGCGTGGGGGGATGGGGTAACTGGGTAATGGACATTAAGGAGGGCACTTGATGTAATGAGCACTGGGTGTTATTACAACTGATGATTCACTAAATTCTACCTCCGAAACACATAATACACTATATGTTAACTAACTTGAATTTAAATTAAAAAATTAAAAAAAATCTATCCCAGACTTATCAGTAGAAAGGAATTTAGCTCGGATCCAATGGGGCAGACCAGGCCCAACTGGTGTTGAATATATGGGGGGATACATTTTGGCTCAACATAACAGTTGGAGCTACCCAAGGAGAGCGTGAGTTGTTTCACTGGAATTATTTAAGCAAAGACTTGAAAACTGGTTGTCAGGGTTGCTTATTCAGTCTCTAAACATTTATTGAGGACCCACCATGTGTCAGGCGTCCTGCTAGGCATAGGGAATATAAAGATTCACAGGAGATGGCTCCTGTTCTAGTAGAGCTAGGGAGCTCCTAGGCAGGGAGAGCCATAAGCTCTAGAAATGATGTGGTTCCAGCTCTCAATGAATTTACAGCTTAGTTCATAGGAGCTGGTTAAGTACATACAACTCCGTGATGTATCTATGTATCTTTTTCATGTCATATCCTTATATACATGTGCATATAACTGCTTAGGTCAGGAAGTATCGGGATCTGGTTTCATCTGAGAGTCAGAAAACAAACGGATTATTAGCAAGTACATTGGGTAGAAACTCAGAGACCTGGGCTCCAGCTTTGGTTCTGCTACTCCCTAGCCCTGTGACCTTGAGCAAGGAATGTGACCTCTCCACGTTTCTGCTTTCCTATCTATAAAAGGAGACCGTTGGAAATACTTCCACATGTATGCATTATTAGTATTTTTATCTTGGCTATAAAGCTCTTTGTCAAGTGAAGTTTTATGAAAGAAGCCTAGCCTGTATAATGTAAATATGTAACGAGTACCTGTAAAGTGCTATAGCATTGTGTGGGGGTGTGAACTTCAACCCTTGGGGACCGCCCTTTTTACTCATTCACTGCCACCTCCCCCAGTGGCTCCTAAGAACACTTAGGAGTAGAACCTATAGGATTCCTCAAAACCTAGTTGAAAACCAGTGAACCAGATCTGGTTATAAGACTTGTATAAGCTCTGATATTTTAATTCTAGGAGTTTCTTCTTTCATTTTGTCTAGTCCAGGAAGCCTTCCTAGAAGGGGAGTGTTTTGAGTGGAATTCTGACAGATGAAATAAACACAGGACATCTGTCAACCAAAAGCAAGACAGCCATGCTAGCCTTGAGACTTAGAGTGTTTTCCTCTGCTCTGGAAGCATGTGGCTTCCCCAGGTGGCGGAAACCTGTGTGCTTGGGCACGTGAGTCTGCATCTCTACCTCTGCTGCTTTATGTGCGTGACTTCACCTCCCTGAGCCTCAGTTTCCTTTTCTGTAAAATAGAGCCATTGATACCGTGATGGATTGTTGTGAGTCCGGGGAGAGTGGGGGATAGATTGCTTATCACACCTCACAGTGCAGTTCCAGTGAGCCAAGAATCCAGAATGCAGTAGCTGATCCATATATCAGTTTCTCTGGAAGACTCCCGTGAAGGCCTCTTACCACCCCTCGCTCTGACATTTCACAATTACAGAATCTCTTCTGGCATTTCCGAAGCCTTTGAAATTTCTGCAGTAGCTATAGTCTGCCCTTCTCCTGTGCCATATTTGATAAACACACATACTTGCGCCATGTGCCTTCTGCCTTAAAGTATAAACACTTCTACATTATTCATCAAAATATCATCTCGCAAGATCAGCCATAAAAAGTTCTTCACATTCATTCACACAAACAGGTTTTTGAACCCTTTCCAGAAATAGAAATTGCAGAAGCAGAGGCAAAGGCGTGTTATTGTTTGTAGGCCTTTAAATATTGCCTCACAAAACCACTTTTCATCTTGTTCTTGAAGGGATTAACTTCTGAGCAGTGGGGATTAACTGATGTCAGGTTAGAAAAGCAGTCAACACCAGGGTCGACCAGCCTGACAAGATTAGTCCCTAAATAAAGAATTTACAATCTGTTTTAAGACTGTAACTTCCTCCAAAAGCTTTCACTACCTTGTGAATGGAAGCAAGTTCCCCAGGCTGGAGGTCCATATGGCTCACAGGCAGGCCTTGAAGTGAGGAGGGGAAGGCATTGGGATGGGGGGACCTTTCCCTCCATGGCTGCCATAAGGAGGGAGCCACATTTGGGCACCACATCTGTGGAGGGACGAGGAAGTGATGAGCCCCCTCTAGAAAGAAGCCCCAGCAAGATGGTGAAAGCCACCATCCATAGGAGCGACTCCGCAAATGGTCCCGGGTGGCCAGGATGAACTCCCTCATGATGAAACTGTGCCTGGGCCCTTTGTCCCTCCATCCTATCACTTACCTATACTTCCCGTCCTCCAATTTCAAACTCCTCCCCTGGATACTCAACTTCAGAAACTGCCTGTCCACAGTGCAATGCTTCCTCCAAAGCCATTGCTAGGGCTGTTCTGGGATGGGGGCCTGATCTCAGTCAGAGGGCTCCCTTCAGGCCCCCTGGCTCTTGTCTCTATGTGTCCAGTACCATGTTGGGCTTGGCAAGCCTAGGCAGGGGACTCAGAGCATAGGCCCTGGGCTCAAATCCCAGCTCAACCTTGAGTCAACTGATCTTAAACCTCAGTTGTCTCGTGTAAAATGAAGGGTATCTTACTTATCTTACTTCGTAAGATTGTAAAAGACAATGTCACCCACACAGTAAATGTTCAGTTAAGAAAAGAGGAGCCGGGCACATAGTAGATAGAGACGAATGTGTGCCTAATATACGTATGAATAAAAGGTTCCTGTTATGGGTTGAATTGTGTCCCCTCAATAGAAGGTATGTTGAAGTCCCAACTCCCAGTACCTCAGAGTGTGGCCTTGTTTGGAAATAGGGTCATTGTAAATGTAATTTAGCTAAGATGAGGTCACACTGGGGTAGGGTGGGCCCCTGATACAATGACTGATATCTTTATAAAGAGAATGCCATATGAAGAGAAAGGACACAGGAAGACAGGCAAAGATTGGAGTTTTACTGTCTCAAGCCAAGGCAGGCGGAAGATTGCCAGCAAACCATCAGAAGATAAGAAGAGGCCGGGAAGGACTCTTTGCTGGAGCCGTCTGGAGGAGTGTGGCTCTGCTGACACCTTGATTTTAGACTTGTAGCTTCTAGAATGGTATGACAGTAAGTTCCTGTTGTTCTAAGCCACCCAGTTCATGGTACTTTATTATTTTTCATCTTCTTCATCCTATGGATAAAATCCCAAACACTAAAAAAGCCTAAAGGACACCAGAGTGAGGATCTGGACACTGGTCTGACTCTGTAACAAGAAGCTGTTGGCTCTGGAGCAAGTTTCTCAGAGGTTCTGGCCTCAGTTTCTCCAACTGTAAAATGAGGGGTTTAAATTGGATAGTTTCTTAGGTCCCTTCCAGCTGTAAAGTTTTATGAATCCTAGGAAATTAATGTAGCCCCCCACCAAGCCACACACAGAACACTTTTTGCCACTGCCTTCTCCCATGTTTGTTCATCCCATTCTTCTCTGTCTTCTTTGCCTGGCTCCCCTGCAAGGCCCAGGCCCGGTCTTGCATGCACCGAAAAAGGCCCGTGGTAGAGGTGACAAGACATGGACGATTAATCAGTCTGAATCCAATATGAACATTTACAGAAATCTCTGTGTGGCTGTCCCAGGTATGTGTCAGAAGTACAGGAGAGGCTGGTGGGTGAGATGTTTTATGAGAGCTGGCCTCTCTTCATCCCCTAAGTCCCACTGACAGGTGTTTGCCTCCAGAGGCTCTGTCAACATCTACTTCCTCGACTCCCTCTTCGGACTTGCTCCTGTAGTCATTCCTTCATCTGGCCATCCACAATCAGCATGAAAGATGATGATCCCCAGATATTGACTGACCGATGAGCATATACTTCATCACCTAAGCAGATGGTAGCATCACTGAGGGCTATCTCCAAACGCCCTGATATATCATACCAACAGTGAGGGAGAATTTCTTTCTTTTTCTTCTCTTTGCATGTATATTTTCCTCCGAACACAAATAACAATCCAGTTGCCCCATAATTAGATTGGATTATGGAATAATTACAACCTTGTTTGCTCTCGGCAGATTACATGGTAATTATACTTGGCATTACCATGAAGAACCAAGAAATTCCAACGATGTCATTACATGGTTATTTGTACAGTACAATGCAGCAGTGTAATTATACATGCAACATTTGTTCCCCAATAGGAGAATGATTAAAACAATGCTAATGCTTTAAAGTGTTGATTAGGTGCCAACATGATATGACATTTACAATGTGAAGGGGGTGTCTGTTTTTTAATATTTTTTTTTTAACATAGCAATATCGACCTTCCCCTCGGCTCTCCTGCGACTATCTTGGTAGGCTGTGCTGTGGTCAGGAAGGTTTATGTGACCATACAGATCTGCCCTCATGGGTCATTCCTGCTCAGAGTAGCTAGGGTCCATGTTAAAAACCAGAGGTAGCTGGCCAGGTATCCTGTAGCAGGAGAACTGCTTGATAGTTTTGCACTGCTTTGTGAGGTTATCTTTCTGAAAGCCTTTATGGTGGAGAAGGCATGGGACACAGAGCATGGAGAGGGCACGCGTGGTTGCCCTGCATTGCGTGCCCCTCTGCACAAGGCTCGCAAGGCCCAGAACCTGCTTGAATGCACGCAAGGCCTGGCTGTGGCAGCTGATCATTACATAGCACCTGTGTGTGCCCAATGCTTTCTTCCTGGTCCTTCATTCATTCTTCCAGGCAGTCTTCTGAGGATCCCAACACATGTTCTCACTGGTGAAATACACAGCTATGATAGGCCACGAGAACTTGACTGTGGTCATCCCATGCCCCTCTAGTCTCTTCTTCCTGGGTCTGAAGGAGGGAAGGAGGGAAGGAGGGCAAGAAGGCTGGAAGTCAGACATCTACCTTCCAGCAAATGAGTGGTCTATGTCCTTCTCCATCTGTCTGAATTGCCATGGAAATCAGAGTGTGTGTGTGTGTGTGTGTGTGTGTGTGTGAACTGCATACTCATGCAGAGAAAGACTCATTCTTTAGGCTGATGCTGGCTGTCCCCGGGTCTAGGAGGGAAGTAGAGGTGAGTAAATGTTGGGGGAGGGGTGGTGGAAAGGACTCTGGGAAATGTAACTAGTTGCGTGAGCCGTTTACAGGCCAAATGATATTTTTGCAACCTAGTGATCTCTGCAAGCTCTCTGGAAGCCTGCCAAAATCCCAGTCCTGGCAGATGCAGATATCACTTAACAAAAATCTGGGAAACCAGGAAAGTTGGGTCACTTAGGATACAGAAGTTTGAATGAGGAGGTTGGCCTTCTCCAAAGGAATTGGGTATGTGGGGGCCCCGCAGAAGAAGGGAGATTGCCCAAAGAGACAAAGCTTCAGGACAACAAGCTTTATGGTGCTAGAGAGTACAGAGGTCCCATTTGACTCAAGCACACTCTGCTGCAGGAAACCAAAAATCATGGTAAAAAGAGAACAAACATTTCTTCAGTCTATAAATACTTTTGAAATGTTTTTTTTCTGGACAGCAATGAATATGTATATATATATACACACACACACACACACTCACATACCTATATATGTATATTTATATTCCATTATATATGTATTCCACTATATATAAATTATATCTATAATATACATTTATGTAATATATAACATATAAATTAAAATGCGTCCAGCCTTGTTTCACATTCAGATAGTACGGAGGTTGTGAAGGAAGGCCTGGTGGGTGCACAGATGTATGGATGGCCTCCGGGGCTGGGAATGGCTGAGTATAAACTCCATGTGCAAATTTCAGTCTCCACATTTCACAGGGGAACCTTCTGGGCTTCAGGTCTGGCCTGGGCAGGGTGGGTTGGTAAATGGTATAGAGTCCCACCAGACTAGGGAAGGGTGGGGGAGGGAAGAGCAGGCAGGAAGGAGGGCCAGTTTTTAGAGCCCACCCATCACCTGGTTGGCGGGGGGGACGGGTGTCTGCTCTGTCAGCAGCACCAAATGGGACATCTCACCAAAGAACACATCTTCCAGGCCTACATGTCCTGGGTGACTCCTGTGCCTATCCTTTAAAGATTTTTTTTTTTTACTTGACAGAGAGAGACAAAGCAAGAGAGGGAACACAAGCAGGGGGAGAGGGAGAGGGAGAAGCAGGTTTCTTGCCAAGCAGGAAGCCCAACGTGGGGCTTGATCCCAGGACCCTGAGATCATGACCTAAGCTGAAGGCAGATGCTTAACAACTGAGCCACCTGGGCACCACTGTGCCTATCCTTTAAACCTTACTTTATTCTCAGTTCTTCTGTTGGAGAGGCAATGCTGCTGGGGCAAAGTGGATACAGGGTCCCTGGGACCTGACAGAGCTGAGTTCAGATCCCAGCTCTGTCACTTGGTTGTGTGATCTTGTGGAAGTTACTTGGCCTCTCTGAGACTTTGCTGTTCTCCCCTGTAAAACAGAGCAACACATACTCACTTCACAGGGCTCTGGTTAGGACTATGTGGAGTAACTTAGGTAAAGTGCTTACCATAGCTTGTGGCCAATCAATGCTCATCAGATGGTCACTATGGTTATTTTACATATGGATTTCCAGTGGGGGTAAGCTAGATTTAGATGGATACGGGTTAAGGACCTAGAGCCAAGGAGCTGCAGACGTCAGGAGGAGGGGCTGCTATGGCTGCTGGAGGTCCTGCTGACCGTGAGGGACGGCGCCCTTGTATGGCCAGGTCCTGAGGCCACTTGCATGCAAGGCATCACTTCAAGTTAATGCCTCAGCCAGTGGCCTGGTATTTTTCATCTTCTTCATCCTATGGATAAAATCCCAAACACTAAAAAAGCCTAAAGGACACCAGAGTGAGGATCTGGACACTGGTCTGACTCTGTAACAAGAAGCTGTTGGCTCTGGAGCAAGTTTCTCAGAGGTTCTGGCCTCAGTTTCTCCAACTGTAAAATGAGGGGTTTAAATTGGATAGTTTCTTAGGTCCCTTCCAGCTGTACAATTTTATGAACGTGAGAAGGATTTTTCCCCCCCTTCCAGGAAATGTGCCCACATTGTATATTTGAGATGAGGTTATTTTTACTGAGTCAAGCTTCATTCTGCACATATATATGTATACTATAAATATACACATAAGCATATGTATACACAGGCACTGAAAGAGGAAATTGTCCCTACACCTCAGTGCTTTCAATTGAGTCATCAAGTCACTCAGGTATTTATGGTGGAGAGAAAAATATGTGCACTGTTTTCCTCTCTCTGGAGGACCGTGCCAGGGACTCTGCCGGGATGTAAGACTCATGTTAGGAGAAAGAAATGAGATTTTGAGATGGTGATGGCTGTATGGAAAATGATATAAATTATCTCCCCCCGGTCCTGTTTTTCCCTGTACCAACAGAACTTGTCCTCTCAGAATAATTGATGGGTGCCACTAAAAGCTGTCCCCCTTCTCTCAAGTCCAGCAGTTCTCCAGCTGGGCCTGTGAGCATCTTTCTCTGTCATTCATGCCACCAGTGCTGATTGGTCCCCCACAATGAACTGCTTCTTGTGTCTGGAAGTGTGTTCTCCCTCCATAGCCTAGCAGGGCTATGTTAGTTAAGATAAAGCTGCCACCCAAACTCTCACTGTTTTGATATAATAAAAGTTTATTTTGTCTTACATACTCTCAGTTCAATGTGACTGTGTGGCAGGCAGCCTTCATCAAAGGCCTTCAGGGACCCATGCTCCCTCTACCTTGTGGCCCTGCCATGCCCTAGGGCTGCCCTGTCCCTTACTTCCATTTGGTAGATGGATAGAGCGTGAGCCTGGAGAAGGCCCATCCACATGTGAACCATATTAGCTCTAAAGTGTGACTTTCTTGTCTTGTGCTAACGCAGCCCCACATCTCCATCCAGACTCAGGGGTGCTGGGAACAATGTACAGGATGGAAGGGGGACACAGATATTCCGGGCACAGATGTTAGACAAGTGCTCTGGGGACAATGAAAGAGGAGGGGCCAAGTGGTATAGCAGACCCAACTTCGCCTGGGGAACAGAGATGGCCTCCCCAGGAAGCAAATAGGAGTTACCCAGGTACAGGAGAGTGGGCAGTGTGAAGGCAGAGGTCCTGGCTGAGCATTTTCAAAGGGCGGGGGTGGGGACAGGTGAGAAGGGAGAGAAGGTAAGTGTGGGTCAGTGTGCTGTGTCAGAGGAGCAGGGGGTGGGGGAGTGGGAGGGGAGGAGGCTGCAGACCGTGAAGGTCCTTGTTGGCCATGATAAGACATTCTGACTTTGTGCTAAAGACAAAGGAAGCTACGGAAGACCTTTTTAGCAGAGGAGGTGAAGTGACTCCACTTTGAAAGATCATCCTAGCTGCAGGGGAGAGTGTGAGCCTGGAGTCAGGCAGATTCACTGGGAGCAATGGTGGTTGTCTTGGTGGGGACCTTGATCCATAGCCTGAGCTGCTGGCTGTGGTTTGGAGAGAAGACGAAAGATTAAAGAGACGTGTAAGCAGTAGACTCCTTAGAAATACCTGTCAGGTTTCTCTGGTCGGGGCCCTTGTTCCTCCAACTTGGATTATCACAGTGGCCTCTCAAACATCTTCTTGTCCTCACTTCCTCCACTTCCACCAACAGGCCTCCATGGTGTTGCCCTGTCACCCCTTCTGGGTCAGGGCTCTAAATTGCAGATAACACTGTCCACTGGCCAGTTTAAGCGGGAAGGGATACACTTATGGGTAGAGAAAATGCACAGAATCATTGCAGACTGAAGAAACAGATTCTAGGCAGGCCTTTCTGGAGGAACTCCCAGCACTTCCGGCAGAACCGCCTACCAAAGGAGCTGCCACCGCCGCCATCATCAGGAAGTGGCCCCCTTCACTGTCTCCTCCACAGCCAGGCGCCACACTCTGTACCAGCAAAACCCGACCCAGGCCCTGCCTCTTTCACCCAGTAACTCTGCTAATCCATCTGAGCAGTACAGTTAAACCACGAGTTTGCTCCTCAGGGCAGTGGAAGCTGGGAGATGTAGTTTTCTGTAGTCTCTGATGGAAGGTAGGTTTTACATGAATGATTAGAATGCAGGCAATGTTCAAAGGTTTTGGGGAGCCTCAGACGATGATTGCCACCAAGTGGAGAGTCTGACACCCTGTTTCTCTTACATCATTTACGGCTCACAACGGCACCACCTGAGGCATTTCCTGCTCACTCACAAATGAAGAAACCGACTCAGAGAGGCTAATCAGCTTGCCTGAGATCACACAGCAAGCAGTTGGCTGAGTCTGTATTTAAACCTAGCTTTGTCTGTCACCGGAGCCTGTCCTTTCCCCGCTGTATTCATAGAATTACAATACTTGCCAGTTGTCTATTACAGTGGTTAATAAACCACCGTTTCTTCTACCCATCCGGTTTGTTTTGCCCAGTATGGCTGGGCCACGAGGGCAGCCAGCAACCACTTGTGGAGCAGTACCTTCTTGGCATGCCTGGGCAGGGCTGTGCTGAGCCATCTGTGAAGTCAGGCTGCCTCCTTTTAGAGTTGGCCTTGTTACCGCACAGCTTACCCCGCTGCTCTGGGCAATAATGGCAGAAATACAATCGTTAAATTTTAATTAGGAAGAAACAAGGTTCATTATTAGTTGTCATTCCTCATTGTTTCCTAATTATGCTCATTGCATGATAAAATGAAATACTACATTTCACTTGCATTGTTCTTGCTCAGGGCTGATGGAGAAGAAAGACATATCCTGATTCTCGCTCCTCCTCCCCCTGCCTCTTCCCTCCTCTGAAATGCCCCTCCATGCGCTCCAACTGAATAGCCAGGCAGTTAAAAGGGAGGGTTCCTGGAGTCAGAGTAGCCTGGGCTTGAACCCTATCCCCTCCATTTATCAGAGGTCAGACCGTTTACCACATTGGGCTTGTTTTTCTTTTCATAAAATGGAGATCATTAAAACCTTCATCCCGGGGTTCTAGTGAGGATAATGTTACATAAAATAATATTCCACAAATGTCTGGCACATGAGAGATGTTTCAGGAAGTGCCAGCTACTTGTATTATAATTTTAAGGGTTATTATCAAACTAGGACTCACATACCAAGCTAAGAAGTCTAGACGGATGGTGTAAGTCCCCGAAGGCTTTTTCCAGCAAGGAGTGCCATCGTGGGGGCGGGACCAGCTGTTTGGAGTCATTCTTCTGGTGGTTGGTGCAGTAAAGAAGTAAGAGAAGGTGTGAGAGGAAGAAAATCTGGGGTCAGTTCCTATTTAGTTTCATTTAACTGGGCTTCTCGACAAAGTGTGATTCTTGACTTGTCCCTTTTGTCCTGAGGATGGGTTTGCCCTGTTCCCGTGGGCGTCATGGAGCCACTAGAATCCTCGGCAGGAAAAGACAGACTAACCCTTCGCGTGAGAACAAGATGGTTGGATCTGGGGGGCTTGGGTCTACACCTTTGTGTCGTATGGAGGCCTCTATGACAGCCAGACGAGCCAAAGACTTGAACTGTATTTTCCTCACAGTGAATACCTTCATTTAGGTTTAATTATTTGAGGTCCGAGAAATTAAATTCACCTAAGGTGTAGGACATTGGGAGTTTGGCATTGAGCAGATGCCCTTTTTCTGTGTGTGAAGTTCATTTGCTCTTGCAGAAAAAAGAAAGAAAGGAAAAGCTGAAGAATGTTTTTTTTTTTTTCATTTGATACTGAGCCAAATATATTTATTTGGGTTAAAATGTGTAACTCCCAGAACTGATAGAAAATTCACCAGGCTGAGCACGCCTCATGCGTGGCTTGCTGTAGAAACGCTAATGCCGCAGGAAAACTGTTATTTGGACTAATTCTCTTTCTAAGAGCAGTTGCTGTTATGTGAGGGAAGCGGGTGGTTTACAAAAGCACCAGGCAATCTTATTTTAGCCCTTGCTTGAGCGGCACCCCCGTAGTAGAAATCTTTCTCTCACATTTAGAGAGAGGGATGGGGTAGGACTCAACTGGGCAGGGGATAGAGGGAAAAAAGAACAGCTCTTTGGATAAAAGTAAGGTTTTTCCAAAGCCCTGTCGATGATGCGAATCTTGGGATGTTACAGAAAGCCAGATGCGTGGCCAGAAGCAGTCAGCACTCACTGTCCAGGGTTGGGTCCAGGACTGTGCTATTTGATGCCTGTTCTCCGCAGGCTGCAGCCAGTAAGTTGAAGAGCCTGAGACCACGTGCAGCATCTGACTCCAAGGGGTCAAGCCGTGGGTGGGGCTGGCAGGATGGTTCCCCAGAATCTCACGAGGTGGCTGCGTGCTGGGGAAGTCGATACAGTTCTCGTGCTCGTCCTGGGCTCCAGAGCTTCTGAATCACATCCTTCTCTCTCCACCCAGGGTGTTGTCCTCACGCCCAAGGCACTGGTACACTCAGCCAGACCCAGAGACAAGAACAGCTCCCTGGGCCTGCCTGGATAGACAGCATGAGCTGGCTACAAAACCAGGGACCTGCCTTCACTGCTGCTTTTTATTTTATGCCCTGGGATGCCTCTGGCTGGGCTGGGGGACAGGGGTCCTGCCCCCCCATGCCTACTTGATCCAGAACTGCATCCTTTTATCTGTCTGACATACTGGGAGTCTGCCTAAGATTTTGTTAAAAATTTTTGGAAATCATTCTCTTCACTGAAAGAAGTAAACATCTGTGGTGAAGTTTTTCTCAGTTTTGAAATAAAGTTATTCTTCCTAATTATAAAAGTAATATCTACATAGGACATGGAATCTTGGAAAAATACTGAAGATAAGAGAAGAAAAAAATCCAATTACTCAAAAAAGACTACCACGGTTCATATTTTTGTGTATTTCGTTCTAACTTTTTTTCCTGTTCATATTTTTATATGGTTCAGATGGTACTACATTAACCAGTGTTTTCATTCATGATTTTTTTTTTTTACTTAAGATGATTTTTTTTTTTAAGATTTTTATTTATTTATTTGACAGAGAGAGAGAGAGCGAGCACAAGCAGGGGGAGTGGCCAGCAGGGGTAGAGGGAGAAGCAGGCTCCCGGCTGAGCAGAGAGCCCGACGCGGGGCTCGATCCCAGGACCCCGAGATCATGACCTGAGCCGAAGGCAGATGCTCAACCGACTGAGCCACCCAGGTGCCCCGACTTGAGATGATTTCAGAAGCATCTGTGATATGGATGTTTTTACTTACCTATTGTTTTGGCTCTTACTGTTATTATAAACAACTTCATACATAAAGCTTTCTCAAATTTTGGATTTCTTCTAAGGATTAAGTCTTAATAGTAGCATTTTAAATTTAAGCCTCTAGGTTATTTATTTACTTATTTATTTACTCGTTTATGTATTTATTTTATCGAAGTATAGTTGACACACATTACTTTCAGATGTACAACACAAGCACTTGTGATTCCACAAGTCTATGTATTATGCGTGCTCACCACCAGTGTAGCTGCCATCTGTCCCCATACAACCCTATCACAATACTATTGACCATATTCCCTATGCTGTACCTTTTATCGCTGTGACTTATTCATTCCGTAACTGGAAGTCTGTACCTCCCACTCCCCTGCACCCATTTTGCCCATCCCCCACCACCTCCCCTCTGGGAACCATCAGTTTGTTCTCTGTATTTATGGGTCTGTTTCTGTTTTTTGTTTGTTTGCTTTTTCATTTGTTTTCCAAACATCTGGGTCTTTTACATGTTTTTAGAAAATAACACAAAATTGTTTTGCAGAAGGGTGATACCGATTCACATATGTACAAGCCATTTACGAAGCTGCCTGTTATATCATACCTTTACCAGCACTGGGCATTTTTATTTAAAAATTAATAGAATCTTGTGCTCACTTCGGCTGCACATATACTAAAATTGGAACGATACAGAGAAGATTAGCATGGCCCCAGGGCAAGGATGACATGCAAATTCGTGAAGTATTTCATATTAAAAGAAAATTAATAGCATCTTGTTTCTTTGGTTATCAGTGAATTTGAATATTTTTATGTTTGTTATCTGGTTGTATTTTTAGGGTGTTCTTTCTGAAAAAAACAATTCTGACACTTTGCTTTCCTACTTAGAAAGCCCCTGAGCCCCAGAGTGCCTACACGTAGGATAAAGTTCCGTGGAGCATGATGGGTATGAGCACATACATTTGAACCAGAGACATCTTTTCCAGCTCCAGTTTGCCATGCAAAATCTGTGTGACCTTGGGCCAGTCCCTTGATCTTTATTTTAATTCCCTCACCCACAAAAATAGGAAAAACAATACCAACCTCCTAGAGTCATCATGAAGATTAAATAAGCTGTCCTTTGTAAGGAACTCTGTAAAGTATAAAATATAGCTCTAGATCAGTCATTGTCATTTCTGTCATGACAACATACAAGACCTATCATGAGGGTGCCTGGGTGGTTCTGTCAGTTAAAAGCGTCTGCCTTCAGCTCAGGTCATGATATCAGGGTCCTGGGATAGGGGCTTCCTGCTCAGTGGGAAGTCTGCTTCTCTCTCTCCCTCTCCCCTTCTCCTGTGCACGCTCTCTCTCTCTCTCTCTCTCACTCAGTCTCTCTCTCTCAAATAAATGAATAAAATCTTAAAAAAAAAAAAAAAAAGACCGGTCATGAGACTAATAGCCAAGTAACGAGAGACTACTTTCTATTCACCAGGCACAGTGCTGAGCCCTTTACATGTATGAACTCACACCAGCCTCACAACAGCATGTGA
The DNA here is from genome assembly GCF_004348235.1 of Phoca vitulina. NCBI lineage: Eukaryota > Metazoa > Chordata > Mammalia > Carnivora > Phocidae > Phoca > Phoca vitulina. The sequence continues at coordinate 99,178,226 of NW_022589704.1, forward strand.
GGGAGATGATATCATTATGTTTCTTTAATAGATGAGGGGACTGAGGCACAGAGAGATGAGGTATCTTGCCCAAAATTATACCACTGGGAAGCAGCAAAGCTGGGACTTGAACTTTTCACATTGGGCCCCATCCTTTCTTTCAGGCCTCCTCACCCCTGAGCCACATGGAACTATAGGGTCTTCCCTAAAACACCATGCCCTTTCATCCCTGAGTCTTGGCTCTTGCTCATCCCCTTCATGAACAGGCGTCTCCACCCCTCACCTCAAAAGCACAGTTCACCCTTTAAGATCTGACTTAAATGTCCTCTGCTCTGTGGTGAAATCTGCCTCCCCTTACCTGGGTGGTGCTCCATGGTCACTTACACGTTCACCCCTAAAACACTTAGCCCACTGTTTATGTGCTTGTGTGTGCATGTGCATCTTTGTGTTTTGCTTGTAGGTATATCTCCCCTTCTAGAGTGTGGACGTCTAGTAGGCTTCAATTTCTTTTTTCATGGATCCTTAATTCCGAGTATGATGCCTAAAACCTAGGAGATGCTCGGCATCTACTTATTGCACGAGTGAACAAATGGTGATCTTGTCGGCACAGTGAGGGGTGAACAGGTGAGAGAACTGGGAGTTTGGGGGCTTTCTGGAGGCCTTCACACAACCTTGCCTACCTGGGTTCTGCCTAGGACTAGTCCTGTAATAAATAGGCTCTTCCTTTCATACTGGCCATTGACCCCAGCTCGCATTCTGTGCATAAACACCTGTGGTCCCCGGCTACACTCCCAGATCACCCAGAGAGCCACAGCCACATGCTTGGAGGTTTGCATTCCTGCTGGTGGTGAAGGGGGCTGGGCTGCTTCTTATCAGCTCGCCTTGCACTTGATGTCCACAGGCAGCCAGAGGAGACACATCAGCACCTGCGTCAGCTCCAGAAAACCAGCCCTTTTTGAACTTGCTCGTTGGCAGGGGCAGATGGTTGTATGCAAAGGCACCAGAGGTGACCCAGAGCTGGCTGCAAAGTGTGTGTGGACAAGGGGAAGGACAGAACTCAGCTCCTGGGGTTTTCAGGCGAGCTGTAAGAGTGAGTGCAGTATGTAGGTGGGGGGAAGCCCAGGAAGAAATGCGTGGGGTCAATATTTTAACATATTGTATTAGCTTCCCATTGCTGCTGTAACAAATTACCCCAAACCCGGTAGCTTAAAACAGCACAGATTTGTCCTCTTGCAATAATACTAGAGGTTAGAAGTCTGAAATGAGTCTCAAGGGTTCCAAATCAAGGCATCACCAAGGCCATGGTCCCTCGGGAGACTCTAGGGGATGACATTTTCTTGACTTTTCCAGCTTCCGGAGGCTCTTCTCATTCCTGGGCTTGTGGCTCTGCGTCACATCACCGTTTCTCTCCCTGCTTCTATCATCACATCCCCCTTCTTCCTCTTCTGTTCCAAATGTCCCTCTGCCTCCTTCTGATAAGGACACTGGTAGTTGTATTCAGAGCCCACCTGGAGAATCCAGACTAGTTGCCCCCTCTCCCGATCCTTCTGTAATCCCATCTGCAGAGTCTCTTACCACATCAGGTGACATTCCAGGCTCCAGGGACGAGGGCCTGGATGTCCTTGGGGACCCATACCCAGCCTACCACAGATGAGTGTCCCGGTGTGCTACCATGGTTCTCCCCACCCAAGAGTGAGATGCAGGGCCCACTCATTGTTCCCCTCCTTCAGCTGGTGTGTGTTTGCCAGCCCCCACTCTGTACCAGGCTCTGTGGTAAAGAGGTAGCACAATCTCACCTACTGGTCTAGAAGGGGAGGCCAGCTGAAGAGCAAGGGCCGTGCAAGCACAGTGCGACAAACGCCACAAGAGAGGCTTGCAAGCAACAGGGAGGGGCTGTCGCTTCCGGTGACAGATGAGGGAAGGGCTCACGGGGCAGTGAATCCCCTGAGTTTATTCTGAATGGATGAAGAATTTTCCAGGTAGACAGCGTGTGGGGAGACAAGAGTCAGAGCAAAGGAAACAGCAGGGGCTGGTGTGTCGGCACAGGTGCATTTGAAACCTCTAAAGTGAGAGAACGGGGAGAGCTTATCCACATATCTGATTTTCTGTGATTCTGTAGCTTCCACCGTCCAAGGGAGATGTTCCCATGTGCCCAGCTCTGGACCACCCTCGGCCCCATCCTGCACTCCCGTGGCCTTGCTGCTCATGAGAGCATCTTTTCACTTTCTGACTCCAGCTCTTTCCCATAGGGCTGCTTGGGAGATGGGCACAGTCTCTCCTCTCCTTCCCAGGTGTGCCCGTGCACTAAGCCCCCTTGGCATCGGTTCCTCTCGAGCACGCCTCCTGGCTCCCCGGGGCAAGCCTGTTAATGCCTGACTCCCTGCAGACAACTCAGCCTGCACAGCAGGTGGGAGCTCAGGTCCACGGGTTATGTGGAATGATTCCATTGAAAAGCTCACAGGTAAAATTTCTGTAGAGACTGTGAACATCTGACAGTGAAGCTTGAGGAAGGCTGGGGCTGGAGTGGAAGCAAGATGCAACACTGGGTTTGCGGAGTAACACCTCTCCTCCCTCCAGCAGTATTTTATCAGCTCAATTAATTGCATGGGGGCTAGAAGCTCCTTAGAAATAACGAGGACAGTCCATGCATGTCAGAGAGGAGGGGTGAGAATACATCCAGAAGCTAGATTTCAGGGGAGACCACAGGGTTAGAACCCACCATGGTGGATGGAGGAGTCTGACTCAGGAACGTTCTGGGCCTCGCAATCTGAGGGCTGGAGGGGAGCAGTGGTTCCTGGAAGAGTGGGGTACCTGTCTTTTGAACTCACCCTTGAGCCGTTCACTTTGGTGTTTGTTACAGAGGAGCAAAAGGCTTACAAATTAAAATAAACCTGTAAATAAAGATACAGCTTTAAGGGACACAAACAACTAAGTGTGGGATCCCCTGTAAAAGTGCAGAATGTAGGAGAGCAGGGAGAAGGAAGGGGGCCCCCACCCCAAAAGCCAGAGTGGTAGACACAAGTCATCAGGCAGGGGTCTAAGGCAGCATAGGAGGTGAGGGGAGTGGGGAAGGGATGGAGATGGCCGGGGGCAGAGCACAGCCACCAGTGGGGAAGTGGGGGGATGGTGAGGAGAATAAGGAAGCATCTTTGTAATCTCTCCCCAGAGTCCCTCCCTGCACCCTGCCTCTCCCCAGGCAACCCTAGTTTTTTAAATGAGGGTTGTTTGGTTCTACCTGCTGTCAAGGCTTTTGTGAGATTCAAATGAAATCAAGGTCAAGGTGCTTTGGAAACTTTCAGGTGCTTAGCACATGTAAAGCAAATGGGACTTATTAAGGGATTGTAATAGGGCGTCATATTCTCAATTTGGTGGAGAAAGTGGTAGGAAATACAATTTGCTTTGAATGTGAAAGCTTTTCTTTTTCAATTTTTTCATCCAGAAACACGGAAAATTTTGATGGGATCCATGTCTCCCTCACTCACCCATTTATTCATTCATTTATGCAATGTGTGCGTGCGTGCTGCTCCTGCTGAGGGGCAGGCCTGGGCTGGGTGTGGAGCTGCAGCGGGGACACGGTGCCCAGAGTGTGCCCCCCACCCCCCGGAGGGTCTGCCGCACCAGGACTCCCTCCCAACGCAGCGATGGGGGCCGCCAGGGGGGCCTGGCCTACCAGAATATCATAGAAAGGGCATCTCTTTCAGGCCCTGGGAGCCAAGGATGTCAGACCCGGTGAAATGCCGCCTGGTGATGCACTGGACTTTTTAAGGGCTGCTGACAGCTGTCGTTAGCTCAGCGTTAGGACAGGAGCTGTGATAATCACTGCTGAGTGACTGTAAACACTGAGCGTCCCTGAAGAATATTCAAAGCATCGGGCAACTTGTTAGCTTTTGTCTGGGCTGGGGAGAGGAAAGGGAAGTTCCGTCGGGGAGAGCATTTGCCATAGTAAAAACATAAAATCAATCGTATGGTTCTAATTTAATTTTAATTCACATTTTTATACGTGGAGTTTGTTCGAAGGGCTGACATTTTGCTGTGAAAATCTATAAGGGCTGAATTGTCCTCGAATTAGAAGATTTTTAAAAGAAGTTCTTTGCCACTGGGTTGCAATTTGTTAAAACAAACAATAGCATAACCACGCTGCAATCGGATGCCAAGATATTACTGGACTCAGCGAAAATCAAGTAATCTTTTTTAGGTTCTATTCTCTCCCAACTAAGCTCCCCAGCAATGTCAGAAAATGACAAATTGCAGGATGAATCTAAGAGCAGTGCCTTCAAAAATACAATAGTTATACAAGCCATCTATTGTTAATGAAGAATATAATGCAATTTGCCTGTCTGTAATACAATTATGCAAATCAAAAGAGGAACTATCCCGAAATCTCTTTACATTCCGATTAAAATGAGATAATTTATCAAACAGAATATTACTGATTATGTTTATGTGTTGCACATTAATCCTGTTACAATAATGTATCCTTCTCCTAATGTAATGGATTTGTGCAATCTAACAGAAAATGACTTTTATACTCTCCACAATTATAAAAATATTCAAAGCATATCCATCCCAGTGCAATAGCACATGTCTACAACTGTACAATAAACCTATTAAAACAAGCAGAGCTTATGAATGTAACCTTCATCCCAATAAAGATGACAGTACATTCAATTTTATTGTACTCATTATGGGAACAACTCCATAGATGATAAATAGTAGGAGTAAATTAGTTTAACCTTCTTTATCTTTTTTTTTTTTTTTTAAGAAAAAAAACGGGCTTTAATCGATGGCGTTAACATCCCCCTCCCCATCTGGATCTTCCTTCAGTTGGTCAAATATGACATTATTTTATATATGAGAGATTTCTGGGAAATCTTTCATAAATTAGTTTACTCCTATTCTACCTCTTGGTAGGTGTTTGAACTTGGTACATTTCCATAAGGTCAGGAAATTTACACACCGTATCCCTTCCCATGCTGTACGTATTCATGGGTATTGGGAAATATGTATGTTCTGGTTGGGAATATGGCTTCAGCTGCAGTCATCTAGAGGGGCACGGGAATCTCCATTCTAACACGTACATCAGAGCCAAAAACTAATGAGTAGCATTGTCAGGAAAAACAAGAGCCCCAAAAATTGGCGAAGATCTCACTTGCACTTCCATTGCCAAGGATAATCATTTTTGCATTTAAACTAATCTCTTCCACCTTGAGGAGAGTCATTAGCATCTGACAGTGAGTGATAATGTGCTTAAATTTCACACCTCTTGGCCTTGTCTGCATTGTCAACATTTCCCACATTGCATACCTCCACACTAGGCATACAGGTTGACTTAAACAAATGTTTATCTTTTGTGGTGAAATTGTAAACCCCAGTGTTTTGCAAGTTCTGAAATTGTTCCCCTTGCCTTTAAACACCTTTAAGCCAGTTTTGCTGCAGGTTACACCTGAGGTATTATTTTCCCCACAATGCCAGGGTTCTCTCCCCCCTTCTGATTAGGTTGACCTGCCAAGTCAAAAAAAGACAAAAACTCTATGAAAAGCAGCATTTTTTTTCACTTCTAAACAGCTGATTGTGCACTCACACACACATATGAACACGAGGTACAACAGACAAATCTATCAGCCTTCACCTCAGCAAGATAGCATTTATTCCGACTGTAAAAGGGTACAAGTTCTCTTGGAGATATGGGTGAGGAAGGAAGGGGGATGAGGAAGGAAAGGGAGGAAGGAAGGAAGGGTGTCATTCATTGTTTAATAAACAATGGTTCCTGCAGTACAGGAGAGGCAGAGTTGGAACATGGCTTGTCGTGGCTGATAGGTATTCTCTTTTCATGGGTTTACCAGTTGGTTTGGAGAGCCGTTGACTTGTTTTCCCTCAAGTGTGGACTGTCTCAAGTGGAGACATTTGATGAAGGAGGAATGCATATTGTCCCGGGGCTATCTGGGCCAGTTTTGCTCCCCTGCTCAGGGGCAAAGGAGCATTTTCCACTCAGTAAGATTTCCCAGGCTAGAGCAGGGAGATCTGGAAGCTTAGACCCATTAAAAATGGGAACATTAAAGATGTAGTCATAACAGTAGAAGTAAGAAGTCTGAGGGACAGCACATATGGAAAACATCAATCTCCCTGCCGGCCCAGAAGGAGACCATGCCTCCCTTTCAGACCCCAGTGTGGTGGAGGGTGGACTTACAGCTAAGGGTCGGAAGACAATGGCAGTGAGAGAACAGGATTCTGAGGGTGATCTAGGCTCATCAGAGTCGTGCCGGTCTGTCTGAATGTGCTGTGGGCACAGACATGTGTTTGCTCTCACACAGTTTCTTTGGCTCTGAAAGATGTTTCCTTCATTGTCTCCAGCTCACCTTCATGTCAGAGGGGTCTAGGAATCCCAGTCCAAAGAAATTGTGTCGAGAGCAAACACGTGTCTGGTGGAAGATAGAACAAGGACATCCTGAGCAGGATGAACAATGGCAAAGAGTTCATTTCTGTAGTCAGTAAATATTAACCGAGTGCCACCTGTATGTCCAAGTAATGTTCTTGGTATTTGGTACATATCGGTGAACAGATAGACACAGATCTCTACCTTCATGGAGCTTACAATTTTAGAGGAACAGAATAGACAGTAAATGAGTAAACAATAAGTATGGTAGGGACGCCTGGGTGGCTCAGTTGGTTAAGTGTCTGCCTTCGGCTCAGGTCATGATCTCGGGGTCCTGGGATTGAGTCCTGCATCAGTCTCCTTGCTCGGCAGGGAGCCTGCTTCTCCCTCTGCTTGTGCTCTCTCTCTTTCTGACAAATAAATAAATAAATAAATAAAATCTCAAAAACAAAACAAAACAATATAGAATGGTAGCAGGCAGCAAATGCTGGATTTAAAAAAAAGTAAAAAAGTGAGAAAGATCAGTCATGAATGTGGGGGAACGGGGCCTGCAATCTTAAAAGGAAGTACAGTTTTGTTGTCAAACTTAAAAATATATATATTTTCTTTAAATAAAGCAATCTGTCTAGTAAAGGCCTCTGTTACCATGGGAATATGCAACTAATTAGCATTTCCATAAACAAGTGTGAATTTTGATACACAGGTCCTTTAAGGGTCTGTTGCCAACTGGTAACTTCCTAGAGTTTCCATCTGAAATAAAGATGTAAGAAGAAAATTTTGATTCCTTATTTGTTAGTTATTCTCTTCCACTCTGGACAATGGTCAATAGTTTTAATTGGAATAAAATATTCATAATTGGTTTTAGCCTGATTATGCTTATTTGGGGCAACTTAGCTCAGTTTCTTTAGAAGAAAAATGGTTTAGGGATCCCAAAAGATAGCATGAGGGACTATGCTTGCCCCCAAAGTTTCCACCAGTTTCTTGGTGGAATTTCCCGTTTTAGCTGAGGCTGTCGACCTTGCCCTGTGCCCTTGAACCAGACTAATGATCCAAATATGTGTGTCACCAATGCTCAGTCAAATTGGTTGCAGAGCATAACCCTGATGCTGCAGTGGCCCACCCAGATCCCCATTTAGGGTGGAAGCACTCATTTCCCCAGCTGCTAGGAGCATTGGCAGCGTCCAAGGTCACAGCCCCTCCTGGGGGCAGCCCTGTTCAGTGACTGGCCAGCGAGGGGGGATCATAAATGCCTGGTCCCCTTGCCTCAAGCAAGGACAGCTCTGAAGGGTGGCCCAGAGCTCCAGGGCTCCCCTTTGGGATGGCTGAGACCTCTGCTGGGCTACATTTCAGTCCAACTTCTCCCTCTGCCCAACACTGCTTCCTTTATTTCCCCCCATAAGCGTCCTGCATGCAAATTGCCTTCCCAGAGTCTGTTTCCCTGGGAAACTGATATAAGGAACTTCATTTCAGCTCTGCACGCAGAGAGCCACTGCAGAATCAACAATTTATACTGATTCTGCCCTTGTACTTACACTCAATTTCATGATCTTTCTGCCAATTTCTGATCCTTTGGCTCTCTTTCCTATATCCAATTTCACCCTCCCTGTTTGGACTGCATGATGCCTTCAGCTTCCTGGGTTTTAATCTCTGCCCCTACCAACTCTGGCTTTTTCTCTAAAAATCTCATCCCTTCTAGCCTCAGCTACCAGGACGTAAAGCTGAGGAACTAGCTTTCCCTCTCCCTCCATCCTGAGCGGCTAATTTCAGAAATGACTTTTCCTTACGGGTCATGCAGCCCTCACTTCATCCAGTGGTGAGGCTCTGGCAACCTGAGGGGTAAAACCCTGCAACACACAACACACGGACACAATATGCCTGAAATTACAGGCTAGTCGCAACATTAATGGGGTCATTCCCTTACAGACACTCTTGAGTTTATGTACACATACCGGTTCCCGAAGCACAGTGTACTTGAAACGAAAGTACAACAATTGTGATTTTCAGTGATAATATTTTTATGATGATGGGCTTGGGTTTGAACCCCTGACTTAGAGGGTCATAACTGACTTAAAAATATACTTTGATTTTTCCTGAAATAATCCTCCTCTTGGTATAATATTTCCAAAGGGTTTTGTAGGCACAGCTTTTCCCGTGTTATTTATTCCAAATGAAACACCACCCCAGTGTAAGTGACTTTTGGTGCCCCTTAATATCTCAAGAATTTTTTTCAGTGCCTGTCTGTCTAAAATTATCCACGGCTCCTGCACGGGTGGGTAAAGTTAGTGTCTCCAAAGAGTTATAAATCCAGTGTCCCCACTGAGCCCATTGTTTCAGATCCAAAAGTGTATGAATTGCAGCCCCAAGATTTTTCTTTATTCTTTGTTATGAAATAGGTAACCAGATCTCGCTGAATGGAAATCCTCCTTCGAAGACTATCTGGCATCCGACTCGACTTTCAACTCTTGCAAACCTTATTTTGGAAAAATGGCCATTTATAATATCAACATTTCTAGATCATGTTTTAAAGACGGTTACAGGCGTTTGGAGTAACCACATGCCAAAGCTGTCTACTTCTAATCTAACAACCCCCTAGGTTGAAACCAGAGAGAAACTTAGAGACAGGCGGCCAAGAGCCAAAATACTCTTGGGGGATATTTATAATCCCCCAATTCAACCAAAATTGTTTCCACTCAAAATTAATACTTGGAAACAGATTTTGAAGCCCAAATTTAGACTCTGCCTTCAGTTTCTTGGGCCATCGCAGAGCCAACTGCTTGAAATAAATGTATTTGAAGCTGATTGAACATTAAAATGATTGTCTGTTACATCGAAAAGATGAATAACACGTAGTATTTAAAGAGATGACCATCTTTATCCCAGAGCTCTCATAGCCAAGGACCATGGGTTGGCTGACGTCCACTGCGAGAAAGGGTAAGTTCCAAGCATGTAGACTATACCTCTGTTTACGCATGTGATTCCCCTATAGCTCGACTAAGACTCTCTTGTTTGGTGAACGTAGCAGCAGTTCTTATTTATGGAGGGAATGTGATATGCTGGAAAACATTTTGTCCTTGGAGTTAGAAAATCTAGGTTCAGAGTACTGCTTTATCAGTTCTGAGTACTATAATCTTAACAAATCTTTTCATCTCTTGAAATCTCAGTTTCTCCAGATGTAAAAGGAGGTTAACCAGCCCTGCTCTGGCACGCTCTTACAGCAGTTAGAGGCTCAAATAATAAAATAAATGTGAAAGTGCTTTATCATTCTTCCAAAGTCACGGTGTTACTTGTGTTTTTTTTTTTTTAACTTACTTTTTAAATATCAACAATGCTTGCCATCTCAAATCGGAGTATCAGACCTTATGTAACCAGAACATTGCTGTGAATGCAGAAGCTTAAGTATAAAGGAAATGGATTTCCCAAAGATGATCCCCCATATTGGACACTAATTAGGGCATTGTCTTTGTCCCATATCTCTACAAAGACATTTTTCTTAGATTTTTTTTTTTAAGATTTTATTTATTTATTTGACAGAGAGAGACAGCTAGAGAGGGAACACAAGCAGAGGGAGTGGGAGAGGGAGAAGCAGGCCTCCCACCTAGCAGGGAGCCCGATGCGGGGCTCAATCCCAGGACCCTGGGATCATGACCTGAGCCGAAGGCAGACGCTTAACGACTGAGCCACCCAGGTGCCCCTTTTTCTTAGATTTTAAAAGGTATGTCCTGGCCACTCATCACAACCATTTTAAAAGTTTGAGATTTTAATTACTCACTTATTTCCATATTCATGCATTTCACAGAAATGTTTTGAAGTTACGTGAGGTTCCAGACAATATTCTATGTTAGGATTGCCAGATAAAATAAATTTGAATTTCAGATAAACAGTGAACAATTTTAAAGTCTAATGGTTATATTTTAAATTTATCCTCATAGTTAAAATTGCCCCTGGATCATTGACAACCCAGCCAATGTTTTAAAATACTGTGTTGGCCAAAACTAAAAACATATTGCATAGGACATATTTACGCTAAAGAGTTATTCACCGATTATATGAATTCATATCTAACTGAGCATTCTGTCTTTTGATTCGCTAAATCTGGCAACCCTATCTATGTGCTGTGAATGTTGTGGTAGCTGCCCTCGGGCAGCATCCATCCATGGAGTCAGACAGACAACAAACAAGTGAACAAAAAAGCCAAGTAAGTATTTTGAACACAAATACAGCTGAGTAAGGAGATAGTGATGAGGGTGGCCCTATTTTAAAAGAGTGGAAGGGAGATGACTCGAAGCAGACATCTAAAAGCAGTAGTGAGCCATATAAAGCTACAGGGGAAGACCTTGTTGGCAATGAACTTGTCATATGTGAGGAGCTGTGAGGAGGCCATGGGACCAGAGCCCGGTGTGGGAAGAAAAGGCAGTATAGGTGAGAGCAAGGATGGAGGGTGAGGCCCCATCTTAGCACCAACAGTTTGTAGGCCAGGGGTTTTGTTTTCGTTTGGCTGTGACGGGGAGCCATGGGAGGGTTTTCAGCAGGGGCGAGATTTGATCAAGCTAATAATGGAACTCCAGGAGCTATGTGGGGAAAGAGGCTGCAGAAAGGCACAGGTGAGAGCAGGATGCGTTAGGTGCTTATCGCAGAGTCTCAGTGAAAGGTCATGGGGACTTCCACTAAGGTGGAAGCAGAGGAGTTGGGAAGAAATGCTTGGAGTCATGACCTCTTTCAAAGGTGGAGCCAGCAGAACTTGCTGTTGGGTTTGATATAGAATATGAGGAAATATTGGCATGAGCAATGGGATGAGTGGCGGTGCCATTTACTGAGATGGAGTAAAACTCATTTGGGAGGAAGTGGGACATTCTGGTTTGGACATGTTATATATGAGGGGCCATTAGCTACTTGAGTGATGGCACTGGAATATGAAGGTAAGCATATAGGATGAGCTTGGAGACGTAGCAGAACCCGTGCCATCTGGGATCTCACTGGCCATAGCAAAAAACCTGGAGATTATTTTAACATTATAAAATGTCAAAAACAGATTTTTTAAAATATGGAAATGAAGTAATTTAACTTCCATTTTAAAGGATCACTTTATTGGATGAAAAGGAATTGGTGGGTGTGTATTGGGGGGGGGGGTGCGTGGAAATGAGCACTGTGAGTTCAGGGCTTCTTCCCTGAACAGTCTTGTGAGATTTTAGATTCTTTTTCAAAATGTATGGAGTGAAGATTCTGAATTCCTAGCAAGTTCCCAGTGACACATATATGTCTGGTTGTGGACCATACTTTGAGCAGCAAGGTGATAGGAGACTATTATAATAAAACTGGTGAGAGATGATGGTGGTTGGTGCTGGTGGGCATGGAGAGAAGTGGGCAGATGTGAGATGTAATTTGGAGGGAGAAGTGACAGGAGAGGTGTTGGATTATATGTGAGGGTTAAGGGAAAAAGAATAATCAAAGATGATGCTGAGATTTCTGGCTTGAACAACTGGATGGGTGTTAGTGTCATTTACTGAAGAGTAAAAGGCTGGAGATGGTGCAGGTTTTTTGAGGGAGTGGAAGGGGAGTGAGGGGTTCGGCTTTGGACATGTTAAGGATGTGCCACCTATGAGACAGCCAAATAGACATGCCAGGTTGGTAGTTGCATACAAGAATCTGGAATTCAGAGCAGAGCTCTAGGCTTGAGTAGAAATTTGTGAATTAGAAACACATAGAGAATATTGAAAACCATGGGACTAAATGTGCCAAGCTAGGGAGAGAGTGTAGACAGGGAAAAGAAAATGGCCCAGGATTGAGCAGAATGCAATGCAGGTGTGTATATCATAACCCCCAGAACTAGATAAAAAACAGCAAAGATCGGGGGTCAAATCCTTCCAAGCTCACCAATGCCAGGCACACAGATAAATGAGAGAAGAGGGCTGGTTGTAAGACAATAGGGAATAGTGAAGGCCGTGGATCTCCCAGATGTGTATGACTCACCTAGATGGTAGCTACCATCCCACTCCACCAGCTGATTGGTGCCAGGCATTAGGGCTAGATCCTCCAAGTTTGCAAGAGAAGCCAGAAATGCAGATTGTTTATGGGAAACCCTTTAAGTGTTGGCAACCAACCCAAGGCTTTCAAATACTATGCTGGCCAAATAAAATACATCAGTGGGATGGGCCTAACCCATGAGCTCCTGGTGTGCAAGCTTCAGCATAGACCCTTTAAGGTATCAGATTTAACATGAGCTGTTTTAATTACTATTGGGGAGGGAAGGCAGTGGCCTGGAAGGTTTATGACATGGAGGGATTTCCAATTGTCCTGAGGTACAAATTTGAGTCACGGTCACTGGTTTACAGAGTTAGTGACTCCAGCTAAGCACTGAGCACCCACATCGCCACCAGAATTTGCAGTTCTCGACTCATGGTGATGTGTAATCCTCATGCAGCAGAAAAGGCCAACTCACTGTTTTCGTGAGGAATGGTCGCATTCAGTTTTAGTTTAAGTTGTAAAGCGGTGAAAATTTGGCAGGGGGCTATGTATAGTAGGAAACTAGTTGGAAATGTGATTCAGGAAAAAGCTACCAGTCTTGATAAAATTTCCACAGCCACAGATGTGGAGGTTTGTGAAGGTCTCTAGAGGATGCTTTGGAAGATTTCTGAATATAAAAGAGAGACAATGTGCAGTCTAGTTGAGCACCTGAACAAGTTAAGGAACCAAGTCCCTTAATGGCAGCTCAGACCTCCTATAAATTAAGGGCTCAGGTGAAAAGAAGGACCTTCTCAGAAAGGGGAGACTTGTATTTGGTAACGAGGTATATGGATATTCACCTGTGTGTAAATCTTTGCTCCTCTGGGTCACAGCAGTCTTGGGACACAATTAAGGGTGTGGGTAATAAACCCAACTGTTTCTGACTTGAGGTGCCCCAACCAATGTCTTCACGTGGTATCCAAGCTTTCCTTCACTTCCTCCACCGAGTTCTCCAAGTACGTGACACACCAGTACACAGATCGTCCCTCCAGTTAGCAGCAATATTCCTGGTCTATGCTCCTTATCATGGTGGCCCCAACTTGTGATTTAATGGTCAGCACCACTGGCAAAAAGAGACTAAGGAGGAGCTTGCCACTGGAGAGAAGAGGCCAGTGAGAACACCCCTCCCACCCACTTCACTAAGCAGAAAATTATTCTCTCTGCCTCACTATCCTCATCTGTAAATAGAAATAATAATACAGATTTAATAGGGACAGTAGTGCCCCACTGTAGTGACTGGTATTCAGTAGGTGCTCAATCATTTTCCTTCCTTCCATTTCATTTTCACATTTTCCCCAAATCTCAAAGTCTTGGATTCCAAATTGTGTATCTCCAAATCCTTCCTCTTTCAGAAAGCCAAGGGAAGGATAGAGGAAGATGACCCCAGAGTCCTACCCCAATATCCCAGCATTCTCTAGGTGGGAATGCACAATGAATGTTTTTTTTTTTTTTTTTTTCCTGGAAACCTTGACCCTTGCTACACTTAATAAATCAATTAGTAAGCATGGCCCATTTATTCTACAAACTTTTACTTATTTACCATATGCTCAGTGTAAGACATGATCTTGGCCCAGGAGGGGCGAGCCATCCAATGGGGAATATTTGACTTGTAAACAAAAAGTGCCATAAAGCATTGCAAATATGTATTGGGTGGCAGATGTTGGAGCCAGATCACCCTCACATCTGGAAAAAATATGGATTGCAACATTTTCTGAGCAATGTCTTCCTCCAGAGCTCTGTAAAAGTACTCGGCATGCCGGGTACACAGGGCATGACGGTGTCCCTGTGTTGCCCTTAGGCCTGTTGAGGCCAGTCTTTCTTGCAGCTTAGTTAGTCCCTCTCCTACTGTAACAACAAGGCAGGCAATCGTGTGGATCACGAGGTCCAGTCTCTCCACGTGTCATGCGGTGGTATCCATCTATGTGAATCTCGTTATATCAAGGGACAGAGAAGACTACACCAGCTGGTCTTGAAGAGGGAAGAGCCAACCTCAGTCAGAAGGGGTCAGGGCTGGGAACTGGGTACCATGTGGTGAACAGAACATATGACTTCCCTCTTGATGTTTCCTGAGGGAAACTCCGCTCTCCCGCCTGACAGGGCTGGGAATGAATGGCCTGCAGACTCTTGTTTTCACACAGTACATCAGGTCTAAGCAAAAGGTTTGTGCTGCTGCCAGGCCAGAAAGTGATGGCTCGGCATCATTTATGGAGGAGAGGATGTTTTAAAGCAGACCCCGGCTCCCTGAGAGCTTTGGATGGGGCCTCCTGGGACATCTGGTCCCCGAGGCCCATCCAGTGCCGCCCCTTCCAGGCAACTCTCAGGACTGGGGAATGCCTTGCATGCTTCAGACATCTGGGGTGTTACTCAGATCCTTGCCCTCCACCTCTTAGTGAAGAGAACTGTGGTATATAAATGAAGATTAAAGAAAAATAAAAGCTGGTCATTTATCTGAGCAAGCATTGCATGGGCTGCTTTGTCATTAGAGCTTTCAGGGTCTTAATACTATTGGTTATTGTCTAGCCTGGCCATTAAATGGTCAGCCTGACTTGAGCCACCAGGCAGCAGCCAATAAGGGCAAATGCTCAGCACTCCCCTCTGGACCATAGACTGCATTCTGGACCCCTTTGTTTGGCCAAGCTTGAGTTCTCATTCAGACCTCCTGCTCGTTGTCTTGGGTCCCAGGACCCACACTCGGTCTTTGCTTTTACTCTTCAGCCTGCCCTTCTAGTGCAGAGTTTGCTTTCCTCCTCAGATGCCCTGCACACCCCAGTCCTTTTCACCCTTCCTTTCCAGCCTCCACTAGTGATACTCTCCCTTCCTTGTGCCCCAGGATATCCTTGTAATCTGTCCTGCCTGGACTTGCTTGTTGAGGCTGCCTTATTCTTGCAGATCTTTTCTGTCCTCCTCTTTGAGTAATTTTTTTAGGTATATCCTCAAACTCTAGGTTCAACAGGTGCCAAATCAGACCTCAAAGAGCCCAGACAGAAAATAAGTAGACATGTGAGAGTGGTGAGGACTGGGACAAACTTCAGGGCTCCAGGTATTGTCACCTTCTGGAACGAAGGTCCTGTGATGCCAGTTCTGATTTTCAAAGAGAAGTCAGAAATCTGAATTTTTTGCAAATTTTCCATGAAAATGTCTTTTTAAGTTACTATTTATGCATGTTAAAAAAAACTCTCATAGTATGAAAGGTTTAGGAGAAAAAGAGTATATCCTACCCTACTCTTCCCTACCACCTGTAACTCATTTAGCTGTTCTGGTATTTAATTTATTTCTTGATTTGTCAATTTTTCACAGTATCTACCAACTTCTAAATTTCTAGTATGGTAGTTACATGAACTCCTTCTCCCACTTTCTCTTCCTTATCATCTCAATATGATTATGTCATAATTGTTGGTTATGTCAATTGTCAACTTTAATATTATTATCACTGTATAAAAACTAGTAGGCCAAGGAGTTCACTATGATTACATTTCCTTTTTCAAACATCTTTTATTTTTTATCTTTCCTGGATTTAGCTGTTGCCTTGTGATTTAATTTCCTTGGTTTTCTATATACTTTTTGAATGTAGCAGAGTTTTTTGGGTCATTTTCCTCCCAAAGATTTCAACAGCTCTCGCAAACACCCACCAATATTATTTTCTATATTGTGAAATGTGTTGATTCTACTTTTTCTTAAAGACTTACCCATTCTCCTGTTCCCTGTCTGAATGAATCACTCTTTAGGCCTGCCACATAAATGATATCCTGAGATTTCCCTTTGTGACTTGGAAGTGTTGGACCCCTATATTCTTTCTTGATTTATTCTTTATTTTGTTTTTCCGGAGCACAGACTCCAGGCCCTTCCCTAGAAAGGGTTCATGAGCAGTAATTTTTTAATCCTTACTTGTCTAAAAATGCCTTTATTCTATCTACACATTTGATTATCTTAACTAGGTATAGAATTCTGGTTTGAAAATTTGAAATAATTTTCCTCAGAATATTGAAAGCATTGTTCCATTGTCTTTGAATTTCTTATGTTGTCATTTCTGATTCCAAGTCTCTATTAGGTGATCTGGTATTTTGTCTTCCTCTTGACTTTTGGTATTTTATATTTGCCCATGGTATTTTACATTTCAGTTATGAGCCTTGGTTCTCTTGCATTCATTGCATTTTATATCTGATGAGCCCTTCCAATTTGGAAACTAGATCTCTTCACCTTCTGGGGCATTTTCTTAATTTCTTTTTTTTTTTTAAGGTTTTATTTATTTATTTATTTATTTTTAAAGATTTTATTTATTCATTTGTCAAAGAGAGAGAGAGAGAGAGCACAAGCAGGAGGAGCTGTAGAGGGAGAAGCAGGCTCCTCACTGAGGAGGGAGCCTGATGTGGGGCTAGATCCCAGGACCCTGGGATCATGACCTGAGCCAAAGGCAGATGCTTAACCGACAGAGCCACCCAGGCACCCCCATTTTCTTAATTTCTTTGATGATTTTCTTTCTTCTAGTTTATTTGTTCTCTTTTTCAAGACTCTCTATGAATAATGAACCTCTTGGACTGAAGTCTTCAACTTTTAAATTTTTCCCTGTTTTCTCGTTCTCTTTTGTCTTACTTTCTACACAATTCCTTCATTTTGGTTGTGGTTTTGCAGTGTATCAGCTTGGTTCATCTGGACTGTGTTTTCTGGAAACCTTCCATGGGTGGTTCCACAGTGTTGATTTTCAACTGTGTCAACTTGGCCGCACTGGAATTCCCTCTCCCCAGATCACCTTCTCTATGGTTTAGCATTCTAGCCAGCCCAATGAGAAGTTGGTGTGAACGTGGAAATTTGGAAGGTGGACATGAAGCAGCGGCCATCACATGCGGGAGCTCATGATTAGAGATTGTGAGTGGTGAGGAACAGACAGAGGTGCCATCAGGTTCAGTGTGCTCTCTTCCCCACTCCACAGAGTCTTACCCTCTCAGTGTCCAGCTCCTTTTCCCTATTTTTGTCTCCACTGCCCCACAGTGACCCTGGGCCCACCTGCAGATGCTTGGCTGCAGGAGCAAGGAAGAGGCAGCAGCTCTCCATGAACTTCTACCCTAGTAACCCTTCATGGCCCCCCTCCAGAAGCTGGCCATGCCTGAAATCTCCACCTCGTCCACCTGTACTCATGCTTCAGGAGGCCCAATTAGGGATTCTTCCTGGATCCTTTAACTCCCTTTTTGAGACTTCCCCAGCTCCTCCCACAATTGGGTAAAGTCTAAATTCCTATAAGAAAAAATCCCTCACTTCATAACACTCATAGTAGTTCTGCTTCCCTGTGTGCACCATAACTAATAGAATATCTACTTGAATTTTTTACTTTGGCTAGTTTAGTTTCAAGTTCCAGGTGTACTTTTTTGTTCTGTGATTGTTCTTTTGCTGTTTTTGCTATTTCTGTCAACAGTATGTGTACTGGGTTGAACAATGTGCTCCCCAAATTCAGGTCTACCTGGAACCTCAGAATGTGAGCTTATTTGTAAATAGTGTATTTACAGATATAATTAGCTAAGTTAAGATGAGGTCACTGGATTAGAGTGGGCCCTGAATCTAATGACTGGTGTCATTATAAGAAGGCCATGTGAAGACACAGAGAGAGAGAGACACAGGGAAGAAGGCCATGTTACAACAGAGGCAGAGATTGGAGTGTTGCAGCCACAAGCCAAGAGGTACCAAGGGTTGTCAGCAACCACCAGAAGCTAGGGGACAGGCATGGAACACGTTCTTCCCCACAAAGTGCTGGCACCTTCGTTTCAGACATCTGACTCCTGAACTGTGAGATAATACATTTTTGTGTTTTAAGCCACCCAATTTGTGAAAAATTTTTAATGGCAGCCCTAGGAAACTAATCTAATATCTTTTCATGTTTCAGATTATTGATTATATTTTTAAAGTTTACTTCTGATTCCTGCATTTTATTTCCTCCAGGTTCTTTTCTTCACTTGTTTATTTATTTATTTGTTTGTTTGTTTGTTTGTTTGTTTTGTGGTCTCTGACTTTTCTGTTGGTGGTTTCTTCAAATTACTGGTGACCCTTGTCTGGCTGTCCATGTTTAGGAGTGAGGCACCTGAAGTTAGTTGGAAGCTCTGTGTATTAGCCTGGTGGGCTTCTCTGCAGAGCATTTAAGCAGTGAGCTACTATTTTCACTGAGAGAACATCTGATGTCAACCTATTAACCTGGCTTTTCTATGAGACCCTTAGGTTTATCTCAAGAATTGTCCTCAAACATCCTACCTTGTAACCATAAGCCAAGCAACTGGAATTTTTAAAATAAGGAAGAATAAACTATTGGGAATACCGTCATGGACAGATTTTCACTCAGTTCCCTTATTTTCAGCCCTATGTCCCAGCAACTCCCACACCAAACTGTGCTTGTGTCCCCAAGTCTGGAGATTCTCAGATTTGATTTCCCCTAAGAGGAGGCCACAGTCTCTAGACAAGGGGCTTGGCAGGGAGGGATGACTGGTTGCCTGGCTGCTCAGGGTATTTGGAAGGCAGGAGCTCCAACTATTCCACGTACAACTACCGAACTAGTTACCCTGGCATCGGTCTTACATCCCATGTCTTCTTTATGAGGTTTTACATTTGGAAGCCTTGAGCCTTTCCAAGGGTGTTCACGGCAAATTGGATCCACTTTTTTTTTTTTTTTTTAAGATTTTATTTTATTTATTTGACAGAGAGAGAGACAGTGAGAGAGGGAACACAAGCAGGGAGAGAGGGAGAGGGAGAAGCAGGCTTCCCACGGAGCAGGGAGCCCGATGCGGGGCTCGATCCCAGGACCCTGGGATCATGACCTGAGCCGAAGGCAGACGCTCAACGACTGAGCCACCCAGGCGCCCCAAATTGGATCCACTTTTAATAAGTATCATCCTCTGTGGGTCTCCAGATTGAGCCTCCTCCATTCTAAATCAGTCATCCCTCTTCCATCTGCCCCGAAGTCTGTTGGAAGTTCTCATTTGCTATTGTCTCCTGTCCAGATCTTTCGGTCTTTGTGGCTTGAAATCTTTTAAATTTTTCTTTCCCTGTTGTTTTTCCTGGTTGGGAGAGAAACTAAGTACAGATGGTCAGTCCATCCTGTTAAATCGAAAGTATTCTTCCAATTTTCAAACGATAGCTCACATCTTAAAACAGAAAGCAAGTCCAACAAAGAACAGTCAGGGTCCTATTTGGCCTGTGGGTGTTTTGATCTCTGCCAAGGGCTCACTGTGGAGAAAAAAACAAAGATGGGGTATAAAGCCACCATGGCAGTGGCAACGGGGCTGCTAGTATCAGGAAGGTACCAGAAGGAGAGGGTAAATGGGCCACTCTGCAGGAAAAAGAGGGGCAGCAGTGCTTCCCTGCCTGGGACCCAATATCAGCAGGCCTAGACTGAACCTGCCAGACAAAGTGAGGGAGTCGTGAGCCCAGGAGTGCTGGACAGGCCTCTTGGCAAGAGATTTTATGGGGCTGTGTTCATTATCGATTTCTTTATTACAAATGATCCCAGATTTAGTGGTTCAAAACAACGAACACTTATTATCTCACAGTCTGTGGGTCAGGATTTCAGAAGCAGTTTGGCCCATGGTTTCTCATGAGTTGCAGACCAGATGCTGGCCAGGGCTGTCATCAATGGAAAGGCTTTCCCGGGCCTGGAAGACCTGCTTCCAAGCTCATTCATGTGGCTGTTAGCATGAGGTGTCACTTCCTCCCTGGCCGGTGGCTGAGGCCTCAGTTCATTCATAAGTCTTGTGTCCATAATGGGATGGCTGGTTTCTCTGAGTGAATGATCCAAGAGAACAGGAAGGAGGCTGTAGTGCCTTTTATGACCTGGTCTCCCAAGCTGAACATCAGCACCTCCACTGTATTTGTTGGAAATGAGTCACTAAGTTCAGATTACTCATGGGAAGGGACTTAGGCTCGCTCTGAAGTAAGAACATGAAGGAATTTGTGGACATTTTAAAACCACCACATGGGCCTCTTTGGATACCTTTTCCTTCTGTCCTTTTTTAATCTCTTCTCTTTTTACTCACCTTATCTTTGGGATGAGTATTTTCTGCTTAGAAGTCCCCACTAATTTTGGGAGGTGGGAACAAACCTACATAAAGCAGATTATCTTATTTAATCATTACAGCTATCCCTTCAGAACTTTCTGAGGTACGTACTGGCCTCATTTACAAAGTTCATGCATTCATTTAACTAATATTTCTCGAGCGCGTGCAATATTTCAGGCTCTGTGCTGGGTGCCCGGTGGGGTAGAGTGCTGAACAACACTCAGCGTCTGACCTCACCTATGTTCTCATGCCGTTTCCAATTTTGGGGTGGGGGAGGTGGGAGGGGACTTAGAGGGAAGTCGAGATATGTGCCCAAGGTCATAGAGCTGATAAGCTACCCTATACTGCCTTCGTCAAAAGGAGGGTAATAAGGGCAGGGACTGAGGGCAAAGAGGGAGAGGGTTTCTTCTTGGCTGCCCAGCACTACTCACTGCCAAGGAGAGAAGGAAGGGATAGGAGAGTCTTCAGGCAGAGAGGAAGCCATGCATATGTCAGAGTGCCTACTGGGTCAAGGCTTTGGGAAGCAGAAGGACAAAGGCCTGGACTCCACTATCTTCAACCCAAGGAGTCAGCCATATGTGTGTCCTGGGAAGGATCGACAGGACAAGAATGGTTTTGGTCTTCCTCACATCATCTGTGCAGACATCTCTCCCTTCTGCCTCCCATGGGACTTGGTCTGGACTTTTTCCAGCCAATGCATTCAAGGACTGAGCATCCTGTGACCTCAGGTCTCAGAAAGAGACCCAGGGTCAGTCCAGATGCTAACACGTGCCGGCATTCGGGGAGAAGCTTATTACAAGTCTGGAAACAAAACTTGGACAGTCTCAGGGGATTAAAGCAGGGGCTCAAGCAGAAGGGAGACATTCCAAAAGCCAGAGGTGAAAAAGAGGAAGGAACACTTGAATTTCCAGATGGGGTGGGCTGATCCTGGAGCTGTTGGAGCCTGGGTGGCTGTTGGGAGCTTTTCTGCTCTGTTGCGGTTGTAATTACAGCGTCTGAAAGCTTGCGTGACATTGCTAATTTTAGAGAAAATAGGACACTGATATCTGTAAGAACACTCAGGCTCAGGTGGCTGATTAGTGCTTCCACGTATCGCAGAATCAAACCCAGAAATAGTGTAGGCATTAGGAAATACTATTATTAGAAGAATATTCGTAACGACGGAAATGAAAAATGTAAATGCCAACTCTTTAGAGAGGTTTAAAGAGATTAATTGGAATAATAAAACAACTGGAAGTCAAATTGGTTATGGAACTGTGCTTCGAACTGATGAATTCTATTTGAAGTCTTTTTTCCTTTGGCACATTCTTTTTTGGCTCAAATGTAAAAATAAATTAGTAAAACATCAGTGAGTGAGCTTCTCGAAACCATGAAGGACTGTGTGATTTGCGATATGCTGACCAAGTATTTCCCATTCGCTGTAGGAAAAAAAAAAATGTTCAAAAGAAAGAAAGCTGTGAGAGGAAGAGTGTAGGGTAGGTATAAGGGCAAACTTGTGGGCAGAAAGTGAGACCCAGAAATGGGTTATCAAAGATCATTTAAGAAATAATTTCTACAGAGAAACTGGAGATGCCGGCTTGAAAACAATAACAGTGGGATAGTCTTATGACCACAACTAGAGATACTGTAAACAAGAAGAGGGTTTTCAGACCCAAAAAATGAAATAATGGAGGTGGGAGATAAGAAGGGAACAGTGTTTAGGCAGGGCATAAATAATGCACGGTCTTATTTGTTTGTTTTGACTACTAGAATAATTCACACGCAAAGAGTGAAATTAATCATTATTGTCAGGGATAATAGCCTGAAACAAATTTGACCAGAACTGTGTGTTATAGCACATAGATGCAGGCTAAAACCTTATCACGTTCTCTGACATGGCAGTGGTCAGAGTATAGTCTTAGAGTTTAAGTTTAACTTTCAAGAGGGCTGGGAAGACTAGGAACTTCGCAGCCAACAGCGATGGGTTGGAATCGCGTGAGTTTGTGCCCACTTTATTTTGCAGCGTCCCCTGGTACCTCTGTGTAAGGAGAATTATAGTGTTAACACTTTGGGCTTGCCGAGATTGATGAGGCCATGTGTCTACAGCCTCTTGGCACATATTACACACCTGCTGGTATGTCTTCTTTCCCTGTACTTGAAGGGAAAACCACTTGTGAAAGGGAACTTAAAATGTGATATGTTGCCATCACCTAAGCTGCCTGGGCCCCAAGCCTCGGGTCTGATCTCCAAGGTTTATGTCTTTTTTTTTTTTTTTAAAGATTTTATTTATTTATTTTGACAGAGAAAGACACAGTGAGAGAGGGAACACAAGCAGAGGGAGTGGGAGAGGGAGAAGCAGGCTTCCCGCGGAGCAGGGAGCCCGATGCGGGGCTCGATCCCAGGACCCTGGGATCATGACCCTAGCCGAAGGCAGACGCTTAATGACTGAGCCACCCAGGCACCCCTCCAAGGTTTATATCTTGAGCAAGACTCTGGAAAATCAGAGCTTGGCCTATTGGACTGTCCCTGAGCTTGGGAAAGCTTTACCTGGAAATCCAATACCAAAGTGTTCTGGATTTCATGCTGAAGATATTAAAGGGAAACTATTAGAACGATTAAACGAAAATAGAAGTATGTGCTAAATATCTGTGATTCTTAGACAATAAAATTACTAAGTCATTAAACATATTTTATAAAATATGTGCAGACAGCCTGGCTCTAACCCTTACTGGCTGTGTGGCCTTGGCAAGGTCACTAAACTCCTCTTACTCTCCATTTTCCCAGCTCTAAAATGGGGATAATAATAGTACCCACCACACAGCGTTGCTGTGGGGACTGAGGGAGATGATGTGTATAAAGGTGCTTAGTGGAGTGCCTGGCACAGATCGGGCACTGCATCAACACCAGATAAAAGGTAAACAAAATCCTCATCCTTCTTAAAGTGTAAAGGATACGCAGAGTCTGTGCAGCCCTTTGGTGACTTTTGGCTCTCAGCCTTGGATATATAATTAATCACAGTACAGCGAACTCTCGATTATCTGCACCAGTGAAGGGCAGAGGTGTAGATATAATAAAAAACAAGGGGCAGTCTAAAAGTCATTTATATCTTTGGCTTTGGAACAAAATCAGAGAAAGACACATGCACATGTGTGCACGTGCGTGCATGCACGCACACACACACACACACACTTTTTTGTCCTGGCAAAGGCTTCCCAATCAGAAACCCCATCAGCCACAGGAAGCTTTCTAGGGGCAGGGAGTGGGGCAAGGTACACTTGGCCTTTAATAAAGGATATAAAGGATATATAAGGCATGTTTTAAATTTTAAAAATACAGAATATACACAAATATAGTTATCATTACCGTTAATAATAGTTTACTTGCAGATTTTTGACAGTTGACTAAAAGCATGAATCAGAATGCAGGAGGCAAGCTGTTTCTATTCCAACTCCCTGGGACAAACCATGTAGTTGTCTGCCGCTCCATCCTACCCAAATGAAATAGAATTTTGAGCTGATTACAGAATATGATTCACTTTTATATTCCTTTAACATACTTAACTAACATTGTGCTTGCCACAGAGTAAGAGGTCAGAAAACATTCAAAGTGCAAACTGATATCTTTCTGGGAGATAGCTGTTTGGGCGAGTGTTGAATTTAGACCTGAGACAGAGTCCTCCACCATGTCTGAGAATTCTCAGGCAGTGCGTGAACAGCTCCATTTCACCTGAGATGGTTTTCAGCTTTACATTCTTGAAGCTCGTGGCCCCTTCTGGAGGGCTTACCCTGGCTCTTTTGCTGAAATACTTGACAGTGATAGTGTAAAGGAGAGGGTTGGAGACTGAGAATGGTACAGAGAAAAGATGTACTAGCAGCCTCACCACTGTAACCTGCAAGAATTTTCAGAACCCCCCCCCCAGGGGAAAATCCCCACATCTTATTCACAACTTTATTCACTTAACCAACATTTGCTTAGCATCTCCTGCAGATCAAGTATTGTTGCTAAACACCAGGGAAATAGATATCCACGCATTGTATCATAATTGCTTATAGGCCTTTTTCACCTCCTGCACTCAACTCTGATTTGCATTGGCATGTGCCTCCTGTAAGTGCTTAACTGCTTGATTTTCTTTCCTATCCTTGTTTTTTTTCCCCCCTTCTTCTCTCTTTGAATATATAAGGGCAACCTTGTGTCTTGTTCATCTTTGTGTCCCTAGCACTCAGTCCTTGACGAATGAGAGAATGAAGAAGTGAAGGGATGAGGATGCCACAGAGCCATTTTCTCAAGGAACTCATTGCTTGATCAGGGAGGCGGCATGTCAGTAACTGTTTGCAGAATAGTACGCAAGGTGCTGTTACCAGGAATGGCTCAGAGACAGGGTCTTCATCTGTTTGTGTGGGCTGGGTAAGGCTCACAGAGGAAAAAATGCATGGCTGGGGTCTTGAAGCAGGCTAGGATTTAGCCAGGTTGAGAATGAAGAGGAAGGCATTCCAGCAAGGACAAGAAGCCTGTGCCTTTGCAGGGCATGTCAAGGTATGATCGGAGGAGAGTGTCTCCCGGGAAGAGGAGCTGGAGCAGGGGTGGGAGGATGGGCAGGAACCTGGGAGTCAGTTACCCCCTCGTTCTTACCAATGGGCCACCGTGGATTCCTGTATTAAAGGCTGATTGCTTGAACATTTCCCTTCTCTCTCTGAAGTGTATGTGACAAATCCTCTCGAGGACAGTCTTTCATGCCTTTCCTTGGCTCTGTAGCACCCAGTAGGGGTCAGGGCATGAGGCACGCACAGTCAGGCCCTTTGGCCAGACTCCTGATTCTCAAGAGAGGAGGGTCATCTATACCTTGCTCTTGTACTACTATTTGGCCACCGGTTTTATAGGGTTTTGACAAAGATTATACCCTTTGTCTCTGTCTGTCTCTCGCTCATCATCCATCCATCCACGATTTAGAATAGCAGTCACACAGATGACCTATTTTTCAAAAACGTATGCTCATCAGTCAGTGGGGAAGATAGCAGCATTGGGGTCTTCCAACACATGACTTGCATTGGTGGGTGTCACCGGTGAGGGTTTAACTGCTTGATTTTCTTCCCTTTCCTTGATTCCCACCCCCCTCGCTTTGAATGAATAAAGATGTCGCCGTTCTTCCATCCAGATTGCACTCGCTGATGCTAGCTATCTCAACTGTCCACCCAGAGATGTCATCTACTGGGGCAAACCACCCAGGGCTGGGGAGAGGAAGAGGGCGTGAGAGAATTTGCCCTTTTCTGTTTATCTGGGACCTGCTGGAAGGCCGCTGCCTCCCCTTTCTGTCGGCTGGGTCAGGAGGCTTGCTTAATATCCGCCCCCAACACGAAATATTTAGCGCTGGGCAGGCAAATGGAGGCGGGGGTGGGAGGAGGAGTGGAGGAGTGGGGGGAGGAGTGGAGGAGTGGGGGGAGGTGGGTGGAGATGCGCTGGGCTCTGTGTTGGAGTGTTGCCGCCCACAATGGGAGGGAGAGGAACAGAAAAGGCCCAGGCACAACATAAATATTTCCTATTATGGAGAAACAAGTCACAATGGAATCTGTCATGCTTGTGATATGAGAGATGGACAATATTTCGGGGCTGTTGCCATGCTGGCACCTGAATGGAGTTTATATTTTGTTTATGGAGCTGAATCCGAAGCCTTTTATTTATTTATTTATTTATTTATTTTGGTCCAGCCTGTGTAATTCTTCTTCATGGGAGCTCCAAATGGCTGCGGAGCAGCTCAATATTCCATTTATTTTATTTATAAAAGAAATTCAAAGGCTGAAAAGATGAAGTAATTGACTTACTGGGATGACAGTTAAACCCACTAAATTTAATCTTATCCTCTCAAGTACAACATATCGCGCTTACAAATTATCACCAGGCACCAGGCAACCCCGAGCTCCTCACCTAATGCAAATGGACTGGAGGCCTCTGTTATTGTATTATCTGACTTTACTATCAGCATTAATCCGGCTTAGCTCACTTAATGATGCCACTTGTGGCGCTCTGAAGGCAGCGGAGAAGTCTATAAACTACTTCCATTAAAATGCAAATCGGGCCCTCGGAGAAAATCAGTGACACAAAAGTGGGCGAATCGGCCCCGCGCGGCCCCGGCTGCCGCCGCCCGCGTGATGCGGGGGTAATGACTGATGTGGTGATTATCCGGCCCGCAGCGGCCCGGAGAAAGGGAGCCAGCCTTGCTCGGCGCGCCACAAAAGTGCTCCAACAAGCCGGGGCATTTAATTTCTGAAGAGATTTATATTTTTTTGTTGTCAGGAAATGAACAAATACTTATCAATGTAAAAACTCCTATCTCCCATCTCCCTGCCAGGTTTTTCATACTGATATTATTTGCACCCCATAACACAGGAAATGAAAAATCTTCGCTGCCTTTTACCTCCGCCACTGTATCTTCACATTCTCTGCGAACAGATTGCCTTCTCCTCCCCCCTCCCCAAACCCCCACCCCACCCCCACCCTCTGCCTTCCTTCCGCGGTAAACAGAAAAGAAAACTTTTCTGGGCTCAGGATTGAGAAATGTCAAGGCTTCGGATTTTCCAGCCCCGGGGACTTGGGTTTCAGGGACCATGTGAGGGTTGCCTCCTCCGCCCCTGTTGGGGTTGGGGGGAGATTGAAAAGAGCCGGGAGGGCTGCGAGGACCGGGCGCTCAACGGTAACATCTGTTTTACTTAAGCAGCCTGATTCCGTTTTAGGATGAAAAAGTATTCCCTTTCAGCACGAGGAATCATGGGCTCTGGGTCTTGTATTGATTCAGAAGAAGGCCTAATAAAACACGAGCAGGTGATTTAGTTTCATATTTTGATTCCTCTGTTTAAACAGTTTCTCTCAAGTTCTCCTGTGTCAGCTCGGGGGATCGCAGCATCTCGGCTTTGATGTGGGAGGAACACAAGGGCCAGCCCAGCTTGGCCTCCTCCTCTCTTGCGGGTGATGCCCGAGTCCAAGGGCAATGCATTTCTCACAATCCCACAGGCAGCCAGCCCATCCTCTGCGGTCAGGCTCTCAAATCTGCAAGGATTTATGGTCCTTGCAGAGGGATCAATACTACATTTTAAATATTACAATACCTTTTATCGAGACGATATTACAACAAAAACATTTTCTCCTGTCATGGGACCCAATTAAAATTGATTTTGGCCATCTCATTGGTGGGGTCCCCCTGAGCTCTGGGTTTGCCACATCGAGGGATGAGTGGGCTCACAGGGCCGGTGGGTCCTGCCAGGAGGCCTGGGGCCTGAAGACCGGGGTGATGCAGCCTGTGATTGATACAGGGTGCCCCGGGGAGGACTGGCTGGGAGGTAATCTCCAGGGAAAGTGGGCTCAAATGGGGAGGGGCTGAGATTTATCATGAAGCCCTCAGACAGGGCCAGACCATCTTCTGTGCGAGCTTCAGTCCTCTCAGGGCTGGCCTCCCTCGCTGGACAAGGCCCTCCCTGAGGGCACGAGCTGCGTCCGTTCGCTTTCCTAGGCCCTGGTCTCTGCGGTGTAGGTCCCAGTATGTACTCCATGAGGGTTTGTTGAATGACTAAAAGAGTGGAGGAAGAGACAGTATTATACTCTTACCCTCTATCTCTGCATAGGCTCAAGAATCGCCTATGAACAGATACAAATGGATTATCCTCACACGGAGAGAAAGATTCCCTCAGGCCTTTTAGGTGTACTCGAACTTGGCCAGCCCTGCATGGTGCAAGTATAGAGTTGCAGCTGAGGTTGTATCCTGGCTTCTTCACTGCATTGCTGTGTATCTTGAGAGAGTTCCTGAGTGGTTCTAAGCCTCAGTTTCTTCATGCCTGGAGAATCGGCCATATTGAAGTGTCGAGGTTCTGATGAGATGCTCAGAGGAAGCATCTAAGGTGAGACCCTTCTTCTGTGAGCTGGGTGAGGTGTGGAGTGACTGGGGGTCCCAAGCTGCCTGTTACCAATTCATAACAGAAAACAAATGAATGCAAACCATTTCTTCAACTTTAAATGTCAAATCGTGTATTTTCTCTTTTCTTAAAACTTTGGCACATGTCTTCCTGTAAGTGGTTCCTGTGTAATGAAATTGAATATATCCAAGTTTCATGGTGTTGCTCGTTCATTATCCCACAGATATTTATAACACGCTCGCCACATTTCCAGGCACTGAGCTAGGTGATGCGATACCGCAGCAGCAAGAAAGATGAGATCGGGGTGCCCAGGGGGCTTCAATTCTATGGGGAGAGGTAAAGAAAACAAGCAAATGAGTAAATAAAGACTATAATGGCAAATTGTGATAAATGCCATGAAGGAAATGGAGAGGGTATTGTGATAGGGAATGTTCTAGAAAAAAATACTCTCATTTCTGGGTAATTGACCTGAACAGATGAGAGGATGAGTGTGTGTGTGACACCCAGCCAGCATGTACAACAGCTGGCTCCAGGTATCTCTTGCTGCATAACAAAACACCCCAAAACTTAGCAGCTTAAAATATCAACAACATTTATTTTGCTCATGAGTCAGAATTTGGGCTGGGCTCAGAGAGGACAGCTCATCTCTGTTCTGCTTGCCATCAGGTGGGGGATATCAAAGGCTGGGGCTGGGGTCATCTGGAGGCACTCTTATCTGCACATCGGGAGGGTAATGCTAGCTCTCAGCTGGGACCTCAGCCAGGGCTGTGGCTGGAACGCATTGCCTCCCCAACAGGCTACTTGGCTTCCTCATGGCCTGGGGGCTGGGTTCCCAGGGCCAGCGTCCTGAGAGAAAGAGAATCATGTGGAACCTTGTATGGCTTTTTGTGAACTGGCTTTGAAGTCCTGCTCTGTCACTTTTGCTGCATGCTGTTAACTAGAGGTGAGTCACTGAGGTTGACCCATATTCAAGGAAGTAGAAATAGACCCTGTCCTTCCAGAGGAAGAGTGTCAAAGAATTTGTGGATGTACTTCTAAACCATCTCCTCAAAGGGATGAGAAGCATTAATTTGGAAGATGTTATCAAGTGTACTTTACCTCCATGCATCATCTCCTCCCCCAGGCGATTGTCTCCCGTCTGGTCTTGCTCTTGTCTAGTCACCCTACCATGGCCTCTGGACTAAACTTCTGGTTTTCCTCTGATTGTTTGTTTGTCATTTTGTCACTCTCTCCCTCCAGGACTCTCAATGGTCTCTTAGAAAAAGCCCAGGCTCCTTGTTCAGACTTTCAAAAAAATCCTTGTTTATCTGGCTCAGTCTTCTTCCTTATTTTATTTCCTAAACCAACAGAAAGAGGCTGAATTTGAGGGTGAAACCACTCAGCTAGGTTGGGCCAAGTATTTTTTACCTAAATGAGTCACATTGTGCGCTTCTTCGCTACTGTCAACACCCAAATTCTACTCATCTTTCAAATCTCAGCCCAAGCCTGCTTCTTGTAGGACATCTTCCCGGACCAAACCCGGTTGATAATAATAACAATGATAGCCACCATTTATTGAGTGCTTCCTGTATGTTAGCAAGTTCACTGTGAACTTTGTATTCATTGCCATTAATTCTCACAACAACCTTGCAAGTCGCTCATTGAACAGACAAGGAAACCGAGGCTTAGAGATTTACTGTAGGGTTACTCATCTAGTCTGAGGTCATTTGGGATCCAAGTATGCTCTGAGTTTTAGCTCTTCCTACTAGGACATCTGCAAAAATCAATACCATCGCTACAAGGTAGAAAGTGATAAGCAGCTAAGTCATAAAGAAAAAGTACCTCGTGTTTCAGAGGTGAGTGGTCTCTCTCACTCTCTGGGAGCTAAGCTATCAGGAACTTCCCTATCAATGAGATGCTGTCACAGAGCAATGAATTCCAAATTGAAGGTTTTTGTTTGTCTTTAGCTGTATCAGGCTCAGGGCCAGCCATGCTTTTAGGAATTTATTATCATGATTTCCTTAGGCCTCCCAATTACTAACTGGCAAGTAATACCTTAAGACCCAGGAATATTGAATAGAGAGAATAGTGGGCTAGGGGTTAGGCTACCTGGCTCTTTGTTCTACTTCAAAAATTTTGAAATAAAGTTTTGTTGGGCTGGATTTAATGGCCCTCAATTCTCCCCTTTCCTGTATGCATGCCCCTTTACAATGTGTCTTTGATGCGTGTCCCATAACCAAGGAGGGAGCTGGAATCTGGACTGGCCTTGTGAACTTGCTTTGACCAACAGCATGGGGAAGCAGAGATACAGTGGGATTTCTTTTTTTAAACTTAATTTTATTTTATTGTGTTATGTTAGTCACCATACAGTACATCATTAGTTTTTGATGTAGTGTTCCATGATTCATTGTTTTCGTATAACACCTAGTGCTCCGTGCAATACATGCCCTCTTTAATAACCATCACCGGGCTAACCCATGCTCCCACCTCCCTCCCTCTAAAACCCTCAGATTGTTTTCAGAGTCCATCGTCTCTCATGGTTCGTCTCCCCCTCTGATTTCCCCCCCTTCATTTTTCGATACAGTGGGATTTCTGAAGCTGGCCTTAAGAAATTAAGCTTCTGCTGCCCCTTCTTATGACTCTGCTCCAAGACTGCCCTGCTAGGAAGAGGCTGGGGTGAAGGGCCACATAGAGGGAATGGCTCCCGCCATCTCTGCTCTCCCAACCACCCTAGGCTGAACCCTGCCCCCTTTGGAATGTTGCTGTGGAGGCGAGAACTGAGCAGCCAACCCACAGAACCTTGGGAAAGGTCACTTGTATTAAGTCACTTGGTTTAATGTGGTTGGTTACACAGGGATGGATAGTGGATCCGCATGGGCATGATCCCCCTGGGGAAAGGGATTTGAAGAGCCTTTAGAATACAGGTGTGGAAAGGGGCTTTCCCTGTAGGAGTGACATGGAATGGGGTGGGAGAGAAGGCTTGTTATCTCTAGGAATTCGATAAAGTTGGAAGAAAATAGGCACGTGGAGGATGTTCAGAGCAGGAGTTGGTATTCAAATATTGAATGCAATAAGAATCATTGTACTGGAAAATTCCAGGACTGGGAGGACCTTCTGGAACCACGTGGTCCAGGAATGGCAAATAGTTTTCATCGTTCTCCAACTCCAGCTGATTGGCAATGGCTGCCGGGAGTGCTGTGCTGGGAATTCTGAGGTTTTGTCTGTTTTCAACAGGAAAGAGGGCTTTGATTGATTAGTAATGCCTGCTGTGGGTGTGGGTCTTACTTCAGTTACTCTACTGTGCAAAACTCTTCACAGGCCGTCTCAGCACTTTTACCCATGCTGCATGGTCTCTTTGGAATGCTCCCCCTGCCCCACCACCATTTTTCTAGCTGGCTCATCCTTCAAGATTTGCCTTTAATGCCCCTTTCTTGGGGAGACCTGCCCTGCCTAAAGTAGAACTCCCTATTAATGCCTCTTGGTTGCACTTGTCATAATTTGTTGATATATGTTTGTGTGTCCTTGCATATATGTATGTGTGTGTGTATATTTGTTTTAATTACCCTTCTTCATCCCCTTCTCACAATACATTCATGTAACGGCAAGCTTCCTGAGGGCAGGGCTATGTCTATTTTTCCCAGCGCAATAGGTGGTCAGTACTATTTGTTGGAATGACAATTGAGAGCTGATACAAGACACCAAGTCTGGACTAATCCAATTTCCTTTTCTGACATGAAGTGGTAAGGTCACATTACTTGCTCCCACAGTCCATCAAACCACAAATTCCCAGTTTAGTGCCCCTTCTGAAACATCAACTCTGCAATCCACATGGATGCATTTCAAAGATTTTAGGCTCTGGGCAGGAAGGGGCTGAGACTGGGCTGGAGCAGGCAGCCAATAGCGACATAATCTACTGATGGGGAAAAAATAACTATCATCCAAATTGACTTAAACGTTGTTGCTTTAAGCTGAGGTTTGGCCATGCTCCTTGGTGCCCTTAGGTGATACCAAGTTGTGGGCATGTGAGGGGTATTCTGTCTCAGGCTTTGTCTCTGCCCCCATCAACACAAATGGAATGTTCAGGAGTTGAACTGCCATGTGGTTGTAGTACCCTATAGGTCAGAGGGAATATGTTAAAAGGATTAAGAGATTTTCATGGCCCCAAATATCTTTTGGACATTAATAGTTTGAATATAATATAAATTGAAGATGACAAATAAAATCAGGAGCACTCACTATCAAAATTGTCTCACTATCAAAATTAGAAGCAGTAAAAATAAATCAATTGACATGTGTCCAAAGCAATCACCCTATTTGATGTGGGAAGCCGTCTGTGTTCACCCAGAACTTCCACCGAGGGCAGACCCATTTCACTCTTTGCAAATCCTTTTCTTATTAGAAATAACCAATGTTTCCCTGAGGTGAGTCACCTGCTCATTGGGCTAAAGACAAACTAGCTAAAGAAGTACTTCCCCTAAATGTCTATTGAATAAGAAAAAACATTTTGGCAAATTTTTATGACAGCTGATTGATAATGACCATTTGTGGGCTTTTACTAGTAGTGCAACACTTTAAAATAATTCTACTATTTTCTCAGTTAAAACCTTTCTTCTTTCTTTATGGTGAGTGTTGTCTCCCTAGATCTACCCTCTAGGGCAGGGTTCTAGCAAATTTAAAGGACCCAACTGTAAATTTTTTTTTAAGATGTTATTTATTTATTTGACGCAGAGAGAGAGAGCACAAGTAGGCAGAGCGGTAGGCAGAGGGAGAAGGAGAAGCAGGTTCCCCGCTGAGCAGAAAGCCCTATGCGGGACTCCATCCCAGACCCCCGATCACGACCTGAGCTGAAGGCAGATAGATGCTTAACCCACTGAGCCACCCAGGTGCCCCGCAACTATAAATCTTTTAAGCTTTGCAAGCCACCAGACCCACGTTGCAACTCTGCCACGCGAGTGTGAAAGCAGGCATAGACAGTACGTGGGTGAAGGAGTGTGGCTGTTTCCAAACGAATCTTATTTACAAAAACAGGCAAAGTGGATTTGGTCTGCAGGCTGTTGTTTGCCAATGCCTGCTTTAGAAGAACGGAGTCCGTGCCTTTTATTCTGCTCTGAAAGATGAAAACTTCAGTTGCTGATTTCCAAAAATTGCCTCTTGCCTCCTAATACGTAATTAATATAACTGCAAAGTAGAGCCGAATTTGTATGATTTTAAAGTTATTAAAACAAAAAGACCAAGCTCATTGTGCCTCTAAAATGAAGGAACAGTTTCTCATCTGAAAAACTGTTAAAAAATTAAAACGATGAATAATTTCCAAATTCTGCTTCTATGCAGCAGCCCTCCTGCATTTGAAATTTTCAAGTAGAATAGCTATTATTTCCCACTGATGAACCACAAATGGGCTGAAGATATTTGCATACCTTTTTATACACAATATACACCAGTACTCTAACCTCTGATTCTTCTTACCAAATTCCATTTAATTTGTCATTAATTAGTAAATTGTTATGTGAAATGCTGCAAAGCATCTTGGGTGAAGCAGCCGGCATGATGATTATTCTTCTGGAAGCTATCTGAAATTGTTACTACTGAGCAATTTCCATGAAAATAGAAGGGTCTTTGGAGCTGTTCTTTTAAAATAAGAATAAAATGAACCAAATGGGGGAGAACAAATAAAGGCAATAATAAATCAAGAACAAAAGACAGGAAACTAGTCCCCAAAAAAGTATCTAGGAAGAAACTATATTAGCTTATTTTTGCAAAGAGTAGATGCTTCTTCAACTTTCCTTTGAAGATGCAATAAAAACAAAACAAACTAAAAACAAGTCCAAAAGTCAACCTTCAGAAGTCCACTTCCTATATGCTTTAAGAATCTTCACATCTCTGAAAGCCTTTATCTAAGGTGGAAGGTGGAGGGAATCTTGGCAGAGTACAGGCAAGTTCAAGTTCCTTCCTTTTTTCTGTTACTCCCATCAGATGCACTTGCAATTTCAGAATTTGCTTGGAGTGATTATCATTGTTTATCTTCCTTCCTTCCTTCCTTCCTTCCATCCTTCCTTCCTTCCATCCTTCCTTCCTTCCTTCCTTCCTTCCTTCCTTCCTTCCTTCCTTCCTTCCTTCCTTCCCTCCTTCTCTTGCCTTGCTTGCTTGCTTCCCTCTGTTTCCTTCGCTCTTCTTCTTTCACTTAAAGCCAGGCTGGTCACATTCTCCAAATAGATGGGATTTTTCCCTTCCAGTTCTTTCCAGTGTTTAATTCCTCCTTACTGCCACCTCCATAACCAAGCTCAAATGAAAGGCGAGCCTCTTTGACCCTCTGCCCTCCCTTTCCTGCCTTCTCTTCTCCTGGGTTTCAATGGTTGATTGAACGGTGTGTTAGGTTCACTGAACTTGGTCTTGGCTTCAGTTCCACCCAGAGACAAAGTCTGCTTCCGGGCCAATTTCCATATGAAAGCAGCCGAGATCTCTTTCCTCATTTTGGAATTCCAGGCAGCACCCTGGGCTCGCTCTTCTCAGACTCAAAGTTTTTACCCAACTTTTCCCCACCCCCACGTTTCAACCCACCCCTAATCTCCTCCCACTCCTGTTTCTTGGGCCACCAGATTTCCATTTCTTTCAGCACACCACTGTGGCCCTGGGAGAGTGTCTGTGAACCCAACTCAAGAACAGCTTGCTTCATGTTTCTCTGAGGCACATGATGTAAGAGAGGGTTTTGTTTACTAGGGTTTGAGATGGGCGTCAGGGAGGCGGGAGGTGCCATGCTGGACGGTGAGGGAGGGGCGCGTGGATGTTTGCTAGGGCTGACTTTATGAAAATCCTAATTTTCACTGCCAACTATTTAGGAACAAATATAGCCCCATTAAAGAATTTATCTGCTTGTCTGTAGATCTGCTTTGGGTCTGAGGCAAACTGCCTCCAAAATTTCTACTTCCAAGATGAGGTTTTGCCAAACTCGAAAACGACAACAAAAAAGATGTTGCTCCTTTCCACTGTGTTTCTGGTGTAAGTAAATGGCCTATCTGGACCTTTAAAAATGCCATTAGCAAAAATAGTATCTCCAAGCTGGAAGGAACCTTGGAAGCCTGTCTATATTTGAAAGCCACAGAAATGGGTGTAGGTTGACAGATGGGAACATCAGCCTCAGGTCTCCATCCATGTCAAATCAGAAAGACTTCAGAAGTTGCTGGTGGCCAAATCAGCCCTTATTTATTTACTGGCATGTGTTAATATCGGAGCCTTGATGTTTCCACTGGAAGGTCCTTCTGGCATTAATACCTGGTCACATTTTGGTTATGGTCTGAACAATGCTTTGCTTCTTCCTTTTGCTGGGGAACAAGCACAGTGAATTACAGACTTCTTGTGGGTGCAGCAAATGCCGTAATTGTTTTCATTATGTCTCCTAAAAAATGTCACTTCTATAGTGGGTGCGGTTGTCTGGAAGACACCACAGGATTGTCCCAGAATCCTTGTTGTGGTTATGAGGACCTGCACTTGTCCATGTGCATGAAGGGTGTGTGTGTGTGTGTGTGTGTGTGTGTGTGTGTGTGTGTGTACACGTGCGTATGTACCTCTATGGGGTTTTTTGAGTGTGCTCACACATATGAGCAATGTATGTGTGTGTATGTGGTATATTTTCGACCATGTGTGCACAACGATACTTGTGTATGGATGTGTGAGTGTGTGAGATGCATATGCACATGGGGTAGGCACATGGATGGACACGTGTGTGTGCACCTAAATGTGTATAATTGGGCATGTGTGTCAGGGCATGTGTGTGAGGGTGAGTGTGCAAGTCGGGATGTGGAGCCCATCCAATAAGAATCATAGCTGCCAAAGGCTTTCAAGACTCTTATAGTCATATTCCCAGTGGGCCCCAGACCTCAGCATCTGCCTCAAGGTACGGTATGCTCTCCTGAAAGGAGAAATTCTTGCAGTACAGAATGTCTGCTGTTGTGACCTCAAACTCTCCTAAGTTGTATTGGCCAGGTCCCCAAGAAGCAGCCTGGACATCACCAAAGATGCAAGGCCTAAGCAAAAACATATGTGCACACCTCTGCCTGGGAATCCAATGGCCTTTAAGGAAAGGGATCTATGTCCGTGTAAGAGTGAGCCGTGAAAAACTGTCCAGCCCCACTGTTTGCAGTGAAGGTGCCTGGTGTCATTTATTATGCTGACCAGGTACCTTCTCATATGGATTATAATAAAATAATCTGCCCTTGTTTTATCTCGTAGACCCTTTATTGTCCCGCATCTGGCTTTTGTAATGAATTCATACATAGGTGGGTGACAAAAAGGAAGCAGAGTTTAAGTATTATGACAGTGTTAGTATTGATCACAGAATAGATTAAGAGACAGCTGGGAGGAATTTCTTCATAGGATCAAATTCTCCCTCTTCCCCCCGCCCCCCAGCCCCCGAGCCAGCCAACAGCAGTAGACACCAACGTTTGTCAATGCAACAATTTCAACTCTTGAGCAAAAAGCCTCCCATCTCAGAAATTTTGCATCTAACAAATCACAGCATTTTGTCCTTAAATGTATCCTGTGGCGGTATTTTGGCAGGGTTGTTGGACTGTGGGATAAGGAAATGAAGAATTTTCAAGAAAGGATTTCCCACCCCCAACTGCTACACACTGAACAGCATTGTCCAGGGAGAGGTGGTGATGATTAATCACGTCCAGTTCCCTAGAACCCATTCTCCCCTTCCCCCTCTCCTTTTCATTTCTTCCCCTTTCCATAGACTGCTATGACAGGGAGAATGATTTACTGACTAGTTGCGGATAACAGATATCAGGTCTTACATCCAATCTAGTTGAGTGTCTTTTAAATAAACAGGCCTAGCCTGGCCTTGGGCCCTAATGCCATTGCCTTTTTCATGGCCTTTATCCTGAACACTTTGTCTTGGCTCCCAGATCTTGTTTGCTTGGTCCCTGACCCCTTGACTTACTCTGCAGCCAGACCCAGAGTCTCAGACTCCACTAGACTCAGTTCTTAGACTTGCATCCCCAGCGCTGACCTTAGCCTTCCATTCCTGATTCAGTTCTCATTTGCCTTTCTGCTTATTCTGTTTCAAGGCTCGCTGCAGAAGCACTTTGCATGATCCCACCCAGCATCACTGCTGGGTTCTCATTAGTTCTGGGGATGGAACCCCAGCTTTTGGCCAGCTGCAGCTGTGTGTTCTGAGAATTATTTCAGGAAGGAGATTGAATAGAAAATAAAGAGAGGTCTGTGGTTTATTGAGCATCTATATCCTGCCAAGCGCTGTGCAGAAGAGCTTTATGTATGTTACCTGATACAACAGGATCCGTGTTAGGACTCCCAACTAACCTTTGCAAAAGCTGAATCTAAGACAGAGTAACTTGCCCAAGGTCACTCAGCACAGCTAGTGAGTGGAAGAACCAGGGTTTACTCCCACATCTAATTGTTTTTCTGTTATCTTACTCTTTCCTATAATCCCCACCCTAATCACAACGGTCTTCGTGTCTGCCAGGCTCTGTCTCCAACTGATTGCGCACATTATTTTTTTATACTTTGAAAACACTGAGATATAAGTCACATACCACAAAATTCAACCTTTAAAAGTGTATAATTCAGTGGTTTTAGTATATTCACAAGGTTGTGTTACCATCACTCTCTCTCAAATTCCACAATTTCATCACCACAAAAAGGAACCCTGTGCCCATGAGCAGGCACTCCCCACCCCTTCCTCTCCCTAGCCTCTGACAACTGCTAATCTGTTTTTTGTCTTTATGGGGTTGCTCATTTTGAACATTCCTTTCACATGAAAGTAATCACACACTATGTGGCCTCTGGCTTCTTTCACTCAGCCTAATGTTTTCAAGTTCATCCGCCTTGTAGCCTGTTTCAGTACTTCCTTTTTATGGCTGAGTAATATTCCTTGTGTGGGTGCATTACATTTCTTAAAGACAGCCTTCACAACTACCCTATGGGGTAAGTGTAATTATCATCTCCATAGGTAAACTGAGCCATAGAGATTAAATGACTTGCATTAGGTAGGTCCTATTCTAGGAACGGTCTGCAAAATGCAAAAATTTCACCTTTGTATTTTCAGTTTAAATTGTTCATTGTCCATCCCAAGCAGATGATGGAGCAGATTTACAACCACGATGTAACATGGTTATAGGATGTTGCAGGATGTTTCCCTCATGTTACGGGAGAGTTTCTGGCATGTTACGCGAGAGTTCCACACAGGATGCACACAGGGGGAGGATGCGCCTCCCCCGCCCCCACCCGCCCCAGGCTCTTTATGAGGATTCAGGAGGTGTCCCTGACCCACCCTTAGGCCTTGAGCCCTCCAGCGGCCTCCTCGGCCCCCGCAGTTCTGCAGCATAACCCGAAACCACGGTCTGGAGGGGAGGGTGGATGAAGAGAAGCACATTCATGAGGAGACTTTTGATGATGCCTCTCAGTGGGCGCAGTGCATCCATCATGGCTTCTGCCTCAGTTGGAGCTGGGGGACTTGCAGTTTTTTCTTCCATGACAGGGGATTCTAAGATTCCAAGGGCCAAGTCGTCCTGCTTTCATGGGGCTCGCACTCAGTGGGGAGAGAGACCGTGCACAGACGTCCGCGGCCATAGCACGCTGGCCCCCACGCCGGCATTGAAAGTGGATGACCGTGAGGGCGGGAGCGGCTGTCGGAGCGGGGGAAGAAGTAGGGCTGAGGTGGGCGGAGGGGGGTAAAGGCCTCAAGGAGTGCTGGAGTTTCGTCAAACATCCCAAAGAGGCTAGAGCTGGAGAAGGCAGTGCAAGGAGAGGCAGAGGGCTAGGTATGAGGTGGGTGCGGTTGGAGAAAGATGACCCAACCTGTCTGGCTGGAGTTGAAAGGCTCTTAGGAGGGGCGGGTGAGGGAGGCTGGGAGGAGACTGTGGCAGGACAAAGCATTTGGAGTTCATTTGGTAAGCAGACAAAGGTGGGGCGGGGAAGCTGAGGCAGGGTCCGCAGGAGCATGCTGTTAGTCTGCTGGTCTCACAGGGAGTGTCGCATCACTAGGGGAGCGTCTTCCGACTTCATTGCCTCTTGAGAAGCGATGGCAGAGATGTGGGGCTCGGACCAGCAGAGAGGGAATGCTGAGGGTGGTGCGGTCACAGGCAGCAGAGGCTGTGAGAGCAAACTGCAGATAACAAGCAAAGGGCTGAGGCATTGCCCTCCTGTGGGCAGATGCCCTCAGGGAACCCAGAGTGAGCCTTCTACTCGCTACTCTGAACTGGCCAATCTGGTGGCCAAGTTAAGGCTGTGGGCGCAGGCACAGGGAATGAAAAATTGAGCTATCATCTGGGACGGATTGTGCCTACACGGAAGCCTAAGAAACATGTCCGTAATTCATCTCAAAATCTCTGTGAGTCTGGAGGTCCAATTTGAAAATGTAAATGCAAAGCTTTTCATTCTGATGATAGCCATCACTTACTGGACTCTTATCTTTGGGGCATGCTCTATAGCAGGGAAACCGCTCAGAGAGGTTGAGTGACTTGCCCAATGTCAAACAGCTAACAAATGGCAAGGCCAGGGCTCTCTCCTCATGCCGCTGACATCAAAGCCCATGCTTGCTTACTCACCCATGTTACATCCAGACAGTTCTTCAGACACTGTGTTGACAGAGAGGCATCTGTGTGTATTTTCATCCTAGTCATCTTGATTTCTGACTTCTTAATCCATATGTGAGGAATGAAATACAGCCCTGGTTCTGTTTCCTTGCTCTGGTTGAAAATGTAGGTGCTGAACACAAAGCCAGATTCAAAAATGTGGGACATTGGTGTCTCTTCTACTTTATACAGTAGTTCAGTAAATGCTCTTTGTTCATATCCGTGAATTTTATGCCATAGCCCTGTGGCTGGAGTTTCCTGCAATGGCCCAGCTATCTAGTGCTAGTATCATTACATTCAAGAAGTTACTTTTTTTGGTAGAAGGATTTCATTTAAACAGAAATAGACATTGTCATTTTACAGCTTTTTTCACACCCTGGCCTCTTTGTTCACGATATTTATTGGGGGAGTAAAAACGTGTTTGCACACGTGCTCGTGTATGCACTTGTGCGTGCACATACTCAACCTTCATTATTGGCATAGAATGAGAACGTTAGGGAGTGGGAAGTGGTCTGGCAAAGGCAAGTTTCTCTGGGTCTGGGGAGGTCCACATGGGGGCCGTGCTAAAGGGATGGGGTACGAGCGGGGGGGAGGGCGCCTCCCCTGACCTTTCCACTCGGGATTCTGGCACAAATACTGACATTCCAAGCATCCTCTCCGAGGGCACTGCTTGGGGTATGAGGCTGTTCACATCAAGCCAGGAAATTTCATCCATATGTTTCTGATTCATTTACACTCATAAAAATGTGATTTTCAAGAGCGACGTGACATGCAATAAGCTTTCTAGGCCTTTTCTCCTGCTCTGTCTCTGCTCAGAGGAGCGGACAGATCCATTTTGCCAAGAGAAAACGAATTCAGACCACAGGATGCTCGACCCCAGAGGCAGGAACGCCAGCAAGGTTCACACAGATAGTCCCCTGCTAGGGTAAGGTGACTCCCACCAATATACCATTAGGCCGCAACTGTGCCCGAGACGGGCTTCTCCCTTCCCCAAGGAGCGCTGGCCTAATAACCCAATGATAATGATGGCTCTTTTCCTTTGCTCTTTTTATTTTCTCTGTTTCTCAGCCTTTCATTTGCTCTCATTACCCTAGGAGCATTGATTCCCCTGCTCTGCTGACCGTTCATTGCAACAGCGGTTGCATCTTTGTTCCTTCGGATTAGCTCATCGTGAACCAATCCATTCACTCCCTTTGTTTTCTGTTTTTATTA
Source organism: Phoca vitulina (assembly GCF_004348235.1). Lineage (NCBI taxonomy): Eukaryota > Metazoa > Chordata > Mammalia > Carnivora > Phocidae > Phoca > Phoca vitulina. The sequence goes on from NW_022589704.1 coordinate 99,219,267, forward strand.
ACTGAGATATTGCAAATTGCCAGAAAATAGTGGAGCTCTGTTTCATTCTCCCATCTGTATTGCCTTTCAGGCCATTTGTCTCAGGAGCTGTGTCTCTTGGCCTCTAACGAGTTTACCTAGTTTTGCCATCATACTATATACCTGGGTCTGTTCTTGTCTTTTTTGTTGAGCTGGCCAACCCTGTTTGATTTGCCTTTTTGCTGATCCCGGAGGTGGTGGGTGAGGTCGGCTGCTCTGATGGCACCTCTTCCAAGCGATGAAAAACACGGAAAGGACTCTGCTCCAAATTAAGGGAAACATGGCAGCTTTGGAGGCCCACAGATTGGTAAGTTAACCCTGACCCTACTACTTCGCGGTTGCATGACCTAGGGTCTCCATTTTCTCCTCTGTATTGTGAAGATGATAAAACCTATCTCACAGAGTTGCTATTAAGGATTTTAAAAAGTTAGCTTGTGTTTGTCCCTAATACAGGGCCTGGCACACAGGAGGGGCCATTTCATGGTAGTTAGTGTTGGTTTAGACAAAGGCCACCAGGAACAACCTACAGTTGTGAAAGTTGTGTTTATGGTCCCTTGCAGCCAGGGAGAGCATAGACCTGGGAGACCATGGGCTGTCCAAGTAAGAGGGTGTTTGAAAGAACCTATAATAGGATTTGGGCTTTGTTGATTTTTTTGGGGGGGAATCTAAGAAAGATGAGATTTGATGCTGTCAGAAAATGGGGTTATTGTATAATTGGGTATTTCCCTCAATGGAGTAGTTCAGGCAGAGGAGGGGGAGGAAGTAAAGGTGTTGATTGGGGGTGGGGGATTGAATATTATTTGAATTCTTGTCCTAGATAAGGGGGGGAATTAAGCACCGCAGGATCTGGGGCTGGACACACAGAGAAGGAAGACATCCCCAGCGACTGCAGAGTATGGAGCCATCTGGTGACTGGGGCAAAGCCAAACACTGTGCACACAGTGGATCTAAGCTAAGGGAGAACACAAGCACAAACATGGAAACAAACACAGACAACCAGAGAAGCTCGGGAAGCAGCGAGATAAAGTTAGAGGCTCAGGTATTGGAACGTGGAAAAACCTTATAGAACAACAGAGTGGAGAGGCAAAGATTTTACTAGATGTCTTGGTCCCCCCTACTCATGAGATGGAACTCTTGAAGATGCTGGGCCAGTTCACATAAACACAGCATATCAGGAAACCATGGGGGAAGCATTTGACTGGAAGTTTGAAAGGTGGGGAGTGACCAGATTATTGCCAGTCTTAAATGTAGCCTCTCTGTCCTCCACTCCATGCCTTTATTTGTTGAGATTAATAAATTGCAACAGTTAGGCTTCTGGGTGGCTATCAGGACATTACTGAAAGATGCGTGTTTCCTAGAAATCTTTCTTATCCTGAATCACAAAGATGAATTGCCTCTCTCTTTAGCAGGACTCTTAGCAAACTGCTATAAACTAAATGTTTATGTCTCCCACAATTTAGATGTTGAAACCTAACCCGTAATATTATGGTATTTGGAGGTGGGGCCCTTGGGAGGTGAATTGGTCATGAGGGCTCCACCCTCATGATTGGGATTAGTACCCTTATAAGAAGAGACTCCACAGAGCTCCCTCATCTCCTTCTGTCATTTGAGGACGCAGAGAGAAGAGGGCCATCAATGAAACAGGAATCAGGTCTTCGCCAGATACTAAATCTACCATCACCTTGATCTTGAACTTCCCAGCCTTCAGAACTGAGAGAAATAAATTTCTGTTGTTTATAAGCTACCCAGTCTATGGTATTTTGTTAAAGCAGCCTGAACAGCCTCAGGAACAAACCTATCACATTTGCAAAGGATGCAGCTCTTTCTTCTCCCCGTGACTCATAATTTACCACCTGGTTGGTGTGTCTGCAAAGGGATATCTTCTTTAGTAGAGTCAACGCCAGGAACTCCAGCCAGTGTTCACCATTCCTGCTCTGGGCAGAGAGGACAATAAGCAGACAACCCTTAGCTTTGACGGTCTATGGCCAAGCATCCCTCTTAATTCTTCTACTGGTTCTCTAGACTCTTTTCCAGGTTATTTGTCTTATTTCAGACAATTTAGCCTCCTTGATTTTCCTGATTCGTACTCCCAGGCAACTTGGAATTCTAGTCTTTTTTGCCTTTTAGATTTCTTGTCTACCTTGAGAAAATTGGCCTATGGTCCCAAATTCTCGAATTGCAGTGACCACCAGCTTCCAAGTCCAACCTCAGCTCTGACCCAGTTCCACACCTCCCCCTTGTTCAGGCCCTGGTTCTCTTCCTTGATCCCCTAACACCCATCAACACCTCTCTTTTGGCTGCGAGACCTGCCATTGAAAATGACAGAGGTGGAGAGAATATATTCAGTAGGGAGTAATCTTGATTATAGAATCAGCCTGATACATATTGAGGAAGATATATTGATGGAGGATCAGATCTATTGGAGGTTTATCTGGTTTGTTAAGGGAAACTGTCTTGGTTCTCAAATACTTTGTACCGATGTGGTGGTGCCAGAGTGGGTCTCCACTGCTTCCCCAGAGCTCTAGGGAATTATGTCCTGCTTCGTGCCTAAACAGGCAGCACACAGCTCTGTTTGTTCTGTGGTCTGCAGAACTGTGAGGTCATTTTCACCTCATGGAACCCTACCCACTATCTGCCCTGGAAACTTCCAGGTCCCACTTCCATATTCTAAGTTCAATTACCACAAATGACCAGTCTCAAGCTGGGCCTTGAACTTAATTGTATTCTCTTTTCACTTTTGCCCCCAATCTTCCCCAGGTTCCTAATTTTCCAAGTGCCCCTTTACTCTTGGCATAAGATACTGCACCTATCTTGGAAGGAAACGAGAGAAGACAACGGGTGGGATGTCTCCATCTTGCATAAATACTATTGCATAAATACTCCCGTTCTCTTCTCCAAGGGAAATACAAGAAGTGTCCCTTTTTCTGTTTAAACCTACCTTCCCCTACTTCCTAAAGGACCATTTTTCATTTTATTTCCCCAAATTATGCAGTTGTCTCAACACCACTTATTAAATGTGTCCTACTGACTTAAATGTCAACTTTATCATATACTAAATTCCATATGTTTTCAGAGTTTAGACTCTTATTGTCAAAGTTAAACAAGGCTGGACACTAAAGTGTTGAAGACATATTTTGATCAGTCATGTACTATTACAATGGGGAAAAGAGTCTAGTGTGAACTCAACTCAAATTTGATTTGTACAGAGGTGACTGGGCTTTTTAAAGGGAGAATGAGGGAATATGGAGGGATATAAGCTGGACTTGGTAGAGTCAGGGAAGTGAAAACATACAAAAAAATAGGAAGAGAGCTTCATCTATGTGCAACTGGTTTGGGTTTGCTAACTGGCACCTACAGAATTTAGGCTACCACCCTCCCACTGAGGCTGGAAGACAAGCATTGGCTAGAACAAATAGTAAATTCTTTCAGCAACCTTGAGTTTTCTCAGGTGGGCACTTTATGGAGGGCTAAGATCATCTTAAGGATGAGACCATGAATTATTAGAAACGCTATTGTGTTTTATTCAAGTTGTCATAGGCCACTGCAGAGGCCTACTTGAGAAAGGGCTCAAAGGAGCCTGGCTAAAAGTTTGGTTAAGAGGAGAGTCTTGGTCACTGTGCATCCATTGTCTATTCTTAGGTCAATGCCATAGCGTTTCAAGTATTACAGCTTTATATTGCATTTCATATTTAGTAGACATTATTATGACATGTTTGTTTATTTATGTATTATCTCCTTGCCAGAATGCAATTTCTACGAAGTGGGGATTTGTAATCTTTGCTTACTTGTTGGGTCTCCAGCACATGGTGAGGACTCTTGTCACTCTCTCTTTGTTCATTGAATGAATTTCCCATGCCTTTAATCTCTCCCTCTCTAATTCTTCCTTCTTATCAACATTTAAACAGACTTTTTCATTTAAAACAATAAAGCAATTGTCCCTGCACCCCATGCTCTCACTACACATGGCTCTATCTTTTTCTATGTCTTGGCAGTCATTTTTTTGGGGGGAATAAATATATGGAATTTCTCAGAATGTTGTCTAAACTGTATCTTCAATCCATTCACTCCCCACTTCCTGCAGTCTGACTTCCACTTCTGTCACTCCCTGGAAATTCTCTTGCTATGAGCACCTACGATATCTGCTCCTAGAATATTTGGTGCCCGTAAATCTCAACTTAAGCAAGATGCCTCCTCTGAGTTCCAGAGCCAGGTACCCACCTCTGATAAACTATTCCCACCTGTTTTCTCACACTATACACAATGAAACATAAAATTCTCCCTTTCCTTTTCTAACCTGCTTTTCCATGTTCCCCATCTTAGAAAATGGCATCCAGTTGTTCAAATGACAGGCCCAAGACATCCTCAATAGCTCCTGCTTCCTTTCAATCTAGTTTCCAACATCCAACTAGTCACTAAGCAGCCCCTAAATATCTTTTGCTAGTTTAGGCCATGGTCATTGTTTGGATTACTACAGCAGCCTCCAGTTGTCATGCCTGTCTTTCTTCCCCAAGACTCTTCTCCATCCTCTAGCCAGAGTGAGCTTTGGAAATGAAATTCTACTCCTGTACTCTCACTGTAAATCCATCCCTGGCTCTGACTGACCGTGGAATGAAGCTCTGAAGCATGAGTGTGTATCTCCAGTCTATTCTTCAATAATGACATAAAGTACATAAGTCATTCTGAGACTTAGTTTCTTCATCTGTAAAGTGGGAATGATAATCCTTGTCCTTCCTATTTTGTAATAAGGATGAAGTGTCTTCAGATATATAAGTGCTTTAGGAAGTAAGGAATGATAATCCACTGCTCAATGCATAGCTGTTGAGTGGGTGAATGAATTGCTTCTGTCACTTTGTTCCCCTATCCAGGCTGGCTGGATGTGTAGAGGAAGCAGAGCAGTAGGGAGGTAATTTCTAGCCCCTTAAATTTGAGGGGATACTGCTTTACAATCTGAGACCAGCATGTTCAGTGCTGACATTTCTTCTTCTCAGTTGTCTTTATTGTATCCATTCATAAATCCAGCTGTCAGAGAACCACTTCAAATAAGCTCTCCTCAGCATATATCACCACCCCCTGAGGAGGGTATGTTCTGTGAAGTTAGGGGAATAAATGTAGATTTTTCTAGAAGGAAAGAAAAAGGAAGGACTTTCACTTTTATTCAATTATCACTTCAGCAGCTGCCTACATGACTTGGAAAATTCCCCTCACTTCTCTCGATGGATTCTCTATTGCCAAAATCCCCGTTCTCACTGGCTGACAGAGACTGGTTTGCAGTGCCGAAAATATTTGATGTTGAAATGTAGAGGGAGGTGACACCAGTATCTGTTACTCCACATTAATCTCTTTATTATTTCTGACATAGATATTGTAGCATCATCATAGATTTAATAGAGGATAATGGTAATATAATTCAAATGCATTAGGTGTGATCTGGGGTGACTACAGTCTAAACTTTTAATATAAAATAGATATTCTGTATGTGAAGGTAAATGAGCTTGAACACAGCCTCACACAATGGGTATCACAAAGGCACTGCCTTCACAATAGGGAGTGAGAAATGAACTTTTCATTACTGGATATGATTGACATCTTTTTGTGTCCATTCATGGCTGCAAAAATCCCAGTGTCATAGCAGAGAACATGAAGAATTTTTCCAACAGCTGTGATGGAGACTTTAAGGCATGAAGTTATGGAAGCTTGAAGTCAATTGTTTCCAAAAATGCAGAGCAAAATGAAGTAATTTTGCACCTTGCTGTTAGTCAAGATGTTTCCTTCTAAGGCATTTTTTTTTTCACTGGTATCTAAATAATATATATCTTTTCAATAACCACAGGTGGTAGGTGTCTGTTCCAAGGATTTCCCTTTAAATGTTTCCAGCAGGCCCCCATGGAGCTAAAGAAACAAGAAAACCAATGCTCAATGCTTCAGCTCCAGCCCATTCTAGTTTCTTAGAACTAACTTAACTTTCCCTTTTTTTTTTTTTTTCTTTTCTTTTCTCTTTTTGTTCCTTGTCTTTCATGTGGGTTTTACATCTGGATTTTTCCTCTTTGCCCAATGCCCCCATGGATTAGGAATTCAATTCTGACTGTCTATTTGTCCCTAATTTGGTACTTACTCCCTTGAGTTGATTTTTTTTTTTTCAAAATCAGTCTCTCTGATGACAGTTAAAAGAAACTCAGCACCCTCTTTCCACTGCTGGATCTCCAGGGGCTCCTCCCAGGCCCTGCGTGCTCTGCAAGAAAGCCAAGTGACAGGTCATGAGGATAGGACCATGAGCCCCACTTTATGGATGGCTAACTAGGGCTTGGAAAGGTCATGTGCGTGGATCATCCTAACTCCCAAGTCAATACTTTGGTTCATAGGAGACTGGGAAAAATAACTGGAATCGAGATAGTTTCCTATATGTTTTATAACCAAAATATTTCAGAAAACATTAAAATGGATTCACACAGGTGGTGGTAGTTTCTTTAACTTTGGCTGGAAGAATTTCTTCCTTTAGATGTGTGTTTCTTGAGGGCTTCTCCTGACTCTAAACTATTGATACTTGGCAGGAAAATTTATTGCCATAATGAAAACAAGAAAAAAAGAACCACCCAAACAAACAAGAAAAAAAAAACCTATCAAAGATCTCAGAATATCTCATAAATGTGAAATATAATAATATATCTTGCAAAACCATGCACTGTTTAGCAGGCTTATCATGGATCAATTTCCCACCTAGATTTACAAGGAAAACAAAAAGCATTCCAGTTTATAAATCAGTATTTCCTAGCTGGTGAATTTGGTTTGTTCTTCTGAAGGTACTAGACTCAAATAGGAAGTCATAAGAAGAATCAACTAATTTTATAAAACTGAACTGGTGAATCCAAGCTGCAAAAAGACATTTTATCTTAGAAATCACCCTATCACACTGGCAGGTTGTTAATAAAATATTAACACTGGCACACTTAAGGCAGGTTGTTAATAAAATATAAGGAAAGAGAGCTGGAGTAATTTGCCTAAGGTTAAAAGTTTCTGTGTTAGGCAGCTTCTGACAGGCCTCCCAAAGATTCCCCCCTCCTGGTGTTCGGACCCTTGTGTCATCCCATCTGCCCCACTTGCAGGCTGGACCAATGAGTTTCTTCTAAGGAACATAACATGGCAAATGTGATGGGATATCACTTCCATCATTAGGTTATAAAAGACTGATTTTCATTTTCTCTCTAGTATTTTCTCTTGCTTTCTTGTTTGCTTTCTCCAATGAAGCCAACTGTCACATTGCAAGATGCTTTATGGAGAAGCCCATGTGAAGGAACGAAAGGAGGCCCCCAGCTAATAACTCATGAGAAACTGAGGCCTCAGTCCTACAGTCCACAAGGAACTGAGTCCATCCAACACCCTATGAGTGAACTTGGAAGTGGATTCCCCAGTTGAGCCTTCTGATGAGACCACAGCCCCACCCAACACCTTGATTGTAGCCTGTGAGAGACCCTGAGCCAAAGCATCCAGCTAAGCTGTGCCAAAAAACTATGGGATAATAAGTGTATGTTGTCTTATTCTCCTGTGTTGTGGGGTAATTTGTTACACAGCAATAGATGACCAATGTTGCTATAAAGTCGCTCAGCTAGAGTTTGAACAGAGAACTTATATGACCCACAAACCTATATTCTTTCTACGTTACCCTTAAGTCATCCCTAACATTTATTAAACATTTTCTATGTGCTGGCCATCATGTTAGACACTGGGGATGCAAAGGCACAATTCCCTTCGAGAAAGAAAGACTAGGTAAAGCTTCATAAGGAGTTAGGATTTGAATTTGGCTTTGCTTCACATATAGGGCAAATGAAGAATAAAGAAGACCTTGCCCCAAGCATGGGGAGTGGTGTGAGCATGAATACAGAGGCTAGGATCAACTTAGCCTCTTAATGAATAGACAAGCTGGACAGTTCTCATCTGTGGCTTAAGAAAAAGCAGTTCCAATGAAAAATTGTATGTGTCCTTAGGATACACCTAAAAAGGGCCTATTTAGTTTTGTATATGTAGCATTTTTAAGAAATAAAATTACTTTTACTAGAGAAAAACTCTGAGAACTAGTCTCACAAGATATCTTTGAATTGATAAAAGTTGATCTCCACAATATGTCATTGAGTGAGTAAAGCAAAGTGTGGGATAGTAACACTGAAAGGATGAACCAGAAAGTAACCCCCCAAAACAAAACAAAACAAAATAAAACAATAAAAGGAGAAGTGGAGGGTAGAGGAGGAGTGGGAATGAGGCTACTTTGAGTGTATCTTTGTCTTTGTATAGTTTGACTTTTGAATTTTATAAACGTCTTAAGAAAATTAAGGAAAAACAGGGGTGCCTGGGTGGCTCAGTTGTTAAGTGTCTGCCTTCGGCTTGGGTCATGATCCCAGGGTCCTGGGATTGAGCTCCGCATCGGGCTTCCTGCTCGGCGGGAAGCCTGCTTCTCCCTCTCCCACTCCCCCTGCTTGTGTTCCTTCCCTCACTTTGTCTCTCTCTGTCAAATAAATAAATCTAAAAAAAAAAAAAAAGAAAATTAAGGATAAACAAATATAAGAGTTGAAAATGAAGTGAAATAAATCAATTATACATGAGATTAAAGAAAAGAATTATCCCAAAGATTACTGAGCCTGCATAGGGTGTATGTAGGTATCCCCGCTTTTTGGAAGTTATCATTACACCACCACACTTTTATGGGAGATTGGACATTAATACAACAATGCCTTTTTTTTCATAAACATGAAAATTCTCTTCAGATTTCTTTCAGTTAGCAAAAACAGGTACTAATGTGGGTTTTTCATTAAAGCAAAGTGGCATAATGTGAGCTTTCAGTGAGCAGGGGTGAGGGGATACATTCTGACTTACAAAAAGTTTCATTGGAACACTCAACTTTCAGAAAGCTGGGGTGGGGGTGGGGAATCTGTATTTTAAGAATATATAGAATTGACTCTGCTCAGTATTTTCATCTTAGAAGTAATGCCGGTGTTATAATTTTGAAAACTAATGCATAGTATAGGGGAAAGCAAATAAATTATGCCAGTGTTAGCCAGAGCAAGATTTTCCATGTAAGAGAAAAGAAATGTGGTATGAGAACGTGCACCTAGCTCATATTTTTCTATATCTGCCTTAAACCTGGAATCAGTCATTTCTCCAAGAAGCTCTGGTTCTTAGTAGAAAGTGGTACTTAAAAAACATAATCTGGGCACTAGAGAATACTAAAAAAACTATTCACTGTGTCCTTTTGTTGTCCAAGCTTCTGGATATAGCTGCTTTGGTTTAGTTTTACCTCCAGCTCACAATGGGAGTAGTAGGAAATGAGTTTGGAGGGGGTGAGTGCTGTCAGATGGTAAAGGGTATTAAATGCCTATTACCCAACTCTGGACATTAGCTGATCAGTGGAGGGGAACAGTTGAAGGTTATGGGGACTGAGGTGCCTGCTGTTGACAGTGACAAAGAATAATGCTTAGCCTGATACACATTACGTACTTCAGTTATGTCATCTGGATCTAACATTAGGGTTCATAATTTCTTGTTTGCCAGTGTTCCATAACCTAGTTCTAGAATGGATACAAAACATTTTATATAACTTTGCAAATCTGGGTAATATGTCTTGCTATGCCACTGGACCTCCTGCGCTTAACTCAGCAGGATTATAGTTTTACCTTGCTACCAAGTTATTGTCACAATTGTAAATATCTATTGAACTTTAAATAAGCGAGTAAAAAGTGTGCCTGGCAGCACACCACTGCACTAACCCAGAATGTCCCCAAATCTACATCTCAGGAAATGTGTTTGCTTTGTCATCACTGTCTATTTTGTAAATCATAGAAATGATACACCTAGGAAAAAGGATAATTGATAGAATACAGACTATTAATGATTGAGAAAATAATGGTCCTTCTACCCTCACCCTCATTTCCTAGGGGTTTTTGATTTTGACATCGGTTACCACCGTTATTCTAAATACTAGTCCAGAGAGTTTTTGATTTATGGACTTTCTCATTTGGAAGATGAAGAATTTAACTCATCTACACATAATAGTTTCACTTTCCTTCCTTGGTCTCCTCTGAATTTGTTGGTTAAATTGTTATTTTTGGTTTTGTTGATGATCTTTAAAGTGTTAATTAATATACTGGAATCTCTATTTTTGGTTCTATCTGTTTTAGACACTATCTCTTGATTCATCCTTATTCAGAAATAAACAACCTCTATGTTATTTTCCATTTTTTCTCCCCTGCTCCACTTTCCATCCATCATCAGCTTTATTTTTTTGTATATTAACAACATTTTGGCATTACCATTCTGTTCTATAATTATAATTATGTGTTAAGTACTTTGTCCATAGGTTTAAAATCAATGAATAAGATTTATAGTATCATGATATGTAAATATTATTTACTGCAGAACTAAATAGTGTGATTAGATCCGTGGAGAAAATTAATTTTACATCATCAAATTTGTGCTGCTTGTAAGAGAATGTTTCAAGTGTCAAGACCAATGAGATCCTCTCTCTCTCTCTTTTTAATATGCCATAAATTGCTCGTTAATAACATAATTTAGTGCATTTTGCTTTTGACTTTTCGTGACTTTCTTGTGCTATTTTTAATTTTGACTAGAGCTTATCATTGTCTTTTTTTTTTTTCTTTTTGAGAAAAGAAGCTATCCCATGTCAGCATGGTACTTGGGTCTTTCAGCTCCCACTAAAATCATAATATTTCTTGAATTAAATGTATTTCCTTTGAAGAAACTTTCCTTGAGGCCCTCTTATCTGCTGGTTCTAATTTACATCAAGCTAGTATTTCTTTTACTGAACTTTGTAGTAGTTTATGTGTTTTTGAGAACCCACACTTCTAAAACGTCTTATTTGACTTATTTCCTAGATTCCCTTCTCATTTTCTTAAGAACATCCTCAAGTAATTTTTTTATAGAGTGTTTGGTAGGTAAACTTTATAACCTTATGTATAAGAATATCTAACTTTACTCTTCATTGATAGTTTTTCTGGGTATAGAATTCAAGTTCTAAAATATCATTTTTCTTTAGAACATTGAGGACACTGCTCCATTGTCTTGCAGTATCTGGTCAATCTTGAGTATCTTTCTCTAGTTCTGAAAAATTTCTCTTCTAATTCTCCACTGATTATTTCTCCCCTCCATGTTTTCTTTTCTTTTCCACCTGGAAGACCTATAGGTAGAGTTGATCTCCTGGATTATTTTTCTATGTTTCTTACTTTTATTTTAATATCCCATATTTATATTTCTTTGTCCTTTTGCTATAATTTTTAGTAGCTTTCCCTAATAAGTTCTTTTAACACTTTGGATTTGTTTTTATTTAGATTGTCTTATTTTTAATTTCCAATATTTGTTTTAAAAATTTTCCTATTGCTCCTATTCAGTAGTAGCCTATTCTTGTCTTGTAAATTTCTTTGAAGATATTTTAATTATTAGTCTTAAAACCTCTCTTTCCTCTGAAGTCAGAAATTCTTTGGTTCTTCCCTTCTTTACTGCTGGTTTCCTCAAACATTTGCTGATCCTTAGATATCTTTTCATACAGTGAATTAAGCATAGACATGTGTACTACACAGGGTTGGTGTGGGTTTCCTCTGCTGTCTGTTTCCCTGACATACCTCATTCCCCACCAAATGGGGTCATTCCTTGGAAGTTTTGGTTTGTGGGTGGTTGGTCCATCCCAGGCTTCACATCGGGGTTTTCCAGGTGAAGTAGGCAATCTTGCCTCTTCTCAAATACCAAAGTAAGCCAGCCTTTCTCTGAGATGCTACCATCCACACTTGAAGTCTGGACTTGGCCCTGGTACATTTTCCATGTTAGAGAGGGCTCTCTGGTTTATGCTGGGGTATACACTGCATCTGCCAATCTCTCTGTCCACTTGGGCATGGTGAATAAGGAAGATGCTTTGGGGCACAATTGTTGGATATATCATTTATTGGCATCATTCTGATTTCACAAAGAAATCCCTTCTGTCCTTCCTTCATCAATTCTGCAACCTTCCCTTATTCCTTCTCAAGGTCAATTATAAATGAGGAGTTGATGGGCATTTGCAGGTTGGGGGGGAGTGGGGGTTTACCTTTTAGCAAGTCCTTCAAAAGTGGTCTGGCTTCTCTGTTTAGAATGTGGGAGTGGGGGGGCTTTACCTTTGCTGCCAGCTTTAGTGCTTCAGCAGCAACTGAGACAGGAAGAATAGTCCTCTTTTAACATCTGCTTGAACCTAGAAGGGTACTGTATGGTCTATTCACAGTCTGGACTCTTCCTTCAGACCAGAGTCTCTCCAGGGCAGGGACTGTATCCTTTCCATCATTATTTGTGTCCACCAAGGATGCTGATGCCAGTGAGCTAGAAGATGAGAGCAGGAAGACTGGATAATTATGATGTGGATGAGCAAAGAAGGGACCATCAGAGGAAGGAGAAGAGTCACAGAGGACGGCGGGGAGTCGAACTGAGGCAAAAGGCCCCCTGAATTCTTCCTCCCAAGTTTGAGACCCTGGTTGTGATGCTCCAATGATCCCAGAGCCCAAGCTGCTCTGTTTTTCTAGAAATAATATGGCCAAGGCTACAGACTTAACTTTGTAAAGTGTCAAGCCTTGGGGCAAAAAGAGAAATAAAACAGACAAAGAAATAAAAAACACAAAGCCCGCTGGTTAAAGGCGGGGAAGAGAGCCCTGTCTGCTGACGCGCTCTGAAGTTCCTCTGGGCTCCGAGTGCAGCCGGCTCCGCATCTCCAGCTGCCTGGTGCATTTATGCCTTACTTTGAAAATGTGAAATTGGGTTCTTCCGTCAGGAGAAAACCTTCTTGACAGTTGCAAGTGCTCGGCGGGAGTGTTTGGAGCGAGGCTGTTCGGGCGCTGCGATTAGGCCGCGCGCCTTGCTGGCTGACAGTCTGTCACTCCCGGGGTTAATCCGTGCCCAGTGGCTCTGCAGGGAGGCCCGGACAGACGGACAGACGCGCGAAGCGCGCTCCGAGAAAGAAGCCTTAGCCTCACTCATTCACTCCCCAGCCCGTTGCAAAGAAGGGGTCCTGCCATGGGGTGGGGGGTGGGGGGGATAGGAGCCACTTTCTCCCTGGGGCTGAGATAATCCAGAAAATCTGTTCACGTTCCAGGGGAGAATGTGACACCTTTGGCCCCTCCCATTTCAGCACTGCAGACGTCCGTGACAATCCTATTAAACACTGGAAATAAAGTAATTGAAACTAGCAGTTTTGTTGCACCCACGATTAGAGGCTCTGTCGTAGAGTGCTACGACAGAGTAGAGTGCTATTTTATTCCGTTTTTGCAACCTGCATGTAAGTAGAAGAACCCAGATTTGAAGGCGGGTCTGGCTGGCTTCAGAGTGCTTTCTCCGCCATTAAAACCCGCGTTTATCAAAGTATGGCATACTTGTCAAGCACTGCATTAAAATCCCCTTCCTCTACTAATTAGATGATTTTAGGTAAATTAACCTCTTTGGGCTTCAGGTTTCTTATCTATAAAATGGGGATAATAACACCAACTTTATGATCTGTTGTATGGGTTAAATAAAAAATATATATAATTACATAGTACATATGGCACATATATAAATATATATTATATATGATACATAATGTATAATCTATAGATCTATATTACATTTATAGAATATAAAAACATTAATATTATACTTATGTTATATAAACATATAATATGTATATTATATATATTATATATATATTATATACATATATGACTCAGTACAAGCCTGGTGCCTAGTACACATTCAATAAGTATTTGTTGTGTAAATGAAGAAATGGAGAAAGAATAATAATAGTCTTCTAGAACACCCATTTCCTTAGAGGGGGTTTCACCTTCCACGTGGACATTTGGACGTTTAGGACTGGGTAATTCTTTGCTGTCGGGGGCTGGCCCGTGCATCATAGGGTGTCTGGCAGCATCCCTGACCGCTACCCACTAGAGGCCAGCAGCAACACAGCCCTCCCCAGTTGTGATAACCAAAAATATCTCTGGACCTTGCCACATACCCCTTTGGGCACAAAACTGAGAACTGCAGCCTTAGGGAGACCCAACTCTGCCTTGGACACCATAGAGGAACAATGTGTAAATAATAAACAGTTTGGATATTTAACATAAGTAGTGTAGACTTCGTGGGTGGCCGGTCTCTACTCAGCCCTGCCGTTATGGTACAAAAGCAACTATAGATTGTGTGCACACAAATGAGCATTCCCGGACTCCAGTAAAACTTCACAAAGTCAGGCTGGCCCACAGGTGGTTGCTTGCTGGCCCTACTAGAGCCAATATAGAAGGAGCAGAAGAGGAGCATCCTTGTGGGATAGGCCACACTCTTACTGAGCCCCATGGCCTGGGACTGGCCCTATATGTAGGCAGAGGGGATTTTGTCTATACGTGGACTGTGAGAAGGACCCCTATAAAAAAGCCCTTTGTCTCATAGGCTAGGCATGGTGTCTGCAAACTCCCCACTAAAGCGTCATCTTGTGGAATGTCAAGCATGGCTTTGACCAGTACCCTCTTCATAAGAGAACCTTCCCACAAGAAAACCAGAAGGTAAAGCTGCGTTCAGGGAGTACCACCTACATGTGAGTCTGAGTTTCTCCATTCAGAGGGCTTCTTGACCCTCCATCGCACTGCACCCTGTAAGAGGGTAAGGGACAAGAATGGACCTGGAAAGAAGGGGCAAGTGTGTACAAATGGGCAGCTGGGGTCCTAAACATAAACTTGGCAGACTTCTCAAATCTCTGAATAAAGAACATCTCCAGTTTCAACTGAGAGGAAATGACACAAAAGTCAACTCTGTTATTTGGCAAAGGTGTAATTAGGCTCACAAATGGAACTTTATTAATAAGGAGTACTGAAATCCTTCTCTAAATAGTACCCTACCACCCTTGTGTCAGCTGCCTGCAGGTTAAAGCATGTCCCCTGCTATGAAGACGCTGCTGTACACATCCATCTCAATAGGACACAAATATCCTGCCACAAACACACTCTCCAGGTGCCACAGTTAGAGTCCCTGCCCAGTGCAAGCAAGAAGACCGTAGCTGGAAAGTTAAGGAGTCTGAAGTAGATTTGTTTGGGATCCATGCCTTACTTCATTTAGCTCATATCTACCTCCTGTTACATTTTAAATATCTCTGACACGAGGGCATGCTACCTTTTTTGACATTACTGTTGTACCTTCCCTTGCAGATGAGGAAGCCAGTGAGTTGTAAGCAGCAGTCATGAGAGGCTTCAAGAAGAGCTCTTTAAAGGGGTTAACTCAGTTAGATCCATTTTCCCTGTCTGCTCTACCCCTTCATTTCTGCCTGAAACTTAGTTGTGATGGCTGGAGTTTTTGCAACCATCCTGTAATCAGGAGTCTGGGCTGCTGGTGACATAAAGCTGCCATCAAGTCCTGGATGGTCTATCCTTGGACCTATCATATAAGAATGAAAACCAAACGTCTTTAAGAAGATATCCGGGGAGACTTTGCTATGACAACTGCAGTAGCTTAAAGATGACCACAGATTCTTTTCCACTCTTACCATAGAGCAGTAGAATCTGTTTCCCTTATCTTTAAATCTGGGCTAGCCCTGTGGCCTGTTCTGACCAATAGGATGTGGCACCTGTGATATCTGCTGGGTCTAGGCTTTAAGGTATCTGCCACTTCCGCCTCTGCCACTTAGAACATCCCCTGTCGGAACCCAGCGGTCTTGCTTGAGAAATCCAAGCCACATGACGAGACCATGTGGAGAAAAACTGAGACACTCTGTTTGTTAGGAGTTAGTTGGACAGTGAGGTAGTCAGGGCCAGGGTCCCCAGCAAGAATATATGGAGTCAGGACAGCTAAAATAAAACAGCACTGACATCCTGTTTTGCAGCTCAGATAGGAGTGCACTGACATTCTGCTTTGCAGCCTTTGAAGAAATGACTTCTGCAAAACATCCTAAAATAAGACAATTAACCATAAAAGCATTTGTCAATATCACGGGCAAAGGGCAGTAAAGACCTAAGCCCCCAGATGTCAGCAAAAAAAGGACCATCAGCACGTGGACATTAACCTAATAGGTAGACAGATACGTGACCAAAGCCCTGACTGGCATGACTCAGCACACCCTGATTGCTTAAGGAAGTTCCCCAAAAGACCTCATAAAAACTCCTACACTTAGAAACTCAGAGGACAACCCACTCGGGTCCCCCTCTCTCTCCGGGAGCTTTGTGCTCTTGCTCAATAAACGTTGCTTTGCTGCCTACCACTCTTCGTCTGGTCTACCTCTTCATTCTCTGAAGCAGTGTGACCAAGAACTGTGGGCATTAAGGGGACACAGAGTCCTGTAACATGATCAACAGCCCAGCTCTATTCTCTGCTGATTGCCAACACTGACTTCCAGCCAAGTAAGTCAGCCTTCTAGGATGTGCCAACCCAGTCACACCTCCAGATAACTGCAGCCCTTGCTAATACCACATCAAGCCCAAGAAACACACAGCTGATCCCGGTCTTCCAGATGATAACACAAAAGCATCAGATACATGAGTCCTGTCTCCAATGTACCATCTCATCAAGTCTCCAGATAACTGCAGCCCACTTAGATAAGCTGACACCACCTGGAACAAAAGAACCACTTGGCTAAGCCCAGTCAACCTCTAGATTCATAAGAGATAATAAACTAAGAAATAATAAAACATAATAAAAACAAAAATAATAATAAAATAAATTGTTTTAAGGCACACCACTGTGGTGACTGAATATAGAAACCATGCAGAAATAGAATCAAGGTTGCAGCCCTGTGCAAGTAGGGAAGCAAAAAACCAGAAAAACTTCAAGTCTCAAGCATACATTAATCATTTAGAAATGTAAGGGCTTAATTCCCTGCCTAGCTGAATATTTTGAAAACCCGTGAACTGAGAAATAAACATGAAACTGGCCTAATCTTTAGATCTTGGGGCTAACTAGCAGTGAAACCATCTCTCAGGTCTCCTATTGATGACCCCTTGGGTGAGAATTACAAAGCACACGGGAAATACAATGTATAACTTGCAGTATGTGCAGTGATGGAGAAAAGGTCACAGCCCCAAGTGGTAGGCAATAAGAAAGAAGAAAGGAACTTTAAAATTAATGTTTAACATAGGCAAAAGTAAAGGATTAAATCTGGAAGGCAATAATGGGTTATTATGAAAAATGAGCAGGAATAGTTGGACAAAAAATTAAATTGGTATTCTAGAAGTGAAAAATTAAAAATAATTGAAATGTAAGAAGTCTCAATGGACGTGCTAAACAGTAAATTGTATATATCTCACACACACACACAAAGAATCAGTAATTTGCAGCCAGATCTGAAAAATTAGTTAAAATATAGCACAAAATGCTAAATAGATACAAAGTAGAAAGAAGTGAAAAGACGGGCTGTGCTGGGAACTTCCACCGCAGGTCTAATGGGGATTCTAGGAAGAGAATATGAAGTAAATGTAATGGGTTGGATAATTTTTCTAGAAATAACTGAGTACTTGAGTTGGAAATTATTCTGACTCACAAATAATAGCATATTCGACACACTGAATTGATGACTATGATATGCATAAGTGTACATACACACACTATATATACACTATATATAATATATACCATATATACTATATATGAATATATATATATATATATATATATATATATATATATATATATATAATTTGGAAGCAATTGTGGCTTTATTAGAAAAGAACTCATTTTCATATCATATCTTTTGTAATTTCTAGTCATGGTAAGCCTGGATCTTTGGTCTTTTCTCCTAGAAGGCTGACTTACTTGGCTGGAAGTCAGTGTTGGCAATCAGCAGAGAATAGAGCTGGGCTTGTTGATCATGTTACAGGACTCTGTGTCCCCTTAATGCCCGCAGTTCTTGGTCACACCGCTTCAAAGAATGAAGTGGTGTGCCCTACTTGCACAGGGCTGCAACCTTGATTCTATTTCTGCATGGTTTCTATATTCAATCACCACAGTGGTGTGCCTTAAAACAATCTATTTTATTATTATTTTTGTTTTTATTATGTTTTATTATTTCTTAGTTTATTATCTCTTATGAATCTAGAGAATCCGGCCCTTCTCTGCATCTCTGTGCCTTCTGTTACTGTGTTCTGTTATCAGGAATGGCCAATCCCATCGCCGGTGCCTGCCAGAGCTCTGCCACCTTTCAGAAGCCTCCTCGGACAACCACAGGACATTGTGTCTATTTTCTCTAAAATTTTACAACCCTGGAATTTGTTCACTTCTTTGGCTCTTGGCCCATTGGCTTTTTAATGAGCTCTTTGGAGGCTCTTTCAGGTTGAGGGCCTCCGTTCCTATTTCTTGGACTCCCCTGTGACTTGATTTGTTCTCAATAAGTGGTAGTTCCTTAATATAGAGGGATAGCCCTCTTAAAACTTGTGAGAGTAACTTCTGGGGAGATGAAAGGGATAACAATGAGAAAGGGGGTTGAAGACGTTTGTAAGAGTGTGATTTGACCCCTGCTGGCTCTCCACACAAACAACACACACCTCCAGTACAACCACGTAACTACTCCTACTGTGACCACTATTGGTACTGCTCTTCCTGCTGATGTCTAGCGAAGGCATCCAAGTGAAACACAAAAGGCTTGAGAGGAATCTGCCATGAAACTGTGGACTGAGAGGACGACTGATGGGTGGTGGAAGCAGGTAGAAGGAAGAGTTCTGAAAAGGTAGGGGAAACGCGGGAGGAAGGTGGGGGGAGAATGCTGGGAGAGGGAAAGAACGGAGACCTGGCAGTCACTCTCTGATTGGCTGGGATGCTGAGAAGAAAAGAAGCGAGACAGAGCACCACAAAAATGGCTGACGGAACTTATTCCCACAGGAGGGAAGACATTGAAGCCACCCCATCCTATAGAAGGTACAGAGGCTCTGTGCCCAAGAGCAAGCCTAATGAAGGGCTCAGAGAAACAGGGTTGTCTTCTCTGGAGATGTAACTTCATTCTTTCAGTGACCCAGATTTAGTGGAGTGATTAGCAACTATCTCAGAAGTCATGAAGGCCAAAAGCCTTCTCTGGGTATAGCCTCAAATCAATCCAGCTTGGATGGGAACTGGAGCATTGTGAATGTGACAGTTTGGACTCAGCCAAGAGATGAGTATTTTGACTCTTTTTCCCCAGAGTGATAAAGCTAGAGAAATAACCTGGATCGATATTGCCAAAACCACCAATAGACTTGTCATAACCACCAATCCTTAATCACTGACCAGTTGGGTTCATTTCCGTAGTTTTTAATTTTTTACCATCTTCAGAGGGAAAATACCCTTAACCCCAAATTTCTCTAATACTCTGGATGAAGTTCCTATCATTTTATCCCTCCAAAGTCAGATCATTCTTCTCTTGGTTAATTTATTAACTGAGCTTTCTATATTGTGTGTGATGGCTCTTGATTCGAAAGTCCTGCTGAACACATCAATCTATCTAGTTGCTGACTTTTAACTTCCTGGCTCAATCAATCACAAAGCACCCTAATCCTTCTTGGCTTGTCCTGAATTACGTTTGATACCAGTCCAACCTTATCTTTAATAAGCTCACCTAGGTAATTTGCATATAACAAACAAATTAGGTCTTCCAATGCTTATTTATAGGGTGCCATAGCCATAAATCAATCTAGAAATAACCTGCTTCTAGAGGCCTTCTGGCTAAATGGGGAACAGAACCTAATAAATTAAAGTTAATTCCTTTTCTCAAGTTCAATTTGTTCTTTACATTTATGCAGTTCTTTCTGTCATTTACAATTAACTGTTAGATTTAAATCAGGCAAGAAAGTCATACTACTGTTTTGGATCTTTTGGCATCAGTTCTTTGATTATTTTGAGCACATGACCACAAATTTGTGGTGTTTCTCTGTTCTACTTTAGTGGCTCAACTATAAGTATACATGTGGAATGGTACAGAGTAGAGCTATAGAAGACCTAGATTCTCCTTCTGGATTTGACATATGGTATCTGTGATTTTTGGGGTAATATGCCATCATTCCCCCAGTTTCCCCACTTTAAATTAAGGGGGATGGAGCCCATGGATAAGTTTCAAGTGGTCTGTGAACTCTTGAAATGACATGCAACCTTTTTAATGTGTTTGTGTATTATTTTCCTTTTAGAGAGGTCCAGAGCTTTAATCAGAACCTATTTCTAGCATCAAAAAGCTAAGAAATACCAGATTAGAGTACATTGCACTCCTATTTTGGTACTCACATAATATAATTTGATTATTACTTTGTGCTCTCAAGGGAGAATTCTATTTTTCAATAAGTCATATTTTTATGCACTCATCTGTGCTCTCTAAATTGAGTGCACCTACAAATCAAGGGTGTGAGGAAGGATGGACTTTTCATAAACTATCCTGGGATAATTGGCTATTGATATGGGAAAAAAATCCCTACCTCACACCATACACAAAAACCAAATTCCAGTTATATTAAAAACCTAAATATGAAAAGCCAAAATGAAAAACTTTTAGAAGATATGGGAGAATATCCAGCAGCAAAGTATTTCTAAAATAAGACAAAAATTTATGTCATGGTAAGAAAACATGGATATATTTTACTATACTATAGTTGTGAACTTCTGTATGATCAAAGACTTCTTGACAAAACACACAAACTAAAACAAGATACTTCAAAAACACATAACTCACAAAGTGTTAATATTTTGAATATATTAAAATTTTATTTCTCTACACTAATAAGAAATAGATAAAAAATAGAAAATGGGGAAGATATGGAGAGGTAATATAAGGTAGAGGTGCTATGAAGGGCCTCTACTATTCATATCCCTTCAAGCTCTAACATGCCCTGCTGTTTCTAGAGCCCTTACTTATTCTGCTATTTATTTTTAAATTTATTCTGTGCTATTTGCCATGGTTCTCTGTTTCATATGGGCAATTCTTTATGTTAAATCTCTTGAGACAAGCACTATGTTTTAAACTTTTAAATATATTTATTAGATAGCTCCTAGCACATCACTGAATACCTAGGAGAAACACACAAAAATACCATAAATATACTTTTTTCTACATTTAGACATCCCTAAAATTGAGATGCACGTTGCAATCTATGGTGTTTGACACCATCTGCCAGGTAGCCTTCAAGCCATAGTTGCTTTTAACTGCACAAGCATGAACTTGGTTATCACTATTCATCACTATCATCTCTTCAATTGAGTTATGTGCATTGTTGGAACTACATTTATTGAGTTTAATTATATTTAAATATATTTTTTAAAATAACACTATCATTTGATATTGGACACAAAAGGTTATAGTGAAGACAGAAGGCATAAAAACAAAGTAGTGGGACAAAAAGCAAATACTCATCATTGACAAATGGCCACAATTCCACATCTTCTTGCAAAATGAAACCCAAGTACTTTATGGAGTCTCAGAAAAGAAGGGACCCACAGATAGCTGAAGCTGTCCCTGGAGATATGTGCAAAAATATTGTCTATCATAGGCTAAGCAATGCAACCCAAGGCAAGAGAAATTGCCAAGTCTCAGAAGGAAATTCAAAGCAAGAAGGGGCTGATGTAAATGATTCAAGCTGCCTCTTATTCAATCAAGAAAAACTCAGCAAGAAAACTGGAAGAATGCATGTTAGCAGCTTGGAATAACATTCTAGACGTAATAGTGGAGCACTCTTTAAGACATGCTGCCTCAGCAGATGCACTTGATGATATCATGTGGATAAACACAAATGTTGACTCTCAAGTCAGATTCTGAATATAAAGAAAATTTGGAAATATTTTAATGATTTCACTTTTATTTTTTCTTTATGCACCATAGTGATAGTTGATAAAAATCTGGGTAAATATGTCTAAAAGATCTCTTTCAATAAGCTTACAAAATAAATACCACTAAGTGATAAAAAAAAATCAGACTGTGTCATAGTTGTATATAAATAAAGGTGCATCCGATAGTTAAGATAATAGAAGTGATTGTTTTCATTAGGTTGTGGTCTACCCTTTCACTGAAACTGGCATGGCCTTGTGAATAGCTTTGATGGGGAGAATGTAGCAAAAGTGCTGATTCCAGGCCTAGCCTTTAAAAGATCTGGCAGCTTCCGGGCACCTGGGTGGCTCAGTCGGTTATGTGTCTGCCTTTGGCTCAGGTCATGATCCCAGGGTCCTGGGATGGAGCCTCACATCGGGCTCCCTGCTCAGCGGGAAGCCTGCTTCTCCCTCTCCCACTCCCCCTGCTTGTTTTCCTTCTCTGACTGTCTCTCTCTCTTTCTGTCAAATAAATAAATAAAATGTAAAAAAAAAAAAAAAGATCTGGCAGCTTCGACTTTTACTCTGTTGGAACACAGACACCATTCCATAACGAAGCTAGTCTAGACTCCAGGAGGAGAAAGTCCATCTGGGGGAAGAACGAGGCACCTCAGTGATTGCCAGCACCAAATGTCAGAAAAATGAGAGAGGCCTTATTGGACGTTTCAGCCCAAGCTGAATGTAGCCCCATAAGTAATCTCAGCTAAAACAACATGGAGCAGAATCACCCAGCTGAGCCCAGAACAACTGGCAGAATTATAAGCAGTAATAAATCATTGTTTTAAGAAACTAAGTGTTTTGAAGGTGCTTTCTTATGCAACAATAGATAACGGAGAGGGGTTGTTACCATCACAGAAACCTCAACATGTGGGACAAGATATCAAGAGGAGGCTGTCAGGGCAGCAAGAAGAGGGCAGAAAAGTAATAAAAAGGCTCTTCATGAAGGCTAGAAAATGGTGAACATTCAGTGTAGGCATTGTTATTAAAGGCTGGGGAAGAGGGAACTATATCATGTAATGGCAATGGGGTAACTTGGAAAAAGAAGAATTATCAGGTAAACTTGTGGATGTAGCTGAGAGTATTTCCAGGCAGACTGTGGAAAATACCAATAGCTTCTTTTAGAAACATAATAAAAGGTTGCAAGAGAAAATTGAGTTAAAAATGAACTGTTTGGTTTTCAAGCATAATTTAGAAGAAATACAGAAGACTTAGAACATTTTCTCCAGCTGATGAAATATTTTCAAAGGAAGAAATGGCCTCATGGAAAAGAACAAGTCTAGAGTACTTCCAGTAAAAGTGTGCTTTGGGTCAAAATTAAATCAATAGTATAGCTGAAAGACTCTTTGTTTTGAAAGATTTAAAGTGGTGCTTGTAGACCATTTCAGCTAAACAAAAGAGCCTCTAAAAATCTTAAGACAGTGTCTCTCAGAAGTGATATGTCTTGGAATGAATTACAGATGAGGCTTTGAGGCATAGAATCAACCCAATAGTAGAAAACCCACAGAATTTTT
This sequence comes from Phoca vitulina, assembly GCF_004348235.1. Lineage (NCBI taxonomy): Eukaryota > Metazoa > Chordata > Mammalia > Carnivora > Phocidae > Phoca > Phoca vitulina. Next base: position 99,242,576 of record NW_022589704.1, read on the forward strand.
AAGAGGATTGTATTAGTGAAAATAGGGAGATGTTAGTCAAAGGATTAAAAATTTCAGTTACAGGGGCATCTGGGTGGCTCAGCTGGTTAAGTGTCGGCTCTTGATTTCAGCTCAGGTCATGATCTCAGGGTTGTGAGATCGAGCCCCATGTCTGGCTCTGCACTGAGTGAGGAGCCTGCTTAAGATTTCCTCTCTCCCTTTCCCTCTGCCTCTCCATTCCCCCCATCCCTCGCCAACCCCAGCTTGCAGGAGCATGTTCTCTCTCTTTAAAAAAAAAAAAAAATCAGTCAGTTACAATATGCATACGTTCTGGGGATCTAATATCCATCATGGTGACTGTGTTTAATAATATGGTATTGTATACTTGAAATTTGCTAAGAGAGGAGATCTAATTAGCTTGATTGTAGTAATCATTTTATAATGTATATTTATATCATATCATCACGTTGGACTTCTTAAATATATATAAGTTTTTGGCCAATTTTACCTCAAGAAAGCTGGAAAAAATAAAGATAAATAAATAAAAAATAAAAAATTATTTGACTATTTATGTGAGGGTTTATTCCTAGGCTCTCTATTCTGTTCCATTGGTCCATATGTCTGTCCTTATGCCAGTACTACACTATTTTTTTTTTAAAATTATTGTAGCTTAGAACTATGTTTTGAAATCAGGAAGTGTGAATCCTCCAACTCTGTTCTTCTTTTTCAAGATTGTTTTGTGTAGTCAGCACCCCTTGGGTTCCAGATGGATTTTAGGATGTGTTTTTTTCTTATTGTATCACACACATTGTCATAATCTTTAACAAGGACTCCATTAAATCTATAGATTGCTTTGGTAGTTTGTCATCTTAAAACTATTAAATCTTCTAATCCATGAATGTGGGATGTTTTCCCATTTATTTGTCTTCTTTAATTTCTTCCAGAAACGTTTTATAGTTTTCAGTGTACAGTTCTCTTGGCTTAGTTAAGTTCATCCATAACTATATTTTTAATGCTATTGTAAATGGAATTGGTTTCTCAGTTTTCTTCTCAAATTATTCATTATTAGTGTATAGAAACATAACCGATTTTGTGTATTAATTTTGTATTCTGAAATTTTGATGAATTTGTTTACTAATTCTAACTTTTTTGGTGGAATTTTTGGGTTTTCTATACATCATGACATCTGCAAAAAAGAGATAATTTTGCTTCTTTCTCTCCAATTTGGATAGCTTCTGTTTCTTTTTTTGGTCTAATTGCTCTGGCTATACCTTCCAGTACTATGTTTAATAAAACTGTTGAGGGGCACTTGGGTGGCTCAGTCAGTTGAGCATCTAGCTCTTTGTTTTGGCTCAGGTCATGATATCATGCACCGTGGGATTAAGCCCTGTAATGGGCTCTGTGCTCAACAGGGAGTCTCTTTGAAAGATTCTCTCCCTCTGCCTCTCCCCTCACTCATGTGCTCTCTCACTCTCTCTCTCTAAAAATAAAATAAATAAATCTTTTTTAAAAAATGTGTTGAATATGGGCATATCTGTACTTTTTCTGATATTAGAGGGAAAACGTTCAGTTTTTCACCATTGAGTATAATGGTTGCTCTGGGTTTTTCATATATAGACTCTACTATGTTGAGATAGTTTTCTTCTATTTTTAGTTTGTTGAGTGTTTTGATTATGAAAAGGTGCTGAATTTTGTTAAATACTTTTTCTCCATTAATTGAGATAATTATGTTCTCCCCTTCCTTTATTCTGTTAATGTGGTGTATTACATCAGTTGATTTTTGTAGATTGAACCATTCTTGCAATTTAGGAATAAATCACCCTTGATCCTGGTGTATCAACCTTTTAATTTGCTGCTAAATTTGGTTTGCCAGTATTTTTTTGAAGATTTTTCCATTAATATTCATAAGGGATATTAGTGTACTGTTTTCTTTCTTGTAGTTTTTTTGGCTGGTTTTGGTACCAGGGTAATGCTGGCCTCATAAAATGAGCTTGAAAAACACTTTCCTCCTCAGTTTTGGGGAAGAGTTTGAGAAGGATTGATGTTACTTCTTCTTTAAATGTTTGGTAGATTCACCAGTGAAGTTTGATTACTTGTTGATTTTGATTGAGTTTTGATTACTGATTCAATCTCCTTAGTAATTAGAGGTCAATCAGATTTTCTATTTGTTCACGAATCAGTATTGGTAGGTGGTGTATTTTTAGGAAGTTGTCTGTTTCATCTTGCTTATCCAATTTGTTTACTAACCATTGTTCATAGTTGTTATGACTATGTCTTTTATAATCCTTTCTATGTCTGCAACATTGATAGTAATGTTCCCACTTTCATTTCTGATTTTATTCATTTGAATTTCTCTCTTTTTATGTTCTTCCTTGATATAGCTGAAGGTTTATCATTTGGTGACCTTTCAAAGAACCAATGGTTGGTTTTGTTGATTTTCTTCTATTTTTTTTCCTATTCTCTTTTTTATGTATCTCTACTCTGATCTTTATTATTGTTTTTTCCTTCTGCTAGGTTTGGGCTTAGTCTGCACTTCTTTTTCTAGTATCTTAGTGTGTAAAGTTAAGTAGTTAATCTGAGATCTTTGTTTTTAATGTGAGCATTCACAACTATAAATTTCCCTCACAGCACTGCATTAGCTGCATCTGATAAGTTTTGGTGTGTTTTGTTTTTGTTTTCATCTGCCTCAAGGTATTTCCTAATTTGACCCACTGGTTATTTAGTAGAGTGTTGTTTAGTTTCCACGTATTTGTAAATTTTCCAGTTTTCCTTCTCTTACTGATTTCTAGTTTCATTCCATTGTGATCAGAAAAGATAGTTTGTATAATTACAACCTTATCAAATGTATTAAGACTTGTTTGTGGCCTCTCTATCCTGGAGAATGTTCCATGTAGACTTGAGAAAAATGTATATTCTGCTGTTGTTGGGTGGACACATTGGGTTCAACTGACTTCTAGTGTTCTCAAATTTTTAAAAAACTGATCTTCTATCTGGTTGTTCTATTCAACTGAAAGTAGGGTATTGAAGTCTTCAACTATTATTGTAGACCTCTGTATTTTTCCCAGTCTTTCCCTCATATATTTTAGAGCTTGGCACATATATGTTTATAATTATTATATTTTTTTGCTGTACTGACTCTTTTATCAAAATTTAATGTTCTCATATTGACTCTTTTATCAATATATGATGTTCTCCTTTGTTCATTTAACAGTTTTTGACTTAAAGCTTATTTCATCAAATGTTAGTATAGTCACCTCAGCTCTCTTTTGGGTACTATATGCTCAGAATCTCCTTTTCCATCATTTCATGTTCAACCTATTTTTGTCTTTAGATCTGGAGTGAGTCTCTTATAGACTGTGTATATTTGGATCATTAAAAAAAAAATCCATGCTGCTAATTGATGCCTTTTAGTTAGAGAATTTAATCCATTTATTTTTAAAGTAATTACTGATAAAGAAAGACTTACTTTTGCTATTTTGCTATTTGTTTCCTATGTGTCATATAGCTTTTTTGCCCTCATTTCCTCAACTACTGCTTTCTTTTGTGTTTGGTTGGTTTTTGTGTGTGTGTGTGTGTGTGTGTGTGTGTGTGTTTGTAGTATCACATTTTGATTCTTTTCTCAATTCTCTTGGTGTAGTTCTATGATTTTTTTGGTGGTTATCATGGAAATTACATATAACATTCTAAAGTTAAAACAATATAATTTGAATTGTACCAACTTAACTTCAATTGCATACAAAACCTCTACCTCTATATAGTTCCTTTCCTTTCCACTTAAACTACTGATGTCACAAATTACAACTTAATACATTGTATATCCACTAACATAGATTTATAATTTTTTGCATTTGTCTTTTAAATTCTGAGGAGTATAAAAGGTGCAGTTACAAACCAAAATTACAATAAAACCAGCTTTTACATTTGACCATGTATTTGCCTTGACTAAAGACTTTTATATCTTCATGACTTCAGGATACTGCCTAGGATCCTTTTATTTCAGCCTGGAGGACTCTCTTTAACATTTTTTGTTGTGCAGTTTGAAAGTCAATAAACTCTCTCAATTTTTGTTTGTTTTTCTGGGAATGTCTTGATTTTTTCCCTCATTTTTGAAGGATAGTTTTGCTAAGTATAGAATATTTGGATGACAGCTTTTTTTTTTTTTCCTCCTCTCAACACTTTTACTAGATCATCCTACTGCTTTCTAGCCTGCAAGGTTTCTTCTCTTAAGTTAGCCACTAATATTATTGAGGATCTCTCATACCCAACAAGTTACTTCTCTCTTGCTGTTTTCAAGATCCTCTCTTTCTCTTTTGACACTTTGATTATAATGTGTCACATTGTGGATCTCTTTGAAATTTATCCTGCTTGGAGTTTTTTGAGCTTGGTTTGGAGATTTAATCAAACTTAAAGTTTTTGGCCATTATTTCTTCAAATAATCTCTCTGCCCCTCCCTTCTTCTGCACCTCCCATAATGCCTATGTTGTGCTGCTTCATGGTGTCTCACATATCTCTTTGGGTCTGTTCACTTTTCTTCATTCTTTTTTCTTTCTGTCCCTCAGACTCAGTTATTTCAATTTTCCTGTCTTATGGTCACTTATAATTTCTACTGTCTGCTCCAATGCTGTTGAGCCCCTCTAGAGATTACCGTAATTCAGTTACTCTTTTTTTTCAGTTCCAGAATCTTATTTCTTTTAATAATCTATCTCTCCATTGATATTCTTATTTTGTTCATATATTGTGTTACTGATTTCATTTAGTTGGTATTTGCTTTAGCTCTTTAACCATATATAAGAGAGCTGTTTTACTGTATTTGTTTAGAAAGTTTGCTGTCTGTGCTTCATCAGGGATGATTTTTACCAATTAATTTTTTGAATGAACTATGATTTGCCATTTTGTTGTGTGCCTTATGATTTTTTGTTGAAAATTGGGTATTTGTAAAAAAAAAAAAAAGCAACCACTTCTCCCAGCTTTTACAGACTGGTTTTGTGCCTGGTTAGTCATTCACTGAGTAGCGGGGCATGCTCTGAGCCTAGAAATCATCTGAGGTGAAGTCTTGGGGTCTTCTCATGTCTTCTCTGAGCATGTGTCTTGCCTGGGCTTATAATTGGCTTTCTCATTTTCCATTGTAAACACCTTTGAATGTCTTAATTTCCCAAAAAGTCTCACCCAGATTCTCTTTGAGGCTTTACATGGTCTACTGCATGCCTCCACCCATAGTCTTTTCCTAGGCTTATGTGAGTCTATAGTCCCTCTGCAGCTTTCACAAGCAGTGGTCACCAATCTTTCTAACCCAAGATCTGAGTAAGACCAGATCTGGCAAGACACAGACCAGTTCTTCAGGCAGCCCCCAGACAGATTAAGACATTGTGAGACTCTGCTCCCTCCAGTGAAGACTCTGCTCCTTCAAGGTCAAGAAATGACATTGTGAACTATGCTACCGTCTCTTTCTGACCAAGACCATGCCATGCAGAAAAGCCATGGGGAAAGTTTGAGTAAGAACCACAAAATTTTCCTATCATTTTGAATGTGGCTTGTTCCTTACTGAGCATTTGCTTGGTTGCTGTAGACTTTTTACTATTTTCCAGAACTCCTATAAGGTTAGGTCAGCCAGTTTCTATTTTTTGTTTGTTGGTTTGTCTGTTGTCTTATGTTTCTTTTGGGGGAAACAAGGGCTTGAAACTTCCGAATTTACCATTTTGCTGACATCAATCCATTTTCTACATTTTAAATGAGAGTATCAGTTATCCAATCCATGTCTTACCATTGTATGCTGGGCATTTGAGAGCAAATAACACCTTTTTAGTTTACCAATCTCCAAATCAAGAGTACTGTATCAAGGAACCTCATACACATCCTGACCTGATTCAAATGATTAGATTTAAACTTGGAACTGCTGCCGTAATGAAATGAGATGCTTGAAAGAAGAGTACATGTGTTTTGCATGTGGGAGACACATGAAAGGTCACTGTCAGAGGATATACTATGGTAGAACATTTTCAAAGATGGCCAACCACCCCCCTCCCAAAAAAACACATGTTCTTTCTTGCACATACATACTCACCCTTCCATCTAGAGGTGGAGTGCATTTCCCCTTCCCTTGATCTGAGATGGTCTTGTAACTTGTAAATAATGGAATGCAGTTGAACTGGTGCTCTTGAACTACCAAGCCAAGGCTTTAGAAGATCTTCTATCTTCCACTTTCAACTCTAATTATCCGTCATGTAAAGGATCTTAGGTTAAGTCACTGAATTTTGATAGACCACATGGAGACACAGGCTATATACAGTAGCACAAGGCTCCCCAGCTGAGCCTCAGCTAAATGCATGATATGTCTACACTGTGTGTGCAAAGAGCCACCCAGCTGAGCCCAGCTAGCATCACATATTAGCCTTCCCCTGAGCCCTGACCAAACTGAAGAATCATAAGCAAACAAAACTGGTTGTTGTTTGGGCACTAAGATTTTTTGGGGGGTGAGAAGTAGGATAGTTATGCAGCTTCGCTACATTATTTATCTGAGAAAACTAACTTATTTCATGAACAGTTTAGATGCAAGTATTTTCATCCATGTGGCTAACTTCAAAAAAACTAGGCCCTGTTTTAAACGAGACCCCTATATATCATGTCTTTTTCTTGTTAAATCTACATGCTAGAGAGGCAAGGGCATACATATATTTTAGGGAATCAAAATTTGGGGTATTAAATTCTACTTCTACCATTTTTGTTATGAGGCCATATTAAGCGATTTCACCTTTCTGACTCAAGGTATACTATTCTGTAAACTAAAGATAATACCCCTGACATGGGTTTTTGGGAGGATGAGATGTGCTGATACGTGGAGTTGGGTCCATCTTTACATCTGCACAACCTACACAATGGCACACAGTGATGTTATTGTATAAGACATGAAGCTCAGCTCTGGGCACACGGTGGGCATGTGGACAGTGGTAATTAGAGGAGCCCTCTTCTGTGATAAGAGGGGTATTCTTAGACACTGAAATGGAAACAGCCCTCAAACAAAGGAATCTGTCATAGTAAATGGACAGATGTTTGGGTTATTAAGTTAATTAAACTGATAATATGAGTTTATACTTGTAAAGGGATTAACAGTGCTTGTCTACAAAGTAAGCATTAAATAAATGTTAACTAATATTGTTGTTGTTGCCTTTAGCACATGGATGAGGGATTTCATCTAATATCCTTCTGATCACACCTAGGAGAAAGTGTTTACGTCAAGTCTTGTGTTTGGTCCTGGTCCCCTCATGCTGGTAAAACCTTTTTGGAACTTATCTTTTCCCCACAAGGGCAAGTAATAACACTACAATCTGGATCCCGTGCTCAACAGATGCATCTATTTCGTTTTGACATCCTCGATTAGCCATGCTTCCTCCCTACTGTAGACATGTTTGCTTTTTGGCATAATTGAGTGGCTTCATTATTATTACTATTTTCTAAAGAACATAAACTTGGAGAAATGCTTGATTGCTAAAACTAAAATGCTCCAAGGAATGTTCTATTTCTTATCTTTCTTCCCTTCCCTTCTTCTCTTTTCACTAACTTGATAACCTGCCATGTTCCAAGGAGTATTTGGACAACAGAGTATTTTCCAGTTTGCTTTACATTAATTTAGTCAGTTATTCCTTTGTTCAGGCATTTTTTTGAGTGTTAATGTGCTGAGATGTGAGTTTTGACCTGGAGGGTTTCATCCAAAGTCTTTAGGACACACTTGATGTCACCATTTGGCTCCGGGGTTAGAGTTCCACATGTCTGAAGTGTGCCACCAAACAGCCTTCTGCTAAGTGATCTGGATCCCTTAAGTTCAGATCCTTTGTATGTCTGACCAAACTTCTGGGCTGACAGGATTAGTTCTCTAACACTGCTTAACAAATCACCCTAATACTCAGTAACTTAAAACAACAACAATCATTTGTATTTCCCACAGTTTCCATGGGATAGAAGTTCAAAGGCAGTGTGATTGGGTTGTTCTGATTTGGGATCTCTCATGAGGTTACTGTTGGATATCAGCTGGGGCTGCCGTCAGCTGAAGCTCTGACTGGGGCTGACAGCCCCACTTTCAAGGTGGCTCACTCATATGGCTGCAAGTTGGGCCCAGTTATTTGTAGGAAGTCTCAGTTCCTTCTCAGTGGCACATGGGCCTTCCTACAAGGTTTCTTGAGTCTCCTAACAACATGGGGGCTGGCTTCTCTCAGAACAAAGGATCCAAGAGAGCAAGGCAGAGGCTTGCACGTTTGTCAAATCCCATAGAATGTACAAGGCAAAGAGTGAATTCAAAACTATGGACTTTACTTTTTTTTTTTTAAAGATTTTATTTATTTGACAGAGAGAGAGATAGCGAGACCAGGAGCACAAGCAGGGGGAGTGGGAGAGGGAGAAACAGGCTTCCTGCTGAGCAGGGAGCCCAATGTGGGACTCAATCCCAGGACCCTGGGATCATGACCTGAGCCTAACGCTTAAAGACTGAGCCACCCAGGCGTCCGAAACTATGGACTTTACTTAATAACAATGTATCAATAATGATTCACCATGATAACAAATTTAACACAGGAAGGCAATGTGTTAATAACAGGAGAAACTGGGTGGGGAAAAGAGGGAGAATATGAGAACCCTGTGCTTTCTGTGCATTTTTTTTGTAAACCTAAAACTGTTCTAAAAAAAAATCAAACCTATTTGAAAAGCATAGACTCTTAAAAAAAATAGTTGCTTTGACTGGATTTGACTTCTGTGTCTATTTGAGAATGCTGGCAGACACCGTGTAACATACTTGCCACATGATAAGGAAAGGATTATGTTTTCTAAACATTCTATTCCAGGTTCCATTTCTGGAAAGACTTGTGACTTGACAGCACACCAAATTTGAATCTATGTTGCAATACTTACAGGCACGTGACCATGAGAAACTTGCTTAACTGTTGTCTTAGTTTCCTCATCTGTAAAATGGAGATAATAGTGTGATATCTGCCCCCATAAGGCTGGTATAAGGATTAAATAGAGGAGACATATATAAAAGACTAGTCAGCAGTATGCACCAATAATGACAGTTTTTTTTAAGATTTTATTTATTTATTTGAGAGAGAGAGAGCACGCAGAGGGGTGGGGCAGAGAGAGAGGGAGAGAGAGTCTCAAGCAGACTCTGCACTGAGTGCAAAGCCTTGCGTGGGGCTCGATCTCACAACCCTGGGATCATGACCTGAGCCGAAACCAAGAGTCGGCCGCTTAAATGACTGCACCACCCAGGCGCCCTTGAATGATAGTATTTGTAGGGCAAACTGAGTAACTGTGTTCGAAGAATCATCATTACATATTCTACCTAGGCTTATACTTCATTGAAAATAAGAACCATGATGTCTATTAAAAATTCTCTCAATGACGCTCAACTTTACTGAAGCATAGGATATAACTGGGAACCGTAATAGTTCCAAGAAATGAACTAAAGTGCGGCTAACGTAAATAAAAAGGAGTTACCTACTGGCTTTTCCCAATTAATTAGCATATGCCCATTCAATTATTCATACCTTAGGGAACTCATTTAGGCAATCAGGTATCCATAAATATTCATCTTATTTACCTCAGTGTCTCTGTCATTAGGATTGGAAATTGGCAGTGTTTTCTCAATATATTTCACAACTGGTTGCTTTGAAAAAAATTACCTGGGACTAAATTCCTATGTCATTAATGGTGAAAATGATCCGCCGCATGAATGCTGAATTCACAAAGGGCTGCTCCAGGCTTGTGGTCGTCCCCTGGCCTGAGGACTCCATCATCTGCTCGAGGCAGCTCGGTGGGCTGTGCTGACTGCCGAGGTGCCGTTCTGACCTTCGGCCACTAGCATGTGCTCTTGAATAGTTTTTCATGGCAGTCAGGCCCTGGGCCCACAGGAACTGAGAGGCTACACCTCTGGTTCTAATTTGTGGAAGAGGCAGAAAGAATGCGATTTATAAGGGTGAAAGCATGGTGCCACCAACGCAGACATAATCTCCTAGGAGTAGACCCTTCGAGATACCAAGGATGGCCCCAGTGGCATTCACAGAGGACAGTGTGCTATCAGGATGGGCCACCTCATGGGCGGAACCCGGTGTGACATGAAAATGCAGGGCCCCCTGTTCAAAAAATTAAGAGTTTTGAGACAGCAACAGTGGGGCTTTTCCAAGTGCGAGGCCCTGTGCCACCATACACGTTGCACACCCTCGAAGCCGGCCCTGTGTGTGGCCCACTCATTCCCTCTCCCTAACTGCCCAGTCTCAGACAGTAAAACAGGGACCAGTGACCCTTCCCGGTTATTAGGAAACCAGTTCACCGTATAAATAGTATTTCTTGAACGCTTCTCAGAGCTAGCTCTCTGACATTATCTCCAACCCTTAAAATTTTTCTATTTCCAATCATTTCATTTACCTTTAAGGATTAAGCTCTCTTTGCAGGCCCTCTACCCGGGTGCCTTTTACCAGTGATAGGAAACACTGCAATTTTTTTTTCTTTTTTAACAGAGCAAATTACAAATGTTGCTTCCCCCCTCTTGCCCTCTAGGCTGCAGACAAAAGCTCTTTCCATTGTGTCAAAGGGATACAGTCAGGCGAACAGTATAAACTAGCAGGACGATTTAGTTTCAAAAGAGAAGCCTAAACTTTTTTGATCTGCACTTGAAATAAATCAAGATGGTGCGGGACGGGTCATGAAAGACCCTTTGAGAAGGGAAGGTCTTCAGAATACGGAGCGGGGCCAAGTTTCTCCTTAACTTTTCTGCCCACAAATTGTGTAAAAACTAGGGGCAGGGTGGAGGGGGGGGGGTGGGTATCACGGACCGGCCTCTTGAAAATCTTTTCTTGCTTAATGGTAAGGAAACAATCCCAGAATGTCCCCACCTTCGGAAAGGAAGGCTCCTTTTGTTGGAAGCTTAGCAAAGCGACTTTGGTTGCCATGAGGACAGAATTAGTACGTAGGAGCAGTTTAGGCTGGGCGCCTCTTGGAAGCCAGGCCCCCGTGCAGCCAACAAACAGCATGAGTGGTCCAGGTTTCCCAAAGCTCGGCTGCTCATTAGAGCCATCAGTTAACCCCCTGCCCCTGCCCATTGCCTACTTATTGTAATTAATTTTATGGCCCCTTTAAAAAAAGAGAGCGAAAAGAAAAGAGAGATCGCTACATTTTCTGCTACATTGCACAAGCAATTGAAAGTTGCAGGGAAAGAAGAAAAAAAAATCCAAGCACCAAATGTTTAGCAGGCTTTTCTTCTATTTTAAATGAGCAACCTATTTAAATCAATTATCAGCTCAAAATGAGCAGACTGATCTAATTAGTCTTGGCCCCTGGTGGGTTAATGAATGAAAGGGAGGTGCTGGGTAGACGTGGGCTTTCTCTGGAGTCTTCGGAAACTGACCACACTAACACAGACCCTCTCTGGGTTGCTAAGTCTTATCAAGCAGAATTATAGAAAGAAATAAAGACACACACACACACACACACACACACACACACACACAGTGTAGAATAACAGAATGAGAGGAATAAGGGAGAATTATGAGTTCCATCAACAGAATGACTAAGCATTGCATGGCATATTTTCAGCTTGTGTTTTACCAGCCAGTGATCATTACCGCTTGATAAGTAGTTCAGAATTGTAAATAAATCAATTCGTGTTTTCTTTAAGCATGTTTGAAATGGAACAACGTATTGACTTCAGGAGAAAACATGCTGGTGAGTGATGATAGCACAAGCCCTGAATCTTGGCACATAGAACCTCCTCCCCCTTCCCGCCCCGGTCGTGTCTTACCCTTTATTTAATCATAATGGCCCCTGGACATTAATATATGGTTAATTAAAGAACTAATATAAGGAAGCAGGAGTGGAAAACAGGATGAACAGTAAGTTTGTGAGTGTTGGAAAAATCTCAACTTTCTTAGGATTTTTTTTTTTTTTTTTTTGGTCTCGCTTTAATACATCTTTTTGAGTATTCCACCACACAAGAAAGTAGATATTTGCTTTTGGGGTTATGACATTTCTTACCCCAAATGTTAACTCTCTGGTAAATGTTACAAGTGTTTACAGTTTGGGGATTTGGTGTCTTTTACCTTGTGGGTTCCTCTTATCTAATTGAAATGACATGGGCTTGGAGGTCCAGCAGACCAGCTCTGCTTCTGAAATGCATGACCTGAGGTAACTTCCTTTCTCTAAACCTCCATTTTCTCATCTTTAATATGGGGACAGTCCCACTCAGTTGTTCTGAGAATCGAGATGGTACGTGTCAAGTGGCCACCATCTAGTACCACGTCTTCCGAAGACTCCAGAGAAAGCCCTTTCTCCTTCCTCACTCTGAAAGGCACACCCAACGGTGTTTGGGCAAAGGGCAGAAGTGCCCTTGTGTTTTTCAAAAGAATGAAAGAGGGTGTGAATTTTTCTGCACAGATTTTCACCTGAATGAGGTCATTTTTTTTCAAGACTCTCCTTGAAAGAATGAGAAAAATGAGTCTCCGGTAACCAAGGTCTTGCCTCCAGTTGAGGGTGGGGAATAAACAGGGAGACTCCATAAATGTCCCAGCTCCTCTAAGGATGTAGCCAACAGTGTTTCTAGGTTAGAAAAACATCAGTGAAAAACTGAAAAGAATCATCATTGTCATTAGGGTTTCAGGAGGCCAATCATGGGGTGGGGTGGGGGATGGGAGAGCTTGGGTGAGGTTGTTCAGGCCGCCTGAGCCGAGCCTGTGATGGAAGTGAAGACCTTCTGGAAACACTTCAAGACATGGCACCGGCTATGGAAGAACCATTCTCCATTACTCCTCCACCCAGTCCTCCTCCTCCCCCACCAGACTTTATTTTATCTGGGGCAGAGAGATTTGGGAAACACTGGATCATCTTTGAATGACAAAATTAGTATGGGTATATTGGCTTTTATGGTAAGATGTTTCTTGCTGCAAAACAGCTATATCCTTAAAGACATTTCTAAGAACTCAGTCTTTAATCAATAAAATGTCCAGAAACATTGGCCTTTACAGAAAGCAAAATCCTATTGTTTTATGACTGCTTGGAGAGATCGTGGTTCTTTTTACCAAGCACTCTATCTCACCGAAGAGGGAAATACTGTTCACCTTATCATCCGTTGTTTTAGGATGGACCGTCTCATGGAGGTACACCATGCCTCATTGCAGATGAAAATGGGAGATTCCGAAAGACGAGGGAAAACTTTGCAGAATCTCATGTGAACTGGAATTTGGCTTTATGGGGCAAAGAGTGGGCGTGGGAGCATTCAGGAGTACACATAACGGAATGCTGGAAATAATTTGCTATTTTTAGAGACACAGAAAGACAGAGAAAAAAGGGAAGAAAAATCTTTTGCAGCCCCGGAATGCAAACTTTGTAGTTCATCATAGTTTCAACACGGGTTCTTACAATGATTTATTCAATTAACCTCTTGCCTGTAACCCCCCATCTTTAAATAAGCAGAATCTGAGAACAACAATTATAACTTTGCTAACGAGAAGCTGGGTAAGTATTAAGTGTTTAAAAATCCCACTATTGGAGCCTGGTAATTTTTAAACATATAATTACCTCTTTTATTATACTTTGATTAGATTAAAATTAATGCATTATTAAGTCATGATATGTTCAACCATCTAGACCTCTGTATAGACACAGATAGCAGCTCCCTTTTTTCCCCTTCCCCAGGTCTAAGTTAATTAAATTCCCTTTAATTATAATTTACTAAAAAGCTTCACTTTTGCCACTATTATGTCTTTTGAACTTTGAAATTTGAAAAAAAAAAGGACCTTAAAATGGTCTTTTACAGGAGAAATGAACTGTCAGCGAATTCAGGCAAAATTAATTATTTCAGCTTGATAAACCTTTTCATCTATTTGACTCCTTATACAGAAAAGCCAATTAATAATGTCAAACATGCTTTGCCTCCAGGGACCTGCAAGTTCTAATGAGTCTGTTTACTGTGGAGTGGCTAGCAGAATGAGCTTCATGTAGAAATTTTCTAATCGCGCCACACCTGTCAAGCTCAGTCTCATTATCTGTGTACCAAGGGCAAACCTCATTTTGTCAGTAGCGGTTTTCGAAGAACTAACAGATGCCTGGGGGAACATGCAGGACTGTCCGCCAGTAGACGAGTCACTTAATTACCAATCAGAGCAGCCAGGGTGAATGCCTAATGCTCCTTAGTCCCCGACCTTCTTCATCCCAACTGCACGCGCCCGCGTTATCGGAGACCCGGAGCCTGGGTCCTTCTCTGCGCCCAGTGCTCGTCTACTAGGACCCCTTTCTCCTGAGGTGATGATTGATGAGGCGCCTCTGGAAACAGTGATTAATCAAATGTGTATTGTACCACGAGTGGGCCAGTCGGGGCGGGGGGCGGGGGCTCGGGATCCACCTGCCGGCTAGCTGATAATTGTTTGATTGGTGCAGGGGGGAGCCTGTAGAGGAGGGATGGGCACAGCCACCCCTAAAAGAGACCACGTGTCCCTTCCCGCCATCCATTTGCCTCTTTGACTTGGAGGACGCCCCAGTGTAGAGATATTTGATGGCATTCTGGACAGCCCGCGGTACTCCAGGGCAGAGCTTCTCAAGCTTTGATGCCACCAGGTCACCTGAGGATCTTGTTCAAGCCAGCTTCCGAATCAGTGGGTCTGGGCCTGAGATGCTGCATTTCTGATGAGCTGATGCTCACGCTGCAGGAGTGTGGACCATATACTAAGGCCAGAGTGGAGACCAGCAGTCTTGGACAAGCTGCCATGCTGCTCTGAAACTTAGATCCCCACCTCTCTAAAATATTACGGAAGACTCAGTTCCTCCCGATTGCCTTTAGAATAACAGACAGGCTCCGTTGTGTGCACCCTGTGATCTAGGCTCTGCCCAGCTTCTCCACCTTGCCTTGCCTCAGTCTCCTTCTTGCAGCCTCTTGGAGCTCCCTGTGAGCATATGCTGCCTGAGCCATGCTCTCCCACCGTCTTGCTTGGCCAGTTCCCCCCATTTCTCTTCAAGACTCTCTTCAGGCATTGCCTCTGACAGAGTGCCTTCCTTGACTTTCCTCCCCTAAGCCCCAGACCATCTTAGCGGGCCCTCCTTTGTGCTTTCATTGACCTCCTAGAAGCTCACGTTACGCTATGGTATCATGAACCACTTCCTCATTCACCTCTATCACTAAGTTGGGAGCTCACAGAGGGAAATTATATCTTTAGCCTGCTGCTCCACCCCGCCCCCATCTCCAGAATCTGCTTTCTTTTCCCGAACGCCACTTCTTCTTCTTTAATCACAAGCACTCATAGTTTCTGGACTATTATAGCCACTTTCTCCTCACTGGTTTCTCCGATTCCAGGATCCCTCCTCTCTCATCCATCCTTAACACTGCCAGCAGAACTATGACCTAAAGTGAACTTTGCTTATGTCGAACACCATCCCCTGCTCCCAGCACCTTGAAAGCTTAAAAGGGCCAGTTTCCCCATCCCTGAGAATGGATCATACTGCTGCCAACTCTGAGTTCTGAAGATCAAAACGCTTCTTCATTCTCTTATTTGAAGAGACTTTGCCTTGGCTGGGTCCAGATCCACAAATCTCAAGGTGAATGTCTAATGTTGCACCGTGCCGGGGAAGGACTGAGATTTGAAAAGCAGGCTAAGAGGCAGTGAGACTCAAGGTTTAGCTGTTGAAGAGCCCTGAATACGAAATGGAAGTCTGCCATTTATGGGCATCTGTTTTGTTCTGGCTCAGTTTCTAATTTTGTAAAATTGAGGGATAATCTCTAACTGGTTTATCATGATAAGGATTAGAGATAAAATTTAATGAATGTTGGATATTTATTACTATTTATTGAAATCCTTGTGACAGGGCTTTGACATTCGATAAGTGCCATCTACCTGCAAGGCATCCGTACTATGACTTTTCAATTTATTCACAAATGTTTTTCCTATGTCTTCTCCGAGCAATGCAGAGTCACTGAGCCATGAACTCAAGGTCTAAAAGAAATCAGACAGGTCACATAAAATCAGGCAGTGGGCTTTGAGGACATCAAATATAGTTAACCTCTACTTTCATTAGCTTTATTTCCCCAGGAAAACTGTGTTTCTGGGGAAATCTCAAAGTGTATCCGATTCAGCCAGAGCCTTCTAATTTCTTAGCCCAGGGAGCAAAAGGAAGCTGGAAAATGGAGCCTGATTAATTCTGTCAACACTCTACTAGATTGCTTTCTATGCTGCCCTCCTGTTGAATGTTGGGCAGAGAGATGGCTGGATGCCAAGGGACTCTTTTGTCCTGTGTGTATTCTTCAACCAAGCTGACATTGTTGTGTCTCCCTTAGACCTTTAGACTGTTGGCCACCATAAAATATCCCCAGGTACTTGGCAATGATTAAAAAAAAAAAAAAGTTTTGAGCAGCATTTCACATTGTCTTCTTTCAATAAGTGGAAAAGGCTTCATCCATTCTTAAGTATGATATTTTCCCATATAGATATCAGTTTGTTTACTAAAGAGGGCATCTCTAATTTTATAATGACAGAAGGAAATTGGGTCTTGATATGGAGAATAGTCACTTTAGAGCTGTGTCTTTGGGGCGGGGGATCTTCATCCTGTGTTCTGGGAAGTCCTAGGGCTTCCAAGGAAACGCCTTGAGGCAGGTGGAGTCACAGGTGTCCCCCCATCTGAGTTTCATCAGGTCTGCTTGCATCTGTTTGATATGCTGGTGTTTCATGAACATTTTATTTGAAAAAGAGCACGGAGGCTTTTAAAAATGCTGGAAACCATTGTTCTAGCTCAAATTTCAGTGCTAACAGGGATGTTCAGATCATGTCATTTTAGGGTCCTTATCCCTCACCACCACATACTTGCTTATCACAGCCAGGATTGTTCGTCGTGGCCTGTAACACAGAACTTTCACCTGCATTCCACCAATAGCCTCCTCATTACACCCAAAGAGCTTTACCCCTTACAAAAATAGTGACAGAGAGTCCACAGTTTATTATGCTGACATCATTACTGATAAATAGCTACCAGGGAGGCCATCCATCTGATCTCCTCCTCCAGGAGAGTAGAATGTGTGTAGAGGATATGAATGGCCAATTTTACTCAAATCAGGAGTAGCCAGGAAAGTTCTTTGGGATTCCAATGATTCCTATGATCTTTTGGGATCGCCAAATGTCCTTCTACATTTTAATGGAGAACTCATCTGTAAGGTCACAAGTGTTGGGCATCTTCAGATTGCTTCTGTTGACTTTATTTACACCTAGAACATTGGACTTTCTGTGACTATGGAAAAAAAAATCCCCCTTTGTATAGTAGAAAACCACAGATTTCAGAGTCTGACAGAAACTGTTTTTGATTTTGTTCTACCATTTACTGGAAAGATACATTAGGTAAGCTAGGCATTCCTAATGCTCCATTTCCCCCTGTATTTCTGGGAAAGCAGAGCCCTCTTCATCTTGTGCCATCAAATACACCTCATGATTGAGAGCCAGCTTGTGTTATAAAGCTATTTTCAGCCAGTCTGAAATGCAGGCGAGTGTCTTATAAGGAGAAGTGTTTCAAAGTAGATTTCGATTCAATTCAATGCAATTCACTGTTTATCTGCTAAGCACCTATGTTAGGTCAAGCACTCCCCATGATACAGTGAGGGCTACTTTCAGAGGTGAGTCAAACACACATCCTGGAGCAGAGAGATGCAGCCCACAGCCAAGCTGGGGTAAGGGCTACAGTTGGAATTATAACTCTATCATCATAAATGACTGACCACATTCTGTGCACCCTCACTAAGATTGGGATGTTTCCTCTCATTTCTGTCATTAAAGTAAACAAGCAAAACATATTATATAAGTCTTTTAAAACCTTGTTAAGAGTTGAAATTTTTATCTTTTATCCCCAAAACTAACAGGTAAAATCTGAGATTCGGATATTTAGATATTTTTCGATATTAGATTTAGATATTATCATATACATTTAGATATCATCACTCAGACGGTAGCCAAATCCATGAGAACATTTGAGAAGGAAGGGGGCAAGGGGATCCTACACCTTGCTTCATTTTACAGTGAAGAAACCCAGGTCCTAAGATGAGGAGGGCTTCATGGAAGGTCATATCTCTTGTCCCCCAGGCCACAGCATGTTTTATGTCACATAGGTGTCAACTCAAAGGATGCCACATCATGCCTCCTAATGGCCCCTCCTGGGCAGGTTGGCACAAATTCCATATTCATGTATCCTTTAAGTCTATTTTCTTTTAGTAAGTCCGAAGCTTTCCCCACTTTTTCGAAGAATGTAGCTTTCACCCTTCACAGCTTTCTCATTGCATGATTGAGTCTGTCCAAGTCTTCTGGCAAAGCTTGGGAGCACCTCTAAGCCCCACAGAGCCCCATGGTTAGAAAGAGCTGGTGGGAGTTACGGTTGATTTCCTGTTGCAGAGTCAGTTTTGTGACCTTCCAAACGTCCTTTGATCAAAGCAACTAGCAGGGCTGGAGGCAGATGGTTCACAAGCTCAGTAGTGGAGAAACTCTGGTCAGGGACGCGACGGTGAATGGTATTTAACTACAGCATCTTGTTACCTTACTAAGAGAGAACTAGAATGCTCACACTTGTTCTCTGGGCTAGGACTCTTCATGAAGTATGTTTCCAGAGAAGACCGCAGTGCTGTGTTTCCTGGGGAGCCATCATTTGCTCAACTTCTTCATTTTGATGTGCTAACAGTCTCTACTGAAGACCATAAGTATCCAGTCAATAAACAAACTACAACTTAGCCTATCTTTGACAAGTGCAAAGTTTTGAAAATTAGTCTGGGAAAGCGTATCATGAAAGTATAGACCATATTAATTTAACTACTTAGCTTTTCATGGGCTTATACTTTGCTAAACTGTGAGGATTAAGAAGTGAGAAAGTTACGGGACTTTATTCCTAAGGAAGTCATGATGCAGCAAAGAAGACCTATAAGAAAACACAGACTTGCACTCCAGGCTGGTGACTGAAGTAATAGGATGAGGTACAGAAGTGCTGGCATAAATATATCAGAGAAAACTTCAGACAGATGGTAAGAACTGAATGAGATTTCTAAGGGTTGAGTGAGTGTTCTTCTGGGGCAATTTCAGACAAAGGGAATATCCTGGGAACTCTCACCTAGGCCTCCAACTTGACATTTTATTCCCAAGACCCCATGAGGTCAGTTGGTTATTGAAGACCTTAAGGTAATATGATAATGGTTAAAGAGAAGACTCCGGACCCAACTGCCTAAATTTGGACCAGTACCAATTCTTAGCTAAGTGATCCTATGTAAGTACTTACCTCATCTATAAAATGGGTGTAGTAACAGTAACTTCCTTGTAGATGGTTATGAAGAATAAATGGTAGAAATAATCCATATCAGTTGCTTAAGACCAATGCATGGCATGTGGTGTTTAGTATATATTACTTCTGTGGTTTCGTTTGTCCCTTCCATATCCAAATAGCTTCATTATTTGCTTGCCACAGTGCCTATTACCAGAACTGACAGTGTGTTAAACAACAGAGACCAATCCTCTCCCTAGCAAAAAGGTATTAGTTCATTAGCCCAGATATAGCCAGAGATGGCCTGATCACGTAGTGATACTTGCCGTGGGTATGAGAGGACAGGTGGGAGCATATGGTTCTTAGGTGTCATCCTTTTCTGTAAGCCTTTAGGAGGCAAGGTCCAGAATAAGGAAGTCTCAACAGTGTGGGTGTTGGAGAAGGGCACTGAGGTGGCCAGGGAAGAGGGGAGTCGGGAGAAGAGGGAGAAGGCAAAGGACTAGGAGGAGCAGGAAGGAAGGACTCATGAGGCTGGGTTGGGAAGGATGTCAGGCAAGGGGATGGCATTCAGAAAGCCAGATCCACAAATGTTAGAAGGATTTATAAGCCAGGGTGGTGGCACCCAAGGAAAGAATTACTGGTTTGTTCATGGATGATATGAACAGTGCTTCAGCCAAAGTACTGGATGTGTCAGGTGATGTGTCAGGTGATGTGTCAGGTGATGTCATGCTTCATTCATTTATTTACTGAGCTCCTTGTGGGAGTTTCCTTTTCAGCATTTTTTTTTTCAATTTACAAAATTAGATTAGACTACACAGACTTTTTTAAACTGTTTTTTATCCTCTCATGTATCATAAGCACTTTTTATTGTTGTTCGTTCTCCTCTACAGCTAAGTTTTAATGATTGCAAGGGCATTCCATTTTTTGATTGTATCGTAATATATTTAATGAGGCTTTATTATTGTACATTTATGTTGTTTCCAAATTTTCTCTATTATAATCATGCAGTAAACACCCTTGAAGACAAATCTTTGTGCACATCCATAATTATGAGGATACATTTTTACAGGCGGAATCACTTGTAAAATTATAATTAAAATTTAATTTGTTAAATTTAGGGCAAAAACATCAGTAAGGCTTTTGACACACGTTGCTCTCCAGAGAGGTTGTACTGAACCTACCCCACCAGCAACATTCATCGGCTTTAGAATTAGTATTAGGGTTTTAAAAACCTCTGTGTGTTCTTTTATTTTCAATTAAATGTGGGATCTGTTGACAAGTCACTAAAAACTGCCCAAGGAGAGCTTGGTGGAAAATATGCACATGCTCATTAAAAACGTTCGCCAGATTCTAGAATACCCAAGGACTCAGACGCAATGTCAACATTTGTCCAGGCACCGCATCAGTGAAGTACAGAGAAATAGGAGAGAGTTGCCTCCAAATATTAGGTTATAACAATCAAGGGAGACGGGGCTCAAGAGTAGTAGCACTACTGTTCTGTTCTGAACTACCACCATTCCTCATGGGGATGGTGCCCGAGGTGAGGTCCTAAATATCCAGTCCAACCCAGTATGGGCGGCGTGACCACAAGGTCCGTGAAATGGCCGGGGTGGGCAACCTTGTGTGGCTGTGGGAGTCAATCCAGGTGCTATCTGGTGTGGCTTTGCTATGGGAGGCAAGCGTTTGGCCCTTTGCAACAGCATTGTGACATGGGCATAACCCTCACGTCCCTCTTGAGGTGCAGGGCACATAGCAAGTGAGCGAGTGGGCAGACCTGAGACTTGAACCCCGTGAGCCTGACCTAGTGCTTGTGTTTTGCCTGGCCCTGGTTTCACACATTATTCCACAGCGTTGCTGAAGAACCCCCCCCCAACCTGGCTGGCACAGTGCCTTCTTCCTTTCTGTTGGCACTGCACTGGGCACCTAGCTCTGGGACAACAAAGCCACTAAATGATATTGTGTGTCTGAATGTCAAGTCTCCACACTAGTCTATGTACCCTTTGAGAGTGAGAATGGTACTTGACCTGTCTATGTGCAGTATCTGCTGTTACAATCAGTCTCACGCTGCTGGCTACCAAAAGGAAGGTAAGGAAGGAGACAGGGAAGGAGAGAGGGAGGGGAAGAATGAAGGAAGAAACGATGGACTTGACTCTGGTTCAGTCATTTGCCCTGGGGATTCTGGAGCTTTGTCGTGGATCCCAGGGATCCCAGTGACTCTGGGGCAGTTGGCAATGGCCTTGCACCCTGTGGATGGTGGTAAGCCCTCCTCCCTGTGGGGTGCTCCCTGGGCCCCTCCCAGCTTGATCTCTAGGGTATACCTGCCCTTCACGTCCCACTGGTGTAAACATGGTGTTCACACTGAGCTTGCTTCCAGGTCCCTGATATAAAGCCATTTAGGAAAGTATATTTTCACTTAAGAGAATCCTTGGGGCACCTGGGTGGTTCAGTGGATTAAGCATCTGACTCTTGATTTTGGCTCAGGTCATGATCTCAGGGTCATGAGATAGAGCCCCACGCCAGGCTCTACGCTGGGTGTGGAGCCTGCTTAAGATTCTCTCTCTCCCTCAGCCTCTGCCCCTCCCCTGCTCACTGGCACGTGCATGCTCTCTCTCTCTCTCAAATAAAAAAATAAATCTTTTTTTAAAAAGAGAGAGAGAATCCTTTTTTATGCAGAAGCAGATCTTACCCTAATGTTCAAGATGTTATTCTTTCAAATTTTCTTTTTCTAAAAATGGAAAAAAAGAATAGAACATGCTGCACGATGATATGCCAGAACATTACAGCTTTGTTGAGTGGTTTTCTTCTTTCTTTCCTTCTTTCTTTTTTTTAAATTAATGCTTATACAACAGATCCTGCTGAAGAAGCCAGTAAGAGAACATTCTCTTCTCTGGTGTGGTTTAGTAGAGTAATTATTACTAATTACAGCAATAATGAACCACATTCACCTCGAGTTATAAAAATTAAATAATAGCCATCCCAAGACTCCATAAGGGTGTGCTGCTTTTGTAATTCCCAGAGCATGCTCACAAACATGACCTCATTGGGTTTTCATAGCAGCCAGGTAAGACGGGGACATGTTGGAGCCATTGTTCCCATTTTCAGGTGAGATGGAAAGAGATCAAGAGTCTTGCTCAAGGTCACACGGTGTATCAGTGGCTGATGGAGAGGAAGAGTCCAGGCCCCAGCCTTAATAACCCTACATCTTTTCCAGAACACTTGGGATTATATCACTTGACTGTCCCTGTGGCTGGCTATGGGATTCTAACGTCTAAGTGTCTGAAGTTGGAGGTCATGGGCAGCCAGGCCAGTGGTAGCTATATGTTTTTATGCATGCCTAAGTTTAATAGAAGGCTCAGCCTGAGATTTAGTGAGATCACACTACCTTCTCCATTGGCCATAGGTCAGAATGAGGCTGTTTAATGATGCAGTTAGGGGCTTCAGCCCTGGGGACAAAAAAACTTGGCTTTAAATCCAGGCTCTGATTCTTACCAGTGTGTGACTTTGAGCAAAGTACCTCTCCCAGACTGTTTCCTCATGTAAAATTTGCTTGAAGGGTGCCTGGGTGGCCCAATCAGTTACACATCTGGCTCTTGATTTCAGCTCAGGTCATGATCTCAGGGTCATGAGATCAAGCCCCATGTCAGGCTCTGTGCTCAGTGGGGAGTCTGCTTGAGATTCTCTCCCTCTCCCTCTGCTCCTGTCCACCCCCCCACCTCTTCCTCTCAAATAAATAAATCTTTAAAATAAATAAGTAACATTTGCTTGGAAATGAAATGCACTGCAGAAATGGTTTTGATAATTAAATGAGATGCAGAACCTCAGCACTTAGCAAGAACTCAATACCTCTTAGCCATTATGATTATTAGAATTATCATCACGAGGTGGATGGGAATTCATCAGAGACCTCCTTCCTGTCTTAGGTCTCTGTCATTTGGGCCCCAAAGATGGCAGAAATGCTGATTGCACCACGGTCATAAGGCCCCCTACTCATGGAACCAAACGAGGTTTCTAGAACTTGGCAGTCCAGTCTTTGGTATTATATCAGTTTCCTATGGCTAATGTAACAGATTAACCACAAACTTAGTGGCTTAAAACAACACAGATTTATTACCTTACTGTTCTATAGGTCAGAAATCTAATGGGCTCTCATTGAGCTAATATCCGGGTGTTGGCAGGGCTGTGTTCTTCTTCCCTGGAGGCTCCAAGGAGAATTGGTTTCCTTGCCTTTTCCAGCTTGTAGAGGCTCCTGCATTCCCGGGCTCCTGGCCACATTCCCCCATCATCAAAATCAGCAACAGCATGTTGAATTCTCACATCACACCACTCTGACCTCTTTTGTCTCTTTCTTCCATTTTCAAGAAACCTCGTAATCACATTGGGCCCATCCAGATAATCCAGGATATTGCACTCTCTGAAGGTCAACAGATCAGCCACTTTATATCCATCTGCACCCTTGATGCCCTCAATTCTGTGGATTAGGACATGGACATTTTTGGGGAGGGGACCTTATGCTGCCTACCACAAATATCCAAGCTCTGCTAGGTAAAGCCTGGAAGCAGAGTCCAGCCTTGGGCACCACAGACAAGAGGAGGGAATGATACAAATATACCAAGCCTACAAAGGATTTCTCTAAGAATGTTCTGTGCATCTGCATAAGAATCTACTAGGTGGGCTTGTTCAAATGCAGATTCTAGGACTTTATCTTCCGTCCAAACATCTGGGTTTAGTAAGTCTGGAATAGACTGAAGGACTTTGCATTGAACAAACTCCTGGAAGTGCGTGCGGGTGATCCCAACATTCACTTAATGGGACGAACCACGTCTGTAAAGCACATAGGCCTGTGGCAAGCATGACACCAAGAGGCAAACACAGTCTGGAACCCCAGGATGCAGAGGCAGAGCAAGAATCCATCAGTAGGGAAGAAACAAGAAGATCCCCTGAAGCTTTTCTTCACGGACAGCCCGGGTCAGGCCAGGAATAGAAGAGGAGATCAAGGTCAAGGCCTACCCTGGTGTCTCAGGCACTGCTCCCCGGGAACTAGAGACCTGGCCTAGAATTCACACAGCACACTCTTGACCAGCTTTTGAGCTGCTTGCAGGAGAGGAGGGGTCCATGTGATGTTTCTGGAACACAGAGACATCCTGAGTGTGAAAGACCTGCTCCCTTCCCTGGCGTCAACAGTCGCAGGGCTGGGGCGGCTCCTAGGACCCTGCTCATCGCTGAAGAATGTGAAGGATCCCAGGACATGGGCTCCTCCCCGCCTTCAGACCCAGCACCCTTCTCTGGAGGTCAGGCAGAGCGCAACGGGGACCCAGGCTGAATCATGCTTCCCCTGGAGGAGTGTTGGGATGACTTCACGCGGGGCCAGTACCTCCCTCACAGACTTGTTCTCACAGTGGGAGGTGGCGTCCTCACCTTGGGCAGGTTTGTCCACGGAAGGTGTTTACGGGGTTCTGGCAGCAAGCTCAGCTTCTCATCACCTGAGATGGGTGCTGGCCCCACTGTCTCCCCTGTCTTCCCGTCAGGTAGTCCTTGCTTTCTCCATTAAACTTTGAAAGGCTCCATCCCTTCTTTGGTCCCCAGATCAGCTCCAGACAGGCAGAGAAGGTATGCAGTGGTGCTGGGATCCAGGATGCCCCCGGAACAGGCTTTGGTCCGGGGTGAATTCATGTCCCCTTCCTCCTGCTGGCAGGCCTGGACTTCTTGCCACATTAATCTCTCCAGAAGATAGACAAGGTAAAGGCATCATCATACCCTTTCCCCATGGCCCTACTTAAATGAAGTCCATGAGACACCTGCTAACAGCTCCTCAGTTGCTGCTCTCCTTGCCAGGCCTTTCCCGTGACCACACATTTTACCAGACCACCTTCCATTCTGAGGGTTTGGTCTACACAGGAAGAAAGCACATGATGCCAAAGAAGGAGAATAGGATTTTTAACCAGACAACTTTGGTGCAAGTCCCCGCAGAACTGTTTGATTGCTATGATCTTGGGCAAGTACCTTAACCTCCCCAGGATTCATTTCACTTGCCTGACTCACAGGGTCATTTTGAGGATTAAATCAGATAATGCATATAAAACCCCATTATGAAGAGTAACATATTGTACACATCCATTAAATATTTACTGAGCCCATTTATTAAGTGTTTATTCCATGCTAGGCCCCAAGCTGGGCAGTGTGGACATGGACGTTTAAGACACAGCACAGACTGAAAGCATCTCAAGGTGTAGCTTTCATCATTATGATTAATAATAAGCAAACATTTGAAGGTGAGCAAGCCCAGCAATGGTGATAAGTGTGTGGGGCCGAGGATCCTGGCTGCAGTGGTTACCAGGAAGCTGGGGTGTGGAGAGCCAAATTTTGTTACTGGCCTGGGAAAATCTCTCCATGTATCTGTGTCCCTTTGGATGGAATCTGGACTGTGGGGTGGAAATATTCTATTTTGAGCCTTCTATGTCCTGCTGTCTCTCCCGGCATCTTCCTCTTGAGAAAGTCCTAGATTTTCCATCCATTCTGCTTAGAACCTTTTCACTTTGGACATCCACTGGGCTTTGATTCCTTGGCTCCTAGATCTAGGGCAGACTCACACACAGTGCCTTATCTGAAGTCCTCCGGGCCTAATGTGTTTCAGAAATCAGCTTGGATTGGGGCACCTGGGTGGCTCAGTCAGTTAGGTGTCTGCCTTCGGCTCAGGTCATGATCCCAGGGTCCTAAGATCGAGCTCCGCATCAGGCTCCCTGCTCAGTGGGGAGTCTGCTTCTCCCTCTCCCTCTGCCACTCCCCCTGCTTGTGGTCTCTAGTGCTCTCTCTGTCAAATAAATAAATTTTAAAAAAAGAGAGAAATTGGCTTGGGTTTTAGAAACATAATACTGAACATATTAATAGCCAGAGCAGGATCTGGGAAGCATCCCCCCCACCAAACGTGGAAGGATTCCTGCAGCAGGAACATGTAACTGTTTTCCACTACGTGGGGTCAGTAAAGACTATAGATAACCTCATGTGGCCAAATGATTTATGATAAAACTTACGCTTTTCAGAGTTTTTTGAGTTGACGAATTATGAGTAAGGGACTGTGGATCTATACGCTTAGCCCTTGAGCTAGCTAGTGCCTCTCAGGTCTGGATGCTTTCATTATTTTTATATTTTAATAATTTAAATTAATGCATCCCTAGCCTGGAGCCATGGAAGATATAAGGTATTCTGGACCCTGTTTTTGGAAATCCTGGGTATCCCTTCTTGACCTGTGTACCTTCTCCAATGCTACATTTCCAGCCAAATAGAGCCCACCACTTGATTCTACCCAAAACAAACAAACAAACAAACAAACAAAAAATCAGAAAGGAGTTTGGAAAGGGCCACTTACAACAAAATCATCCTCTTTCCCATGTAACTAGGGGTTGACTTAGATCACCATCATAATGGTGCCTCTTATGGAACAATCCTATTTGCCCCTCTTCATTCACTCCTTCAGTCACCTATTTACTTATCTAATTACTCTTTTATTCTCTCATGCCTTCCTTTGTTGATTAATTTGTCCCTTCATCCAATAAAAAATTAGGTCAACAACGAATTCGTGTCAGACCCAGGGCCAGATCCTGGGACAAGGCAAATGAGACACGTTCGTTCTTGCCCTCTGAGGCTCTCAATCATGTAGGGTAGACAAACAGGAAACCAGCCCTGATGCATTTCAAAACAGAATGAAATTTAGGGGAAGGGGTCCAAATAAAGGATTGAGGTGGGACAGACTAAGAAGGTGGTTTTGGAAGGCTTTCTGGAAGAGGCTCCTTGACTGGCCCTGAAGAACAATTGGATTTAAAGGGGCATAGAAAGTAGGACCGTGGATGGGGCAGGTGGATGTTCCAGACTGGGGGCTGTGCACAGATATGGAGGGTTTCAAGTCAGACACCTCTGTGGAACAGTGGAGAGTGCTACAGAATGGGGGTGGGTAAGTTCAGTAGCTGTTAGAGCTCCTACTATGTCCTTGAGAAAGACATTGGTCCAACCATTAGGCTCCTGGGGCAGGCATCCCCATAACACCCTCTAGGGAAGGCCTTTAGGGGATGCCTTTAACTTTTATTCCCAAACACCATTTCTTGGTGCAGAAAGATACCTCAAGTAATTATTTCTTCTGACCTGGTTTCAAACAAGTACTTGCTAACAAAGGTCACTAAGGTAGGAAGTGGCAGAAGGAGGACACTTTGACCTTGTTAACTCCCCAGACCAGCTGTCAATCAACCCCATGATCTGGGAGGCATTCAGGTGAAGCAAACAGAGCATTGTTTGGATTGCGATTCTAGCTCTGCTACCTTTCAGCTATGAGGTCTCTGACACACTGGTTAACCTATCTGAGCTTCAGATAGGTTGTTGACGGGGACAGGCAAAGTTATATGGAAAGCTCCAAGCAAATAGGATGTACTCAGGGAACACGAGCTATAAAGCCAGTGAGGTTAAGGGTTTTTTTTTTTATCTGTTTGCTGATTGCTATTTCCCCAAGGCCTTTAACTGGCACATAGTAAGAGATCAACAGATGTTTGTAGAGTGAACGAATGACTCTTCTTACCTTTCAATGGCTAATGTAGCCTGTCCTTTTTGTTTTGTTTTCTTTTTCTAGCCACGTACACTTCCTTTCTTGTGTTCAATTTCATGTGTGTTCTTTTGATTTGGAGGTATGAGATTGGCACCACACCCCTAGACAGACAGGTGTTATAGGAAAAGATTCATGAGACATGTACTGATCAGGCTCAGCCCAAGAGCTGGATGCACCCAGGTTATCTATTTGAAAAGTTCAACCTCACTGACTGCTCCAAGGAGAGAAATTATGTAAAGCAAAAATAATTACCAGAAGGAAGGAATTATGGGCAATCTGGGGATTAAAAACTTAAACTCATCTCTTTAACTCAAGTACCTGACTTCAGGACCAACAGATGTATAGTAAATACACAGTGGATGTTGAGTGGAAAGATAAATAAAGAAAAAAATGAATGAATGAGTGAGTGAATGCATTAATTAATAAGAGGAAAGGAGAAGGAAACTGTCACTGAGTGCCCACCGTATGTCAAATTCGATGCTGGCTGAAATCTGTTCATTAAAAAAAAAAATTCTCATTTTGGTGAGCCAATATTTCCCTCTTCATTGATAACTTAATTTTTTCTTGTGTCAGACATTTATCAAATTCCTTAAATTTAAGATGAGGAAGTCTTTTTCTGCGCTGGGGTCTATGGGGAACACATGGAAACAAGAGAACCTTCTCTGTGACTTAAAAACTATGTACACAACTCAGAAAACTTCACAGAAATGGCTTATAAATTAACTTTTTACTTATTTTGTTTTAGTGGAATACTAGAATGGAGTTGACAAATTATGGGTTAGCAGGTTCATGCCAATTGGGAGGCGAATATACCCCCTTCAAAGTGGGAGGAAAGGAAAGTTTGTCTCCTTTTTTCCACTTTTTTGAAAGAACCAACAAATCAATCAACACAGATTTCCCGAGCTAGAAATACAGAGATACATCTTTGGCAGTATGTCCTGAATCCTTCTTCATTCCTTAAAGTTAAAATCCTTCTTTATTCTCTTCATTACCTTTGATGACTTAATGTTTCATTTTTTTTAAAAAATGATAAATTTTTAGCACTTTAATAAATAATATTATATATATATAATGGATTCTAAATACATGCATTATTTAATTTCTTACCCTAATATCTGTATTTTCTCATAAAATAGAAAAGCATTAAATAAGCACAAGCTTATTTTGACTATGGTCTCATCACCCTCCATGAGGCTGATTCTTTCTTTACATTTAATGGCAGTAGCAGAATGGCCCCTTCACTGGGTATGGAGACCACTGGTGGACACAATGATGAAGAGGCAACCCAAGACATTCCCATTCGTGAGACTTGCTGACCCCCAGAATCTGTCTCTGCCCCCACTTCCAGCCTTTGGGGAGGGGTCTGTTAGCCAAGAACAGTGTCTCCAACTACTAATCACTATCTTCCCCTTCTTCCTTTTCGGGTGCTTCGTGGTGCTGTCCGGTCCCGAGCACCCGCAGAAAGTCTTGTGATACAAGAGGGGTTGCTGTGATTATCTAGGCACATAGAGCATGCTAATAATACCCATCTTTATTTAACATTTATGCAGTGTGTTTTGTATTGTTGTTGCTACTTCTATCAATTGCTGACTTCTCTTAAAAATGAATTTGGGGTTATAAATCTGAAAAGGCATTTCTGAAATTGCGTTTTGATACCCGTACTCATGAAAGAGCTCTTAAATGTTAGCGTCTTTGTGTGTATTTGAGTCTTAATACCAACAAAGAATGGAGGCTGGCCATGATGTGGGAGCGAAGGGTCTGCCGATGCTTTCAGGCTTGGTGGGTTACCAGGTGTTACAGTCCAGGGAAGGGGTGAAAAGAAGAAAGTGTCCTCAGAGAAAAGGGAGAAGCTGGAGGAAGGGGTTGGAGACCGCCTCCTCCAGAGCAAATCCTGCTCACTTCACTTGGAAGCAGACCCTGCTTTGAAGGCTGCTTGAGAAACCTGCATCCCAGGCCCAGATGGTTCCTCCCCATGGTCCTCACACAAGGGTGACTTGACTTCCATCTCTAGACCTAGCTGTGGCCTGGGCCCGGGAAACAAACCTGTTCGTCATTGGGGGATTTGAGGAAGGAGCTAATCAACATGGGACTCCTTGTCAGCAAGGGCACTGGAAGGTTCCTCCGAACAACTCCATGTACTCCATCAGTCGAAGCGTTGGTTGTTTAGAGGAGAGCTGGCCATTCATCGTCTAGTAAATAATTAGTTAGTACTCGCTATTATGCCACCGCTACTCTAGGTTCTGGGGACCCAGTAGAACATTCACACACCCTCTCCATAGAGCTTATGGTCTACACAGGGAGGCAGCGTGAAGTGGGGGGGGGGAGGGGTTACATGGTGGTTGTGCTCAATGCCACAAAGAGGAAACCCAGTGAAGTATGGAGTGTAAGGAATAGGAGGTTGGGGGGAGGGTTCCCAAAGAAGTGTCATTTTATGCCAAATCTCAATGACAACTGGAGACTAGCCTGGTGAAGGGGGGGGAGGGTGTACAAAGAAGAGTAAATGGTGGGTGTGGGAAGACCCTGAGGAGGGAAAAAGTGGGCAAGGGAGAGAATAGCGTAAAACTGGCTGGACCCTATGACCTAACCGTTCTCCTCTTGGGTAAATACCTCACGGGGAGACGTACACTTGCACACCAAAAATCTATACTCGAATGTTCATAACAGCAGTGTTGGTAATATCCCCAAACTGGAAACTACCCAAATGCACGTCAACACAAAGATGGATAAATGAATTGTGGCACATTCACATTGGAAAAAGATTCAGCAATGAGAAAGAATGAACCACAACTATGCACAGCAGTATGGTAGAGTCTTGCAAACATAAGGGTGGATGAGTGAAATCAGACATGGGCAGGTACACGTGAGGCTAGACGGACAGGCAGAGACATTGTAGGTCTGGTCTAGGTGTGGAGCACCACCCTGCTTATGCTCCTGACCCAGCACCGGGAGCTGGCTATTCTGTCCACGTTTCTACCTTCGACAGCCTGAGTATGTGTCTCAAGTTCCACCCTGCAAGCCGACCCCATCCCCTCTACTGGGTTCTGCATCGCCTCCCACCAGCCGCCTGCTGCCCAGCTCACGCGCATCCCCTCCCCCCCCACCGCCGCTGGTCCCCTCCCTCCATCTTGTCTCACCCATTCCCTGTGGATAGCAGGTGTCACGCCCCTCCCCTGAGGCTAGATGGGCAGCATCACTGGGACATGAAGGGGAAATAAATATTTGCTTCTACTTGAGTCATTTGGCGCCACCCCTAAAACACCACAGAAGACCTCCGTTTATGGTCTCACTTGGAATGTTTTTAAAGCTTATTATCTGGGCACCTGGGTGGCTCAGTCATTAAGCACCTGCCTTCAGCTCAGGTCATGATCCCAGGGTCCTGGGATCGAGCCCCACATTGTGCTCCCTGCTTAGTGGGAAGCCTGCTTCTCCGTCTCCCACTCCCCCTGCTTGTGTTCCCTCTCTCGCTGTGTCTCTCTCTGTCAAATAAATAAAATCCTAAACAAAAAAATAAAGCTTATTATCTGATGTGGGTGAATCTTGACCTCCGTCTGCATCCAAAGCCTTGCTTAGGACTTCTTGTTAGGTGACAAAATAATGGTTCGATATTGTTCAAGCTACTTTTCGTTGGCTGCTCTGTCACCTGCCGCTGCACGTGTCCTAACATGCTTGTGGCATCTGCGTACAAGCTGCCGCCACTTCCCGTGAGGTCCTCTCCCTCCTGACACCAAGGGTGGTATAGTCTTCTGAGCATGGGGAGGAGTCTGGCCTGGGAGGGAGCAGGCTGAGATCCAACCCCTGTGAAGCATAGTGTTAGACCTTTCAGCATGGAAACAAACAAACAAGCAAAAAAACAAAAAAACAAAAAAAACCCCCCAAAAAACAAAAAACAAAACCAAGTAAGTAAATTGGTGAATGAAGAGATAGAAATTGATTTAGGTGACTGTGGGCAGTTGGAAACCTCAGGACTTCAGTTCCTCTAAATGTTAACTTTCTGTGTCCCGCCAGTTTCATACTTCCTACGTTTCAGTTATGTGCTTCCCACCTTCTTGATTTTTGTCCTATTTTCTTGGCACCCGAACTGCTCGAAGTATTTTGTGTTTGAATTGAATCCCTTTTTTTAAACTTAAATTCCTTTCATAAGGAAGCGTCATATCATTACTCTAAATGAAAAACCAGAATCACTTACAACTAAAGAAGGTAACTAAAAATGAGTGCAACGTCAACAAAATAATGTTATTAAATGCTGGCTGGCTCCTATTGGGTGTGGAAGGCAAAAGGGAAATCAGCAAGTGTTGGACACCCCCTTGATGTCATCAGAAGGGTAAGGGAGTGTTCAAAAGGGGCTCGCTTTCTCACCGGGCCAGCCAAAGTGCGTTCACGCCTAGCCTGCCCACCATCTAAAATCGTTCTGCAAACCTCGGGGGAGGTACTGTCCCACGCCTTGGGAAATGCTGGCCCAAGGATCCCTAAGGACGTGGCTAAAAGAAGCGGGGAACTGGAGAGATGGTGAAGAAGGGAGTATATAGAAGTGACTCCCTTCAGCAAAGGGAAAAAATGTGAGACCAATACTTTGCTTTGCAAGTGTCAACGGGTCCCTTGTCCCTGCGCTTCTCATTCATTGTTTGAATGGGAACAGCAACACAAAACTATCCACGTAGCGAGGATGAAAAGAGAAAGGGGCTGATGGCTTGAGCACCTCACCATGCTGCCTGCCTGCCTTGTTTGCCCCCGATGTGTCCTGGCTCTTCCCTCACCCTCCTCCAAGTCCAACGCTCTCAAGACTCAGAAAAAGCCCAGAAGTCCTCTCAGTATGGGGCCAACTTCCTGCAGCCTCGTCCTGTTCTTAAATCAAAACCAGACTTCCTCAGATCTTTGTATTTTGCATTTCAGCTAGATGGTGGGATCTTTTTGGGGTACTGTTCCCAATCTGTATGGAAGTGAGTTGTGAATGATGAATACCGTAGATCATCTTGTTTGTGAATGGCACCTTAATATGCTGAAAGTAATGTGAAGCCATGTATCTTTCCAGACGAATATATCCAAGTCCTGAAACAGCTTAATAGAGTCCCCTACCCCCTTCAGTTATCGTTGAGGCTCATCAGATGGAGCTCACCAAAAGGCATTATGGCTTTTGACCAAAACTAAAATTTCCTGTCTCTGATTTCCTGTAATTTCAAAGTTATTTCCCTTCTGTCCTGTAACTTGCAAACCCAAATCCCCAAAGCGAAAGAGGCTCTATATTTGGCTTCTTCCATAGCCTTATAATGAATAATTAATATCTTACTGTTTTATGGTGTTGCTTTGCCCTCAGAAAGGATCACAGGACATCCCACATTCCATGGACCTCTGTGGATGCTCCTTTAGTTCTCAAAGAAGCTAACATTGTTAGTCATTTTAAATTTTAATTAAGATGTTCAGAAAGAATAAAAAGCCTGTAAAATATCCCGGGTAGTTTATGGCTAATATTTCTTGAAGCAGGTACTTATTTTTTCTTCTGTATGAACTGGGACATCTATGAGCTTGCTTTTTTAACCCATGATAGTACTCTTGTTGCCCACTCAGCGTTAGGCGATTTCCAGTTTCTTAAGTCATCCTAGAAAACCATGTCTGCTTTATTCTTAAAAATTTTATTCCTGCTTCTTGTCCCTCTCAAACTTCTAGAAAAAAAGAGATGATGTCTGTTCCTTTTCTCTTTGTTTCAACCATTGTCTAAATCAGCATTTTCAAGATGTCTGATGCAGAAGACTAGTCCTAAGACATTCCAATGTCAAAATATTTTGGGAAATGACACATACCATAACCTACTTTTGTTGGAGATTCCCCATGCATGTTAGGCTTTTCAAGGCTCTGAGAATCCTGGGGAGTTAAGAAAACTGTTTTACTTTGTATAACTACATTTTGCCAAACTCACATTGCCCCCTTATTGTGGGTTTGGCAAGATGTTCAATAGCTATTTCTAGAACTGAATTTAGATAGAGGGTTTGTGTCTAAAGGGAGGGTGGTAATTTTAAAATAGGGCCTCGAGTTCATTGACAATCCTTCCTTCAGGAGTTGGGGGGTCTATGTCCATTCCCCTTGAATCTGGGTGGGTCTGTGAAAGGTTTAAACAATGGATTAATGCAGAAGTGTGCTCGGTGACTCATTCATACATGTCCCTGTAGCTTCTATCATGTCAAGTTGGGAGTCCTAAGCCACCATGTAAGATGTCTAACTACCCTAACACTACCACGATGCTGAGGCAGTGTGTAGGTGTACTGATCAACAGCTGAGCCCAGCTGGCCAGCCATCCCTGTAAGGTACCAGCACAAAAGTGAAGCCATCTTGAATCCACCAGACCCAACTTCTGTATCAGCTGAATACCACCAAGCGACCCCAATTGATGCCTTTTAGAAAAGAAGGATCACCCAGCTGAACTCTGCTTGAATTCCTAGCGCACAAAGTCATGAAATTTAAACCCCTAGGTTTTGAATGAGCTTGTTACATAATAGCAAGAGATAATCGGGACAGCGATGGTTGAGTTCTTTAGGTGTGGGAAAGAAATCTGGGTGTCTTCTCTGAGACATTCCAAAGCTAGAAAGGCCAGAGACCCATTGGTTTCTCCATATAGGTTCTTTCCCCCGTACATGTTACCCCAAGAATGTGTTCATCAGGAGAACGCCTCCCTTGGCCAGCTCTGGGACCTTCCTAATAATGGCACTCCCAGGCTGCCCTACCAGTGAGCCAGACACAAATCATTTGACAGTAGACTTTGACGTGAGTTAAAAGACGGGGAACAGAAGGGAAAATGTGCCATCTCCTTATAGCCCTCACAGGTTCATACTAAAATGGCTGATGCTTATGTGCACTCTCATCCAATTAGTCATTAGAACCTGACAATGCCACCTCCTAAATATATTATTAAGCCAGTAAATCCTCTCAATCACTGCTTTAGCTCAGATACTCATCATCTCTTATATAACATTTGCCTTCTGATTCATCATCCTTCTTCCAATTTCTCCCCAACTGTAGCCTGAGGGGTTTTTCTAAAGCACAAATCCGACATATCCCTCTCCCGAATAAGACCCTTCTCACTGCACACAGGAAAAAGTCCAAATTCTACAGTCCTACTATATTAGTTATAGTCCACTGCGGAAAAAAGAAACTATCCTAGGTTTTCAAATAGATGGAACTTATAGAATGAATTAGTTACCCAGCTAGTGGAAGAGCGAAGAAACCAAACAGAAGATGATAAGGTGATACCGACGTGAGCCCCGGGGCGGTGGGAGCTGGAGGAGGAACTGAGGCACTGAGAGGGGGTGGAGGGGGAGCTTCGGCCACAGGGACCACAGAGCTGACGCTGGAGAGGCCACTCCGCACAGAGCGAGAAAGAAATAGCCTGGCCTCTGTCCTGCTTCCAGCCCCACTCCCCTCCCCAGTTTTCTACCTATGCCTCCCATTGTCTAAACTTCCCAGAAAGCCAATCAATGAAGGATCCCACTCTGGTTCCCAGCAGAGCTGAGGAAGAGTGGAAATGCTAGCTCAGTCACATGGGAGACCTTTGTGGTCTAAACCTATGCTGTGTCTCCATCCTCCTGTTTCAACATGTCCCCAACTTCTTCCTCTCTCCCCGCCCCCACCCCGCTGTACTGAACCACTATTACTCTCTTTCAGAGTAGGTGAACAGGTCCTTGTTATCCCTTCTACTTCCAATATCCTCCCCTCGAACCAGTTCTAACCCACTCATTATCTTCTGGGTTAAAGTCTTTCTTAGATCTCTCCAAAATAGAACTGATCGCTTCTTTATGAGTTCTATCCCTGCTCCCTGCTTCCTTATTGTAATATCCATCTATCGTATTATTAGTGAGGCAGAACACTCTTATTTATGTTTGCCCCTATTTTTCTCTCCTATAATACAAAAGCCCCTGTTTTTCTCTTAGGAGCCACCTCTCCCAGTTGATATGATGCTAGAGATGTTTTTAGTTGCGTGGATTTGTGTCCTTGTTTTGGTATTGACATATGACCCAGGTTGAACAACAGGAGTACCTCATCTCAGTGACTGGGGCGGTGGTGGGGACATGAGTAAATGGCCCATCAGAGTTCTTCTTAGAGACGGATGTGGAGGTTAGAGGACAGGGTCACAATCTTTAACGACACACACAATGCAAGTAGAGCTTCTTGTGCTCACCTTTGCCAACTCTTGGAAAAAACCTGCCTGAGGATCAAACCAAAAGAGAACAAAGCCAGACCAGGTGAGAAAGAGAGAGATTCCAGACATTGTTTGGGCACCTGGATTTAGGGGTGCCTGAATGAGATTAACCCCTAAACTTCCCCAGTGTGTGAGTCAGCAGATACCCTTAACCGTTCTTTAAACAATTAAAGCATTCCTCATGTGCATTTAAATAGGTTAATTCTCCTTTATTGGAATTCAGAATTTGATATATACCCATAGGATACATTATTGTGTTATTCAGATCTTCCATCCTTACCAGATAGTTGTCTGTCTGTCTTGGGCCCTGAGAAATGTATCACTGTTGTCTATTACCTGTGTATTTCTGTCTGTGTCTCCCTGCTCCACCTGCAGTTTGTTTCCCCTCAAGTAGTTGCTGTTTTATTGGATACATAGATATTATTATGTGTTTATTGTGAATTATAGCCTGTAGTATTATAAAATACACTTTCAAAAAATGCTTTTTGGCCCCTGCCGTGTGTGTGTGCATGTTTTATGCCATGTGGTCTATTTATTTGTTTTCTCACTCTCTTTCTGATCTTTCTCTTGCTATTTGAGAAGGTTCACATCTTTTTTGGTCTTATGCATCACCTTTCAATTAATATCTTTACATAATACCTTTAATTCTGTCTCTATCAGATATCATCGATTAGTTTCTTACTATGAACACTTAGTGTGTGGGTGAGCGGACCTTCCCCTGTAAAATACTTCCCTTCTCTGAGCTCTAG
Organism: Phoca vitulina; assembly: GCF_004348235.1. Lineage (NCBI taxonomy): Eukaryota > Metazoa > Chordata > Mammalia > Carnivora > Phocidae > Phoca > Phoca vitulina. Next base: position 99,279,318 of record NW_022589704.1, read on the forward strand.
TCTGGCTGGTGTGGGCAATCCTCAGCCTCAAAGGGAAGTCTGGAGTGCAGGTTTTATTTTGTTTCGTGAATATTCTGACCTCCTCTTCTTTTCCAGCCAGCCATTAAGATGTCCTTTCCTGTTTCCTCCTCCCCATTTGGGTTGCCTCCAGTGTGAGACAGGATGAGGTGGGCAAATCTAGTTGTCGACTCCTCCCTTCTGAGCGGCTCTAGCTTAATAAATTCCTCAGTGAACTAAGGGGTGGGGTCTCTTGCCTGGTCCATGGCATCCCTGGGCTGCACACTAAGGATTACACAGATCACCACTACCGTGGAGAGCACAAATGTTCGGGGTTTAATGCCCACCGAGGTCCTTTCCCCATGACTGTCCACCCACTTGGGCATTGCCCCTCCCCTCTTGCTCTCTCCTTCTGTTCTCTCCTCGGCTGCTGGACCTCCTTCCTGGCTGGCTCATTTCTGTCTCCTCTTTCTGGCTCATCAATGGCTTAGACAAATAACAAATGCCTTTTTAGCCACTCTCCTTCCAGTAATTTGTGTGCGCTGTGTCAAATGCTTCAAATTGCTCAGAGTCGGGTTGCAGGGTGTTGGAAAAGGTGCAAAGACTTAATTAAGCCTTGGATTGGTGTCAGAGTGGCTGGCAAGTCTTTATAGATGTTGTTTACTAACCCTGTTTTGCAAAGAATTGCATTACATCCATGCCTTACTGCTGGATTTGATTGTCAATTGCACTCTCCTGTGTACTTTGGGCTACATACACATCAGATAGAGTCACTTTTGGAGAAAGAACCCACTCTTCAATGAAGAAGGGCAGAAGAGATAGCCAGTCATGTTAGCGACTTTTACGAAGTCCCCGAAAGGCTGTCAGCAGGAACATCCTTGCAAGCGCCTCCCCGCCCACACCTGCCTCCAGCAAGCACCCTCCCACTCTTTGTCCCACCGTGGGAATATTTGGGAAGGCTCTTTACCTCTTGGACTCATTTTAAATTACATTCTGGCAGCAGTTGATAAATTCTATCTGTCTTCTGAGCCCCAGGCCCCCCTGAGATGGCTACTTATAATTGAAGAAAGAACAGATACCAAAACTTGACTCAGGCAGTTTAGGTTTATGTGCTTTGTCAATTTACCTGGGTTATTCCCCAGAAGACCAGGAGGATAAAGTTACCTGGGAGTGAAAAACAAGAAAGAGAGGTCCTTACAATGGGGGTTGTGCTTTACACTAAATAAAAATGAACAGTCAACCTCTGACACAGGTGCTTTTATTCACAAAGGTCAAGTTAAATAACTTGGAATTCATGTCCAGCCTTCACATAAACATCCAGCCTGTTGCCAGAAGTGCATCATTGTGTTGTGTGGCGTTTGTCTGTACTGGGCAAAGGCACAGTTAGTTAGACTCATGTTAATGACTTTGGGGCTCTGGTTGTGATTTCCACACAGGCCTGGCTTTGCCATGGCCACAGACTTTCTGCAAGAATCAGTATTCCCTAAAGCTCCGGGATCAGCCCTCAGTGCCCTCATGTTAGACCTTCTCCATCTGAGGGCGCATCTGGCCTCATGACTTTAATTACTCCCCCAATGTGAACAGACTTCCAGAACTTCCTTTTTCCGTCTTTTGCTATCTTTGGAGCACCAGTTCTGAGGCCCAGGTCAGGTGCCTACCATATTTTCTCTGTCTCAACCACCCAAGCACACACTCCCACCATCACCGAAAACGACATTTCCCTCTCAACTTTCTGATCTTTATAAACGGTGACTTTAAAAAAGGAGACTACTGTCCCAATAAGAAGACTCATGCGTAGGGAGTAGCCCCAGATATTCCAATGCTGTTCGCTGCAAAAGAATTGAGTCCTCTGACTTAAGTGAGGGGCCAAAAACCAAGTTCCTCTCATTCGCTGTAGCTTTTTGCAGCACCGAGTGTCTCCTATGTTATAGGTATAACCATTTTGGCCTGTTTTATTTCCTGTTTTAGACTGTGTGAAATCCTTCAGGGCAGAAACCGTGTTGCTATTTTTTTTTTTGTGCACCCCACAGAACATCAAATGGTATGTGCTCAGTAAACACTTGCTGAAAGAATAAATAAGAAAAGGACAAATGAGGGATGCCTGGGTGGCTCAGTCTGTTGAGCTGTCTGCCTTCCTCTCAGGTCATTATCCCAGGGTCCTGGGATAGAGTTCTGCATTGAGCTCCCTGCTCATCGGGGAGCCTGCTTCTCCCTCTGCCTGCAGCTTCCTCTGCTTGTGCTCTGTCTCTCTCTGCCAAATAAATAAATAAAATCTTTTTTAAAAAAAGAAAGGAAAAAAAGGACAAATGAACAGGTAAGACTTTCTCTTATGGGAACCTCAGCTTTGAGTTCTCTGGCCTTTGATGACAATACTGGGTCTTGTGGCATTCCAACAGCATGCCTTCTCTCATTCTTTCTAAGTGCTCAGTGTACAGCTGGTAAGTCGCTTCTGATGCTGTTAGTTACATTTAAAAAGTGAGATGGTTGGCATTTGAGTCTCAGAGTTTTCGAAAATCAAATCTATAAATACTGATGCCTATTTTCCTCACTCAAAGGACAGAAAAAGTGAGACAACGTCCTGGAAAAGGCACATTCCAGGAAAGTCTCTAGGTTGGGGTTGGGTAAGAATGAATGCATTACCACCTGAAAATTTGATACATATCATTGAACTTTGAGCACTAACCTTGTGGGAACCACACTGTGAAGTTAATCCGTAAAGAGTTGCAGTTCCCCTAAAGACATCTCTGCTTGGGATATGAAAGTTATCTAGAGTTCTAAGAATTCTGCATTCAAGATCACCGAGTGGATTTTGATATTTTTTTTCCTTTTCAAAAATAATACATAAAATTGCATATGTAGAATAAAAAGCCAGGGTAAGAAACTCTCCTAATGAAGTGAGACCATCCTTTCCACCTCAAAAATTCTGAGTAGAGTATGAGTTAATGCTCAAGATGACTAGGCACACTCATCATAGAAAGATGCCAACTTCACATGATCCCTAGTGATTAGGATTACCATACATAATCAAATATCTGAACATCATGGTGTAATTGGCTGAAACCACTCCAGTGAATCCCAGCATACTTAGCATAAAATCCATACTCCTTCCGATGGATTGGGAAGTCCTACATCAAGTTTCCACCAGTTTTTCCCATCCCATCTCTTGCCACTCATCCCATCACTCTCGATGTCCCATCCAGATCAGTTGTCTCTTGATTCTTTGAAAATATCAACTCCATACCTCACTCTACTCATGCATTTTTCACTTGCTGGTGTACTGTGCCAGGAATGTCTTCCCACACCTTTGCATAGCTGGTTAATTCTCAAGCCTTTTCTCAATAATTACTGAAAGTAGTGTGCCAAAGTCTCTCCCAGTCATCGCGCTCCACTTTATTTTTTCTTATAGCTCTTTTCACAGATTGGAGTTTATCTATGTATTATCGTATACCTCCTATTTGCTTATTTACCTATCTATGTGCTTACTGTCTCTCTCTTCCACTAGAATATAAGTTCATAGAGTAGAAAACCACAGAAAAACATAGCTCTCACCCTGGCACAAGAAAAACTGAATAATCTACAAAATCAAACTTTCTCGGAGCCCATCACAGACTGAGGTCACAAGACAACCAAGGAACTAAATTCCAAAAAGTGATAAACCTCTTCACATGGAGACAAGACCCACAAACTGGGTCTGACAAAAACAAAAACAACCGCATAGTCAAGAGATAAGGCATTGACAGAGCTGTGCTCAGAAACTCAGAGATAACACATATGTTGGAACTATCAGGCAGAGTCTTTAAAATAACTGTGATAATTTATATTAAAAAATCTAGTGAAAAACACAAACAGGGGCACCTGGGTGGCTCAGTTGGTTAAGCGACTGCCTTCAGCTCAGATCATGATCCTGGAGTCCTAGGATCGAGTCCCGCATCGGGCTCCCCACTCGGTGGGAAGTCTGCTTCTCCCTCTGACCCTCCTCCCTCTCATGCTCTCTCTGTCTCATTCTTTCTCTCTCAAATAAATAAATAAAATCTTTTAAAACAAAAAAAGAAAAAAGAAAAACACAAACAGCATGCATAAACAAATGGGGAATTTCAGCATAGAAGTGGAAAATTGTAAAAAGGAGTCAAGTAGAAATATTACCAAAACCCTCAGGATATCCGAAATGAATAGATACCATGATGGGCTTAAAATAAGACAGACCACACATGAAGAAAGAATCAGTGATCTTGAAGACAGGTCAATATAGAAATTATTCAAACTGAAATATGTAGGGAAAAATCAATGACTAAAAGCAAACAGAGCATCCAAGAACTATGAAACAACAATATCAAGTGGTCAAACACATGAGTTACTGAAGACCCAGAAGGAAAAGACAGAGAAAACAGACCCAAAAATATAAACTTCAAATGATAATGTTGAGGATCAAAGACAACAAATGATAGATCCATGCAGCACAGAGAATCCCAAGCAGAATGAATAAATCCACATACCTAAACATAGATAGTGTGAGATGGAGAGAGGGCTGATACACTGAGACAGATCATAATAAAATTGCTGAAAATCAAAGTCAAAGAGAAAATTTTGAAGGTAAACAGGGATACAGGAAACATAACAAACAGGGCAGCAAAGAATACAGCAGATATGTAGCCAAACCTATGCAAGCCAGAAGACAATAGTGTGACATCTTTAAAACACAGAAAGAAAAAAAAGATTAGCCTGAAGTCACAATTTGATATGCAGTGAAAATATATTTTTGAAAATGAAGACAATTTTTTTTAAGATTTCCAAACAAAAGCTAAAAGAATTTATTGTTAACTGACCTGCACTAAGCATTAAGTAATGTTAAATGAAATGCTTCAAGCAGAAGAAATCAGGTACTAGTTGGACATTTGTTTCAACACAAAGAAAAGAAATACACTTGAAATGATACACAAGAAGGAAGACACAGAATATATTTTCTGTTATTTTTAATTGCTCTAAAGGATGATGATTGAAAGCACATGAAAAGATGCTTGACACCCTTAGTCATCAGGGAAATGTTAATCAAAACCACAATAAAGTGCTATTCCAGGGCCACTAGAATGACTAGCATAGAAAAGCTAGACAATAACATATGTTGAGGAGGACATAGAGAAGACACCAGAGACTTTCTACACTGCTAGTGGGAGTGCACAATAAGGCAGGTGCCCTGAAACACAGTCTAGTGGTCCCACAGTTAAAAACAGACTCACCACATGACTTCACAATTCCACTCATAGGTATCCACCCAAGAGACATAAAAATGTGTCCTCACAAAAACTTGTGCAGGAATGTTCATAGCAGAATTATTCATCAATAGCCAGAAGTTGGAACCTGCTCAAATGTCCATCAACTGACAAGTGGATAGACATATGGTATATTCATATGATGGAATGTTATTCAGCATAAAAAACAATAAAATACCAACACATACTAAAATATGAATGAACTTTGAGAACATGCTAGGTGAAAGAAGCCAGTCACAAAGGATCACATATTATACAATTCCTTGTATATTCATTTTTTAAAAATAAGCAAATCTATAGAGGCAAAGGAAGATTAGTAGTTCCTAAGGGCTGAGTGACTGGAGCCTAGGGGATGATAGCCAAAGGGCACAGAGGTTCTTTTCGAGGTGATCAAAATGTTCTAAAATTTATTGTGGTGATGATGGTACATATCTGTAAGTATACTAAAAACCATTGATTTTTATGCTGTAAATGGGTTGTGTGGTATATGAATTATATTTAAATAAACTTCTTAAACTTAAAAGAAAAAGAAACTTACTCTAGGGCAAAAAAAGAGTAATAACGTATTGTGAACTTTATAACATATGGAGAAGTGTACGATGACAATAGTACACAGGTTTGAAGGGAGCCAATGGGGGTTTACTTTTGCAATCAAATGAGAATACTACAGCTGAAAATACAATAACTGGAATGATCAACTCAATAACAATAAATTAGGGACAGAAAAAGAATTCATAGCACACCAAGGATATGTTGGTAGAAAATATTCAGATAAAGGCATGGAGAGAAAAAGGAGTGAAAAATGTGAGAAAGAACATGTATGTTTAATTGGAATTACAAAAAGAGAAGAAAGAAAAAAAGGGCACAAATAATATTTGAAGAGATAAAGGCTAAAAAATTTGAAAACATTCAGGAATGTCTCTGAAGTCCAAGGCACGTGGGAGACTCAGTCAGTTACGTGTCTGACTTGATTTTGGCTCAGGTCATGATCTCAGGGTTGTGAGATGGAACCTGGTGTCAGGCTTCCCACTCATCAGGGAGTCTGCTTGAGATTCTCCCTCTGCCCCTACCCCTGCTTGTGCATTCTCCTTCTCAAATAAATAATTTTTTTTAAAAGAATGTCTCTGATGTCCAAGCAAAATAAATACAAAGTAAGTCATACTTCAGCACATCATAATAAACTCCTGAAAACTGAGAGTAAAGAAAAACATTTTTAAAGACCAGAGAAAAAGGACTCATTACCTACAAAGTTGCAACAAAATGACTTACAGTTGACTTCTAAAGAGGATTTGTGGAAGTAAGGAGACATTGGCGTGGCACTTTCAAAGTGTGGACCGACATTATCAGCCAACTTGGAATTCAGGACCCAGTGAACATACGCAATTTGCAAGTGAAACTAAAGTGGTTTTGTCATACATAAAGATAACTTGGTCCTAATAGTTCTGCACTAAAATTAAGTTGAAGACCATCTCTCAGACTGAAATAAGAAACTGTAGGAAGAGTAAAGCAATAATGGGAAGGTCTTATGTGGCTAAAACATATGTAGAATTTAAGTACATAAATACAATAGCACAAAGTGAAAGAGAAGTAAATGGAGATAAATATTTTACTTTGTATAATACCTTTAACATGGTTGACTTTTTTGAATAGGTGACATTACACACCTAATCTACAGAACACAAATTCTTTCTGAGTGCAAAACAAGCATTTATCAAATTGGCCACATTATAAAAATAAGGCTGTTCTCAACACATTTCCAATGATTGAAATAGTAGTGTCTTCTCTGACTGCATAGATTTAAGCTAGAAATCCACCTCCAAAATAAATAAATAAATAAATAAATAAATAAATAAATAAATAAATAAAACCCGGGAAATAATCAGATGTCTTAACATTAGTGATAATCTTCTGAATGATGCATGGGTCAAAGGGTTACTTGTAATGAGCAGTGGAGAATATTTTGAACTAGATGGTAACAAAAATATAATATATATAAGCTTTGGGATGCAGCTAAAGCCATGCCTAGAAGGAAATTTTTAATCATAAATACATCTATTAGAAGATAAAAAAATAAGTGATTGAAATATCCATCTCAAGAAATTAGAAAAAAATTAAACCCAAAGAAAATGGAAGGAAAAAATAATAAAAAACAGATATTAATAAATTAGAAAACAAATATATAGTAGAGAAAAATCAGTACATAAAAATTCTTTGGAACGATTAATAAAATTGAAAATTCTTAATAATACTAAATGAGATAAAATGAAAGAAGCCACAAATCAATATCAGTAATGCAAAAGAGGACATCACGAAAGACCCTACAGATAACTGAAAGAAAATATTATCAACAACTTTACGCCAATAAACTCAACAGCAAAGAAAATGCACACATTCCTTTAAAAAATACAGCTTACAAAAATGGACAGGAAGAAAAAAATTAAAAATTCCAATTTTGTGAACTAAAGTTAATTCTTTATTAAAAATCTACTGTAACAAAACTCCATGCCCACATAAGTTCACTTGTAACATTTTAAAAACATTGAAGAAAGAAATAAAACCAATCCCACAGAAACTGTTCCAGAAAATAGAGAGGACACTCTTCTCAACCAGTATTATGAGGCCAGCATAACCTTGATTTCAGAATCTTTTCAATGACATTAGAAGAAAGGAAAATTATAGTCCAATCTCTTTCATGAATTTAGACACAAAAATTCTCCATAAAATATTAACAAATCAAATCCTAAGAAATATAGAAGGATAATAAAACATGAGCAAATTGGGTTTATCTGAGGAATGCAATGCTTATTTAACATTAAAGAGTTAATCAGTGTATTTGTCATATAAGTGGAATAAAAACTGTGCTATCATTTCAACAATTGCAGAAGAATCATTCGATCAAATTTAACAATAATTCACAAAAAAATTCTTAGCAAATTAAGAATTGACAAAAATTACTTAAATTAATGGATTTCTTATAAAAAACCTTTTAACTCACATCATAATTAATGCTAAAACTATTTAAACTTTTACCACTAAGAAACAAGACAAAAATACCTGCTACCACACTTCTGTTAACATTGTCCTGGAAGTTCTAGGCAGAGCAGAAAGCAAGAAAAGGAAATAAAAGCCATTATGATGGTGTATTAGGTTCCTGTGACTGTTGTAACAAGTCACCACAAATTCAGTGGCTTAAACAGAAATTTATTCTCTTATACAGGTCTGGAGACTAAAAATCCAAAATTGAACGATTGTACTCTTGGGGGACTCTAGGGGAGAATCCACTCCTTGTCTCTTTCAGCTTCTGGTAATTCCAGGCTTGAGACTGTGTCATGTTAATCTCTTCCTCCATGTCCATAGAAACTCCCCCTGTGTGTGTATCCTCCTTTTCTTCTCTCTTATAAGGACACAACATGATGGCATTTAGGGTCCATCCAGTTAATCCAGGACAATCCCCTTACCTTAAGATCTTTAATTTAATTATATCTGCAAAGGGCCTTTTTACAAAAAAAGGAATGTTTACAAATTTCAAAGATTAAGATTTGACATCTTTGGGTAGCCATCAATCTACCCTAATGGAAAATGAGTAAATAAAATTATCATCCTTTACGGCCAACATGATTTTATAAATCATTAACTAGAAAAATCTATAGATAAACTGTTAGGTAAGTGAATTTGCTGAGGTTGCTAGATACAAAGCACTATTTTAAAATTAATTGCATTTGACATACAATCAACAAACAACTAGAAAATAAACTTTTAAGAAGATATCATAAGCATTAGCACAAAAACCCACTGAGTATCTAGAACTAAGTCAAACAAGTGATGCACAACACCTCTACAATAAAATACGACCATAACTGAGGGACATCGGAGAAGGCCTAAATAACTAGAGGGGTAGATCATGTTTCACAGTTTGAAATATTCAATATTGTAAAGATGTCAGTTCTCCCTAAGTTGATCAATGGATTCAAGGCAATCCAAATAAAATTCTTCATTGCTTTTTAAAATGGAAGTTGACAAGCTGATACTTGAATGTATGTGGGAACACAAGGGGCCAATAATAATCGAGATAAGCTTGAAAAAGAGCAACAGCAATGTAGTTCTTAGACTACCAGACATCAAGATTTAATATAAAACTGAAGTAATTAAAATAATGGTATGAGTAATTAAGATATACTGGCATACTCAGGGGAAAGAAAGTCCAGAAAGAGAGCAGCACTAACATTACTCTTTCCTTAAGTATTTTCTCCTTCCAGACTCCCACTCTCTCCTCATCCTTCCTGGCTTACCTAGTGCACTTTTTTTTTTTTAATGAGAGAATTGTCTGTACATTGATCTTAACCCTCTACTGCTATAATCTTCTGGAGGGAGAGTAAAAAATCTACTACCCTTTTATATATAATAAATGCTAGCCCCCTCTGTAATTTCACTCACAGAAAGGAGACCCTGCAGAGAACCTTCTAGATGATCCAATCCAACTTACAGTCTTACTAAAGAGCAAACTTCAGTTCTGAGAGGTAGAGAGACCTGCCAGAGTAACATATGTAGGTAATGGAGGAACCAAACCTGGAGTCTGGGTAAGAGAAATTCTAAGCTGACGGTCAGGAAATTCTAATATCTCTGGCTCCCTATGAAAAATACAAAGAATATACTCTAACCCTGTATTAAAAAATAGCCTTTGCTCTTTGTCTATTTCTTAAAATATTGCGATCTGTTTTCTATTAAGATCTGGCAAGTCTCATCAGAATGGATTTTCATTTATAGAGTCAATCCTCCGGGGAAGGAGTGGGATGGAAGGGGAGACAGGAACGGCAACTCCAGCATCTCTGAGCCCTCCCTGCTCTCTTTACACTAAACCTTGAGCAGAGAAGACATCTTGACAGGTGCTCCTGGTCCTGCTGTTGGGGTGGGCAGATGAGGAATGATAAGGCAGCACCTGCTACAGAAGACAGGAGAAGAAGGAGACGCCAGCAGTTGACTGTGAGCTGAAAGAAGGTGAAGAAGTTCCACCTTGCGGGCCACAATCTGAGTTCTGAATTGATTTCCCCTTTGAAATCCTATCGCGTATGAAAGTTCATTTCAGCTCTTCATAAGGTGTCATTGGAAGGGCCATAATCCAGACCTAAGGATGGTGTTAACAGACAGTGGTCCTACCTCTCCTCAGAGGTCAGTGCTGGGGGACAGGAGTAATCCGAGAGCACTCTAAGGGAAAGGAGAATCTTGGGGAACAAAAGGAGCCACCTTAATGGCCTGCGGACCCATCTGAGCCAGAAATCTCTTTCTATTGCTCACTTTTCTCTACTACATGAATTAAGATTTATCTTATGAAGGAAGTTACTTGTATCTTCTGCTTCCTCTGGAAGCCTTCTGCTTCCTCTGGCATGTGAACCATTGTGCTGGGAAATCTGACCTTACTTCTTCCCATGTCTGGTCATACCTTTCTCTTATCAGAAAATTGGTCTCCTTAATCCATGGGAGATTTGTTCACAAATAGGCAATCCAACTTTTCACAGGCCAATTTTCTGTCTCTCTCTCTCTCTCTCTTTCTCTCTCCCCTCAGGCTTCTGTCACAACTTGAAGTTCTCTGGTGGGAAATGCATTTGCATCTGGTGGCTGTGAAATGCACTGCCAACAATCAGGTGGGAGAGAGAAGAGCTGGGGCAGGTATCCCAGCACCAAGAGGCCCAGACATCACAGATCCTGGCAGTATTTCAACAGGAACAGAGAGAGACTTCCAGAGATGGGAAACAAGACTCTTCCAACTAGGAAAACAAATTTAGTTTAACCTTAAGCTCCAAATCACCACAGCTAGCTGCCTCAGAGAGTTAGCCAGGCTCTCTTAATGGAAATAACTGGTGGACAAGGGTTAATATCTATACCCTCAAAATCTCATCTGTCTCTGCCATGCTGGACAGGTCCATGTCAAGACAAGGTAGCCATGGGAAGAGAAAGAGCCTTATTTTTCTCTCTCACCTCTCCATAATGCCCTGTTGTGTCTGGGAAGGCATGGGGATAGAAAGTATGGTGAGAAATTTCACCACATCAAACTGTCTCAATCCCCTTTTTAATAGCTGTTATGGAAAATGGAGGAAGTGTTTAAGCCCTGGGTCCATATGTTTTAAAAAATAATTATAAAATAAGAGAAATATGCATTTCATGCATGAAGCATTTTAAGACACTGGAGTATGGGGCGCCTGGGTGGCTCAGTCGTTAAGTGTCTGCCTTCGGCTCAGGTCGTGATCCCAGGGTCCTGGAATCGAGCCCCATGTCGGGCTCCCTGCTCGGCAGGAAGCCTGCTTCTCCCTCTCCCACTCCCCCTGCTTGTGTTCCCTCTCTCTCTGTCTCTCTCTCTGTCAAATAAATAAATAAAATCTTTAAAAAAAAAAAAAAGACACTGGAGTATGAATTTCACAAAAACCCACGCTTAGGTCAGAACACTGGTTGGCATTCATCACTTACTATAAACCTTGATGTTAGTGCCTGGATTCCTGGGGATCCTCTGTCTGCTTCAGCAGCCTCTGCCAGCTTTCAGAGTTCACAGCTCTCTGGTGTCACAATGTCACATTGTGAGAGAATGTGTCATTCAGTACATACTCCCATAGTCCTTGGTACAGCCCATGGTGAAAATGACCAGGCGATATGTTCTGTGGCTTCCTTTTGTTTTTCCTTTGGAAAGATTTCAGGAGAGATTTGGTAGATTTTTTTAGGAATCATAGGCTTTTGGGGGGAAAACAGTGTGATCACTTATTTATTGAAACATTAGACAGTAGAACAGAATGTCCAAGGTGACAAGTCCTAGGGCTAGCCTGCCTGGCTTTACTTCTCATTGCCATTAATATCCAGTTGTGTGGACTTGGGTTGTCTATGTCTCAAAAAAATCTTCATACATGATAAAATGGGGATCATAACAGAACTTGGCTTCATACAATTATTGTATGTAAAGGAACACATTGCTGATGAGTACATATTGGCTGGTAGCATTAAAAACTTAAGAGTTTCTCAACATCCATGTGGGAAACTGCCTTTTATCTGTCCTTTTAAAAATAAAATGCTGCCGTTCCTCAAAAGAAAACCTTAGTTAAATTTAGTATGTTTCCTTCTGGTCTTTTTATGACATAGATCAAAAAATCACACACATAGTTGTAAATTTGCTATTAATCCCAATCAAGGAGATGCCTTGTAAACATAAATGTACTGGGCGGCCCTATGTCATCTTGCTTGATGCACTGTCCAGAGTGGTCTCTGTGGTCATTCCGTGGAGCACTCCTGCTTCCTCAGCCAGAGGGCAAGAGCCCCAGGGGGCATTTTTACCAACAATAGATCTCTCATTTTTATAAACACAGGTCTAGGCATATGATAAATTCTCAATAAATAGTTATAGAACAGGATTGCGAAACCATGGGGTTATTTATTATTGTTACAGTAGTAATATTGAAAACTCTAGATAGGGAAGGACCACTAACCTTGTTTGCTGGAACGGCTGATGTTTCTTTCCTTTTTTTTTTTTTAAGATTTATTTATTTACTTTCAGGGGGGAAGGGACAGAGGGAGAGAGAGTCTAAGCTCCATGCTGAGCCCAACACTGGGCTCAATCTCACATGACCCTGAGATCACGACCTGAACCAAAACCAAGAAGAGTCAGATGCTTAACTGACTGAGCCACCCAGGTGCCCCTTGAACAGCTGATGTTTCTAAGGGACAGTTACTGTTAATGAATTCAAAGAAGAATCCCAAGTGCTACCTTTTGAGGATAACTTTTGGTCCCATTAGGGATAACATCAAAGTTTAAGAGCTGGTTTGGAAATTTTTATAGAGGACCAAGGATACTTGAGTAGCCCAGACCAAAGATGGCTGCTGATTATATTCCTTAAGGGCCCAGCTGGAAGAGGGTCACAGGTGGTGGGATGGTGGAGGAAAGGTCCATCTACTCAGTTGGCCCCATCAGGTGGGGTGGTTGTCATAGTCTGGTTGATCTCACCTTGGATACTCTCCCAGGACTGGCTCTCACAGCGAAGTCAGTGTTTGTCTTTGAAGCCCACGTCCTCATCCTCTTCTGGGTGGTAAACTTACTCCTAGACTTGCTGAGCTACTTCTGCTCTATCCAGAGTTGACTTTAGGAAATCAGCCTTTGTTTGCCATTGGTGTGTCACTAGGAATGAATCACTGTGCTCCCCCCCCCCGGGTGGCTTAATTTTTGAAGCCTCATCTATCATTGTGAGAAAGGTATTTCTGGCTCCCATGTCAGGCAACAGGGAAGGGAAGACTGGGGAACATTAGATCCACCGCAGGTCCTGGACTTGTACTACAAAAATGGTCACAGCACAATGCTGCCCTTGCTCTTATTTTCCCCAATGCTCCTGGAACTCTCTTCCTAATAACCCTGACTTCAGTATTCTTCTTATCTTCTTTTCAACTATGGAGCGGCACGAGTGGATTTTCTTATTGGATCTTTACAGTAATTAGTACAACTGGTAGGGAAGAGACTAATTATCTCCATTTCACAGATGGAGAAATTAAGATTTCAAAAGAACTGTCAAAGCTAAGGTACCTAGAGTTTAGTGGCAGAGCCAGGAGTAGAAGCCAGGTGCCCTGCCTTGGGCCCAGAGCATTCTCCTCAGAAGCACACCACCGTGGGGAGGTGGTGTCTGAAGTTAGGACCAGTAGCCCTTTCTTGGGGCTGGGTCTTTCTTGCCATTCAAGTAAGGACCAGACTTTGGTGGAAGAGGTTGTTTGATCCCCGTGAGCTGCCACCCACCTCCACAGGTCTGCCCACTGGTGAGACAAGAGGTGTGGGGCGGGGTGGGTGGTCAGAGTGGCTGTACTTGGCCTCTGCTATCACCAGTCCCTGAGGCAGTCCAGGACTTCTTTCTAGTGGAGCTGAACATTTTTTCCCCCAACAGTCCAGAGAAATAAGGTTTTATATGTGCAATCTTTTTATTTTTTTTTAAAGATTGTATTTAGTTATTTGAGAGAGAGGGGGAGAGAGTACGAGCAGGGGGAGACGCAGAGGGAGAAGCAGACTCCCCGCTGAGCAGGGAGCCCAACTCAGGACTCGATCCCAGGACCCTGAGATCATGACCTGTGCTGGAAGGCAGACGCTTAACCGCCTGAGCCACCCAGGTGCCGCTATTATGTGCAATCTTACATGTCTCTCTAGTAATCCCAAGTCAAAATTCACATTTTTCTAGTCTATATTTACTCTTTACTCCCTTTTATTGATATTTGGTTGTCAAGGTATCATTGCTATTGATATGTGCTGAGGGAGAGGGGCTATGGAGACAATCTCCTGGGTGGGTTATGTTGATATGGGGTGGGGGGGAGGTTACTTGTCCTAATCTGTCAGTTCTGATGCTGATAAGGTAACAAGAGCCATTACTCTCTTAGTATTTCCTTGACTACATGCCCTTGGTGTCAAGCACAGATAATATATTTAATGTGTAATAAGAGTGTTTCTATCATATATATTTTTTAAAGATTTTGTTTATTTATTTGTGAGAGAGAGAGAGAGAGAGAGCATGAGCAGGGGAGGGGAGGGGCAGAGGGAGAAGCAGACTCCCCGCTGAGCAGGAAGCCAGATGCAGGTCTCGAGTCCAGGACCCCAAGATCAGGACCTGGGCAGAAGGCAGACGCTTAACTGACTGAGCCACCCAGGCACCCCATATCATATATTTATATGTACATATTTATCCTGTATACAATATTTGTGGAATTGATTTGAATTGAATTAAATTAAAAAAAATATGGTGTAAGGGCTATAACAGACATTTGATAGGACTACTTATACTTCAGAATAGAATAAATTAGTCCATATTAAATTAGTCCTCTATTATACATTATATGTTCAATTGCTCCTCTGTTATAGGAGGATCCATCCTCTTGTAAGTGTGAAGACAAAGGAGATGGTAGCATATGGTCACTAGGAGTATCAGGTTTGGACCCTGACACTCTCAGGCTTAAATCTGTTTTGACACTTACAGCTATGTGGCCGTGATCAAGGTAACGAATTTTCATCAGTTTCAACTCTGCCATCTGTAAAATGGGTATGATAACAGCCCCATCCTGTAGGTGAGATAAATTCAGAGTTCATGTAAAGCACCTGGAACAATGCTCAATAAATATTAGGTATTGGTATCATTCCAATTAACTGGATGAGAAGACAATGTGGGGGTGGTTATGAAGTGGGAGACTCAGAGAAGTCAGAATAGACAGACTTTCCAGCAGCTCTTTCAAGGACGAGCTGCAGGGGTGGGAGTCTGCAGATAGACGGTCGGTTCTGAGTCTATTTCAAGGGCCCGGGATGATGAACAGGGCTTGAACTTGAACTAAGCTGGTGCCCAGTTCAAGTGGTGGTGAGGACGGGATGGATTTGAGAATTCTTTAGGAGGTAGAATCAGAGGGACTTGGCGGTGGGGAAGGGAAGAATTGAGAATAACTCCTAGGTTTCAAGTCTGGGAGCCTGGATGGTGTCATCAACAAAAAGATGCTTTGTGAGAGGAAATGATGAGCTCAGTCCTGGCCCCGTTCCCCTCCAGGTGCTGTGGGATCCACAGGTAGAGATGGCTATAGTCCATGGGGCATGTGGCTCTGGGTTTCTGCTTTCTCTGTGTCCTTCAAAAATAAAGACAACATTTGGATAATATCTGCATAGGAGTAGTAGGGAAACCATGTTTGTGTGAATATCACCCAGGGATAATATGGAACAGACTTTCTCAGTTTTGACACGATTGACATTTCAGATGGGAGAGTTTCTTGCTGTGGTGGTGAGGAACTGTCCCGTGCATTGTAGGATGTTCAACAGTGCACCTGGCCTCCACCCACTGGATGCCAGGAGCATCCCCTCTCCCTAGGTACAGAAACCAAAAATGTCTCCAGAAGTTGCACAATTCCCCCAGTTGGGAACCACTGGCTAGAAGAAAGGCAAGAGTCCAAGGAACTGAACCCTGAAGTCTACCAACATTTTTTTTTAAAGATTTTATTTATTTATTCGACAGAGACACAGCGAGAGAGGGAACACAGCAGGGGGAGTGGGAGAGGGAGAAGCAGACCCCCCGCGGAGCAGGGAGCCCGATGTGGGGCTCGATCCCAGGACCCTGGGATCACGACCCCAGCCGAAGGCAGACGCTTAATGACTGAGCCACCCAGGCACCCCTACCAACATTTAAAAGGAAGACAGAGGAATCAAAGTGTGAACCATCATCGAAAGAGGAGAGTTCCAAGAAAGAAGTGTTTGGAAAGTCCACCTCTTCGGAGAACAAAAATCTTTGAATTTGGTGCTAAGGAGGTGCTTCAGGACCCTCTTCACACAACTGACCGGGGACTGGGGCTCGAAGATGGAAATAAATGGAAGGCATGGGAGAGTCAGGGAAAGTAAACTCTACTTTCAGTAACCTTGAGTAAGAAATGAAGGCGTGAGGAGCACAGTAATTAAAGGGGTGGAGCGTGAAGTGAGTGTCTTCTAAGGAATGAAACCTCTTACGTAGTGCTAGTTGGTGAACGCTTTGAAGGCAACGACCATATCTTCCTTCTTTTTGACATGTCATCCTGGATTTATAGAAGAGGCTCAAGAAATATATGTCAGTTAAATCAGGGACTTGTTTTGTACTCTTCCTTGGATTGTGGATATTTTAAAACAGCTCCAGGAAGAAAGTGATGTTTAACACAAAAGGATGAATCACAAATGGCAGAATTTCAGACATGAGTCAGAGATGTTTTGGGTGTAGACTTGCCTTGTGTCCTGTAACCATACCACCTATTCACCTCACATTTCCCATATGAACCGATTGTTCTTTTCTTTGCCAACCAGACTTCGTTCCCTAACTCAAGCCATGGGTAATCATTTCACCCTTGACTAATTGACGGTGACAAGTGGCTACTAAATTGGGCAGATAAGGAGAACAAATTTTGTGTCCTTGTTTTTCCTGGACTCTTCGGGCTGGGCGAGATTGGAATGTTCCCCTGGATTGAATTGCACAAAATTGTACTGTCAGTCTTAAGGATGTCTGCCTGAGCTAATGAGATGCAAATAGTGACACATCAGAAAAAGAGCCCAACTGAAAACTTCATAACTTATAATGTTGTCCTAAGGGCGGCAGCAGAGTACATAAAAGGAGAGGGAAAAAGAACACAGCTTGCAGAATGACTTTTGAGTGATGAGTTGTTGGTTTATCTATAGCTTATGAACCTAATCTCAGCCTCAAAAGATGAATGAGAACAGATTCTGAGAAAGGAAATCTCTTATTCGAAGACGCGGAATTGTCATTTTGGAAAGCCACAAAGGCGAAGTTTATTTTCATTTGGTTTTGACCTCAGTTCGTGTCTTCTCCCCCAGAAGAACTCATAACCAGAAATAGCTTTTTGTTTTAAATTTGGTAACCAATATCACTTACACCAAGAACCATCCCAGACCATAGCCGCGGAGAAGCAAGGATTGATTGAGGTCTTACTTATTACTCATAGCCGTGAGTTACAGCACTCAGCAACTCAGCACTCAGTTACAGCACTCAGTCTGCCTCCTAGCAGTAGCTTGGTTAATGTGTGTTGAACTAACAGGGAGTGATTTTTTTTTTTTTAACTGATGCAGTTTAAAGTCGGATTTTGAATCTCTAATTTGATTTTACATAAAAATTCAGAAAAGTCAGCCTAGTATCTGGTGACACCATTGCTTTGAGGAGAACAGCTCTTAGGTAAGCCCCAACTTTTGATGTATCGCTAAACAGCGAGCTTAATCAGAACGCCTTTCTTGAAGCCCATATGATAAGCAGTGAAATGCTAATTGAAATGTACTTTCCCCAGTGAACCACTTAACAATTTATATAAATATCAAAGCCCCGGGCTTTACTGTCAGTCTTTGTTTTGGAATGAGAAATTTATAAAAAACATATGTTTCCAACTGTCATTGACAAAGCGTTCTGAAAATATGGCCACTGAATCACATCCGACTTTTCTTTCTGCAGACACCAAACTAGTCAGGGTGCATTTCTCTGTTAATAACATCTTTTTTTTTTTTTTTCCAGAAGGAATCTACTCTGCACTGGGGTTTCATTACCAAATTCCGGGGAGCTGTTAATAATGAAGCCGGTGTCGAAGAAAAGAATGGCCAGGGAGAAGGAGATAATGTATTTGAAATTCTAATTCTGAAAGATGAGAAAAAGGAAATCAGTTGTGAGAGAATGGTAATCCTAACGAAAAATATGGTCTCGAGGCAACCATTAGACGGTTGAGTCTGGGTCCCTTTCATGGGCCAAGTTCTGTGATTGGAAGTGAAATCCTTCCCAAATCTGAAGAGCTTCCTGCATGAGTTGGGAGAGGGACAGTCAGACTGCAATCCTAAGTCTGGCTCGCAGAAGGACTTGGGAGTTGAGCGGAAAGTGTGAAATCCTACAATAACTGTATCATTGTGCCAGACAGAGCCTCTTTTGTCTCCTTAAGCTATCTGACTTTCCCATAGGGTTCCTTTCCCCAAACATGCCACAAATCGTGTTGCTTAATGAAAAATGCCACTCAGGACAAGGTAGCTTTCACCAACGGCCATACGTGGTGGACATTCTAGTAATTCTAGTCCTATGGGAGAGCAGGCCAGGCTTAGGCAGCTTGGGAAAATGAGTTCTGAGAGTGGCACCCAGGGAACTGCCCGGCTGGTGGGGCAGAGGGAACGGGTCATATGTCAGCCCATGCCCTCCGCGAGCTTCTCCAATGCATCTCGAAAATGCCACGGACCCTGAAACCCATGCAATCGTTTTGTTTCTGGTCTACGTATAAATCTTTTAATTGCATGTCCTAAGCCTTGAGACATTTATGTGGAATTGTTTTGGGGGGGAAAAAAAGGAAAGGAAGGAAGAAAGGAAGGAAGGAGGAAACTTGCTGGCAGTCAAGCGATCTGCATTTCATTTCAATTTAGATAGTTTTGCTATACATTTTTTCCCAAGGTTTCCTGGATTTCAATAATATATCTTTCATCACCAGATCACCAAAAACTGGTTGTGTTGAGCTGTCCTTGGGGCTTTGGAGTGCATATCAGGGATTACTTTATAACTGGGAACTTATGAATTGTACTGGGTTTACAAATGACTTGTTTTTCTCAGTTTAATGGTCAAACCATGAAACTGATAACGTATTGATGGAAGGGTATGTGTATGATATGTTAATGGGTCTTTGAGAACAGGATTAAAATGCAATCAAAACACACACACACAACTAGTTTTAAATAAGACATTTGCTGGGTAGATGAGCTCTGACTGCCATGGATTGCAGGCTTTAAAATGTCCATTTTAATGTGTTCTTATGTCTCTACCCTTGACACCCCTATCCCACCTACTTTAAGAGCTTGGGGGTTGATTAAAAATTTTTGGCAGCTATCATTTGCCATTGCAACCCAAGCAAGGCATTGTACAGCCCAGTGGACTGCTGGCAAGAACCAGTCCTGAGCTCCAGTGTTCGCTGACGTGCATGGTGGAAGTCACTGGGTGCTGAGGGTGGTAGGCTGGGAAGGGCAAGGGAGCATGGCACCTTTCTGAGCACATCTGTTTTATTTCCCATCAGTCTGATGGCTGTAGCAGGGCATAGGGGCCCATAGGTGGGGGAGGGGGGTTTCTATAAAAGACATGTTTGGATTTCCGTTTTATTGGAATGAAAGACCCTGCGTTTGCCAAATTGCAAGCTCATAGAGCTTCCTGGGCCGGGAGCGGGGAATTCAGCTGCAGCCTTTGGAGTGGAGGTGATTTATGGCCGGCAAAAGGAAGAGTCCAGGTCCACACAGTGAGGGAGTTGGGAATTGAGAAGGCAGCCCAAGAAAATGTAAGCAGCACTGGAATGTTCCTGCCTCTCCAAATGCTCTCTCGGTATAACATTGTGAGGAGTTGGGTGTAAACGAATCAGAAACATATGGATTAAACTTCCCTCCAAATGGGGGAAAGAGTGGGAAACAATGATTGTCAAACTGGGGGCGTGGATGATTCTAATGTGAACTCACTTGAAAAATATCCCAGCTGACTGACAGATGAAAGGTCTCCCCGTGATGGCCTCTCTCCAATTTTGGAGGACAGTTACACTGAAAGCTGATAGTCGAAACTGCTCTATTATTCCTGAGATGATAGATGTTCTCGCATTCACGGCCTGTCCCCTCCTGCACCCTCCACATCCAAGGCCACCTCCAAACTGTAGGGTCTTTCCACTGTCCTCTTAGGACCCCCCTTGGCTGCCACTCCTCTTACCTTTTTAGGTTCCTTTTCAGCACAGTGATTTTACTGGTAATTTCCCCCCCAAAGATAATGGAATAAAAATGAGTGTTGTTTAAAGTTGCAGCATCATTTCGCTGCCACATGCATCCTATGCATAACAATTTTGGTTAATGTTTAAAAAAAAATTGGAAATTTCATTTGGAGAGTTTGTAGTTCTGTGAGGTGTTACTGGGATGCTAAAGTGATTCTTGGGATGAGATGCCCTAGAGGGAAGGTTGGAGGAGTGAGAGACGGAGGATTCCGCAGGTAATCTGAATCCGAGGCTGAACATAGCTATGCGGTTCCACACCGGCATGGAATAATCGTCATAACATTTCTGGGCTGCTGAAAATGCTCTGGGCATGATGCTAAGATTTCAATGTGTCCTCTGAGAGTAACTCTGGGAGCAAGTGTGTAGGATACCCATTTTACAGATGGGAAAACTGAAGCACAGAGATGTCAATCACTTATTTATGTGTACAAAGCTCATAGCACACAGGAGGATTAGGGTGAGGTTCCTCAGTTGCAACATTTAAGAGAGGGCCCCCAAACTAAGGAATCCAGATAAATGTTATTTATTTTTTGTTCTTTTTCTCAGTTTAGTTAAAAAAATTTTTTTATTGAAGTAGAGTTGACACACTGTGTTACATTAGTTATATTCGTTCCAGGTATACCAGATAAATGATATTTAAAAGTAAGATTTTTTTAAAATTGAAATTCAAGCAAAATAATTTGCATTGAGCATGTTATCACAATTTTAAAGAAGAAAGACTGTGACCTTGCACTTACACCATCCCCACCTCCCCCTTCACCCCAGTCTGGGCCCTGGTGCTCACAGCCCCATGGATGTAAGAAATCGGGACCCCACCCTGCTCCCAACAAGTGTCTCCACCACCCACCAACGCCCCCATCCCTGGTGCCCAGGGCCTCGGAGCGACGAAGTCAGAAGCGAGAGAGGGTTAAGCGGACTAGGGGTGAAGCAAACACAACCTGTCGCTGAGGGGAGGAAAACCATTGAACCCAGGCGATAGCAAAGTAATGAAGTGGGAGGGACCAAGAAAAGAACTTGAAACCAGAACTGCCCAGGGTTGTGGAAAGAAGCGAAATTGGGTAGGGAGTGCACTCAGGGGCTGGAGGAACTGTTGGGGTTTGTAGTCCTGATTGTTCCAGACTTCCCACCTCGCTGAGCGGGGCAGACAGCATAGTGGGGTCAGGGCAGGGCTCCACAAAGTCCCTGCATGTGAGCATGCCGGCGGGGTGGGAGGGCTGTAGGCTTTTGGGGGGGAGGGGCGAGGCTGGGAGAGGTTGAGGAAATGGGCAGTGAGGTCTGGAAGGGAATATAGGGGAACTGTGAGTTGTCAGCAGGGAGAGGAGCCAACTTCACCCCCCTCACTTCAGAGAAGGACTCCTGGGGAGTGTTTATAACCAAACAACTCATTCCTCTCCACCACAGTGGTAACTACTGTGCTTCTCTTTAGAGATGGGGAAACTGAAGCAATGACCATTCAATCACTTGCCCAACTCACATTTCCCATGAGGTAAAGGTGGATTGTGAACTCCGGCAGGCGGCTCCACTGGTCTGGACCCCCTCGTGGGACTAAGAGAGGTCAGAGCAATGTGGAAGACCAAGAAAGGGAGTTTAAAACTCTCAATCCCTCCCCTGGAACTGTCCTGGGTGAAATCTTACCCCCTGTGGAAAAATCCCCCAGGGGTCAGGGCTGGGGATGCATCCATTAACCCTGCCCTGATTTCCCATAGAGTGATGATTAATAGATAGACTCTGGCAGCAGGGAGACCCAGACTGGAGTCCCCTTAAACTCACTTTCCTCATCTGTAGAATGGGGTAGTAATCCTACCCACACAGAGCAGTTGTGAGGAAGAAACAAGAAAACACAGGTGAAGACAGAAGATCTTTAGTAACCTGAGCTGCTCCGGTATGTGTTAATGTCATTAGGGGTTGGATAATCATCACTGAATATCATCTGCCATAATTATTATACCAGAAATAATAGCAGTAATAATAGCTAATGTTTGTAGAGTGCTTACCATGCTCTAGGCACTGTATTCCCTCCTTTCATCCTTTACCACTGTCTCAGAGGTAAATACTGTGCTATACTCATTTTATTGTTAAATTAGTCTGAGTGCTGATGTTGTAGGCACTGGTTGACCACTGTGGGTTTGTTTCACCACTGATCACATTTTGAGATTTAGGAGGCATTTTATAGTGAAGTTGTCTTAGCAGAACAAATTCAGTGTCTGCCCACCCTCAGGACTCAGAGCAGCCCTCGTTCCCTCCGTGGGGTCCCCTGTGACCAACACGGTCTGCTGTGGTCCCTTCCAACTGTGAGCGATCAGTCCACCTTCCTGGGATAGCCGTACCTCAACTGGCCGGGACGGAGGTGCGGTCTTGTCATTGCTCTTGGACCTCCTTCTCTTCTATTTGTGGATGACCTGGGGTGGACACTCTGTCTCACGTTACTTTGTCTCCCTTACACCCTCAATGAATAAGTGAACAAATGGTATACCAGAGAATATTCCATGACTTACTTACATCTGTTCATGTTTAGCTAAAAGTAAATGTGATTTCCATTCTCAATCAACTATGAGGGGAATCGGTGGTTCTGTTCTGTTTTATTGGTGGTTTCATGTCCCTCTGCCAGAAAAAACACTACCACCCTCCATAATCCTATGGTGCTTGCCTGGGTAACAGTGCATTTGAGTATTTGTCTTTCTAATCGTTATTTCATGGGAGACCTTAGAACGTACGCAAGGGAGAATGGCAGGGAAGATGTCAGAGAATTCAGTTCATAGCTCCTTGGCCCAGTGATATGATGTGTAAATAGCTCCTTGAGTTTTGGAGATGTCAGCATGCTGAGTGCATGACAGGTAATGAAAGAGGATTGTTCCCACACATTGTTTTTATGGGCTCATTGGCTCCAGTTGTGGAATAATAGAAATAAATCCTGTTTGAAAACATAACATTGTGCTTCCAGGTAGACTTAGCACCTCGAGAACAGTCAGTGCAACCTGCAGCCTGGACAGGGATGAGCACTGGCTTTTATATCGTCTTGGGTAGCAGAAGTCTGTGAGGGATGAAAGATAAGGAGCCTATGTGGTCCCATTTCCCACTCTCTTATCTGCGACAGTCATCACTAATCAATTATAGCAGATTTTCCCACTTTGCCCAGTTCAGTTTCAGAATTTTCAATAAAGTGTTCTAGGCAGTCATTCCCAATCAGATGGTGTTGGAATGAGAAAGGAAACTTATTTGCCAACTATGTTCTTTCTATAGGCAGGTTCATGTTGAATTTAGTATTGTTTGGTAGCTAAAGTGAGTTTGACTCTTAATGGTGGAAAGTATCATCTATGTACTATATATTTGACTTTAAGAATGTTACTTAAATTTTTTTGAGCCTTGGTTTACTCAGCTCTGAAGTGGAGAAATAATGGTAAATCCTGCAGGGCTATTGGAGTGATTTATAAAGTTATACACTTAAAGTGCCTAGCAGAGTACTGGGCCATTTAGTTAATTATGGCTCCTCTTATGACTGGCTTTGAGCCTTGAAGAGCTTGAGATTCCACTTGGTCTGTGAAACTGCATCTAGACTGAATCCTGGTATATTTTTTTAAGATTTTATTTATTTATTTGACACAAAGAGAGAGAGAGAGAGTGAGATCAGGAACACAAGCAGGGGCAGAGGGAGAGGGAGAAGCAGGTTCCCAGCTGAGTAGGGAGCCTGACACAGGGGTCGATCCCAGGACCCTAGGATCATGACCTGAGCCGAAGGCAGACGCTCAACTGACTGAGCCACCCAGACGTCCCTAGACTGAATCCTGTTTAAACCTTTCCCTTTTGGGGTCTGACTCTCAGATGGTGAGAAACTTCATCTGCTTCCTTCCTCAACCTCCTTGTAAGTTTTACAAATACCTCTGTGATAATACAAACTGGCAGATTCTCTCACAATGGTTTTCCTTCAAGAGGGCATGACTGTTGGGATTGGCACAGAGATTTGAATTTAAGGTAGTGACACCAATCATTTGGATAAAGTTGAAAAACTTACTCCAGTAATGATACTGCTATTGCCTGTCACTGTCACCATGTTAATGGCCTTGGGATTGGTCACCTATTCCTACCACACAACAGTGCATTCTTCACACAGTTCCAGTGTGTTTTAAAATGCAAATCTGACAAGTGCCATTCTCCCCCTTAGAGATTTTCAAAGGCTGCTTTACCAGT
The DNA here is from genome assembly GCF_004348235.1 of Phoca vitulina. NCBI lineage: Eukaryota > Metazoa > Chordata > Mammalia > Carnivora > Phocidae > Phoca > Phoca vitulina. Next base: position 99,304,034 of record NW_022589704.1, read on the forward strand.
CAGCGTTCTGGTAGGAAATGGTGAGCTCACTCAAATGGTAAGCAGGGGAGTTCAATACCGGGATTATACAAAAGTGTGGGCAGGAGTAAGGGAAACCAACAAGGAATGGGCTAGCAACAGTGGGAGCCGTCACCACCTGGAGTTTGAAGGGTACACATGAGGGAGTGGCTGTAACTCAGACATTCTCAATAGGGTGATATCACTCCCAAGGGGGAAAAATTGGTTGGGGGGTTGTGGAAAAAAATGTTCTCTTTGTATGTACAGAGCACATGTATGTGTAGAGCGCACAAACACACACATACAATACATAAACACATCTCACTGGGGAGTGATCAGGAAAACAAAATGTCTTAAAAAGTTCTGTAGGGAGGTGATAATGGAAAGAAGATTGAGAAACGCTGCTGAAGCTGCAGGATTGTGCCATCTAACAAAATCTATGACCTCACTCCTCGTCTGTCCTCCGATAATCTGCACACGCTGTCTGTGGGCAGAACCCAGCTAGAAGCCAGAGCCCAAGGGACTTGTTGATGTAGACCAGCAGGTCTGCCTCCTGGTGCCCAGAGCAGGGTGAGGAAGGGAGAGGGGGCGTTTGGAGGGGCAGATGGAGAAGAGCCAACGGCACCATCAAGAGCTATTAGAACAAAGAGCCAAACAAGGGAAGCAAGGGCAAAAATGAACTATTGGGACTTCATCAAGATAAAAAGCTTTTGCAAAGCAAAGGAAACAGTCAACAAAACCAAAAGACAACTGACAGAATGGGAGAAGATATTTGCAAATGACATATCAGATAAAGGGCTAGTATCCAAAATCTATAAAGAACTCATCAAACTCAACACCAAAAGAACAAAGAATCCAATCAAGAAATGGGCAGAAGACATGAACAGACATTTTTCCAAAGAAGACATCCAAACGGCCAACAGACACATGAAAAAGTGTTCAACATCGCTCGGCATCAGGGAAATCCAAATCAAAACCTCAATGAGATACCACCTCACACCAGTCAGAATGGCTAAAATTAACAAGTCAGGAAATGACAGATGTTGGCGGGGATGCGGAGAAAGGGGAACCCTCCTACACTGTTGGTGGGAATGCAAGCTGGTGCAGCCACTCTGGAAAACAGTATGGAGGTTCCTCAAAAAGTTGAAAGTAGAGCTACCATATGATCCAGCAATTGCACTCCTGGGTATTTACCCCAAAGATACAAAAGTAGGGACCCAAAAGGGTACATGCACCCCGATGTTTATAGCAGCAATGTCCACAATAGCCAAACTGTGGAAAGAGCCAAGATGTCCATCAACAGATGAATGGATAAAGAAGATGTGGTATATATATACAATGGAATATTATGCAGCCATCAAAAGGAATGAGATCTTGTCATTTGCAACGACGTGGATGGAACTGGAGGGTATTATGCTGAGTGAAATAAGTCAAACAGAGAAAGACATGTCTCATATGACCTCACTGATATGAGGAATTCTTAATCTCAGGAAACAAACTGAGGGTTGCTGGAGTGGGGGGTGGGGTGGGAGGGATGGGGTGACTGGGTGATGGACACTGGGGAGGGTATGTGTTCTGGTAAGCGCTGTGAATTGTGCAAGACTGTTGAATCTCAGATCTGTACCTCTGAAACAAATAATGCAATATATGTTAAGAAAGAAAAAAAGAAGAAGAAGAATGTAGCAGGAGGGGAAGAATGAAGGGGGGGAAATCGGAGGGGGAGAAGAACCATGAGAGATGATGGACTCTGAAAAACAAACTGAGGGTTCTAGAGGGGAGGGGGTGGGAGGATGGGTTAGCCTGGTGATGGGTATTGAGGAGGGCACGTTCTGCATGGAGCACTGGGTGTTATGCACAAACAATGAATCATGGAACACTATATCTAAAACTAATGATGTAATGTATGGGGATTAACATAACAATAAAAAAATTAAAAAAAAAAAAAAAAAAGAACAAAGAGCCAAAGACTTATTTTGGCTCATGAGGGTCTGGGCATCTGGTCTCCCACCCTGCTCTCCCCTCATACCCCTTTCACTTGACGCTACCAGTTTCCCAAATATTGAGCTAGCTGCTGACTCAGGGCCTGTGCCCTTGAACATGCTGTCCCTTTGATATGGTACACGTTTTCTTCCCTCCTTCTCATCCTTCCACTCCCAGCTTAAATGCAACTTTCTCAGGGAGCCTTCCTTGACCCCCTGGCAGAAATCCATTTTCCCCATTATAATTTCTCCAAGAAGCACTCAGGGCTTCTTCTTTATAGCACTAATTATAATTGTAATTTAAATGCTTATTTGTGTAATCATTTGCTTAACTTCTGTCTCTCCCACCAGACAAAATGTTTTATGAGGTGAGAACTTAGCACATAGTGAGAGCTCAGTCAATATTTGATGAATAGATATGGGCCAGCAGGAAATAAGTACACCGAAGGCACAGAAGCTTCCTGAAGCCACTGTCTGTGTCAGAACATAGCTTTAACCACTTATTAGTTGGGTGATCGTAAGCAAGTTGCTTCACCTCTCTTTCTCCTAAACTTTGCTCATCTATGAAATGAGGATAATAATAGCTATTTCATAGGGCCGGGGAGAGAACAAATAAGTTAGTACATGTGAAGTGCTCATGAGAATTGCTCAATAAATGATATCATCATCATCATCATCATCAAAACTTCATTGTGCAATTCTATTGTTGACTGGCTGTTTGGCGGTGATATTTGCACTAGTCAGAGTGGGAGAAAAGCGTATGTTACCCTGAAGTGGTACTGACTCTTACCATATCATTTTTGGAACTAAGAACCCAGTTCTCTTGAAACCGGATCCTAAAAACCTTTTTGTTTTTCATTTGTCATATAGTTAGCATCTGGGGAAGAGTTATTTGACAACAAATCAAATTTACCCTGTAAAAAGCAAATATTCATCTTTTTGCTATTCAGATGGTACGGGAAGGCTTGTGTTGCATTGCAAGTCCTTGCTTTGTGGGTTCTTTCCCAAGACTTTGCTCTTGACTCAACACCAAACAAATTAGGGACAAAGGCGGAGAGAGGATAGTAAGTGGCATCAGGATCGCTCTGAGTTCCCAGGGGCATGGTCTTGGGGCGGTCAGAATTGCTTCCTGGGAGGTCACTGGGAGGTCACGGGGAGATGCAGGAGACACCTGAGGAGCTACTAATCCCACTGAGTGTGGGCACGGATGAAGGACCAGGAGAAGCATGCAAGGCAGGAGGAGGGATACCACCAGACGGGAGCTCTGCCGGCACCTGTGAGACCCATCCGATAAGTTCTTCTGGATGGAGCGTCTCCTGTGTGGGAACAATTTAATGAGATTGGGCATACAACACTGACTTTTGCATGCAGCCTTTTAAGGATTTCTTTCTGATGCTAGCCACAGGAGTCTTGCGCTAGTCAGAACCTTTCCACTCTGTCCTTTAAAAGTGGGAGAAAGTGAGGTCTAAAGAGGTCAAGTGACTGACCTCAAGCCATGCAGCTATGACAAAATCGGTGTGTGATCTCGAGTCTCCCTGACTCCACGTTATTGCCTTCCATGACTTTCCTTTCAATTCAGCTCTTACCTCCTCTTGTTGCCCTCTATTCAGACTGTAAAAGTTAAAATTCATTCCCATGAAGTCTTGCAAGCAAATCAACTCCATTCTTTGAGCCACACCACCTGAATGGGCATCATGACAATCACACACACACACACACACACACACACACACACGACCTGCTAGCCCAGCTCCGTTTCTGGAACCTGAGCAATGTCAGCACCATGTGTCCCTGATTTTTCCGAGTGAACCGTGCATTGGACATGGGTGGGGGCACGCATGGCCGAGCAATCACTGTCACAAAGGGAAGAATTTATGTTTGCATCTGTGTCTCACCTCTTTTCACATCTGGTCTTGGTGGGCCTTTGGGAATTTGCTGGGGAAGGGGAAGGAGAACAGTGAGGAGGGCTCTCCATACCTCGGGGGCCAGGGCTGAATAAAGATGAGATCGCCACTCTCCCACCTCAAGAGAAGCAGTGGCTTGATGTCCTTGGTCTGAATGGTTCTCTTGTCAGATATTAAGGGCCTTAGAAGCATCTCATAAGGTCGGTTTCATGGTTCACTGAGCCAGGATTTTTTTTCTCAAGGAGGGTCACCAAGGAGAAGGAGTGTATCGTATCTTTAGGGATATGTCTCAAATAGCCCTGGTTTCCCTTATTAACCAGGGGTAGATTTATTACTCACGAATCCATCTAGACCATTTTGAAATAGTACATTTCTGTATCATCTTTGAGGTAAGATCCCATTTGTTTAGCTCATGTTGATAAAGTAGGTCTTTCTTTTCCCTGTGACGCGGGTGCAGAACTCAGGGGGTGAGTAGCAAAGACCTTCTAGATATTCTAAAGGCCCATTTAATCTCTCCTCAGCCTTTATTCTCAGAGTTAAAAGGTCTGTGTTCTTTGATCAGACTTCATATGATAGTTTCTCAATCCCATTGCTTATCATACTTGCCTCCCACTTGGACCCCACCTTCTTTGGATGCCAAGGACAGAACCATATGCAATATTCTCAATATCTCTTAGATATACCACGGGCTAGGCTTAAGAAAAGGGGAAAGTCTTCCCTTTGGTCTATTTTGACCTTCATAGAAATGCTGCATATTTGGAAAATGTGGTTATTGTTGATAGGATACGTCGCCTCTCTTTGCTATAAGGGTGTAGTAGCTTGATGATATCAAGGGGTTCATTTTATCTACACGGATTATTCCCTAAATGCAGATGGGTTCAGAGTACATCACCTTCCAAACAGTATCCCTTCCACACTGATGTCGGCTGGACAGCTGCCTGCTCAGTTTCCCGGCACTGTGGGGCCATGCTCTGGTGACCACACAACCTTGTCTGATCAGTCCACTTGCTCGGCACTATTGATTTAGTTCAGTGCATGAGAGCTTGGTGTGGAGGGCACCCCACCGGCTGGGGTGAAAGACAGGCTTGCTGGCAGGCACCATCCTTTCTACAAGCATGACCCACAGGGTGTCTTGCAATAGTGTATTCCAGGCTTTTTTGTCTGCAATGCCCAGAGATGAATATATTTTACATTGCAAATCAGTTTATGCACACGAGCACACCCATACACACACACACACACACACACACATCTGAAACTAAAATTTCACAAAATAATGCTCTTATTAAGTGATTTAACAATTAAATTTAAAAATAAATTTAAAAATAAAATATAGTAGAAAACCATTCCCAAACAAACAATATTTTTAAAAGATGCTGGGTGTTTACTACTAAATTGATCTCTGACACAAACTACTGAGCTGAGGCTAGCAGATTGAAACACAATAGGTTAGTAGAACTTTTATGTGAAGGACCCAGACTTTCTCTTCATTCTTTTCCTTTTAAAATTTCGTTTCCTCCCTTCCTCCCTCCCTCCCCTTCTTTCTTCCTAGCTCTGTTTCCTTTTTGAGAAATGCTTTCGCGAAGACATCATAGTACAAAGTTAGCAACATGCCAATCTGATCGTCACTGGAAGATCTGAAATTCATTCCATTTCCCAGCCTATGACTCATATCCTGGGTCATAGGCTGTTAAGTGTCCTCAGTGTTACTGGTTGTTGCCAAATTATGCCCCAGAAATGTTACACCAATTTACCTCCCCAGCAGCAGCATATGTGGCTTCCCAAGTCTCCACATGCTTGGTAACACAGGTATTGTGAAACTTTAAACATTTTTACTAATCTGATGTGAAGTTGTTCAGAAGATCATTTCCATAATTATTAGTGAAATCGAACACTTATCTGGCAAATGTAGATCAATCAGATTTTCTTGTATGTGAAATGACTATTCATACTTCTTGTCTATTTTTTCTATTAGGTAGTGTTTTATTATTATTTTGTAGCATTTTTGTATATTCGATGCACCAAGCATCTCTATACTAAACATTTGCTAGTTAAATGAATAGCAAATATTTTTCCCTGTAGCTGAAGGTATAGGAATTGCAATTAATTTTTTCCCAGTTGTCCCAACCATACATTAAAAAGTCCCTCCATGTCTCTCTGATTTGCTAGGGCATTTCTATCACTTTACAAAGTTTTTATATATGCACGGGTCTCTAAGATTTGTACTCTCTTCTGTTGTCCTATTTCTTCATCTTTGAACAAATATTATACTGTTTTAATTGCTATACTTTCATAATAGGTTAAAAATCTGGAAGGGTAGGGGCACATGGGTGGCTTAGTCGGTTAAGCGTCTGCTTTCAGCTCAGGTCATGATCCCAGGGTCCCTCTGCCCCTCCCCCCGCTTGTGCTCGCTCTCTCTCTCTCTCTCTCTCTCTCTAAAATAAAAAAATAAAATCTTCAAACAAATATGGAAGGGCAAATGTTCTGTCGTCCTTCAGGTTTACTTGGCAACTCGTGGCTCTTAATTTCTCTATCTGGGTTTTAGCATATTTATTTAAACTCCGTAAAAATTCTTGTTGGTATTTGAATGGAATTATGTCGTGTTTATTGACTAATCTGGGTAGGTCTGCCATCTGTCGAAACTTCTCAAACTGTTTAACAAGGTTTACATCTCAATTCAGATGATCTTTTATTTTCTTAATATTTTGTCATTTTTCTCCATTAAACTTATTAAAAATATCTTGTTAGATTTAGTCCTAAATAACTTAAAGTTTTGTTAACATAATCTTTTCCCATAATATTTTCTAATTGATTATTTTTGATGTATAAGAATACTATTGATTTAGTCAGTCTAGAAATCTTTATGAGCCCTCTTTCTGCTTCAGAACTTTGGGTTTTCTAACTAGACACCTGCATTATAAATATAAGGATGGCTTTATTGTTTTCAAATTTTTATAGTGTTTGATTATTACAAATAAAGCTGTTATGATTATTCCCATATAAATATTTATCTGGACAGAGCTTTTATTTTTCCTAAGTAAAGAGTGGAATGACCGGGTCATATGGTATGTTAAACTTTTTAAGAAACTTTTCAAAGGGCTGTATGATTTTCCATCCATTCCCACTAGCAATGTAGGAATGTTCCATTTGCTCAAAACCCTTGTACACTTGCTATGGTCAGCCTTTTTAATTTTAGACATTCTGATCAATGTGTAGAAATACTTATTGTTGTTTTAATTTGCATTTCCCCAATGTCTTATGAGGTTGTGTACATTTCCATGTACTTATTTGTCATCTGAACATTTTATTTGGTACAGGGTCTGTTCCCATCTTTTGCCCAGTTTTTAAAATTGGGTTGTCTGTCTTATAATTAACTTGTAAAAGTTTCTTATATGTTCAAGATTAAAGTCCTTTGTTAGGTAGATGTTTAGCAACTATTTTATCACAGACGGTGGCTTGTCTTTAATTTCTTTAACAGTGTCTTTTGGAGAGAAGAAATTTCTAATTTGATGAAATCCTATGGGTTGATTTCATTCTTTTATAGTTCATATTTTTAGTGTTGTGTTAAGAAGTTTTTCTCAAAGCCAAGGTTATTAGGATTTTCTCCTGTTTTCTGTTTTATTTTTATAATTTGAGCTTTTACATTGAGGTTTATCCATTTTGGGTTAATTTTGGCATCTGGTAAGAGTTGAAGTTTTGTTTTATTTTGTTTTGTTTGAATGTGTTTATCCAATTGCTCCAGCACCATTTGCTGAAAAGATTTTCCTCTTCCCCATTAGATTTCCTTGGCCCTTTTGTTGAAAATCAGTTCCATAAATGTGAGATCTACTTCTGAACTCTCAAGTCTGTTCCATCGATCTACATGCCTATCTTTTTGTCAAAACCACACTATCTTGATTACTGCAGTTTTATAATAAATCCTGAAACCATTAGTTCAATCCCCTGACTTTTTTCTTTTTAAATGTTGTTTTGGCTATTTTAGGTCATTTGCATTTTTTTAAGAGAGAGAGATAGAGAGAAAGTGCATGCAAGCATGGGGGAGGGGAAGAGGGAAATGGAGAGAGAGAATCTTAAGCAGACTCCAGGCCCAGCGTGGAGCCCAACACAGGGCTCGATCTCAAGACCCTGAGATCACGACCTGAGCCAAAATCAAGAGTGAGACGCTTAACAGACTGAGCCACCCAGGCGCCCCGGTCATTTGCATTTCCATATAAATTTTAGAATCAGCTTGCCTATTTCTGTAAAGAATAAGCTTGCTGGGATTTTGATTGGGATTATAATTAATATCTAGATCATAGCAGCCTTTGCTGTAATAGCCCCAAACTGGAAACAACCCAAATGTCTTTCAAAAGGTAAACAAATAAGCAAATCCATATGATGGAACACTACTCAACAATAAAAAGAAATGAACTTTTGATACATGCAAACACATGGATGAATCTCAAAACCGTTACACTGAATGAAAGACCAAAAAAAAAAAAAAAAATGTATGGGGTATACTTCCATTTATATAAAATTCTAGAAACTGCAACCTAATCTGTAGTGAGTAGTAGAAAGCCCACCAGTGGTTCCATGGTGCTGGGGACTGGGGCTGGGAGGGGAAAAGGAAGGGATTACAAAGGGATATGGGGACATTTGGAGGTGTTCTGGATATGTTCATTATTTTTATTGTAATGAGGGCTTCATGAATGCCTATATATGTCAAAAGTTAGCAAATTGTATACTTACTGTGCAGTTTATTATAGGTCACTTATACTTTAATAAATCTGTAAAAAATATCTTATAACAATTAATTTAAAAAAAATCCTTTTCCCTATCAACAACACTGTGTAATCTATGGATGATGGTGGGCATCTTGGTGTTGCTCCTGACATATAATGGATTGCTGCTCTGTTGGTTCATAGGGATCGCCCTTCTCCTCTCCTCCCCTGTCTCTTTGTCCTGTCCTTTCTTTTCCCTCCTTTCTTCCTCCCTTCTTTTCTTCTTTCCTTCCCTCCCTCCCTCCTTCTTTTCCTTCCCTCCTTCCTTCCTTCTTCTCTTTTCCCCCATAGGTTTGTGACAAAGTCTATCAAATTAAAGAGTTTCCTGAATCTCTAATTTTTTTTTCCTAATCACATGTGAAAGTTGAAGTTTCCAACTGTTTTTTTTTACATTTAAAGAATTAACATACATTATTATTCTTACTTTGTTAATGTAAAAGATTATATGCATATATATGAATATATATATACACACACACACACACACATATATATAAATGTCCAAATTGCTTGCATTTTTTTGGATAAATCTTATTTAGGCTTGAGACATTTTTATTCTTGAAATGATAGATTTGTTACACTACAGTTCATTTAGGGTGTTTTTTGTTGTTTTGTTTCTTTTTTACATGAATATTCCCAAGTGAGATTGACCAATAATATTTCCTTGCCTTTGTTTTTCTAGTTTTGATGTCAAGTTTGGACTCATAAAATGTGTTCAGACACTTCCCTACTTTTTATATTTTTTGAAGCAACTTATATAATATAGATCTTATCTTTTCTCTGAAGGTTCACGAAACCTCATCTAAAAATCATCTATTGATGGGACTTTTGGGTGGTGCAGTCATTTAAGCATCCAACTCTTTTTTTTGGCTGAAGTCCTGATCTCAGGGTTGTGAGATTAAGCCCCGCGTCGGGCTCTGTGCTCTGTAAGGTATCTGCTTGTCCCTCTCCCTGCTCTTCCCCCTGGCTCGTGCACACTCTCTCTCTCTAAAATAAATAAATCGTTTAAAAAATCATCTATTGTTGTTTTAGGGGTAAGGTATATATATGCATATTTACAGATTCAATGACTTTAATAATTATGAACCTTCTAAGTGTTCTATTTCTTCCTTTGTTAATTGTTTAAAAGACTTTAATTTTTAGAGCCATTTTAGGTTCACAGCAAAATTTAGTGGAAAGTCCAGAGATTTCTGATATGTGTCTGGCCACCACACATGCATAACTTCCCCCATTATCAACATCTGCCACGGAGTAGTGTATTTGTTACAATTGAGAGACCCGCATTGTCACATCACAGTCAGCTGAACACCATAGCTGGTGTTACAGGGTCACTCTTGGTGGTGTGCATTCTGTGGGTTTGGACAGATGTATAATGCCACGTAGCCATCACTGGGGTAGCATATAGAGTATTTTCACTTTCTAAAATTCCGCTGTGCTCTGCCTATTCATCCCCCTCTGTCTTAACCCCTGGCAACCACCAAACTTTTTACTGACTCCATAGTTCTGCCTTTTCCAGAATGTCATACAGTTGAATCATAGAGTACGTAGCCTCCTCAGGCTGGCTTCTTTCAGTTGGTTATATGCATTTAAGTTTCCTCCATGTCTTTTTATGGCTTGATAGCTCATTTCTTTTCAGTGTTGAATAATATTCCGTTGATTGGATGTACCACAGTATTTATCCCTCTTAGTCAATTTTTGTAGTTTGTATTCCAGAAACTTCACCATTCTAAACTTTTTAAATTTATTTTTTAAAAGATATTCATAGTGTATATTTTTCTATGTCTATGCATTATATATGTATACAGAGAAAGAAAATCTCTATTGTATCTGTGGTTTTGCCTTACTTGTAATCGCTAATACCATTTTCTTGTGTTTTCTACTATTTGCTTGGCTAGGCTTGCTTAAGTTTTCTCATCTAAAAGAACCAGATTTTGGGGTACTTAGATGGCTCAGTTGGTTAAGTGTCTGACTCTTGGTTTTGGCTCAGTTCATGATCTCAGGGTTGTGAAATCAAGCCCTGCATTTGGCTCCATGCTCAGCGGGGAGTCTGCCTGAGATTCTCTCCCTCTGCCCCTCCCCCTCCCCCTGCACTCACACAGGCTCTCTTTCTTTCTCTCAAATAAATAAATAAATAAATCTTAAAAAAAAAAAACCACAACAGATTCTGGTTTTGTTGATTTGTCTGATTTATTAGTGTATTCTCCGGTCCATTAGTTTCTTCTTATATCACTATTTATTCCTTTATTCTCCTTTTTGTTCTTATTGCTTTTCTAATTTCTTGAACTAAACACATAATTTTTCAATAAATACATTTAAATACATTTAAAGCTATAAATTTCCTTCGAAGCACAGCTTTAGCTTCATTTTACAATTTTAAATATATTTATCTTTCTGTACTAAGTCTGGGCTAAGTCCTCAGAACTATTTTGCATTTCACAGTTTGTTCTCTGTGTCTGATCTAGACTTTATTCTTGATGTCTTTTTTAAAATTCAATTAGCCAACATATAGTACCTTATTAGTTTCCGATGTAGTGTTCAGTGATTCATCAGTTGCATATAACACCCAGTTCTCATCACATCATGTGCCCTCCTTAATGCCCTTCACCCAGTTACCCCATCCCCCCACCCACCCACCCCTTCTGCAACCCTCAGTTTGTTTCCCAGAGTTAAGAGTCTCTCATGGTTTGTCTCCCTCTCTGATTTCTTCTCATTCAGTTTTCCCTCCCTTCCCCCATTGTGCAGATCCTCTGCACTATAGTTAAAAATAGGGCTACCCTAAGACCTAGCAATTGCACTACTGGGTATTTACCCCAAAGATACAGATGTAGTGAAACGAAGGGGCGCTCGCACCCCAATGTTCACAGCGGCAATGTCCACAAGGGCCAAACTGTGGAAGGAGCCGAGATGGTCTTCAAAAGAAGAGTGGATAAAGAAGGTGTGGTTATATATACAATGGAATATTACACAGCCATCAGAAAGGATGAATACCTACCATTTACATCGGCGTGGATGGAACTGGAGGGTATTATGCTAAGCAAAATAAGTCAGTCAGAGAAAAACAATTATCGTATGTTTTCACTCACATGTGGAATATAAGAAATAGCTCAGGTGTCTGTTTTTTTAAAGTATTTTATTTGAACAACTACACTTGTCATCTCTAAGATTTCTAATTGGCTTTTTTTGTTTTAACCTAAATTTGTGAAAAAATATTTTTGGTTGGGGGGGGATTCTAGATTGAAACATTTTCTTTCTTCCAGTATTTTAAGATGTTATTTTATTGTTATTTTATTGTTTGCCTTCAGTCTTCTTGCTGCCTTTTTGAAAGTAACATGTTTTTCTCTGCGGCTTCTGCATGCCTTAATTTTTTTTTCTCTATCTTTGATTTTCAGCCACTGGACTATGCTGAGTCTAAGTGTGGGTTTTCTTTGGGTTTACATTGCTTAGGGTTTCTGAATCAGTGCGTTGGTTCTGTCGTCAGCTTTGCAAAACTTTTCTCTAGAAGAATGCCTACCTACCTATCCTTATTCTCCCACTTGTTCTTTTGGGACTCCAGTTACATGTACTTAATTCTCTACATTACTTCTTACATGTCTCCTATGCTTTGCTATGATTTTTCATACATTTTTCTCTTTAAACTTCAGTTTGTATATCTGCTATTCCCTTATCTTTAAGTTCCTATCTGTAATTCTTAATTTTTGATATTGTATTTTGTAGTTCTACAATGCTCATATAATTGTCTTTTATAATTTGTATCTCTAGTAATTTTTTATTATATACTAGACATTTTATTAAAAGGAATTGTAGAGGCTCTGGATAATATGTTCCACCAGAAGAGATTCTCTGTCTGAGACATTGGGCAGATCAGTATGGAGCTGACCACATCAATCTACTCAACTTAGGTTGGGACTGGGTTGCAGTTTTAGTGAGATTCATTTCATTCACCTCTGTTTCCTCTCCATTTCTTGGACATGTCTCTCCTGAGCTTTTGCTTGACAGGCTTCTAGGTTCCTATCTCCCTGATCTTAAATACCAGAGAAAATTCAGGCTCGTCCTTCAGAAGTGTGCAGTTTTGTCCCTTCCAAACTTGGTAAATGTCTTGTGGAGGAGAACAGGCATGCATGTTTGAGGTGGGACACTGTTCAAACAGAAGAGTTTCTTCTAAATATTGTGAGACCAGTGGACATTTCCCATCTTGTCAAAGTTCCATAGTCTTTCATGCAGCCCTAAATTTTTAAAAGAAACCATACAGGAAGCCAGTTGTGCATTACTGGATCCTGAGGTTTCCAAATTGTTAAGCCAGCCCTATACCACCTCCAAAAGTTTTGTCTATTTCTCTTCCTCCTAACAAATCCCTTGTGTTTGGTAGGTCTCATCCTCAACCAAAACCAAAATTAGCAGATAGTGCCTGGAGGAAAAGGACAACTATTAATTGACTACTCACATTGGAAGAACTCTCTCTACTCTGAAAATGTAGTTCATTTACTTCTTTGTTTCTACAACTCTTGATCTTTAAAGACGTGATTTTTTGCAATGTATCTGGATTTTTAAGTTGTTGCAGTGAAATTAGTGGTCTGCCGGGCGCCTGGGTGGCTCAGTCGTTAAGCGTCTGCCTTCAGCTCAGGTCATGATCCCAGGGTCCTGGGATCGAGTCCCACATCGGGGTCCCTGCTCGGCGGGAGGCCTGCTTCTCCCTCTCCCACTCCCCCTGCTTGTGTTCCTGCTCTCGCTACCTCTCTCTCTGTCAAATAAATAAATAAAATCTTTAAAAAAAAAAAAAATTAGTGGTCTGCCACCACCTACTACATTTTCCCCAAAACCGTGATCATATTTTAAAGTCATTTTAAGATTTCTCTTATTTTCATTTTATTTAGGGTAAAAAAAAAATCTAATTTGATTTTTTTTAACTGCCATTCAATCATCTTCTTTCATGTCTTTGGGATTTTGATTTGCAGGTTCATCTTGAATTTGATTTTTTTTCTTTTTTGCTTCCTTTCTCTTTGTACTTATCACTTAATGTTTAGTGGTTTTGTAGTTACCTCCTTTTCTCCTTCTGGGAGCTCCCAGACCAATGCTGTGGTTTGTACCGGTGGTTCCTGGCTCTTATTCCCATGGGAATATGGAGCCAGCAGAATGCTTCTCTTAAGTCTTGATTGCAAACTTCCTCTTCATACCTAGGACAATGTGAGAACAACTTCCTCAGCTTTCTGTAATGGGCAAGGATGAGCTGCCTCAGTTTCTGTTTCCAACCAGCGAGTTTAGCTCTGTTATCCTGCTTCATGCTTATGTGTGTGTATGGGAGGGGGGTGGTGTTTTCAGCCTGTGAGCTACAGGATATGAATTCCTTCCACCCTTATCTTCTTCTAGACCTGGGTTCCAGCAGGTGTCCTGCTGTACCCTTGCTTATTGGTATTTCTGTTCTTTCATCTTTCTACAGAGGTGCCCATCATGCTTTTGACCATGACTATCTTTTTTAATTCTAGTTTTTATTTTTTTATCCATCTTAGCTATGTGTTTGAGTTGAGAGGAGGTGACCATGATCAAAGCATAACATTGCAATGCAATTTCCTCCAAGAGTTGAACTCTAGATTTTTTTAGCCATTGTATTTTGGCTTTAAATAGCTAGTGCATAAAATCTTCCTTTGGATACAGTAGGACAGCACCTCCCACTGTCACCTTTGTGTACTCTCAGTGTTATACAAGTAGGCTTGGATCAGTCACCTTTACAGAATGTAGTTTTGAATTCCACAAAAAATCGGTCATGAATGAGACTCTCCACAGATTTCCCAAAGGAAATGAGATTTAAATAAAGCTCCTATGTGCCCTCAACCGTAGTAATATATATCTAACACACATTGCATACCAAGAATTGGACCACATCTCTCACCATTGTCATTGATAATAAAAGGCCAGAGTCTTCAAGCAAGTTTAGTTTTCTTTTTATCCTTGGTCAATTGCTAAATTTTTTCATTTTTCCTTGGATTACTTATCTTTCACTGGACAAGAATTTATTGAGCGTAGTGTTGTCCTTAGTACATAGGCAGACAGATCCTGGGCAAATCCATTCAGGAACCTCTTATGTTGCTTTCCTGAAAATATCTCCCCAACATTCTTGACTAGTATGAAATGCCCATCATCACTCTCTTTTGAGGGAAAAAAAGGAAATTTGTTATAGTCAAATATCTTACTGGATTTTCTTTTTGAAAAGCCCAATTGCCATCATATATTAGAAGAGATGAGTTTAACCTTGATTTGGACGGGATACAAGCAAGTGCAAGAGAGAGCTGTCCAGAGCAGTGTATTTATAAGGTCCATGGGAATGCCCTAGTTACCAGGAGATGGTGGGAGGACACCATTCAATGATGACAGACAGGAGAAAAAAAAATCCAAGAACATGGGATCCCATGCATGTAAAGGCAGGTATCTTCCAAAGTGTCTTAACAAACAGAAATGAGGACAATTCATTTGCTCTTAGATGGGAATGATCTCACAGGAAGAGAATTTTAAAGAGCTTAAAAAGTTTTAATATTTCTATACTGATGGGTTCATTTATTCATTTTTTTCATTTGGTTAGCAAATATTTCTTGAGCGCTTCCTATGTGTTAGGAAAAGGAAATGCTAGGTGCTGGAAATACAGATGAACAAGACACAGTCCTTGTTCTCAAAGGGCTCACCGTTGATTGGAGAAGACAGACAAGCACACAAGGAAACATCCAGAAGTGTAGAAAGTGCCCAGAATGTTCCCCTCAGGAGGAGGAGAATGTACCCAGGAGTGAGAAGGGGCTGATTTCCCATCCAGAACATATTGCTTCTTACATGTTTTCCCTAAAGAAAGATGAAGAAGAAGAGCCTTTCACATTATGAGAAGGATGTGGGAATGTGAGAGGAATCTACATCATGTTGGCAAGCAGGGTTTGGAAGCTTCTTTAAGTTTAGATCTTCTTTAGAAAACCAAAGCTCCCCGCCCCAACCTCTTAACTCCACCTCCCCACCAAAAGGAAAGACAGTGGATGAGCAACTATGAGACATACAGAACCTGTGGGAACTTGCACTTGGCCATCAGTAGCATTTATCCAGACATGCAATCCCTTGGTTCAGCCCTCTAGGAACTCAGACTAGGCTGTTCTCACCTATTTTCAGGATCAAAAAGAAGTGAGTACTGAAAAGGACCCTCCATTATCATAAAAAATGAGGCTCATGGGCTCATATCATATCCCACGATTAAAAAACAAATGACTAGGAGGTAAAAAAAGAAAATATAAGTATTCTAATGTTCTTGTTTCTGTAACATGAAATATTAGAGGCTTTGCAGATATCCTGAGGTTGGGCATAGTGTAGAATAATGATATCTGCTGCCATTTCTTGAGATATTACTCTGTGGCGCGTACTGTGCTAAGTACTTTATAGGCATAATCTCATTTGATCCTCATCTTTTATTATTGTTCCTTTTCAATATATTAGGTCTAGAGGTGAGAACGTGGTACCTCCTGGGAAGTGAAAGAGATTCATTTTGAGCAGAGTGTGCTCTGCAAGGTGGATAATGCTGACGGATGAGGCTGCGAGATAGGAAGGGGGGCATATTCTGAGGGGCTCAGAAATGTGGATTTTTCTGACTGCAAACAAAGCAAGTGAGATTGAGGAATTACCACATCCAAATGCGCCCAGCCAGCAAGAAGTTTTGGCATCGTTACTTCTTTCTCATCCTTGAGGTTCCCCAATTTTTTCTTGCTTGGGAAATCCCCTCCAATGACAGATCTCTGCCCATCGACCAACCAAAGCCTCCCCCTCCTCTCTGCAGATTGGCCCATCAGCAGCTGGGAGAGGGCCACACAGTGCTGCAGGGGCTAGTGAGGGGAAGACAGCCACCAGCGTTGGCCTCCACCTGGCTCACCCAGAAAATGGTTTTCTCCAGGCGTAATTAAGGATGACTTGATGTCTACACGGCTACACTTAAGTCTTTGTTGGCCTGCTATTGTTCCTACTGAGCGTGACAAGGCCTAAAAGCTCTATTCTGGTTGCCTCAGCCAAGCGCCAAAGGGGAAAGAAATTAAAAAAAAAAAAAAATCACTACTTTCTTTCACTAAACATGCCCATTTACTTGTTTTTCTATTTTATTGCATTAGTCATTGCTATAAACCCTATGTGGTCTATTTTTTCCCCCTTTTATGATAGTGACATTCCAAAGCCAGGTAAGCACTCAAACCATGAAATAGACCTACAACATGTATCCAAAGGCAAACCATGAAACAGACCTATAATATGTATCTAAAGGCAAACCATGAGACAGACCCATAACATGTATCCAAAGATGTTGGCTAAAATTCCAACAAATGGTCCCCTCCATATGGATCCCCAAAGGCTCCCAGACCAGGGGAAACCCTTGTTCCTTCACTCTTCAGAGCATCTCTGAAAGGAGAGTGTGATTGTAATTATCGTCATTATCATTTTGGTGTGTGGTATTGGCCGTGTTCCTTCCTTATTCCAAAAACTAGAGTTGCCCAATTTAGCAAATAAAAGTATGACACTCAGTTAAATCTGAATTTCAGATTAATGACAAATAATTATTTAAGATCAATAATGCCCCATACAGTTTTTGGAACAGACTTATCCTAAAGTATTATTTAACCTGGCAACCCTACCACCAACTCAACTCTATAAACACATAATGAGTGCTATCTTGATCTAAGCACTAAGTGCTGAAGAGTCATGCATGAATCAGACACACATTTTCCCCTGAAGGGGTTCAAAGGCCAGGAAGCTGGAGATAAGAAGCAACTAACAAAAATAAACCTGGATATGGATCAGACAACTCACAGTATCCACTCACCCAAATACTCACACATACACAAACACCAACCAAAGGTAATTTAATTATGAATTTCAACACACACAAAAATGCAAAACAATAAATGTTAGCATGTATTAAAGTATTCAGGACTACAAAAAAAAGAGTAATATGATTCAACCAACTAGGATTCAACCCTGGAATGCAAGAGGGAGTTCAAAATGCAAATATCTACTAATGTAATACATCACATTATTATGTCAAAAAATTGATAATCTCAACATGTAATGAAAAGGAACTTACCAAGTAAATATTTGCTCATGAAATTAAAAAAAGAAAACACTTAATAAAAGCAGGAATGGGGCACCTGGGTGGCTCAGTCGGTTAAGCCTCTGACTCTTGGTTTCAGCTCAGGTCATGATTTCAGTGTTGTCAGATCAAACCCCACATCAGGCTCCCCACTCAGGGGGGAGTCTGCTTCTCTTCCTCTCCTTCTGACCCTCCCCCTGCTCACATGCTCGCTCTCTCTCTCTCAAATAAATAAATAAATCTTAAAAAAGTAAGAATACATAGACAAGTACTTAATATGATAAAATACAGAAATAAATTTATTCCTAAATATGAGAACAACAACAAAAGTCTTAGAAAAACAGATATAAAACCTGTGTGTATGTGTGTGTGTGTGTGTGTGTCCCATACCAAAAGTCAGAATCATACTTAGTGGTGTAGTAGCAATATTTTCCTTAAGCCAGGAATGAAACGATGATAGTTATTATCACAATTATTATTTAATAGTTAACCACTACAATTAACCATTGGTAATGGTAAGTATTAACCATTATAATTGGGCAAAAGAAATAAAAACTAAGAGATATAAATACTTAAAAGGAGATACCAAATCTGTTATCTTCAGATGATATAACTAAAGACCCAGAAAATCTAAGATCATTTGAAAGTGTTAGAAGAAAATTCAACATAGAAGAAAAAATTCAATAGAGTGTCAGTTAACAAATGCTTGTGCAAAAGTCAACACCCTTTCCTATGAAAAGCAAGAATCAATCAGGAAATAGAACAGAATAAAAATTCTACCAATAATGGCAACCATAGACATAATATCTAGAAGTAAACATAATTTATCATATGTGCAGGTCCTACACGAAGTAAACTTTAAGATGAAGGATCACAAAAGAAGTTCTGTGCTAATAAAAGATGTACTGAGTTCTTGGATAGGAAGCCTCAATTTTATAAAGCTATCAGGTTTTTTCAAAATTAATTTCTAACCTGCAATCTTAATGAAAATATCAAGAGGGGTGTTTTTAGCTTGACAATAATGTGTGAAATTCACCTGAAAAAATAAACTTTTGAAAAAGAAGAAGGAACAGAAGAGATCTGTTTGACCAGGTATTCAAATGTATTATGTAGTTATAGTAAATATTATACTTTGGATGTGAAGAAAAAAATTTCAGGGGAAACAAATCGGTGGGATGGAATGGAGAGAACAAAAATGTACGTGAGAACTAAATATAAGATAAAACGTTTAAAATCTGTTGGATAAAAGAGAGAATTTCTTAAATTCACATATAGTGAACACACAATGTTACACTAGTTTCAGGTGTAACAGAGATTATTTTAAAAGATACTTCAATTGAGGGCACCTGCGTTGCTCAGTTGATTAAGCATGGACTCTTGGTTTGGGCTCTGGTCACCATCTCAGGGTCCTGGGATCAAGCCCTGCATCTGGCTCTACACTCAGTGTGGAGTCTGCTTGAGATTCTCTCCCTCTGTCTCCCCCTCTGCCTCTCTCTCCACTGGTGTGCTCTCTCTCTCCCTCAAAATAAATAAATAAATCTTAAAAAAAAAACTATAACTGGACCACGGATTTAAACATGTAAAAATACAGTTATGTAAGTTTCCAAAAATTAGAAGTATAAGAAGCTTTCATAAAGCAGATACATAAGTCAGAAATTATAGAAGAATAGCCTGGCAATGTTGATGAATTAAAAATGTAAAGTATCTGTAAGCAAAGCTATATATAGAAAGTGAAAAAAGAAGAAAAATATTTTTATACATATCAAAAAAGGCTATTGTGTTTTAATTAACAAAGAGCTCATAAAAGGCACTGAGAATAAAGAATAATAACCACTCAAAAAACTGTATGAAGTTTGTGAATAAGCAACTAACAAAAAATAGAATGGACAATTTCTCATAATTTAGTAAAATCAGCAGTAATTCTGTGTAACTGATCAGATGGGTAAAAATTAATGGATTTGGTGGTATCTAGAGTAGGCAATTTGCATGGATAAATCAGCTTTATAAGCCATTGGTGGGCATGTAAGTTGGGATACCCTTTCTACAGGACAGATATCTGGGTGATATCTACCAGAACTAAAAATGCATGCTTGCTCCCTTTGACTGCTAAGAGCACTTGTAGGAACTTATCTTTGTGTAAACATATGCCAAAGTAAATGTACAAAGTTATTCACTGGAGTATTGTTTGTAATTTGGGGGGATAAAAGTGGAAGCATAGTGCCCACCGTTAGGAGACTGGTTAAAACTTAAGTGATACATCGGTTTGATGGACAAAAGGGAAACCAGTGAAAAGAAGGGGGCATGAGGTGGATGCTGATATGGAAAGATCCCTGGAGAAGTGTTGTGTGAAAACCCAAAGTGGAGGTGAATGGTGTAGTATAGTCTCATGTGAAAAAAAAATGTTTTACAAATAATGCAATATATGTTAAGAAAGAAAAAAAGAAGAAGAAGAATGTAGCAGGAGGGGAAGAATGAAGGGGGGGAAATCGGAGGGGGAGAAGAACCATGAGAGACGATGGACTCTGAAAAACAAACTGAGGGTTCTAGAGGGGAGGGGGATGGGAGGATGGGTTAGCCTGGTGATGGGTATTGAGGAGGGCACGTTCTGCATGGAGCACTGGGTGTTATGCACAAACAATGAATCATGGAACACTATATCTAAAACTAATGATGTAATGTATGGGGATTAACATAACAATAAAAAAATTTTAAAAAAATGTTTTATACATAACATATAAAGAGAAATACATATGGATATAATATTATGCAAAAATCTATAAATATATAAATATGTATAGGTAGGGACTTATCTATGATATTCATATACTGGGAAATGCAAACATTTTTTTGTAAGAACAAAAACGGTTCATTGTGTTGAGCACTAAGAATAGAGATTGAGAGTCAGAAGAGGGGCAGATTATCTTCCATTTTATGCCTTTCCACACGTTTTGAATTTCCTAAGCATACACATGTATAGCTTTCTATTTTGTCCCCATGCCACCTGGAGTTATTTGGGGCTGTGGGACGAAAGACTTTTTAAAAAAAAATTATCTGTTTTTTAAAAAATCACGTACATTTTCCTTGTGATGATAGGGGTCAATGCAATGCTCAGAGGAGTGACTGTCCAGATTTGGTAACATCCGACGCTAGCAAGCTCATGCCTGTGCTTTTGCCTCTTCTCCCACTCCCAGCAGGACAGCTCAGTGTCTGTCATTTTCCTAGGCTCCCCTCCTCACTTCCACGCCACGCTCCTCCTCCCCAGGCTCCTGCTGAGGTCCAAGCATAGATGGAGAACTGCTGCTGTTGGATTAACTGGTGCAGTCACAGCTCCAATCTCTCGCACCTGCCAGGCTCCTGGAGGTCTCTTCTTTGGCCCCCCACCCCCGCCCCCGGGGCTGGTCTGGAATTCCCCTTGCTTGAGCGGTGCCGGCCTCCTCCCAGCCTGGCCCTCCTGAGTGAGCTGCCCGGGGAGGTTGCCCAGGGAGGTAGCGCCCCACTTGGAAGTCGGTGGGGCTTCAGGTAAAATATAGGTGCTGCCTCTTGCTGGGTGATGACCGTGCTTCACTTCTCCAAGCCTCAGTACCTTCAACTGTCAAATGGGGGATGATAGCATCTTCCTCCTAGCTCTGCTGTGGGCATTCAGTGAAATAATGTTTGTCCCCCAGTCGGTGAGCAAGAAAACCTAGCTTTCTTTTGCTTTTTATTGCTCTTTATTTTCCCACAGTTTTCTTTCCTTATGGGGTGGGGAGAAGGGAAGGAAGGCTATTGCTAGGTTGCCAACCAATGTGACAGAGTTATGATGTGACTTAGCAATGAGAGCCTTGGAGCTACCCATGCTCCAGACCCTGTCCATCCCTCCATGACCAGGGACCTGAGTCTGGGAGCTTCCCCATCCCAGTGGCTCCCAGAAGCTCTCCTGGGATGAGCTCAGGCTTCGCCAGTTCCTATTTCTTCATCATTTGATTTACAAGACACATGCCTATGATCTGGAGGTCTCTGGGCATGGGCATCTAAACAGAAAAGAGCCATTAAGATTCAATCCAACCTGCTAGGTAAAGTTCCAAGTGTGCAGTGAGCCGGGGGCCTGGAGACAGGAACTTTCTATGAAGCAGCACGGCCAGCCCCAACCAGGTGCTGACAGATTGTAGTCCTCGCTTTGATTCTCCCCTCAGAACCATGGGGCAAGATCCTATTGCCATTGTTACCGTTAGGGATAATTCAGCTTTTGTTTCTTTTCTTTGGAACTTGACAACTCTCCTTTAAGATGATTCAAGTAAATCCCTTATTTTAAAGCCTGTGCTCTTTCAAAAGAGAGGAAAGAAATGCAGATGGTCCGCACAGGTTATGGGGCAGCCTCTGGAGTCCACACACCTGCCCGCAAACCCCACATCTGCTGCTGAGAAGCAGGGGAGCATGTGAATCTCTGAAGCTTTGGTTTCTTCGTCTGTAAACTGGGATAATAGCATTCTCTACGTTAGGCTCAAGGTAAGCAACAAAACACCTAGCAAGGGCCAGGCACACAGCGCACAAGAGGTGTTGTCCATCACTATACGGATTGGCCCCGCAGGAAGTGAGTTAAAAGTGAACTCCAGAGGCAGAGTGCCCGGGGTTCTAATCCAGACTCTGCCATTTGCCGGCTGCGTGATTTTGTCATTACTTAACCTCCCTGTGCCTCAGTTTACCCCTCTGGGAAATAGGAATGATAATGGTCTCCACATCAGGTAGTTGTTGTGAGAGTTAAATAGTTAATATGCACCAAGTGCTATTTAAAGTCTGGCGCATAGTAAGTACAGGAAAAATACTGGCTTTTAAAAGTATTGTTAATGACAAACACCCAACTGAAGGAGTCCAAAATAGCAAAATTAAGGAAATATATATACACACATATGACCAACCTCAATGGAAGTAGATAGGAGGCAATGTCAGAAAACAAATTTTATACACAGAAAAATAGAATCGATAAATACACTGAAGTGAAGTAAGCACACACACACCCACTACCGAAAATGCAAGCTTCTGGTGAGCACCGAAGGGATAGGAGACACCTCAGTGAGATCAGCAGCAGTGAGCACGGGGCTTTCCGAAACCGAGGCTGGAAGTGCCTGTGGTTGGAGGTGGGCCCAGCGCAGCCAGCAGCCGATGGAGGCCTTGCTGGAAGAAGGCCCGCGTCGGAGACGTGCACCCTGCCTCTACGTGGGGCCGCTTCCACCTCTCCCCGCCTGGGTACCAGCCACCTGGGGCCAGCTATTCTGCCCCAGGCCAGAGCTCTCTTTGTCATCACCGGTCTCTGGGTGGGTCTCTGAGAAGAGACCTAAGGTTGGCACTGTCTTCTGCAGGAGACCTGCCTCAGACCTCTTCCCCCCTCGCCTCAAGGGGCCCAGACCACCCAGCTTCTCAGCCAGCTTCCCGCCTTGCCAGCCCACCCATCGACCATCTTCAGCCTTAAGACCCAACCTGAAAAATGATGGAAGGGATTTTCGTCCTCCTCATGCAGTCCATCTTCTGGGTGACCCCTGCACCGAAGACTTTGAGAAATGGATGTGAATCAGTAAACATGAATTCGTGCTCGATACTCACAAAATATTGGGCTGGTGTGGTAATATGTTAGGGGGTGTATTTATATATTATATATATTTATATAATTGACTTCCTGCTGCTTTCCAAGAGCTCAAAAGGGTGGAAGGGAGAAACAGTCCAGCTTTGGGGTGCGACCAAAAAAAAGTCAATACAGTAATCAGTGGAGTGTTTGCCAAATCTAAGGGTTTGCCCCTGGCAGGGAGTGCCCTGAGCAGACCAGGAAGGGAAGAGACGGGGCCCTACTAAGGGGGAGAAAGGAACCTCTTTGAAGGACCTAAGACCTGGTAGGTTGGAGATATAGGTGAGAGAGCACAGGGGAACCTGCATGCACTAGGGGGTATCCAGCACTCCTCTTACCCTGCTCTGGGTCATAAAGTGTGAAGTGCTCATTCCTTTAGTCTTTACAACATCCCTGTGTGGAAAGCACCACGATCAGGGCCGTATCATAAATGGGGAGACCTAAGCCCAGAGGAGAAGCCGGCCCGTGGTCTCACAGTTGCCAAGCACAAGTGTGGGGCTCAGATCTGTGTCCTTGACCTCCTGGCTGAGCTGCCAGGTGAGATGGTGTGTGTATTCGGAGTCCGCACTTACTAGCAGCCTGTTTCTTTGGCCTTAAAATGGAAGTAATAATACTACCCCTTGGGGTTTTGGGGCCTAAATGAGATAAGGTAGGTAAAGTCTCTGGTTTATTTTATTTTTTTTAAAGATTTTATTTATTTATTTGACAGAGAGAGAGGCGGCAAGAGAGGGAACACAAGCAGGGGGCGTGGAAGAGGGAGAAGCAGGCTCTCCACTGAGCAAGGAGCCTGATGCGGGGCTTCATTCCAGGACCCTGGGGATCATGACCTGAGCCGAAGGCAGACCCTTAATGACTGAACCACTCAGGCACCCGAGTCTCCGTTTTATAGTAGGTGCTCAGATGTCCCTGGCCATCCCCTCCTCAGTCCCCTCGAACCTACCTTGAGCTTTATGCACTGATCCTTTACTTCATAGCACGTGTGGTCACCATTTCTGGAACGTCCATCAGATTTCCAGGTCTTTGCTTGGTTTGCACAGGTTTCTTCTACCTGGGATGCCTTTTCCTTCCTTTTCCAGGCTTCCAAAACTGGGAAGCCTCCAAGTCCCCATTTAGGTAACATTTACCCTGTGAAACCTTTGTTCCCTCCAGCTCTAAGAAGCTTTTCTTCCCTCTGGTCCCCTGGGGTCTTCTGCGTGGGCTGCTTCTGAGCACCCTGGGTCTCAGCTTTGCCACCCAGAAAAGGGGACGATGACAGTCTCCCTATTGGAGCTGTGCAAGGTTTGTTACACTTGACAGAGCACAAGAAGCTCCTAATAAGTGGTATCCATTATTCTATTCTCATTATTACTTGACAAACTCTTGCTCATAGTATTGTTTCCATTGAATCTGGTTTCTTTTCCTTCTTAGATGAGGGATCAGGGCAGGGATATTGTTAAATAATGCTTTGTTTTTTTTCCACAATGCCTGGCACAGAGCCTAGAATGTAAGAGGTGCTCAGTGAATGACAATCGACTGAAGGGAACAAATATCAAGCTAGAGATCACACAGTGCGGGAGATTGACCTGGATTCAAAGGAATGAGGCTCTGTTCACACTGCTATGTGCTAAGTGCTTACAGTTTGCAAAGCCTCGTGCTAAGTGCTCTAGTGTATGGGAAGAAACTCTGGGATTGCTGTCTGGGCCCAGGGATTAGCCTTCTGGTTGGGACTAAGCTAGAGGGTCCAGCACACGGTTTTTCAGCAATTCCAGGAGCACTGGGGCCACCCTTGGGAAAGCTGTGAATGAGGTCCGGCAGAATACAAGTCCTATGGCTACATGGATATCCTCTTTTTCATCTACTGCTAGATGTCCTGTATCCAGCCAAGTGTCATGGGGCCGCTCAAAGCACACCGTGGGTTCAATGAATGAAATGTGGAAATCATCCTGAGGAGGAGGAGAGAAATGCTGTGGATTGCTGGGGAAAAAAGAGAAAGGTGTTTTATAGGTAGACAGAAACAGAAGTTAAAAAAAACGCCCAAAACAAAACAAAACAAAACAAACCAACTATGAAGGGAGGACGACTAGCAGAAGTTTTGCTGGCAAAATATTGGGGACAAACTGTATATCCAACAATAAAAAAGTAGTTATGCAAATTATGACACTCCACTCAATGTAATTATTTAGGGGCATTAAAAATTAAGTTTGCAAAGACCTTATAACAAGACAGGATTGATAGTGACAAATGCAATGATAGAAAATCACACAGCAGACTATTAGAAACCTCTTTCTTTAAATCCTAGGTTTATGCATGATTGTTTTCTTTTCTCTATGTTCTATTTTTCTGGGTTTCTCAAAACTTCTATGACCATGAACAATTTTTAATATGGAAAAACAATGAAATTATAAACTTGAATTATATAACAGATCTACATTAATTAAAGTATTTTCTAGATATAAGCAGACTCCTGGAGTTTATATTCACAAACTCTAGTGCAATGTGCATAAATATCCTTTCCCTTTCCTGATATTGATGATTGAGAATATACTGAATATGATTTGCATACATCATATTTTAGGGTGAACATGTGTGAATCTCTTGCTACGTCCTTTAACTTGAGATTATCACATATGTTTAAATCCTTATGATATGTACATATACATATATATACGTATATATACACACACACATGCTGGATCAGAACATAGTTGTGGTGGGGAAAGATGGACAGATGGCTAGACTGGTGGGTAATAGAATAGGATAGACCCCTAGTGCGTGCTGGCAAGTTCAAAGGTGTGTTACAGACTGAAAAAGGCAAGACGTTCTAGCAAAAACACATCCTGTCTTGAAATGGACTCAAAGTTTGAGAAGAAATTGGACAACAGAGACTATTTGTGGTTTCTTTCCTTCCCATCTCTCTCTCTCTTTCACACACACACACACACACCCTCCCCTCCTCTCCCTCCCCATCTCCTCCTCTCTGACTGATGTATGAGTTGTCCGGCCCTGAGGCAGCTGCAGCTGAAGAACACTGTCCCTGGGCATTTTGCCCGCTAGAAAGAGGCAACCAGGGCTTTGGAGAAATGTGTCTGACGATGACAAAAGCCCAAAGTGGTCAAAACTGGCTGAGTTTTTGAGAGAAAAGATCTATTTTTAGACCTGTCTGGGCGGGGCCGTGTTTTGAAAATAATTATTTAAGATTGAGTGTAATTCGTTTAATGTGCAAGGAAGTTACTAATTTCAGAGAGAAATAAAGATCCTCAGAACCCAGATTCCTCTGAGCTCTACCTCAGCCTTAGCATGGGGTGATCACTAACTCCTTTGGTGAGAAGATAATTTTATTTTAATTCTCATGCAATAGCTGAGAAACTTCCATACAAATGCCAGCTATCAATCTTTATGAGT
Organism: Phoca vitulina; assembly: GCF_004348235.1. Classification (NCBI taxonomy): domain Eukaryota; kingdom Metazoa; phylum Chordata; class Mammalia; order Carnivora; family Phocidae; genus Phoca; species Phoca vitulina. Next base: position 99,330,742 of record NW_022589704.1, read on the forward strand.
AAATTATTGTCCTCACAATTTGGGTGTGGTACAAGAGAGGATGACATACTTTAGGAGCTATAAACCTTCTTGGATATAATTTTCTTCCTAGGCTATTATAAACATAACAACCTTTTTTTTTTTTTTTAATAGCTTAAGCTATTGAAAGAGAAAAAGAAAAGATTTCAGCAACAGTGCAGATACCGCTTTGATAAAGGAGGACCAGACGTTTACTTTTTTGTTCCATCCTAGAAAGAAAAATGACTTTCCCCCCACACTTTAAAATGTGAATGAATTAATTTGACTTTGAAATTCTCCTGACACTCCTTGAGGTAACTGGAGCCACATGTGGTCAAATCGGATTTGGCAAGCAAGACTTTTCCAAGCCTTTTTTTTTTTCTTTTTTCTTTTTTGCCTTCTTCTTGGAGCAGACTAGCTTGCAAGGACCCCCTGGCCCCCCCCCCCCCAACTCACTGGAGAAACACTTCTCCAACAGATAAGACACCCAAGCCTGAAATCCAAGCCATGACTTCAATGGGGGGAACGAAATACTTGAGGGTTTCAGGGCTCTTGGCCTTTGGATTCTAAGAAGGCGATAACTTTCCAGAATTCAAAAGGACAGTGGTCAGATGCTTCCTGTCTTTTATTTACCTGATAAGGAACTTACGGGGCTCAAATAAACTGCCAGAGTCACCCATGGTTGGGGACAGGGCTGGGGCCAGAACCCAGGGTTCTGGGCTGGACCCCCGCCTGGGGGTGGGGGGCTCCCACCGTTGCTCCTCTGGCATCCACAGCAAGCCCCAGCCCCGCTCACCGTGGACGCCCCAGCGGTACCTACCCCAGAGGGTCGTGTGAAGGCGAAGTGAGCCGGTTCGGGCAAAGCGTTAACAGCAGTGCCCGGGACAGACAGTGTTCCTTCTTATTGGTTTAACTGGAAGAATGGTCCTCAAAACAGGAGAAAGTCAGCCAGAGGCATTCGGCACTGACCTCCCAGGCGAGGATGCAGACGCCAGAGTAGTCACTATCACGTGTGAGATCTGCAACAAGCAAGCGTTCAAGCCCCTCGCCCTTTCTTTAGATTTTGACCAGTCATTGAGGCCAGCATTTTTGAAAGCAAGGCTTTGGAATTTTAGTTGTTTGCGTTGAAAATACTTAAGTGTTGTGCCGCATCTTTCTGTGAGGAAAAAGAAACTGGGCTGGTTCAGGAGGTTTGGTGCCTTTGTCACAAATAAAGAAGGCAGTTGCTTCCTGTGTTAAAGCCAAGTTTAATTTAGAGAATCCTTGGGGTTTTTTTTTCCTAAAGAAGCTGGGTACGGTTGTATATAACCAACAACTCTTTCAGTCTCCTGTGTGAAGCTGCACTTCTTTGCCTTGTGTCCTCCGTAAAAAAGATGCAAGGATCCATCCTTCTTTCCTATGCATGTTTGAATGGTTTTATGTAATTTGTTGTTTCCAAAGAAGAAAACCGCTTGGTGAAATGAGAGGTGTTTGTGTTCCCCTCCAGACTCCTTTTCCAAAATCTGCACTTTATGCCAGCACCTGGACTGCCTGCTAAGTTTCTGGAAAGTTGTCGGCTCCTCCCCACTTACCAAAGTCCCATAATTAGCTCCTCTCCTATCCCCAAAGTCCCACAATTAGCTCCCCCCAACTTCCCATAATGAGCCCCGCCCTCCTTCCAACGCTGGGACGCCACAAATGTGCCCACGGGCTCCAGGCACTGATGGTCTTGCTGCAAGGGTCCAGGAGCCACAGGGCCCGGAGGAAGTACCTCAAGTTCAGGGGCACCTGTGAGGAGACTGGAAGGGCAGCTTCGGCCCGTGGGACACAGTGGGTCTCTGGGAATAGGCGCCACGACGCTCCCCGACCCAGGGGGCTCCATTGCTCTGTCTGCTGGGTGGGTAAAGCTGCTTCTTGCAAGAAAAACTAGCCCCTGCACCTGGCCTGCCGGGCTACTTGACAATAAACACTGCTGTTATGGAGGGCATCCTTTGCACTTGACACTGGGTTAAGTGCCATCCACCAAGCATCCCTTTGAATCCCCCGCAGTACCCCTCAGAGGCCATCCTCACTCCCGTGTCCCAGGTGCAGGCTGAGCAAGGTGAAGCACTCAGCCCAAGTTCACACAGCCAGCGAGGGGCAGCGTCCCCATCCTTGGTGATTCAGGACAGCAGAGCGGTCCCCTAACGTCTCCTGTTTTCCTCCTTAACGAGAGAGAGAGAGAGAGAGAGAGAGAGAGAGAGAGAGAGAGATTCCGTGTGGGTTGCTCTAGTGCCTGGGACCTGTCAGCACTCGCCTCCGCGGCTTTCAATAGAATGGATGGTTCACCCGTTAGATAAAGGATTGTATTTGATCTTATTTTCTTGGATTCTCAGTATCAATCCTGCCTAGCACCTTCTTTGCATTCGTGACAGCCTCGAGATGTGAGCATAAAGCTCTTTGGTCTCAGACGCTGTTTTCTGCTTGTGTTTTCCCCAAGTTTGCCTCAGCCTGGGGATTTAAGAGGATGAAGCCATTTTCTCCTCAACTCCATTGGATTGTATTTAGGCAAAATGAAAATATGCAAATCCTCTCCCTTCAGGCTTGCTCTCATTTAAAACTCAGACTCCCAAGTCTGGAGCTGAAGAAAGAGGTTGGGAAGAAATAATCCCTCCCTCACACCCGCCAGGCTATGAGCGCCTAAGTCCTGTCCGGTCCAAACTTTCCACCAGCCGTTGTGGAGGCCTCGATGGGTTTGCCAATGGTTTCCTGAAATCTCCTAGGACTTCTGTCCCATAAATACACCGGACACAGCTTCCTTTTCGGGTGCCTCCCTCTTGGTAAGGGTTAGTTTGGGGCCCATAACCTAGAAATTGTTTCCTCTTAAATAAATCATTGTGTCTTGGCTTTTGACCCTGCACCCATTCATCAAAACCGGTTCCTTTCCTCAGCTTCTTCAGTGAAGTTCCCACCCAAACCAGTTCCCCTGTGAGTGGAATTCCCAGTTTACGGGTTACTTTGATGTTAGTCTTGAGTGTTCTCTTCCCCACTAGTGATGTGCGGTAGACTGGGTGAGGGTTACGTGGGGGAGCCCTTCCAGCCTCAAATTCTGACCCTTTGAAAACCAAATCAGTATAATAATGAAGGGTGGTTTTTTTTTTTTTTTTTTTTTCCGGGGAATTCTGACACACTGGGTGTTTGATAAGGCTACTCTCTACAATTTCTACCCTGATGCACCAAGCCGGCTTAGGCTCCATCCTCACGGCGTGCCCCTGAATCCCATGTTCGATCTATTTTTTAAACCCTTATCCCAAGGGAAGCAAGTACTCAATTTTCTCTCTCATTTTCCAAATGCAGTCAGGTTATTAGTTTTGACTTAATGAAGAATAGTTGGTGGGAACAAGCCAGGCTCTGAAACACCAAGGAAAGAGTTGAGGGCTCTGAGGGGGTGGGGGGGAAAGAGGTGGCAGAGAATCGAATATATGCAAGTAAGCACTTTTCCCATTTCACATTAAACAGTTTGATGCCATTTTTTAAAAGAAGGAAAGAAATATTTTAGATATTCTAAGCAGAATGCTTAAACCACAAATTCTGTAAAAAATGAACAGCATAAGCTATGAGCGCTGTACGCGTCATGAACACCTTCGGCGAGACAATCAGATACGAACACCAGCAGCACCTCCAAGCCATCCGTCTGCACGGCGCTCGACTTCTGCAATTTCATAAGATTAATGCCTCCGCTGTTTTAAGATGATGAAAGTACAGCTGAGACGAATCTCCGTATCTTTCACCAGTGATTTAATAAAGGCCAGCTCAGAATAAATATGGAAAGGCTACTCCGAAAGCTTTTTTAGCTTTGTGCTGAAATGTGTTGGAACTTTCTTCCACAAATTGATTGTATCCCAAGTTCCGATTTGTCCAAGCACGGAAGGAAGACGTTTACTAAGTCGTGGACTCGAAACATCCCATGTGACACGCTGAGGTTTAACAGGGAGTTTAGAGAAAGGTGCTTCCTTGGGCAAAGCCAGGGGCCGGGGATGGTGAAGTTGACCCTACTTTTTTCTGGCCCGAAATGGGTACCAAGAGAGACGGAGGACAGAAGGAATCTGAGTTCTGGATTTTGCTGTCCCCCAGCTCAGGCTTCTCAAAAAAGTGCTTATGCCCATATGATGTCACACTTTGGGTTTATTTTTGTGCCTCAGGATGTCTTAAACACATGCAATCAGTAAGTAGCGAGACAGGTAGATGGATATACACATGGACAGTCAGAGGGGCAGATAGATAAACACACTTCAAGATAGTATAGGTAATTACTTCCTAAAGTAGTCAAAATCCTAAGGGACAAGGCTGACTATAATTTTAGAGGATCTATTTAAATCTTATATTCATGAGTAAGAAAAGTTTTTTTTTTTTTCCATTTTTGATGAGTGGGAGAGGAGGGCAAGCAAGAGAACAAATGAGGAGGAACGGATTTATTAATATTTCTTTGGGCCCCTGTTCTCAGCAATTGGCTCCCTAGTATGTCAGCTAACCCCTTCCAGACTTCCTGATTAGCCTGTGCACGCGCGCGTGTGGGTGCGTGTGATTGTCATTGGTCTGCAGCCCACTTTCCGGGGTGACAAGAGCATGTCAGGGAAAAACAGTGGTCCATTTGCAGGATTTGGCAGGGGCCGGCAGGGTTGGCTCCTCTGAGGTTGGGGAAACGCCCCCCCCAACCCCCCCAACCCCACCCCCCGCCTTCCAACGCTGCATCGGGGCGGCTGTGTCTGCCCTGGCCTACCCCCCCTGCTCTGGGCCCTGCTGACTTTAATTACTCCCTCCTTGGCCAAATTCACAGGTGGCTTCCCTGGGAGGAGGCGGTTACCTCTCCCCAAACCCCCGGCTGCTCATTTCCTCAGTGGATTAGCAGGGCCACGATGAAACAGAAGCTTGTGGCTTCTCCATTCTTTACACAACCTGGTGTTAGAGGTTGACCTTTCACCCCTGGAGATTCGGAGGATTAAGGCCGCTTTTAAGTCCCGCTCTGGTAACTAATCCACCACTTTCACTGGATGTTATGTAAGCACTTCCTGACTTACCCTTTAAATCCTGTAAACATAATAAAACAGAGTTTAACCTTTACCTTTGGATTTCCCCACTATCTTTTGCGCTGTCGAATCAACTGGACGGATCCAGGAACAGAAAGCTAATAAGTGATAGCCTGATTTTTTTTTTTTTTTTTTGCCCTGGGACATGTAACAAAACATTACAATCTTTAATATATTCAGGTCAAATAGTTGTGGGGGAGCACCAAAAGCTTCAGGCTGGGCAAATAATGTTTCTCTCCCCTTTAACTGCATATATTTTCCCACAAAACAATGAAGCAGATGGTACTGGGTGTTTCCTCCCCTCCCCCTTTTCAACAAATTAGAACCAATAAGGTCCAAATGATAGCTGGAAAAATGGGCTTTTGAGGCGGTTTGCAGTAATACAGATTTTCACTGCTCCTGTCTCAAGCCCGCAGCCTCCTGAGAGTGTCCCGAGAGGCCCGCTTTTGCAGACTTCCCACTTTTAAGCATGAATATTATTAGCTAGCCCCGATTTCTAGGCCCAAAGAGCAAATCCAAAATTGTTTTGGACAAACATAAAATGCATTCATCCTTCTCATTTTCTGTTCACCCTTCGACTGGTCAGATGCCTTTCCCGAATGTTGTTTCTTAGGGACTGAGTTACAGAATTGAAGGGACTGTGTCTAAAGAGGTCCCATTTGGTAGCAGATTGTCACCAGGCTCCCGGTTAGTGAGGACCAAGCCTTCGACACATCATTATTGTCACCGTGAAGTCGATGTCAACCACTAGAGCTCCTGAGCTGGCCACCTTCATAACGTTCCTTACTGGTGAAAGAGAAGATTCTGGATTAGATTCATTCTTGTTGTTGTTGTTGTTCCTGTTTTTGCCACTAAGAGAATCTAGCAGACTTATCTGGGCAGCAGCTGGGGGTGAAAGGAAAGTGGTCATACACTAGACCGCCAGCCAAGCAATGGGACGGCTTGGGACCAGCCAGCCTGTGTCCCCATGCATGTCACCAACCATATTTGGCCCTCAATTTCCCCATCTTCATACGGTGATAACGTCCCTGACTCCTTCCTCTGGATCGCCAAAGGAAAAATTGCGTGCAGGGCTTTCATATTGAGCGAATACATGGTTGAATGTTCACAGAAAAATTATGATTGGCTGGGTGACAGACTATAAAGAAAGGAACTCCCTGTATCATTAGAAACTCTAGTAATTGAATTAAATACAAAGAAGACAGCTCTTTCAGATGTCCAATGGGCTATACAAATTTATCTCCTCTTTAGGCCACGTGGTCTTCAGATAAATCCGGAGGGTCTGAAATCCTCTATGTGTCCCCAGCCCCACATTGCTACCTTGCTGGGCCCTGTACTAGGTAGGGATGCAGCTGATTAATTAAATCCACGCCACAGCTCTGTGTTGTAGGTGTTAATAGCGTCTGCACCCCGGGGAAACTTAAATTCAGAGAGGTTAGTATGCAACTGAGTTGCACACCCAGATCTGCCTGAGCCCTGCCTCAGCACACAGATGAGCCCGTGTAGACACGGCACGTTGCGCCTTTGTACCTCTTTCTCATTTCAACTTCTCCAGTCCTTCCGGCTTCCCAAGCAAGCCTCAGAGTTGCTTTCATTTGAGAGTTGAGATAATGAGGAGCCGTAAACGTAAAATGTGATTTATTGTAGTGTATGGCTATTTCGAAATATTCCCTAGAGAAAATGTGAAGTGCCCCAGGGTGGGGTGAGAAGTAGGAATCAAAGGGTTTGTTGGCCCAAGCAAGTGAGGAATCGCTGGATTTGGGGAGGGTGGCAGGGGGGACTTCCCTGGGATTTCCTTAGCTTCTCCACTCTTCTGGGCCCCTGGAGACACCCTGCAGGAGGGGAACTTGGCCTTCTCTGCCTATGAGGGACAGTCCTTCCCCGGGTCCTCCAGGATGGAGGTCATGCGAGCTGAAGGCTAAGGAGTCACAGTCCGGCAGCCTGCTTCTCCTCCACGCCCCTTACCACAGACCTTCCCATGGCTGGAGAATTAATGGGCATCTGAACACTTAAGAAATGCTTCTGGACAAGGAACATGTGTAATTTGTGTCTTGTGGTAAATGCTTTTTCAGTGAGTCTCTGCAGAAGTGTAATGTCCTGTTTGTGACAAACGTGTCCTTTCTTGCAGGTAGATGTGTCACCGCTCGGCTCTCATGCGAAGCCCTCACACATAAGGACAGACGCTAGGTTGTGCTCACGGGTCTACGCACATGCCACGCATTATAGCTGAGGGAGGAAGGCCCAGCAGCACCTTCCTTGGTATTCGCTACCTGTCCCTGAGGTGATGAGGAGCTGGAGGGAAGGCGACATGTGTTCCAGAATGAAGATGCTCCAAAGCAGGCTGAATCCACAGCTAGCTCTGCTTGGGGACATCAGGCTTCCCAGCGGTCAGGTTCCCCCAGTGTGCCCACTCCTTCACACACTCAGCCCCTTTGCCTTCTCTCCCCCAACAAAGTTCACCAAGTCCAGTTCTTCCTGGGTCCTGCCAGGTGGAAAGGGGAGAATCCAGGGGAGTCTCTTCATCTGTGAAATGAGAAGATCAATACCTGACCCACCCAGTTCTCAGAATTTTTTTGAAGGTCACAGGTGATGATGGGAGTGATAGAATTTTTAAACTGCAATCTAAATAGAAAACTCTGATCGAATGTAAGTTCCATGAAGATGGGAAGTATACGCGTGGTGGTTTATCTTCACAAACCGGAAGTGAGAGCTCAGGGTAAGAGAGGAGGCAGAAAAGGCCCTGAAAATAAAAAGTCACACATGCTAAAAATATCTAATATAAGGTCAATGGATAAAGAGAGAAACTTCCTGACAAATTCTTACAGCCCATAAGTATTAAATTTTTAATCTTTAAACAACTTGAAATTATTCCTCTTTTTTGTTTTTTTGCATTTAATTGAACCGTACATCAACAAATATTTATTGAGGGCTCACTATGTACCGGACACGGGGGTTAGAAAAGTTAAGTGGTAAGGTAGTCCTCCCTTATGGAGCTTAGATCCCTGAGCAAGATGAGCCATAGCGACCAACGTCTCTCGTATGGCAGGTCCAGCCCAGCCCCTTCTCCCAGAGGCGCTGGGACCGTGGAGCATCAGTGGTGCTCTTGGACTTGGGAGCCGGCTTCTATGAAGACATACATCTCTGACATGCAAGCCGTCCTCTGCATCTCAAGAAGCTGATGCCGTGGGAAGTAGAAAGGAAGTGAGAAGACGAAGGGAATAACAGAGGTATGCCTGTTGTCTCCCTGTCTGCTCATTTAGCCGAAAAGCAGGAAGCTGCCATGATTCTAATTCACTTTCTTTTCTGGTTCCTGAACCCACACGGTTGATTTTATATCGTTAGAATCCACATGTGAGGTGCCTCCACATCTTTATTGTGTACTGTTAGTGCTGAAAAGCGGCAAGGCCGTGTGGACACAAAGGCTCTGGGGTCAGAAAGACCTGGTGCATTTCTCGCCCCTGCCTTCTAGAGTGGATAAATTACCTTATACTTCTTTAGGCCTTTATTTGCTCAGCCATGAAGTTGATGAAATGACATCCACGTGGTAGGGATCTCATGCAGGTTTGACCTATGGAAAGCCCTTTACCTTGTTTCATATAGAGGCTTAGTGAACAGGAACATTTGTTATTGTGGCAACTTGAAATTCTTAGTGATAGCTCAGAGTTACCAAGAAAAGCTTAAATAATATTTTGGATCTGCTTCCAAAAGACAAAGATGCAGATTTCTAGCCAAAGGGAACTGTAATGACATGTATGTCGAAAGATAGCTGGTCCATTGAGGTGACAAAGAACATGGACCTTGGAGTCAGGCAAAGCCAGGTCCAAATCCAGGCCCTTCATTCCCAGCTGTGAGTCACCAGACACGTGACCAAACATGGAGAAGTCTTAATTCCTTCACCTGTTAAAAAAAGTGGGGTTGATTGTAAAGATCAGATTAAAAGACATCATGTTAATAAGATGCTTGGCACATAATAGGAATATAGTCGTGCTCACTGTTATTTTTCGCTGGAAAATTCAATCGTATTGAGCATCCCAATCTCAGCATCACCCATGGTATATTAATAATCAGAATGATAGCAATAATTAATAATCATATCAGTTATCACCTAGGGGATGATCAGAAACTTAACCCCCCCCCAAAAAAAACCGTCAGTGTTAAGAGGACATTTTTTTCCTAAAAATTTTTAAAATTGCTAGCAACAGATGCATTTGCTAGATTTCATGCCATAAATAACCATAACCACTTAGAATTGTAGTTACATGGCTTCCTTGTAGCTCACACTTATCAATCAGTAGGGGTTGCTTAGGCCAAACGGTTCCCAAATACAGTGGCAATGAAGAAAAGAATCAGAGTAGATGTATTTTATGGCGTAAGACCCTTTTCAAATTGAAGTGTGAAAACAATCAATACAACCAGGTGCCTAACTATCCCCAGAGCCCACGGAGAGCAATTACTGAAATAACAGAATGAATGCAGAAGAGAAAAAAATCAAAAGGAGCCTTCCTACCAAGGTAATTCTGGAAAGGCAGAGTAGCACCTTGTAAACCTTCTGTTTCCATAGCTCCCCAACAAACAAGGGCTTTGGATTCATGTGAAAACTGCATGATCTACAGCCAAAACGCTCAGTGTGAAGGTGACATTTCTAGAAGGAAAAGTAACTTATTTGGGGTATTGAGTTTCTAGATAATTCTTTCTGTGCTAAACACATTTAATATTTTGTGGGTAAGAAATGACCCTCTTTCAGCATCCATCTTGCCTTCTAGATATCAAGTAAGTAGGATTAGTGTTTGTTAAGTTTTCTTTTTTCTTTTCTTTTCTTTTTTTTTTTTTTTGAATGAGGTGAGGATTCCTTGATTCAGTGTGTAAAACAGATGAACAGAAGTTACTCTAGTTGGTGCTGGAGTTCCTTCTCTTCACTGCCCTCCCCCTTCACCTGAGGGACCCCATGGAAACTCAGAGGAACCCTAGCACTCAAGAGAAACTATCAGAAATTACTTCCTCTTCTCATCCAGCTCTAATCATCTAGTTATTTTAGTCTTACACTAAAAAAAAACCCTCCCCGGTCAGAAATTTCCCATGTTTGGAGGACACATTTAGAGGATCAGGACTGCTAGAGAAATTTTTGAAGTTTCTAATAAGGGGAAGCCAGCTCCCAAAGTGCTAGAGACAGGGACACGAATGACATTTCTGATGACAGAGAGCACATCATAAGCAAATGGCCCTTGGGAGATCCAGAGGGATGAGGGCTGGTCCACAGTAGGGGCTACGAGCCATGTCCATCTGTAGTGTTCGCTCTTCAGACTCATATAATGCCCAAGGGGAAGAGACCTCAACTTGTTAGTCCTGGAATATTCAGTGAGTAATAGAAGAGTCAGTTCGGGGATGCTTGAGAAGGTGGCAGGTCCATCCCATGGTGGGCAGACAGTTCTGTCCCATTATCTTAAGACTTCCAGGGAGGAGCTTCTATGACACCCCTTGCTTACTATTACGAGATTTTATCACCTCCACGACTGAGAAGCCCCATTTTGTCAGCTAACATAAACCTTTCATGGAGGAATCAGTGCCCGTTTTTGTCTAAGAGACAATTAGGAATTGCTGATGACTATTCTCAACACCTTTGAGCTTTCTCAAGTCCCACATCTTCGGTTTATTTTTTCCATGGTGTGGAAATTGCAAGTGACTTCAAGCTACAGACGTTGTGAATTAATTTCCTATGCCTGCCCCTGGTGTCCTGGGAGGAAATGGGTGCACCTGCCCCAAATCAAATGAATAATTCATATCGCATCTGGGTCTAAAAGGTGATAGGCAGCATAGAAATGGAGAAACAGCTGGAAACAAGATTAAGGATGTCCCCCCTTCCCTCCCAAAAAACGCTAAGGCAGAAAGGTAAACTTTAGGTGATTGCACTGGTACTTATTCTCCTGCGCTTTGTGAGCTCGGGGGTTCTGGCATGCGTATTCCTCTGAAAGCGCTGGCTGGGGCGTTCAGAGGACAAGGAAGGCAAAAGAAGACAAGGCTCAGGGACTGGCTGTGTTCTGCATATTAGGGGGAGATCACCCAGCACTGGGGCCTGTTGAGTGTGCCTCTGGGCACTCAAACATCTGTGGACAAGTGTGTCTCCCTCCAGCTGGGAAGACAGCATTGTTAAGGAGAGGCAGGTATTTCACTGTGGCCATATGTGGGAGAGGACCCCAATCTGCTGTTGTGTCACTATGGTTGATTGTTTGTGCAAAGGCGCCCTAATATACACTCCATCCCATGTACTTTTCTTTAATGTGACACTGACACTGATCTTTGAGAAGTGGGGTCTATGTTTTCTTCCTTGAACCTGGATGGACATTTGTAATTGCTTCAGTCAATCGAATAGGGTAGGTGTGGTGCTGTGTGGCCTTCGAGCAAGGTCACAAAGGCGTGGCTCCCACGTGGCCCTTTCTCTCTCTGGATGCTTGCTCATGGGATCCAACCACCATGTTGTAAGGTAGCCCTGGCCACATGGAGAGGCCACACAAAAGTGCTCCAACTAAACAACCCCAGCAGACAGCCCAGATCAACCTCCAGACACGTGAGTGAGCGGGCCTGCAGATGAATCCAGCCCCCAAACTTCAAGTCTTCAGCTGAAGCCACAGACATTGTAGAGCGGAGACAAACCATTTCCACTATGCCTGGCCCACAGAGACGGTGAGAGATAGCGATTATTGTTGTTTGAAGGCACCACGATTTGGAACTCAGCCCCCTTGGGCAAATTATTTGCCTCTTTTTGGCTGCAATGTCTGTATTCTCTAAAGAGTCTGCTCTCAACGATTTTCAGGTAAAACAAACAAGATAACAGATACACAGGGCCTTCTGTCTAGTATGTGGTGTGTAAAAGGGAGCTAATGTAACGTGGGGGGCTGAGACAGCCAGGACACCCCGTTTGGGCATCTTTGCATATCTCCTGGGGCCAGTTACGCTTATGGTGGCACCAAGCACACAGCACCTGCTGTCATCCTGGACACCCTTGTTTGTCCACCATTTGCCCTGCTCAGGCCTCCACCCCTGAGTTAGATGGGGAGCTCCTTGTGGGCTCAGCCTCAACACTCCGGGCACATAGAAGGCATGTAGCAAATACCAGGAATCCTGTTCGTTTTTTAAACTCAAGGCTGTTGCCGATCCCATAGAGGTAATGTGTGTTGGGGGAGCAGGTGGGGTTAGAGAAGGAAGAGGTGGAGTTCCCTTCCTCCTTTCTGTGCTGATGATTGATTCTCTCTAGTCTTTCCAGACTCACCTGTAGGTCCCATCTCTTTGAAAGCTCCTGGGACCTCCCTCTCAGTTCCTGTATGCTTCTAGGGGAACCCATGTTTCCTTCTATCATACCACCAGATTGTCTCTATTATCTACCACTCCCCATTAGACCATAAGCAAGATAAAGTGTTCTATAGCCGTATCACCAATTATCTGTCTGTGGCACAGAGCAGGTGCTCAAAAAATACGGACAGATGAATAACACATGAATGAATGAACAAATGAATTTAGGACACCAGACTGGGTTCACTTGCCACTTGCTGGCACAGTGACCTTGGGTAAGTCTATTTATTTTGGGGGGGGTTGCTGTTCTCATTTTCATATGCACAAAGTGTTTACACCCCTACCAAGGGCCAAATGAGATCGTGTATGTGAAAGCACTTGCAAAATTGCACAGTGTTGTTCAAATAGGCAAATCATCATTTGTTTGTATAGAAGAGAACGAAGGTTGGCAAGAAGGGGATGGGCGATGGAGGTGGGTCGGCAAGGGACAGAAGAGCATCACCATCACTGACAAAAGCAGTAACAAAGATCACGGTATAGCAGCTCGCACGGAGCACGGATTATATTCCAGGCACTCTCTGAATGTACGGACCTTTCATCTGCTCGATGACACAAGCAGCTAGGTACTACTATTTGCACCTTCCACTTTGCAGCTGAGGAAACTGAGGCACACGCTGGTTGAGGAACTTTCCAATGCTGCAGAACTGGTAAGGCACGGAGCTGGCATTTGAACTTGGGCCTTTTGGCCTTAGAGTCTGCACTTTTGACCACAGCATTAAGCTGTCTCTTCAAACTCACCTACACAGGAAGGAGGAAACCCCATCCCACCTACCAGGAGGCCCAGATGCCTCCAGACCCTGTAGACTGGGGTAAAACATACCAATAAGGAGATGTCTTGAGGGAGCTTTATGACAAGCTGGAAAGGACTTATCTAAGATATCTTCCTCCCTGGGTAACCGCTGGCTGGAATGCTGCCATTAGAACTTTGACTTCTGTGGCCTGCCCTTCGGAGGACCCGCTGAGTCTCGATGTTCCCAGGGTGAGAGCTCACAGCTGTTTAGTAAGAATTAGTTCTCAGACTTTCCAGCTTCCTCCCTTTACGCCACCCCCACCTCTCAAGTAACTGGCTTCATTCCCTCATCATCTCTCACACAGGCCCTTTCTCGTCCCTATGTTTTTGTCAATCCATTCACTTTGTCAGGGATGCACCACCCCCCCATGTTTGCTGTTTTAAATCTCACCCTACCTAAGATTTAGCTCAAGAAGTAACTTCTCTAAGAAGTTTTCTCATATTTCACCAGAGGGACCTCATTCCTCTCATATAAGGTTGTTAGAAGAACTACACTTTTTAGCAAATAGTAAATTACCCACTGAAGTGAAAGACTTGTCTTCTCAGGAGAGATCCTTCTTCCATGTGGCTCTTCCCTCATCAAATCCAAACACCCTTTCTTAGAATAAATAAGCTTACAGGCTGATTCCCAGAGCATGTATAACCCCACTGATAACCTTTTCAAAATTAGGAGTTGACTCCATCTGCCAGGTAACTTTACCCTCACTTCTTTTAATCCCACATTAACCTAGGATGGCGTCTGAAGTTATTTTGGCCCTTGATTTAGACAACTGCTCTCTTATAAAGACTTGCCTCTCTTAGCTTCTCAAAACACATCTGAATAGGGACATAATAGTTATTAAATGTAGTCCCTCAATGGAGAAATGTTGAAAATAAAGTGCAGGTTGGACCACTGTGGAAACTGCTATATGACATATTTGGTCTAAAATACAGCTGAACTAACAAGAGGTTATAGAAAGATAACACTTTGGCAACAAAGAGAAAATTTCTGCTGTCTCTGGATTGGAGGGCATTTTGTAGAAATGGCGATTAGTCAGTCTAGAAAGTATCACAGTCAACAGTTGCTCATCAGCACAATGGAGGAAGGAAGAAAATCCAGGAATAATTCTCTGGTGCTCTGAGCTACACCTCATGATCTGGTGGCCACAAGCCATCAGTCAACAGACATTTATTTAGCACCTGTGGTGTGTTCAGCGCCAGGTTGAACACTGAGAACCAGTTTGACATCCCAGTCTGCTCAGATAACAGTTGTGGGAGGCTGTGTGCCATCCAGGCCACAGGGAGGGAGACCCAGGAGGGTGTGGAGCAGTGGAAAAAACCAGGCTGGAATTACAAGGGAGCCACATGTAATCCATAAACAGGAAAATCCTCTCCTGCAGAACCGAGAGTTGACTGCCTAGGTGCAGACCAGGCCAAGCCAGTCAAGACCTGCCTTGGGCTGTGGGGAGGGTGGGACATGAGCAAGAGCAGCTCAAGCCCTCAGTTCTGTCCTCATCTCCGCTCAAGGGCAGCACCGCATCCTCCCATCCAGGCGTGGAAAGCGGGGCTGGAGGGGCAGCCGTAGGTTCTCCTTCATTCCTTGTCTGGCTGGACAGATAATGGGGAGATGCTGAAGGAATTGTTCCCAGGGTTTGTGATGACACTGTCCACATTGGACCGTCCCCAGTGGAGGTGGAGAGTGGCTGGCCAAGGGTCCCGGGAGCCTGCTTTGTGGTGCGTCCCAGGCTCCATAAGTTTCCCACAAAGCTGTCCGTTAATGCGCCTCTGCTTGGGGAAAGCGCCCTGGAGCTCAGGCTCATGCCCGGTGGTGCCTAAGCAGCTGGCCTTCCCTCTCTGCCTGAATTGGTGGTTTCAACTCTGACGACACATTAGAATATCCTGGGGAGATTTAAAAATAGACCCATGCCTGGGCCTACTGGAGATCAAATGAACCTGACCCCCTGGGGGTATGGCCTGGACATGAGAATGTTTGGAAGCTCTCTGGGCAATGTTAATATGCAGCCAGGGTTGAGGACTGATTATTAAGGGCACTCTTTGGGCTAATTAATCTCTTACGGTCTGTCTTTGAAAATTACCCCCCACCCCCCGAATCCCTATTCAAAATCCTGCTGGAGGCCGGCCCACTTGTCCGGAGCCCAGGGTCACAGCACCCCCTGCTGCCGGGTGGGAGCACTGCCACACACAGATTCCACCCCCCCCAAGGATCTGGGTGTTTCTGGGTTGCCTGGGGACCCCCTCCCCAGGCCAGGAGCTAACATCAGTGGGCTTCCTGCCCTATCGCTGTGCTGCTTCATCGACATTCCCACCAGTCGTCCTCAGTCCTGTGAAGAGTCACCCCACTGAACGCACGAGAAAACTGAGGCCCAGAGAGAGAAGGAGCTCGGGAATTGCTTTCTTCTATGTTTCTCCTCAGAGCCCCAAGCCTGGGTGTCCCGAGTGTTTCCTCAGCTGGAACATTTCCTGCCTCCCAGGTCTCCTCAGAGATCTTGCTCATCCCAATTCAGAGAGCCCCACCCCGACTGGCAGCCCTCCCCATGGCCTGCTCCATCCCCCCACACCCAGACAGCCACTTGGCATCTTTGATCCTCTATGCCTGCTGGCTGAGAAGCTGCTGACCCATGGCGTCGCCTGGGGTCTGTAGGATGTAGCAAGCACCTGAGGCCCAGCCTTCTCTTGGTCCAGGGAGAACAAACACCCCACAGGAGGAGCCACTTCCTTTGGCAGTTAAAACCCAAACTTGACAGGACATGAAACCATGGCTGCTCAAAAGCCCAGAAGGTGTTCTGATGCACTCCCCATCACGCTCACACAGGCAGCAACTCTGTATGAGGGCTCTGAGTGTTCCCATTTAAGCTGAGGAGTGAAATCCTGCAGTCATGGGAATCATTCACTCACTTTACTGACCATGCAAATCAAGGGAGGAACAGTCCAGAATTCGAAACTACCACTTTCTTGCTCTGTGGCCCTGATATGTAACAAATGGAGCCTCTGTGTCCTGATCTGTAAAATGGGATCATAATGGCCTTTTCCTCACTAAACTTCTGTGAGGTCTTAACGAGGTAATAAAAGTGCATTTTGTGCAGCGCCTGGCATGCAGTAGGCACATAATAAATGTTGCTCGTTGTCTTCACCTTGCTCTTCTTGCCTGTAGCCCTTCCCCCCTTCCCTTTTGTCCCCCACCCTCACCCCACCAATAACGTAGCTGTTACTTAAAACCAAACTCAAAAGCTTTGCCTCCTCTCAGAATGTTGTGGAGTTAGTTGGGCCTCTGAACGGTTTCGGCACCACGAGCCCACATGTCCCTGCCTAGGTCAGCGTAGACCTCACAGCTCCTGCCTGGATCCTACCACCGACTGTCTCTCCACAGACTCTCGGCCACCATCTCTTCCACACTCCAGGCTGCGGCTGGGCCAGTCTTGCAATGCTGATCTTGTGACTGTGCAGCTGAAAACATTTTTGTGGTGCGTTGATGCCTTTGGGGGTGAAGCCCAAGCTGCCGGCCCACCATGCTTGTTGTCTCCACAGGGCTTGGTCCTTGCTGACCTAGCCGGAGCCCTCCATCCCCACCACGGCCGATAAGCTTCTCAGCTTTTAGGAACAGCTGTCCCTCTTCTTAGAAGGGCACCTACCTGACGCCCACCACCACCCCACTGTGGACCTACACAACACAGCAGCGTATTTATTGAGTGAGTCAGCTCCACAGATCTCTTCTGGGAAGCCTTTCCTCACATACCACACCCCGAGACCACATCCTGCATTTGTATCTTTCAATAGACTTTGATCCCTGCCACTGCATCTGAACAATTAGTTCTGTTACTTACTTCTTATACATCTGCCGCCATCTTGACAAGGGGGACATCTGAATGAAAATTAGCAACAACAACAACAAAACAGCTCACCTTTATTGTTTGCCAGTGCCAGGCACCATTCAAGGCACTTCAATACCTATTATTAACTCACTTAATCTTCATGACACAGTGAAGAAGTTTCTCTTATTAACCCATTTTACAGATGTCAAAACCAAGGCACAGAGACATTAATAACAATTCCAAGATCAAGCAATTAGTAGGTAGTTTATGCTCAGAGTTTAACACAGTGCTGGTGTATAGTAGGTGCTAGGTAAGTTCTGTGGGGCTGAAATGTATCGTTTGTGGTTGAAGCATGCCAAATTCAGTTGGGTTAGAGGCCGGCCTCTCCCACCCTGGTTAAGGCTCTTCACCTTCCGGTCATTAGCTTGTATTCCAGGCTGAGGCCACATGGTGTGGGACTCAAGCGGGTGCCCAGCTAGCACGCATTCCCCCTCCAGCTTCTCAGTTGGTTTTTCTGTGAATTCATAGCACACAAATATTTTATGACTGCATTTATTCTTCATAACAATATGAATGAGCAACTGAATAAAAGCTGAATCCCTTGTGGAGCCAGAGGAAGAGTGATTAAATTATAATCATCCTGGATTAATTAATCTATAATATTTGCTCTTTATATGAAAGAAGAAAATCAGCCTTCAACATAAAGGTTATGTACTCCTGAGGTCTGTGTCTTAATAAAGGAAAGGCTTGGGGAAAAAACTTGACAAGCCCCCAAGATACGACATGTTGTAAATGTAGACAGAAGGTTATTACTGATATAAAATATATTCAGTGTAATTATCAGCCACAACAAATAATCAGAGCAATGATAATGAATAATTAACATTTTTATACTCCTATAGTAATGTGTCTAATAGATAAGTGCACAACATTGAATTAATTTATTGTGCTATAGTGCTTTTAGTAATGAAAATTGCCTAATCAAAACATCTCTTCCACGGTATTGCCAGATATTGGCAGAAATCACCGATAAGGTTTATTTCTTTGTCTTCAGATCTCATTGTAGTAGAGATGCTGTGAAATATTTAGAAAAACCTAAGTCGAGAAATTGCAGGAAGAATAAACTCAAGGCAAGCTATAGATCTCAGTTAAGGGGGAAATAAATTTAAAGACATCACTTTCCATCCTTGGCGTTAAGGGTTAATAAGGGTGTAGGAAGCAGTCGTGTCTGACTGAGAAAAAAAAGGCTGTACACAGGAGAAGGGGTCTTGTGAGTCAGATTCACAAAGGTGTTCCATGGGTGTCCCTTTATTCCCCTCTTCCTGGGGTCTTCTTTTCTATAAAGCAGGAAAGGGAAAGATGACCTTCATCAGCAATTTCACCGTGGAGTTCAAAGTCCCGTCATTTTGCCCGCATGTTGGACTGTAATGATCTGTTTCTTACACCCACCTTCTTCATCAAACATGGCAAGGGCCATCTTCTGTTCATATTTTTATCTTCAGGGCCTCACCCAATGCCTGGGTCCTCAGTGAAATCATTGGGGAATAAATGAATTGTAAGCCTATCTATGTCTACTGCCGGTGGGAGATATAAATGTTAATGGATCTAACATGGTCATAATCTCATCCCTTTAGAATCTATTACCTAAAGCAAGCCTGGTGGCCGAAGATATTGAGGAGCAGTAATATGTGAACAATGACTGATTCCACTTCTATTAAGGATTCCTATGAAGCATAAGTCAACAAATACAGGAGCCCCCTCTTCTGAATGTGGAGGGAAGTGCTACCTAGCAGGGCATAACATCAGTTAAGACTTATGGGGAGAGACCAAATGGCATCTTAGACCTCTTCTTCCTGTTGTTCTTACCAACGGTTCTCTATAGCAGCCTCTTTTCGAGCTCTAAGGTGCATACCAATCACCTGCAGATCTTGTTAAAATGCAGATCCTAATCCTGTAGATCCCAAGTGCAGCCTGAGATTCTGCATTGCGCTCATAGGCTCCCAGGTGATAGTTCTTCTGCTGGTCTGCAGATCCCACTTTGCGTTGCAAAGATCTGTAGGACCTCTCTGTCTCTGTCTCACTCTCTGTTTAGGTGCTTTTAGATACGTTTATGTTTGCCAGATACATACATAAGGGACAATCTGCTGGTCTCAATTTGCCAGGATGTGGTTGTCTTTCTAAAAAAGCTACAAAGGAATCGACTTTGTTCAGCCAGTATCTGAAGAGTCCAGCTGTGTGTACAGGACCTAAAGAGAAACAAACAGCCTCGTAAGCGTTAAGCGTGTATGCTAGGTGCACATCTGTGCTGTGACTGTGTCTCAGTTTCAAATGTAGTGGAGTTGCACGGTATGTGGTCTGTGACAGCCAGAACATGCCTGCCGATGTAGCTCACGCATCCTCCTCACGTTAGTACCTCTGCATTATTTTCACGCCAACCACCAGAATTTTGTCCGAAGAGTGGAGGAGATAAAAAGAAAGAAAGCAAAAGAAATAACCAAATCTATCATAACAACTACTTTACTCAGGGCCTAGTTCTGTGACAAGCATTTTACCTGCCACTGAGGCAACTGAGGGCACTTAGGAATCTGACCAAAGTCAGAGGTCTTAGATTTTGCAAAGTCGAGAATTAACTTCATAGTTTGGACAACTGCAGAGACTGTCCAGGCCCTGTGACTTGGTCACAATGGTCTAAGGGACTATAAGACCAGAAAGTATACAACAGACATGCAGCCTATAAGGGCTTACACTTTGATAAATGACATAAAGCATACTCATGACAAGAGAAATCACCATGGCTCTGTGGGTTCACCCCAATGAGGGGAGGGCCCAACATCAAACAGCCTGGCAGAGAAAGAGGAATCATTGCAGACCAGGATTGCCACTGAAGGCTTCAGGAAGATGATTAGGACCAAATTCAGCTCTAGGGACTGAAGTGATAGTTGGATATCAATAAGGATGGAGCAAGAGGAAGGCCTGAGCAAAGGTGGACATGAATAGGGCTTCAGGGAGCAGTGAATGGAGCAATCTGGCCAGACCAGAGAATTCTGTGTGCCTTAGGAATGTGGTTCCCCAATCTGGCTCTGCATCAGACTCCCCAGCAGAATGAAATCAAAACACTCCCAGCCTCCCTTTCCCCTAGACTGATGGCATCAGCCTCTCCCCAATAAATCCTTGCCAATATGATTCCCAAGAAGTTGCCTACATGGGTAGGCGATTGGCTTCTGGGAGTTCTCTACCAGCCCAGGAGTCTGTGGGGGTGGGACATGTGTCCTTCTTCTCAGTGTTCTCAGCCTTAGTGAAGTGGCTGGCGTGGAGTAGGGGCTCAGCACGCCAGGAGAAATGGACCAGAGTGGCCCCAGGAAGGAGCGAGAGATGAGGAGGCTCTGCTCTGAGAATCTTCAGAGAACGGTTCAACCCTGGGACTCTTTGCTAGTGGAAGAGGAAACTTGGAAATGTCTTTCCACAGAATAAGCCCATCTCAAGTGTGTGCGAGTTGTGGGCCCTTTGACCAGGAACAAAAGTGGGCTGCACCAACCCTGGCTGGACCGGAGACCTCTGTCCTGCCATGCCTGGGACTGAACCTGGGCCTTGAGATGAACTTGGTGAAGCAGGCAGAGCTGGACTTAATGAAGAACACATACTTTTCTCTGCTTTTATGCCGAAGGCAGCCCTGACCCCCTCTCACCTCCATGAGGACTCCTAATGCAATCTCTTTAATTCTCGTTTTCAGATTTCTTGAGGGGTCCAAAGAAATTTGAAAAGAGGAATCTCCATGTTTAGCCACTATTGATTTATTTTGGTTCCGGTTGGCCGATTTTTATATAAAAACAAAGAACAAAGTAATTCTCCAGGGCTGGCCTAAGCTGATTACATTAGAACTTGTTCTACCCCGTAGAACTGGAGAGGGCCTGATTTCTATCTGAACAGCGAGTCTAAGACCAAGAATGATGCAGACACACCAATAGAGGAAAAAGAAAACTTAAAGCAAATACCTGGATGTTTGGGAAGTAAAATTCTGCTACAGAAGGAGTGAGGCAAGCAAATGATTTTCACTGCTGAGTCAAAATCTCGAATCAATTGGTCGACCTATACCGGTTGAATGTATTACTATTCGATCCTCTAGATATTCCCAGTGTAGACACACAGCTTCAAAGATCCGTCAGTTAAGAACTGGCTATAAGTGACTGCAATCTGCAAAACAATGGCTTAGATGATTGAAGCACAAATGAGTTATCTGGAGGGAGGTCAGGCAGGGATGTTATAATGGCTTCACAAAGCCATCAGGAACCCAAACTTCTCCTGTTTTCTGCCCTGTCATCCTTCCCCTCTGCTTGTTGCCTCATAGAGATAAGATGGCTGCTCTACCTTCACTATTGCTTCCAAGATCCAGGCAGAAGTAGAGAAGATAAGAGGCAGAGGGACACGTGCCAGCTGAGTGTGCTCTCTTTTTAAGGAGATTGCCCCAGAAGTTCCACCCAAAACTTCAGCTAATATCTCATTGACCTGAACTGTTCCTAGCACCGCATTTGCCATAATCAATGTATCAACCATGTCCGTCAATCTGAAAGTTTCCAGTATGCCCATTCCCATTGATCCTCATTTATAGCCCTACCGCCAGGCAACCACTGATCCCTGCACTTTCTGAAGGGATCAGACCATCATTCAGTTTTGAGAAAGGCCAAGACAGGCTTCAAAAGTGGAGGACAGTGACTCTAGAAACCACAGTAAAATGCATATATGGTTCTGGGGATTATGGGTCTTTGCTGCTGGCGGGACATAGGTGGGTGAAGCTATGGGATCTGATGTGATAAGACAGAAGAATGGAGAAAGGAGCAAAAGAGATGAGGAAGTGAGAGGTAGGAGGAGAGAAAAGAAAGAGCGAGTACTCATCAGACGGATGAGAGAGACCGGTCCAACAAAGCTTCACTGAGGAGATGCAACAGGTGAGATTCTAAAAACTATGAGCACAGTTTCCAGGGGCAATGGAGAAAAAGGGCTTCCCAGCAGACAGAAGCACAAGTGCAAGTGCATGCGAGCTTGAGAGAGTATGAACTGCAATTAGTTCTAGCAGGAGGGACCATAAAAAAGATAGCCAAGTAAGTGAGGGTCACACGTGACATTGTAAGCCCTGTACGCTGGGGAGAGTCATTAAAAGATTTCAAGGATGGGGAATCATAAGATCACATTTGCATTCTAGAATGGAAAGCCTGGCTGAAATCTGTAGGTAAGATTGAAGAACAGCAAAATTAAGGAGTTAGAAACTGGTACAATGAATGATCCAGGTGAGAAGTCACATGGGTTGATATGGAGATAGAGTGGGAAGAGGGAGGAACGGACTCTAGTGAAGATGGTAAGGAGGTAGAATAGGCAGGTTATGTAGATTAAACAAGGTCACATAGCAAAGAAGAGGCAGAGTGGAAGTTTAAACCTAGCCATGTGACCTTGAGCAAGTTACATAATCTTGGGCTTTAATCTCTTCATTTGCAAAATAAGGTTAATAATAGTACCTGTTGTTGAGATAGTTCTCCATGGGGCTCGAGTTTCTGCACATCTTGTTGAGCAATGCACTGACTGCCTTTTGTTTTGGACTATCTTTTCAAGGATGTTTCTATAGCCTTGGAAGATAGAGATCATGTCTCCCTCCAGAGTGAAGGGTAGGCATGTTTACTGCCCATTATAAAAGATTCAGGTCCCCTAAGCTCAGGGTCTACCTCCTGCAACTCAACTCACTGTGGGTCCAGGTGTCATCCGGCCCTCTTTGTACCACTCTGTGGGAATTGTCACAAAAATACTGATATTCTGGCTAGTTCTATTGCTGTGAGTAACACTGTTCTTTGTCTTTAAGCCAGAAATCTTACCAGCATCCAACAAATGCTGGCAGGCTAACTTGTTAGCTTGAAAGCAGGATTATGTCTTACTCAGACCCTTCATGGTTCCTACCACCTGTGTCACATGATTATTGTGATTAATTGGGTTTATACTCGTAGAGCCTTTGATCAGTGGCTTATGGTAAGCCCTCAGTAAGGGTCTCATGACTGAGGTGGCAAGCATAGTGTCTTTCTTTTCTTTCTTTTTTTCTTTTTTTAAGATTGTATGTATTTGAGAGAGAGAGAGAGAGCACAAGCAGGGGGAGAGCAGAGGGAGAGGGAGAAGCAGGCTCCCCATTGAGCAGGGAGCCTGATGCGGGGCTCGATCCCAGGACCCTGGGGTCATGACCTGAGCTGAAGGCAGATGCTTAACCAACTGAGCCACCCAGGCGCCCCTGCGGAGTGTCTTTAGAGTATGCCTCCTGAAGCCTGAGTCCCTGGCTTCAAAGCTGGCTCTGCCACTTATGGGGCATAAGAATTTGGGACTGTTACTTCACCTCTGTGTCTCAGTTTCTTCTTCTTTCAAATATATATAATAATAATAATGATAACTACATCACAGAGTTGTTATGAGGTTTTATTGAGATAATGCACATACAATGCTTAGACAGTATCCAGTATATAGTGAGCTTTTAATAAAGTATAGCCATTATTACTATGTTATTATTTTTGCAGGAGACAAACCACTATCTATAGAAATAGAATCATTAATTGACCATATTTCAAGAAGTTGTTAACCAGCATTGAAACTTTGTGGATATCAGTTTAATTACAGCCTGAGGATGATGGTGATGATGATGGTGATGATGATGATCACTAACAAATACTGGGCATTTTTATATGCTGGGCACTATGCTATTACCTTTATATGCTTTATCTCAATCTGCAAAGCCATCCTATGTGATATTATTATTTCGATTGTTATTTTACTAATGAGAAAACTTAAGCCACTTGCCTAAGGAATTGGTTGGAGTACTGACTCACACCAAGAATATCTGTTTGGGAATCCTATCAAAAGATAAAACATTGTCTCAAACTACAACTGACCCCATGGCAGCAATGTGGTGGCTTGCATTCCAATTTCATCTAAAGAAACTCATAGTAGACCTCTGGGCTAGTCACACCTGGACCACTTACTTTAACTTTAACGTCACCAACTTCCTTGACACCTCAGCGACGACTGTCCAGGAGCCGAGATGACCTAGGAACTTGTACCCCTTCTCCATTCCTCCAGGAGGCAATGAGGCAGCAACCCACTGTGCCAGTGAGGGTACTTTCAGCTGCACCCAATGAAAAATTCTAAATCGAGTGGCTTAAACAATGATAAACATTTATTATCCCATAAGATTAGTTAATTCAGCAGCACGATAATCATGCATGGACCTAAGTTCTTTGCATCTGTCTGTTCTATCACCATTATACTTTTTGGTCCCAGTACATATCATCTCCCCATGACACATTCATCTGAATTATCTCTCTTGTTCATGCTCAGACCAATCAGTGGCAAGGAATGTGATGTTCTAAAGACTATTTTAGACCAATCAGCATTCACACCCAGAGGGTGGAGTCTACCTCCCCTGAACCACATGGCTACATAGATAAACATGCATACTGGAATCTAATGGGACACCATTTGGAAGGATCGGTTGTTGGTTAAGTAGCCAATAATGTTTTCTATAGCTAACTGGAAAAAAAAATGTGCTAGTTCATTAAATTTCTCTAGCCCATATAGAGTGCTTGTCTCTCTGCCCAACATTTGATTGGCATAGCTAGCACTTTTCTAGATAAAGTGAGCATATAAATAAGGAAGAGAGAGAAATGTACCTTCTGTGCTATCTCCCAAGCTACCATCCAGAGTTCTGTCTGGGGGATCCCCTTCAATTAGTGGGCCCTTCCAGACATGTCCTAATCATTTTGACTCCTAGTGAGAATGGATTAGGCTCAAGGTAAGAGCACTGATACCTGTACACTCCCGGTGAAACTGAGGCTCAGATACATATTGTGTAACTTGCGCAAGGATAAAAAGTGGTAACCTGAGATTCAAACCTACCTATTGGATTGTGTGCCCAACCTCTTTTACTACTTGGGGATGGGGGGAGGGGGGGAAAAGAGGTGGAAAAGACTTAACATTTTGTTTCCCATCATTGGCTTAATGAGCATATATAAAACCCCTAGAGCATAGGAGGCACACAGAAAAAGAGAGAAAACCTCAGAAGGCTCAGTGAGAGGCACAAAGATGCAGGGCAGGCAAAGCTAGGATAGGAGCTGGACTGGACTGGGACTCATAAGAGAAGATGGTGAATATTTGCTCCTAAGCAACACAGCACTGTAAACAGTATTTTTCTTTTGTTAAAATTATCTGCTTGTATATCTAAAAGAGAAAGTAAAAAAAAAAAAAAACAAAAAAAAAACACAACTCAGTCTCCAAATCACGTTGTTGGTTTTTTTTTTTTTAAAGAAAAGAATTAAAACTCTGCCTGCAGCAATTAAATATTCCCAGATACCCAAGTTCATCTTCTGTTAACTTTATTGAATAAGTGGAGACCCACGTTAGCAAAGTCTTTGCCTTTTTGTTAAGCCACCTCCTCAGCATCTTTCTTAGGTGATTTGAAAAAGTGGTTTGGGGTCTCCCTCCTTCAGATTTTCCCTATTTTTCTCTGCAGATGTCTGTCTAGAAGCACTCCAAAGCTGAGAAAAGGTGAGAAGCAAATACTGAACAAAATGTTAAAACCACTAAGAATTTATCATTTGTTCCAAATATAAGAAAGAATTCCTAGATAAAAAATGTACATTTTACAGAATCAAGAATAGCTGCATAACCCATAACAAATTAAAAATCATTGCTCTCTTGATCAAGACGCACAGTAGTTTGACTTAAGATTTAGATGATGCATATCCCATCAAATGCTTGTATTTGATATAATTTTTTTTATTTGAGTATAGCTGACACACAATGTTACATTAGATTTGGGTGTAAAACATGGTGATTCAGCATCTCTATACCTTATTCTGAGTTCACCACAAGTGTGGCTACCATCTGTCACCATGCAATGCTATTATAATACCACTGACTATATTCCCTATGCTGTGCCTTTTATTCCTGTGGTTCCTTCATTCCATAACTGGAAGCCTGTATCTCCCATTCCCCTTCATCCATTTTGCCCATCCCCCACCCTCTCCCCTCTGGGAACCATCAGTTTGTTCTCTGTATTTATAGATCTGATTCTGCTTTTTGTTTGTTATTCATTTGTTTCATTCCCTGTATTTGATTTTCATCTTTAAGTAAAATCTTAAGTTATATGGATGGGCTATTGAAGATTTCAGAGTCTGAGTCAATAGCATTCATTACCATGAAAAAGATTATTATTACCCTTTACATTTGGGAAGCATTGTTCATATGCATTTATCCAATAGGAAGCGTTCATCGATCACTGATATAAATATTATACATTGTGTGCCTGATGGCAAGCCAGGAGCAGACTTCAAATAATTAGGATATCAGATACTGACCTTGGTACCCACAGTGGAAGCAGATGTATCCCGATTACTAAATTCTATCTCTAATCCAAAGTGAATGACACTTGAATTTCCTGAACAGCTTAAGTTGAATGTCAAAGATGAGCCCTCCTCAGGAAGTAGAGTGAACACTAGGAAATTAATCAGGCCAAAGAGAAGAATCAATAATGTATAGAATAGGAATGGAGCAAGAAAGAAGGGGTCGGGAGGGTGAAGGAAGAGCCTTCTCTAAACCACTCCAGGAAGTGAGACATTGTTGGTGTGGAGAGACTCCTTTACCATCACGCCATCCACCATCCTTTATCTTTATTTTGGGTGAGTTCAGAGCTTGGAGATGTGGGTTGACTACCTGCGGTCCCCCAGGTAGTTGGGCTGAGCCAAGTTTCCTGAATCCCAGCCAGTTGTTCTCAATTCTCAACTCATCTTCTCTCACCAAAATCTCCTAATAATTCCCTCTGCTCAGGAAATCCACACCAACCGGGTGGGTCTTGAAAAAGATACATCATGGAACAGAGAATTTCCAAGTTGGAAGAAACGTCAGTGATCATCCAACCCCTTCATTTAAAAATGGGAGTTGGAGGGCTATAAAGGATTCATGAGTTGTCCACCATCACCTCTTTTCCAGCCTTCTCTCTGGAGAAGTGATATGGAAGGAAAGAAAGAAGGGAGGACGGCCGGCATCTTTTATCTTGGTGGGCACCTCTGCTTCCTCCCTCACTGTTGCCTCAGCTCCTCGCTCACTCCATCTCTCCTCACATGATGAAAATCAAAATAGATGGAGAAGCTTGGGAGCCTTCCACTTATTCCACTCCCTCTGCCCACATTCTCAACCTAGATATTAACTGCTGAATACCTCCTTACTCTCCTCAGCTGCCACCTCTTCTCCACTCTGCTCCTTCCTCCACATTCCTTACTTCTCACCTGCATTTCTGTAACAAACTCGACACCTCTCCAAGCTTGTCCATCTCCAGTCCACTTTCCACACCTCCAGTGGGTGCATCTGACTATAGCACTTTCCAGATGAAAATCCTATCTTCAGAATAAAATTGAAACTCGCTGTACAATTATACAAGATCCTTCCTGATCTGACTACTGCCTTCTCCAGCTATACCTCCATTACCCATTTATTCACTGAATACAGATAGATGGAGACTGGAATATGTGCCAGGCAATCTAAGCACTGAATGCACATACACATACTTAGCCATACATTGCTCTTTACGCTTCTGCTCTTGCCACATGGAATGGCTTAATTTTCCCCAAGGTGGCATGCTTTCTCAAACTCTGCTTACCTCCTGCGACTCTGACCCTATTTCTCCTTTCTCACTCATACTTCTTTTTGTTTTGTTTTATACTTTTGTATTGGCTTGGATACATTCTCCTCCAAGAATCATTCTCTCACCCCCTATGCTGAATAAATGACTGACATTTTTCCACAGTTCCCAGAGCTATTCATACATTATAGAAATTGTTGGTTTGTCTGCATCCCCCATTAGCTGTAAGTTTGTAGAAAGCAAAGGTTATTTTTCTATCTCTGTACCCCTACCACATGACCTGTTGCATAATAGCATAATAGGCATTCAATAATTATTTGTTGAATGAGTGAATAGATGAATGTAGTCTTACCTCCCCAACAGATGGCTGTTAGTCCTTCTCAGCCTTGTCTGTGGGACTCAACATCTTGGCTATACAATTTTATCTCTAGAGGATGTGAGGAGTGTTTATAGACCCAGAAAAAGAAAAAAAGGCTAAGGATTTTAGTACAAACGAAAAGAGGGTTGAAATGATAAAAACAATTCTTCTGCCACTGTTTTCTGTGTAACCTTGGGCAAATCACCTCCTCCTTTTTCACTTTCTTCATCTGTAACTGGTGATAAGGAGGACTGCGGTTTACCCTAAAGTCATATACATCATTTGACAACATAATTAACAAGTGCATCAGTACTGACTTCTAGAAAGTTAACCAGAGAAAACCTTTAGACAAAAAGATGAACTCCAGGAGCAGGGGTCTGATAAAGCAATGAACCCTGAGTGTGTGTGTGTGTGTGTGTGTGTGTGTATGCTCACACAAGCCTAGGAACTGAAGTGGTATAAAGAAAGGTAGTGAATCTTCATTTTCCATGTGTTTTACAGTAAAAGAAGAATATTTGCTTTACCCTGTTACCTTATGGAAGTTACTCAGCTTCTCTAAAGATTAATTTCCCCATGTTTAAATCCAAAGAATAGTCACTTAGCAGATTTGAGGAACATCAAGAAATGGAACAGAATAGTTGCACCATATATAAGAATTGTTGTGGCTCTTAAAAATTAAATTTGTTCTTTTCCTTGAAGGAGGTGAACTATTGTAAAGAACAAAAAGAAACAAAAAAAGCCAAGACCTCTAAAAATCTATTGGACTTGATGAACAAGTTCAGCAAGTTTCAGGATAGAAGATCAGTATTCAAAACTGAATTGTTTTTCTATACAGGAGCAATGAGCAAACAAAAAATAAAATTAAGAAAACAATGCCATTTGTGATAACATCAAAAGGAATAAAATACTTAGGAATACATTTAAGGAGTACAAAACTTATACTCTGAAAACTCCAAAACATTGATGAGAGAAATTATAGAGGACCTAAGTAAATGGAAAGACATCCCATGTTCATGAATCAGAAGACTCAATATGGTTAAAATGACAGTAATCCTCCTGCTGATCTATAGAGTAAAGGCAATCTCTATCAAAATTTCAGCTGACTCCTTTACCTGAATTGACAAGCTAAACCTAAAATTCAGATAGAAATTCAAGGGACCCAGAAGAGCCAAAGCAATATTGAAAAAGAAGAAAAAAGTCAAAGGACTCACATTTCCCAAATTTAAAACACACTACAAAGCTACAGTAATCAAGACAGAGTGGTACTGGCCTGAAATTAGGTATATAGACTGGTGGCATAGAATTGAGAATCTGGAAATAAACCTTTACACTTACAATCGATTTTCAGCAAGGTGTCAGGACAGTTTGATTGGGAAAGAATAGTCTTTTCCCATAGTGGGGCACTGGCACATTCACATGCAAAGGAATGAACTTGGAGTGCTACCTTAGACCATATACAAAAACCAACTCAAAATGAATCAGAGATCTAAGTGAAAGAGCTAAAACTATACAGTTCTGACAAGAGCATAGGCTTACATTTTCAGACCTTCATGACCTTGGATTAGGCAAAACACAAGTGACAACAACAAAAACATTAACTGGACATATTAAAATGACAAACTTCTGTGTTTTAAATGACACCTTAAATAAAGAGAAAAGACAACTTGCAGAATGGAGAAAAAATGTTTCAATTCATGTATCCGGTAAAAGGCTTGTATATAGAATATGTAGAGAACTATTACAATTCAATAATTAAAAGATAAATATCCCAATAAAAATGGGCAAAGGATCTGAATAGATATTTCTCCAAGGAAGACATGCAAATGGCACATGAAAAGATATGCATCATTAACCATCAGGAAAATGCAAATCAAAACCACAATGAGATACCCATTTAAGATGTCTGTAATCAAAGAGAGATAATACCAGGTATGACAAGGATGTGAGAGCCTGGAACCCTCATCCTTTGCTGAACGTTAAATGGCGCAGCTGCTTTGGAAAATAGGCTGGCAGTTCCTCAAATGGTTAAACATAGTTACCATGTGATTCAACAATTCTACCCCTAGGCATATACGCAAGAGAAAGCAAAGTATATGTCCACACAAGAACTTGTCCATGAATGTTCATAGCAGCATTATTCATAATGCAGCCCAAAAGTGAAAACAACCCAAATGTCTATTAGCTCACTAATGGATAGATAACATTTTAGTGTATCCATTACAAGATTATTCTTAATCCATACAAAGGGATGAAGTACTGCTTCATGCTACGACATGGATGAACCTTGAAAATATGCTAAGTGAAAGAAGCCAGTCACAAAGGACTACGTATTGTATGATTCCCTTTATATAAAATGTCCAGAATAAGCAAATATATAGATTAATGGTTGCCTAGAGCTGAGAGGGATAGAGGGACTGAGGAGTGATGGCTAAGAGGTGTGGGGTTGCTTTTTGGGGTCATGAAAATATTTTACTGATGGGATGGGATATACAACTCTGTGAATGCACTAGAAACCATTGGATTTGACAGTTTAACTGGATGAATTATATGGCGTGTGAACTCTATTTCAATGAAACTGGCAAAAACAAATTAGAAAGCTACAGCCCCACCACTTTAAGATTGTTTTTCATGCAGAGGATCTTCTCTCTTCAGAGCCTCCGTATCCTGTGCTCTACGCTAGTCAGCCAAGGGCTTCATTACCCAATGCATATGCACAGACACATTCACCCAGACAGACAAACACGCACGCTTACATATACACACAGTCACACACACACATGCAGTCACCTGGACTCCTACACAAACACACACATGCACGCACACAGACACAGCACACTTACACACTCATCAGCCCTTCCAGCAGAAGAACTACCCTGGCTTTTTGGTTGGGACAATAGTTAGGGACTAACATAAATCAGTACCTAAACAATTGTTTTCATTTCTTTTCTCTGGAGCCGGAGGAAGGGAGTGGAGGAGGGAAGAATGAAGGTCTCGTTTTGAACTTCTCACTGACTGCGAGTGGGGGGACTCTGATCTCGCTTCAGCAGCCTCCAAGCACAGGTCCCAGGAGTGAAAGAAATAATGAAGTCTGGTTGGACCAGCTGAGGCTGCCTTCCCTGGGTCTCTCAGAGGCAGCTGCCTCAGTGGTGTGATGGAGGAAGAGCCAGACAGGACTGTGCCCACAAATCTCCACCCTGCGCCCTAGTCTGAGCATAAGGCTGGTACTGGGAACTCACTTATTTGGCACAGATCACTTTCAGGCTGCTGCGCTTCAGGTGCTTGACTTGCCAAAATCTGTTTCATCACTGTGACCCCTGCCTCGGGAGGTGGACTTGCTGGATTTAAGTACCATCCCTTCTCCTTGACTCAGAAAAGGGCCCTGCCCTAATTAACAATCTCTGACGTGGAGGAAGAAATTTACCATTGACTTTTGGAACATTCTTCTCTGCTCTTAAAAAATAGGCTAGGGAAACCTCTTGCTTTCTCTTCCGGGATATGAACTAGGAAGCATGTAGCCCTGATTGCTCCTGGGAGCCATCCTGCACCCACAAGGGGAACCAGGCTCAGGGTATTCCTCGAAATGGTAGGAGGGACAGGATGAAGTTCAGTGCTTGGTGACAGCCTCCAGATCAATCAGTCCCAGAACTGTCTTTATTCCTCAACTTCCTGTTATGTGCAGCGATAAATCCTTCTGTAGTTGAGGCTTTTTGGATTGAGATTTTTGACCCTTGAGGTTGAAAGCATCCTGACTGTTGAAGAGACTTCTAGAGAGTGTGTGTCACAGCTTGGAGGGGACAGGGACAGCAGTTGACACGTGTGTGGAGAGCTGTGGGGAGGGTGCTCCCCCACTTGCCTGCGTATCTGTGAGCGGACATCGTATGTGATGAGTATGAGGACATACTTGGACGACTGAGTTTACTTGCTCATTCACTCATTCATGAAATAAGCCCATGTTAAGCCACCACGACGCTCAACAAATCCCCTAATGTGAGGGGAGGGGTATAAGTGTACGAGTTATGTATGTGCAAATGTGCACACGTGCCTGTTTTCTTCCAGAGGATTATTGGATTTGCTGCAATCTGCCGTCCTGGCTGAAGTCAGTGGCTCCGTAAAGAGGAGTCCTTAGCTCCACGTCCTTCCCATGTCTCGTCGCTAATTCTGTGCTGACCAGAATGGTGAAGACTCCTGTGACGGGGGGACAGTCTGTGCCAAGTGGCACACAAATGCTAGGCTCTGGCATTCATGATCTTTGCACCAGGAAGCAAGGCCTTGGACCTCAGAGGGGGCGGTGCACAAAGCACATCCAAACAAGGTTCATCTCCTATAATTGATTTCTTCTGGCAGGTCTGACCTCCTAATAGTGCCTCTGCCTAGGCTGGAGCTTTTATAATTAGTCTCTGGTCCCCGAGACCCCAACCACATGCTGACTCATAGAGACTGGCTTTCTGGGTTTAGAAGCTTGTCATAGGTAATTCGCAAAGCAAGTAATTCACTTTACAAAACAGTGCTATGTTTTGATAGCCCCCTTTTGCAAATGCTAGATTCTTGGTGTGATTTAGTACTCAAATTGTTACTATCACACAGTGCTAATGTAATATGTTAAATAAAAAAATAATTGTACTATCCTCTCTATAGATACCAAAAAAGCCATCGGATTAAATTCTGCTTCTGTTTCTACTTTCCAAATGTTTTAGTAAACTAGAGATATATATTTCTGCAAAACAATAAATAAAATGTAGTTAAGGCCAACAGCCAGGGTTACATCTAATAATTAATCACTGGAGATATTTCTATCAAAATTAAGGAAAGATGAAGATGACCTCTATCAGGCACTATATTTAAGATTGTTGTGGAAATTCTACCCAATGAAACAGAATTTAAAAAATGAAAGGAAGAGATACTAAAAATAAAAGAAAAAAATTATCATTATCTATCATTATCTGTCAGAATCATGATGCACTTTATTTTAACAATGATCTCAATGATTGTAACTGATTTCTGAAGGAACTAGATACGTACTAACCAATCTGGAAATTAAATACTCTTCTCTACAATGATTATTTGATTTTACGTTATTGTTCCCGGTGGGACTTCAACCCGATCATTACTGTCCACTGGTTAAAGTTTACTTATTTCAAAACTCAAACCATCATATTCAGCGAGTGTTGTGCAACATTAAACTGGTTATGACTAATAATTTGATATAATAGCTGGGGGTCCAAATTTGCAAAACTCCTATTTCTTTGATTTTAAGGTGCAATTTAAAAATTAAAAATATTTGAAAAATTGAAGCATATTTTATAGCTGATGTATATGTTTAATGTGTTAGTGTATCCTTTTTCCTGAATGGTTTTTATTACTTTATAGTCCTAGAATGGGGCAACATTGGCCCAAATCAGATGTATGATGAGTGTTTTGTTGTGGTTTCCAGAGGGCGAGGGCGGGTATATAGTAATGTCCACAGTGAGCATTTTCTAAGTTAGACAGGCTGGGGTTCCCTGAGGCAGGAATATGGCAGCTTTGTCCAAGCGTGAGTCTAGTGTGTTATAGTCCTTTGCAAACACTCTTGGAGGACTGTGCTGGCCCAACCCATAGGTTTTCCTTCAGCCCCCATGTGGAGAGGGGGTGTCTCCTTTTGAACACAGTTATTGGTTAAGCTTTGTAATTTTTATAAGGGAGTTTTAACCTGATCTACCTGGTTGCTCATCAAGGTGTGTGACCTGTCACTTCTTCTGGAAAATGTTCACCCCAGGTTCTTGCTGTGGAGAACAACCTTGAACTCACTTTCATCCCAAACTCATCAAGAGATTGGCGATGAGAGATAATCCCTGTAGGTAATTGTCTGAGGGGCACACAGACTCAAATCTTTCTCTAGATCAGTTGTATTTAAGTGTTTCTTAACCATGGAAATGTTTGTTCAAGGATAGAAGAGATGGATACAAAGCTCTTCCAATTGAAGTGGATGAAGGAATAAGAACCTCATCTATACCTTTATTTTCTCCCCCACCGTACCCCAACTCCCAGGAGAGTCTGAGGAGATGCCAGAGAGCTTAGTTTGAAATCGATCACTCTAGATGTCTTTCATTTGTACCTGAGTCATTCAAAATCACCAGAGAGCTGGTTCTATGAACAATTGTTTTTATTCCCTGAACTTTGGGTATAAGCCATGAATCTGAATAAAGAGATACTATCAAAATGTGTGCATGCACACACTAGACACGCTCGTTCACACACACAAACCAGCTAAATGAAACATATTGTGTCTTACTGAAGTAATTGAAACTTACTGAAATTGTATATGTTGGGATGTTGTTAAGGACACTGTCGGCTACCATTGAAGAGGATACTTAAAATTTTTTTTAACAAATTCTTGTATGACACTACGTGCCAGGTACTATTCTAAGAGATTTGCAAATATTAACTCATTTAAGTTTCATTAAAGCCCTACAGGGTAGATTCTACAATTATCTACATTTTGTAGATAGAGAAACTGAGGCACAAGAAGTTACCCAAATCGCCCAAAGTCACACAGCTCTGAAGTAGAGGAGCTGGCATTTCTTTTTATTATGTTGTTAGCCAACATATAGTACATCATTAGTTTTTGATGTAGTGTTCAACGATTCATTAGTTGCGTATAACACCCAGTGCTCATCACAACACGTGCCCTCCTTAATGCCCATCACCCGGCTACCCCAGCCCCCATGCCCCTCCCTTCTCTAACCCTGATTGTTTTCCGGAGTCCAGAGTCTCTCATGGTTTGTCTCCTTCTCTGATTTCTTCCCATTCAGTTTTCCCTCCCTTCCCCTATGATCCTCCATGCTATTCCTTCTGTTCCACATATGAGTGAAACCATATGATAATTGTCTTTCTCTGCTTGACTTATTTCACTTAGCATAATCCCCTCCAGTTCCATCCATGTCGCTGCAAATGGTGGGTATTCATCCTTTTTGATGGCTGAGTAATATCCCATTGTGTATATGGACCACATCTTTTTTATCCATTCATCTGTTGAAGGACATCTTGGCTCCTCAAGACGTTAAAAATAGAGCTACCGTATGACCCAGCAGTTGCACTACTGGATATTTACCCCAAAGATACAGATGTAGGGAAAAGAAGGGGCACCTGCACCCCAGTGTTTATAGCAGTGATGTCCACAATAGCCAAACTGTGGAAGGAGCTGGCATTTGAATGCAGGCATTCCAGCTCTTGGGTCTACTTCCTGATCCACTAGCCATCTCCTTTTTATAAACACCCACAGGAAAAAAATAATCCTTTTGGATTTCAGTAGTTGGACAAGCCATTGTTCTGAACAGACAATTTTCTTAGAAGTTTCAGACATTGATTCTTACAACCAAACTTCAGCCCTCTTGACTGAGCCTTTAGCGGAGCTCAGAGGTATCGAATCAGCTTGCAAGAGGCCCTCCCATAATCCCTACAAAATGTGAGGCTCCTGCAACCCTATCTTTTTTTTTACTGTGGCAAATTTACAACATCCCATGACCTTCCACGCTATGCACGTGGTGGGAGGAGAGCCCCTCCATCGCCCACCACAGAGGCCTCACTCCTTCTTCTCTGCATTCCCAACTCTCTACACAGATCGGGCGTCAGGAATCTCTCCCTCTGCTGACCCATAGCATCCACCCTCTGGTGCTCAGAAGGCAAAAGCACCCACGAGCCCCAGAGAAGCCCACACAAGTCCAACAGAAGAGAGAGAGGAGAGGAGACAAAGGGCAGAGCAGCAAGCACAGGGCAGGAGTCAGGCCAGGCAGAGGTCCTGGCCAATCAAGGGAGCCCAGTAAAAGGCAGGAGTTTGAATCTGGGCAGGAAGTGATGTCATTGTAGGATCTGGCAGCTGACACTGGAATTCAGGGGCAAAACCCCCAAGTCCCCAAGAGGATAAATGGAGGAGGAGGAACTGAGTTTTTCTCACTGAAGTGGGTGCCTTGTCTTGTCCAGTTTCTTATCAAAGCATATGAATCGTCCCTCAATCTGGAAAAGGAAATACCCACAGATTTTGGTGGGGATTATAACAAGCTTTGAACTCACAGAGCAATCTGAGGTAGGAACTGAGACACAGTAGGAATGACATAAAAAGGGAAATGAGTGGGCTCTGGGGCCCATGAGTGCTCCCCACTGGGCAGGGAAATAGAGTTGGCCAGGGAGTGAGGTTCTTGTGAGAGGGGTATTGAGAGGGTATATGTTTGTCCTAGAAGTGGGGGACATTCACCAAAAAATTGAAAGCAAGTGCTTTGGCCAGTCATATGGTCCTTGTAGCTCTGAGCACTGTCTTGGGAGGTTCCTAGAAGCTCAGAGCCACTGTAACCTTGGGCTTGTGTCCTGCAGTAGACACCACCTGGTCACACAGAGGTTCAGGGAGTGTCTGTACCTCTCCCCCGAGAAAGCCTTGACCCCACTTTGCACATCCTGGACCCCTCTTATTGCCCTCTCTCTTTAGGTCATTCAAATTAAGAAGTTACCTCAGTAGCTCAGGCCCCGGCTGAGGGACGTGGGTGTTGGCCACACCTACGTGGACGCCGAGGTCATGGGTCCTGATCAGCTGCAAGAGATTCCTATTGCCAATGTGTGAGCAAATGAGCCAGGAACCCAGGTGCTGGAACTGAGGTGAGTGAACAAAGCAACAGTTTCATAACTGAAAGCAGGAGACCAGGCAGAAATCAGAAGGGTAGCTAAACCAAGAGGTGACAAACAATGAAGCTAAGGCATCTGGGACTCTCTATTCCCAAGACAGTGTTCTCTATTCAGCCTGTCTCTTACATCCCCCAGGGATATTTATTTTTTAAAATATTACATGCCAGATCCCATTCCCATAGAGTCTAATTGGTCAGCCTGGGGGTGGGTTCTTGTCTTGGATTTTTTTTTTAAGCACCCATATAATTCTAATATGCT
This sequence comes from Phoca vitulina, assembly GCF_004348235.1. NCBI lineage: Eukaryota > Metazoa > Chordata > Mammalia > Carnivora > Phocidae > Phoca > Phoca vitulina. Next base: position 99,367,649 of record NW_022589704.1, read on the forward strand.
GCTGGGATTGAGAACCACCACTATACCAAGCCTGTTCGGGTGCTCTGCCTCCTGGTGGGGTTTAAGAAGACCTGGCTAGACTGACAAACAACCTTGGGGTCTGGTTTTTATGAGCACAGAACATATGCTCCTCTCCTCCTTCCCTCTTATCCAAGTTGCAATTTTACATTTCTGAGATTATTTGAATAACGTCTTCCTCTTCAACTGGACTATGAACTCCCCAAGGTAAGAACATGTCTGTCACTTCAAACATATAAAGCAAACAAACAGAAAAAAGGACAGAACTAAAAGGAGAACTAGAACTAGAAATATTAACATAACTCTTTAACAAATCAAAAAACAAAGAAGAAAAATATCATACGGTATACTGATGGTTTAAAAGGCATAATTAACAAGTATAACTAGATAATATGTTGGCTTCCGTCAACAAATAAAGAGCTGACCAGACTGAGAATCAAAAACTCTCCTTAAATCTGTGAGAGAGGGGAGAACACAGAGCAAACCAATATTGCCCCCAAGATTAGAGAGACAGAAGGTGGCCCAAAGTGTCAAGGCATACTGGAGCAGAGACTCACACGCAGGAAAACCTGAACTATAGTTGACTAATTGTTGGAAGCTCAGTGTGGACAGCTGTGAGTTGAAAAATTTCAGAGGGACCAAATCATAGGGGTGTCCTCACATTTTTGTGAATTTTATCTCCAGTTGCTGGACCAAGTTCTCACAGTAAATATCAGAGAAAAATTCCCCCATGCTTCCAGCAGGGGGAGGGAAAAAAGAATTATTTTAAAATACAGTGAATATGGGCAGTCTACGGTTAATCACAAGAAGCTTATCAATTCACCTAAGGAGATGCTTGGCCAGGGGTTAAATCAATTCTCAGAAAAATGATGACGAAACCACGGAATGATTTCCTCCTACATAGACTCCCAAAACACACGGGCTACCTAGGATGTGTGTAGATTTATTTGCTGAATTCCCTTGTCTTATCTCAATAACATTTTCCCCTAACCAGGAAACCCCCAGCTGTCTCTTTGCCAGTAACTATGCATCCCATGCCTGATATGGTCATCATATTACTCTCCTTCAGTTTTCAAATGAAAAAAAATACCATGTTAAAAATTGCATTAGTCAGATTTATACCTTCAGTCATGCTGGGATAGCTAGTATCAGATTAATTTTCTTGCTAAAAATAATTATAAAAACAGAATATAATTTGAAAAAAATGCTTGAAGCCATTAAACAATGACAAGGAAAGCCAGGATTTAAGGGGCAAAGATACAGAAGAAAATAGAAATGCCTTGTGTTGAGTGTTATGGATTGAATTGTATCTCCCCCAAAATTTCAACGTTGAAGTCCTAAATCCCAGTCTCTCTGAACATGACCTTATTTGGAAATAGGGTCTTGCAGATGTAATTTTAAGATGAGGTCATACTGGAGTGGGTTATGTCCCTAATCCAATACGATTGTGTACTTATAAAAAAGGGGAAATTTGGACACAGAAACAGAGATGCAGGAAACCATGTAAGATTGGACATATGCTTCCACAAGCCAAGGAACTACCAAAATTTAAGAGCGAGTTCTAGAACATATCCTTCCCTAGCACCTTCAGAGAGAGCAAGACCCTGCCAATACCTTAATCTCAGACATCTAGTTTCCAGAGCTTGAGGCAATAAATTTCCATTGGGTAAGCAACCCAGTTTGTGGTACTTTGTTATAGCAGCTGTAGCAAACTAATACATTGAGTTTGATATTTTGTGTACAATTTCCTATTGAGTCATTTGTCAACATATAAGTTACATGTTGAGAAGCCAAGCAGGAACTGAAAAGCTAAAAACTAAAGAGAGATTTCCATGGAGTTATAGTGCTGGGGGGTCAAAACCTGATCTTAGCACCTACTAAAGTGGAAGGGTCTTGTTAAGCAAGCTAGGACCCAGCAATTGTACTCCTGGGTATTTATCCCAAAGACACAGATGTAGTGAAAAGAAGGGCCATATGCACCCCAATGTTCATAACAGCAATGTCTGCAATAGCCAAACTGTGGAAAGAGCCAAGATGCCCTTCAACAGATGAATGGATAAAGAAGATGTGGTCCATATATACAATGGAATATTACTCAGCCATCAGAAAAGATGAATACCCAACTTTTACATCAACATGGATGGGACTGGAGGAGATTATGTTACGTGAAATAAGTCAAGCAGAGAAAGTCAATTATCATATGGTTTCACTTATTTGTGGAACATAAGGAATAGCATGGAGGACATTAGGAGAAGGAAGGGAAAAATGAAGGGGGGGAATCGGAGGGAGAGATGAACCATGAGAGACTATGGACTCTGAGAAACAAACAGGGTTTTAGAGGGGAGGGGGGAGGGGGGATTGGTTAGCCTGGTGATGGGTATTAAGAAGGGCATGTACTGCATGGAGCACTGGGTGTTATATGAAAACAATGGATCGTGGATCACCACATCAAAAACTAATGACGTATTGTATGGTGACTAGCATAACATAATAAAATTAAAATAAATAAATAAATAAATAGCAAGGATATTAAATTAAAAAAAAAAGATTCAGGAATTAGGAGAAAATGGAAATATACCAGCATTGACTAGATCAAGGTAATATGGCTATAGTCTAACTGCTTATCAGGAGCAAATTAAATGCTCTCTGGAGGAAGATAACTTGCCCAAACCTCTACACTTTATCTTATATAAGCCAACCTAGACACAGACCCATAGGTGCTTTGGATAATGTAGATATCAGATCAGGACTTTACAATATCTAAGATTAATTTACTAAAAGAAAATTTGGTAAATTCCATCACAGAATTGGACTTTATCTATAAAAAATCAACTAAAAATAAAATTACTGAAAGAAAAATGGAATAGACAAAGTTAATAATTACATCATGCAAAAGACAGAATTAATAAACTAGAAGATAGATCAAGAGGAAATATCCAGGTGGAAGCCCATAGAGATAAAAGAACAGAAAATGCAGACATTTCCATTAGAGACATATAGAATATGATAGAGAAATCTACCATTTATGCAATTGGAGTTCCCCCACCTCCCCAAGAAAAGAGAGAAGGGGACAAAAGTAATATTTGAAGAGATACTGACCAAACATTTTCCAAAACTATTGCAAGACATTCAGCCACACATTCAAGTAACTTTAAGAATCTCAAACATATTACATGAAAAGAAAACCACAATTAGGCACTTCATTTTCAAACACTGAACACCAAAAGAGAAAAACTTGAAGGTATTCAGATGAAGATATCAGCATGATGATATCCTATAAATGGATACACATAGATGGATATACATAGAAATATTTATAGATGTGTGTATATATACACAGGTTAATATGCGTACATATGTTTTCTTGCTCTGTCAGCTGAGAGAAGCAAAAACTCCATTAATAATGAGCACAACTAGCACCCAGATCTTGGTTTCTGATAAAATCCACCAATACAAGGAATGATGTATCCTTGAAGAAATGGCTGATTCTTGGGACTGTGGTTGGGAATATACAAGATGAGCCTGGAGTATCTTGTAGGCCAAAAATTAAGGAAGTGCTAAAAAAAAATAAGCTTACATTAATGATGGCAAAGGAACATAGGAACACAGGAGTCAACTGAAAAGGCAACCAACAGCCAAAGCTGGAACAAGTTAAGCAAAAAGTAAATTAGTGTTGGATTATAATAGAGTATAAAATATCTGAGAGTTCATACCAACATAAATAAATGATTAAATATGGTGCCTGGATGGCTCAGTTGGTTAAGCATCTGCCTTTGGCTCAGGTCATGATCCCAGGGTCCTGGAATCAAGCCCCACATTGGGCTCCCTGCTCAGTGGGGAGTCTGCTTCTCCCTCTCCCTCTGGCCCTGCTCATGCTCTCTCTCTCTCTCTCAAATACATAAATAAAATCTTTTAAAAATAAATGATTAAATAAATAGATGGATAGATAAATAGGGGATAAAAGACAAATCTGTGCATATTTGTGCAAATGTGTACAGAATTGCAAATAATTCATGTAGGTGCTCCAAGCTCAAAGGCATGGAGCATAACTCTCCACTCCTTAAGTGTGGGCTGCCATTAGTGACTTTCTTCCAAAAAATACAAAATAAAAAAGGAATAACTTTACAGTGCAGAAATCTGACAAACATTTCCTCAGCCAGGTCATCAACAATGATTTCATGCTGATAACATGTACCCTTGATATGATGTGATAAGAATGGCACTTTACCTCTGTGGTCTTTCTCCCCAAAACCCCACAATTCAAGAAAGAGAACAAAGACTGGAGGAAAAAAAAAAAAACAGAATATCCAAGGACTGTGGGACAACTACAAAAGGTATGATATACATGTGATGAGAATACCAGAAGGAGAAGAAAGAGAGAAAGGAACAGAAGAAATATTGAAACAATAATGACTTTGAATTTTCCTGTACTAATATCAGACACCAAACCACAGAACCAAAAATCTCAAAGAACACCAAACAGTATAAATGCCAATAACATATAGAACACTGGATGTAATAACTGAAAACTAAACATTCTTTTAAGTAGATGTGAAATATCTACCAAAATTGACTATACATCGGGCCATAAAGAAAGTATTAACAAATACCTAAGGATTGAAATCATACAGGGTATGTTATCTGACAATGGATCTAAGCAAGAAATCAGAGACAAAGAGTAATTCAAAAATCCTCCAGATGTTTTTAAATGAAGCAATATGTTTCTAAATAATCAATGGATCAAAGAATAAATCACAATACATATTAGAATATATTTTGAAGTGACTTTTAATCAAAAGATTACGTATCAGTTTTGTGGGATGAAGCTGAAGCAGTGCTTAGAGGGAAATTTATAGCCTTAAATGCATATATTAGCAAATGAGAATGAAAAACAATGATCTAAGTACCCATCTCAAGGAACTGCTATTTTGCTTAGTTCAAGTTAATAAACATAGCAATTGAATCCACAGAAACTATAACAAAGGAAATAAAAGAAGAGCAGAAATTAATGAAGTCAAAAGCCAACATATAATGGAGAGCATCAACAAAGTCAAATTAAAATGATTTGCTAATAAATCCCTAGCAAGATGACCAAAACAAATATTAGAAGACAAAATATCAGAAATGAAAAAGGGATTGTAACTACAGAGTCTACAGGCATCAAAAATTATGTAAACACTATAAGCAACTTTATGCCAATAAATCTAAGCTAAGTTAAGGATGTCTATCATCACTTATATCAGGATTGTACCGGAGGTCCTTACTAATTTAATAAGTTAAGAAAATAAATAAATAAATAAATAAATAAATAAATAAATAAATAAATATTAGAAAGGGAGAAATTCAACTTACCATATTTGCAGTATTTTGTGCATAGAAAACCCCAAAGCAGGTAGAAATAAATTATTAGAATTCTAAGTAAATAAGTAAAGAACAATTTTGGATATAGAGTCAATAAAAATAAGTTCTATCCTTCTATAGAGACATAGATAATTAGAAAATGAAATTTTAAAATGAAACCATTTACAATAACATCAAATCCATTAACTACATAGGATGAAATTTAGCCAAAGTTGTACAAGACCTCTGCACAAGAACTACATGACCTATATGAACTATATATACTGAGAGAAAGTAAAGAAGACCCAGGTAAACAGAGGGATATAGTACGCTCACAGGTTGGCAGGGGAATATTTTACAAATGTCGACTCTTTCCACATTGATGTCTCTATTCAAGGCAACCTGAATAAAATTTCCAGCAAGTTTTTTCTGGACATTGACAAACTTACTTTAAATTTTATCAAGAAAAGCAAAATGTCAATAGTAGTAAGTCAGTTTTAAAGAAAACAGAATAGAATTGGAGGACTGATCAAGACTTTTAGACAAGAACAGCAATTAAAACAGTGTGCAACTGATACAAGAACAGACAAACAGACCAATGGAACAGAATAGAAAATCCAATATCAGACTTACGTATATAATATCATATGTGCCACTGAAAAGCAGTGAAGAAAGAATAGCATTTTCAATAACTGATGCCTGATCAATTGGTTATTCCTATGGAAAAAAAATTGAACTTCACCTCTAGATCACACCATATGTGGAAATCAATTCCAGATAGATTATAGATTTAAATGTGAAAAGTAAGGGGCGCTTGGGTGGCTCAGTTGGTTAAGCGACTGCCTTCGGCTCAGGTCATGATCCTGGAGTCCCAGGATTGAGTTCCGCATCGGACTCCCTGCTCATCAGGGAGTCTGCTTCCCCTCTGACCCTCCCCCCTCTCATGTGCTTTCTCTCTCTCTCTCTCTCATTCTCGCTCTCTCAAATGAATAAATAAATAAATAAAATCTTAAAAAAAAATAAATGTGAAAAGTAAAACAATAAAGTTTCCAGAAGATAATGTAGGAGAATATCTTTATAGCTTTGGCTGAAATACATAAAGATATCCTAAACAGTATATATAAAGAAAAATCACAAAGGAAAACACTGATAAACTGAACTTTGTTAAAACTAAGAACTAATGTTCATCAAAAGATATGATTAAAACAGTGAAAAGGAAACTATAGAGAAGAAATTTGCATAACATGTATCTGATAAAGGACCAGAATATGCAAAGAACCCCTATGAATCAGTTACAAAATATAGACAATCCAATAAAAAAATGGGCAAAACATTTGAATAGGCATTCTTTTGCAGTAACTACTAAAAGTGAAGTTTTGCATACCTTTGCACCTAGAAATTGCATTCTCTTGCCTAAACTCAGCTGCCAGAATCTTGTCCTGGGTCACAAAGAAACATTTTCTTATCTAGCCTCAAATGAGGCTTGATACATCAACTGTTGAGAGTGTCATAGAGGGTATATTAGGATTTTTAAAATCAAAATCAAACCGCTTAAGTATGAAAAAATAAGTATTTTATATAACAGGAAAGAAAATCCAAGAGTAGAAATAGTTTCAGATAATGTTTGACCCCAGAACTTAAATGATGTCATTTAAAACCTAGTTACTCTCTCTTTTGGCTCTGTCACCATATGGGTTTTATTCTCAGGCACCATGTAGTGGTAAAATAGTGCCCATAGCTCTCATCCTACTTCTTTCCAGGTTCAAATCCAGCTAAAAACTGAACACTTTTCCACGTTGCTATATCATAAGTTGCAAAATTCACTCTAATTACAATTTGAGTTGTGTGTTAACGTTGAAACAATAACCATGGGTCAAGACAATGGAATTACACTGATTGGTTAGGCTGGGTCATGTGCTCATCCCTGAACCAATCCCTGTGGCTGGCGAATGCAAAGTGTTGTCTGGCCAGTCATGAGTTATGCTCTCCTTACCTAGAATCAGGATCCTCACCAGATCCATATGGACTTAGCTAGGAGTGGACAAAGGCACTTTGAGATGTTGTTCCCAGAAGCAATGGGTGATGAATGCTGAACATTTTAAAACCACAAACATGCCAGATGGTTATTTTGTGAGCCTGAGTTTCAGAGAGTAAGGTGACAGATCCACAGTGTCAGAGACGGAACATAAGAACAAAAAGCGTCAGCTAAAAAAGCTTAAGAAAGTGGGGTTTTCCTAAAGGCTGTGAAGATGCAGACAGGCCCTGAGACCTGAATTTTGTCAGGCATTCTTCCCCCAAGTTCTGGCTGGCTCCAAGGCCAGGGAAGGGAGGTACCTCATGCTGGGGGAACAGGTTGCCAGACAGTCTCCTAAGGTATCTGGATGCAATCCCACATGGCCTTCATGGGGGAAGGCTGGGATCCTGACTAGGAGCCAGGAATCTGGTGGCCTGGCCGGGCCTAGGTGTCCAGGATTGGCAGGAGGTGCCTTCTGCACACTATCTCTCCATAGCACCATCTGCAGCTGCCGTCTGCATTTGGCCCAAAGACAGTGTTGCCAATCACTTCAGGGGATTGCTTGGCCTTCTGTAAGCAAGACTTGGGAAAGGCCAAATTTGACACTTGGCTGCTCTCCTTGAAGTTAAATGACCCGGCTTAGGTCAAGAAACATGAAGCAAGAAAAAAGAAAAAAGCATAGCATGTTGCCTGAGAGAATGCAGCCCTACAAGATGGCAGACCAGAAAGTACAGGCCGAGGAAATGGATAAAGGAGGCAGGGCAAGGATCTATGGCCTCGGAGTCCCTAAAAGATGCTCTAGCTAGTTTGAGGATTTTGTTTTTAAGAAACCATGAAGCCCAGAATGAGGGCAAGACAGAAAAGAAACAGGGGGTTTATTCTTCTAATTTCTCTTCCTAAAAATCAAAGGCACAAGTAAGTAAGTAAAGTCAGTCAGTCAGTGAGGGGCTCACTAGTTGACTATGACTGGCCTGAACAGCATTTGATCCTTCTTTATTACCAGGTGGGGGCCACAGCAGTGGTAGACTTAGTGAGGAAGGATCCACTCTGATGATTGTCACAAAAACAGGGTGGGGACAAAAAGTTGTGATCTGGGGGAATACTAGAGCTTTAGGAGAGCAGGGAGGAGGGGAGACACACAGGCAAATCCAAGGCTCCAGCCCAGCGAGTTTTTTCAGCTTGCTCTACTCCACGCCCTCACCCATCTGGGCCCTAAACTAAAAGGATACTCACTGCAGCCCCCATCAGCGGAGAGATGCAAGCATAATCTCTCACCCTGGCACAACGCATTGAGGAAACTGCCAACCTGCAGCTACTTTTCTAAATTTCTCACTCCTCATGTTTGGCCTGCAAGCCTTCTAACTTCCCTGGAGACTGTCATGATCTCCTGACCATGGCCTTGCTTCTCCATGTAGCTCTCACAGCTTCTGTGTCCCAGATTAATGTATCCTCCAGAAGACACTCTTAGCCCCTTTCTCAAGTTGACCCTGGAGAAGGTAAAGCCATCTTGCCTTATGGCCAACTCCAGCCCTAGGGTGAACCCAGATGCTGATATCCAATATCCAATATCCAATTTGATAAGGAATCAAGTAGCTATGGTGGTGGGAGAGGTGAGGCAAATGGGCAAATATAACTTTAACTGAAAGCCAGGTGGATTCACTGTCAAAACTGAAGTTGGTCAGATTGAAGGGCAGGTAGGACATCATCCAGAGTCAGACTCTCTCTGCCCCCGCTCCTCTGAATTTCCAAGGAAGACCCTCCAAGACAGCTCAAAAAGAGGCTCCTTCCTCAAAATAACCCAAGAAAAGTGGCAGGCATGAACTATAGTCCCCATAATCTAAGTGTGACAAAGGCACTACTTAGGGAAGCCCCAGGTGCCAAGGCCATTCTATGCTGAAGATGATCATCAAACAGTGATTCCCTATAGTCTGCCATGAGACCATTAACAAGTAAATGATGCAGTGTTTGGTTTTCTTCCATTAAACAAATACCATACAAGCATTCTTGAAACTTTCAGGGACAATGTAAAAAAAGATCCCCATGCCCAGTGGGAGGCTGGATAAAATGATGTCAAAGGTTCTTTATCAGCTCTCGGTCTGTTTCTTGGGTTGCTCATTGGCTGGGTGATCAGAAACTGCCCCGCCATCTCTCCCAATCTCAACCCTTTCATTGGCAAACTGGTGAGAATTTCACCTGCTCTATCAGCCTGAAAAATTTTTGTGAGAAACAAATGGAGTGATAGATGTGCAAAGAGATTTGTAGAGGACTAAACTTTATATAGGGTTGGAAAACTATGTTGATTGTTAAAAGCTTTTGACAAAATTCCTCCCTGGGGAAAATTTGGTCAGGGAGTGGAGAAAGGAAGTAAAAAGCACATATGAAAGTGTGGTGTGTGATGAAATGAGAACATTTGAAGGTGCTTGGGCAGCCTGAGAGAGGGAAGAGAGGATGCCTGGAACCGAGAAAGACAAGGGAGAAGCCAAGAGGTTTTGGTAAGAACAGAAGGGCAGAGAAGACCTGCCACCTTCGGAAAAGCCTAGTACAGGAGATGAAGAAACCCCAGAAAGTAGGTCCCACAGGTAGAAAAGGGTGAGGACTTCCCACATTAAAGCTGGAGGTTCATTTTGAGTTGTGAAATAACCTCCCTCCATTCCTCTAAATCTGTTTCACACAACTTCCTTGTGCAGGAAACATTTAGGGGGAAACAGCAGAGTTTTGTTCCCCATTTGGGGTGACTCAGGTTAGAGGGGAAAAAAAGAGCCCCAGAAGGAAAGATAATTGAGATCTCAGGAGCAAAAGGAAGGCAGAACAAAAGCTGAAAACAAAAAATTAAACCCCTCAAAATTCATGAAAATTTTGGGAGGACATTGGCTCTAATAATAAATGTGATAGAGGCTTGAAACAGTTTTATTTTGACTGTTAATTATTATCCTTATGGTGGCTTTCAAGATAAGAGTGCTTGGTACTCATATATCCTTTAGCTTGAGGGTTTAGAAAGGCTCTAAAAGTATTTTGGTTGGCTGAAACACAGACCTGAAAGTAATCTACATTAAATGAACTGAAGTGCCAGAATAGTCTTGGTATCCAAAGGCTTAGGGAGAGTGGAATGGTAGAGTGGATTTCGTTATGTAAGACCTCCTCATCCACCCTGAAAGGGCTCAGAGGACACACATTTACCATAACTATGAATATGTGAGGAGATCTGATCTCCAGCATCCTTGAAGAACTTTGTGGTTGTTCTTCTCATAGGTCCAGTGAGAATTGCTACCACTGAACTGGGATGCTTAAATGCAATGGAGATCATTGGAACCCAGAGCGACAGGGAACAAGTGGCAGCACTTAATTACCAAAGGCAATGTGGGTGTGGCTACTGTAATGGACAACAGTGTCAGAGTAGTAATCAGAGCAGGCTGATTTGCAGAGACCTACGATATTGGTTAGTTATCTTCATATCCTTAGAGAGGAAATAGAGAGGCACTCTATGTAATTTTTACTTGACCTATATAAGTGGAAGAGTTCCAGATAGAATAAACAGAAGTCTAGTGTGAGTCATCAAAACAGAGGGTCACAGCACCTCAATCAAATTCTAGACTTGAGCAGTTTGTAGACCCAGAACCCACTGAATGAAAGTGTTCTCTTGATGGAGGACCTCTAATACACTACCAAAAATTGATGCTGTTAATTTTTCTCCCAGTCTACCTCAAAAGGACCTATGTTTGACACCAGGGTGAATGTGCACTGGGGAAAGAAATATTCAACCTTCTGGGGACTATCAGGCACTGGCTCTGGACTGACACTAATTCCTGGAGACTCAAAATGTCACTGCAGGCCACGAATCAGAGTAGAGCTTTACAAAGGTCAGGTGATCAATAGTGATTTAGCTCATCCATCTCAGAGTGGGTCTAGTAGGTCCCTGAGCCCATCCCATGGTTATTTCCTCAGTTCTCACATGCCTAATTGGAATAGATATATTCATACTTCCAGAACCAACTGATAGAATCTCAGATTGGTTCCCTGACCTCCAGAGTGAGGGCTATTATAGTAAAGAAGGTCAAGTGGAAGCCACTAGAACCCTACCTACACAATAGTAAAGCAAAAGCAATACTGCATTCCTGGAAGGGTTGCAGAGATTATCGACACCATCAATGACTTGAAAGATGCAGGGGTGGTGATTCACACCACATTCCCACTCTCCTCTCCTATTTCACCTGTTCAGAAGACAGATAGATCCTGGAGTATGGCCATGGATTATCATAAACTTAATCAGATGGTTAGTCCAATTGCAGCTGCTGTTCCAGGTGAGGTTATGTTGCTTGAATAAATTAACCCATCCCCTGGTACTTGGTATGCAGCTATTGATAAGGCAAATGTTTTTTTTCTTGAAAACTGTTAGCAAGGATCACTAAAAGCAGTTTGCTTTCAACTGGTAAGGCTAGCAATACACCATCACTGTCTTATCTCAAGGGTATGTCAACTCTCCAGTCCTATGCATAATTTAGTCCATAGAGACCTTGATTACTTTTCACATTCACCAGACACCACACTGGCCCATTACATTGAAATATTATGCTAATAGACCTGACTGAGCAGGAAATAGAAACTACTCTAAATATATTAAGACATTTGTATGTCAAAGGAAATAAATCAGACAAAAATTACCTAGGTGAAATTTCTAAGAGTCCAGTGGTAGGAGGCATGTCAAGATATCCTTTCTAAGGTGAAAGATGAGTTGTATCTGGACACTCTTACTACCAAAAAAGAGGCACAATGCATGGTGAGCCTCTTTGGATTTTGGAGGCAACACATTTCTCATTTGGGTGTGCTAATTCCAGCCCATTTACCAAGTCACCTGAAAAGCTGATAATTTTGAGTAGGGTCCAGAAGAAACAAGGCTGTTGCACAAGCTTCTCTGCCACTTGATCCAGCAAATCCTATGGGGCTTGAAGTATCAGTGGCAAATAAAATGGCTGTTTGGGGCTTTGAAGATTAGCTGCAAAGTCCTGCCATCCTCTGTCGATAACTACTCTCCTTTTGAGAAACAGTGTTTGGCTTGCTACTGGGATTTAATAGTGACTGAACACTTAATCATATGATCTGAGCTGCGCATCATGAACTGACCCACCAAACCATACAGCTGGTCATGCACAAGAACACCCTATTATCAAATGGAAGTGGTATATGTGAGATTGGGCTCAAGCAGAGCTAGAAGGCACAAGTAAGTTATAAGAGGAAATGGCCCAAATATCCATGGCTATGATTCCTACAACCTTCTCTATCCCAGACTGCATATATGGCCTCATGGAATATTCCTATGACTGGATGACTAAGGAAAAGAAAATTCTGCTTGGTTAACAGTTGGTTCTACCTCTTACTCAGGCAGTACCTGAAAGTGGACAGTTACAAAACTACAGTCCCTTTGTGGGACACCCCTGAAGGGCTGTGTCTCATTTTCAAAGGGACAGGCAGAATTTTAAGCAGTGCACCTGATTGTTCATAGGAAGGAGAAATGGCCAGAGGTACCAGTCCGTACTTATTTATGTTCTTCAGCCAATGGTTTTGTTGGATGGTCATGGACCTGGAGGGAATGTGATTAGAAAATTGGCAACAAGCAGATCTAGGGAAGAGGGATATTAATAGACTTCTCTGAATAGGCAAAGAATGAGGAGACATTTGTGTCCCATGTGAATGCTCACCAAAGTGTGACCTTGGCAGAGAAAAATTTTAGTAATTAAATGGATAGGCCCATTCTGTGGATGTCAATCAGCCTCTTTGCCCAGCCATTCCTGCCGTTGCCCAGTGGCCACAAAGTGGCCATAATTGAAGGGATGGAGGTTATGCAAGGACTCAGTAACATGGACTTCCACTCACTAAGGACAATCTGGCTATAGTTGTGTGCCAAATTTTCCAGCAGCAAAGACCAACACTGAGTCCCCAGTATGACACCATTCCCTAGGATAATCATCCAACTCCCTGTTGGCAGGTTGATTACATTGGACTGCTTCTATCATGTAAGGGAGAGCCCTTTGTTCTAACTATAATACACATTTACTCCAGATATAGATTTGCCTTTCCTTCATGTGATACTTCTTCCAGATGTACTATCCATGGGCTGACTCAATGCCTAATCCACCATCATGATATTTTATTCATTGTTACTTCTTGTAAAAGAAGTCACTTCCCAGAAAATGAAGTATAGCAACGGGCCCATACCCATGGAATTCTCTAGTTTTAACATGTTCCCCAATATCCTGAAGCAACTGACTTGATAGAATGGAGGAATGGCCTTATGAAGACTCAGTTGTAGTGCAATGTAAGTGGTAGGTGGCAATATAAGTGAGGCTTGGGTAATGTCCTGCAAGAGGCTGGATATGTTCTAAATCAGCATCAAATATGTCATGCCCTGTCTCCCATACCTAGTATTTCATGGGTCCAGAAATTAAGAGGTAGAGGTGGGAGTGGCTTCACTCACCATTACCCCTAGTCATTTACTAGCAGAACTTTTGCTTCCCACCCCCATGATCTTACACTCTTCTGGTCTAGAGGTTTTAGTTCCAAAGGGAGGAATGCTTCCAGCAGGAGATGCAACAGTGATCCCATTAAACTGGAAGTTGAGATCGCCACCTAACTACTTTGGGTTTCTCATGCCTCTCTTCTCCACAGGGAAAGAAGATAGTTATAGCCATGACCAGTTGCAGAAATCAGGACTATAATAGTTACGAGTATTTATTCCTTATTTTGTTATAAATATGTTTCTCTATATACTAACAAAAATTTTTGTTTTCTTCTTCTATTATCCCCTTATCATCTAACATAGGATAATACTAATGGTAGTTAGCCTTGTATCACAGTATTTAAATTATAAAATATCAGAGGAGAAAAATGAACATTTTCCAAGGACTTTGCATGGTCTCCTGAGGAAAAGGTTAGCATGTTTTGGTTGTATGCAGAATAGTTGTCTCATTTTAGGTGTAAGTATCACTTTGCCATTACCTTTATTTGGAAATGAATACTGGATTAAGAACATCTGTATGGATGCCAAGTTGACAAGGAGTAGACTGTGATGATCAGTTTAGTCTATCAACTTGACGAGGCTGTAGTCATGAGTCAATCAAGCACTAATCTAGGTATTGCTGTGAGGGTATTTTATAGATGTGACTAAAGTCCATTATCAGTTGATGTTAAATAAGGTAGATTATCCTAGATAATCTGGGTGGGCCTGACTCAATCAGCCGAAAGACCTTAAGAGCAAAACTGAGGAAGAAAGAAGAAATTCTACCTATGGATAAGTAGCTCCAGCTCATGCCTGACAGTTCTAGCCTGCCTTTCTTGATGTCCTGCCTTATGGACTTCATACTTGCCTTGTCAAACCTCACAGTTATGGAGGCTAGTTCCTTATAATGAATCTCCTAATATACATCTACTTATCTTCTTCTTCATATTATTCCTTTACTATGTGGTCCAGGCTAGAATTGATTGCTTCCTCCAATCAAACAAATAATTAACCAGAAAAGCTACAGCCTTTATCTGAAGCTGTCTAATTCAAACTTTTTAACAATAATCCAACTGCTAATTTTAAGAGGGATTTTTTTTCTTCCAATAGTTTCTGGAAAACATCCACCTCTAATTATTTAAAATGAGGGCAGCTCTTCTGTATTTGCAGGGTTCTTTCTGTATGCGTCCTCTACCTGATGCTTTTTGGGCTGTTATAATAATAGCTTGCACTCTTAGATATACTTGTGTGTTTAATCTTTACAACAACCTCATGGGGTATATACATGTAATTAACTCCTACTGTACAGGAATAGGCACACAGACAAGTTCAAGGAACTTGTCCACAATCACACGGCTAGACAGTGGCAAAGCCAGGCTTCGAACCCCAGCAATGTGGCTCCAGAGTCTGTGCCCTTGACCACTGTATCACACTGCCTCTCATTACCGAGCCTGCATCATCTGCCTGGAAGGACAATCGTTCTGTGGCTAAACAGAAGCCTGGGTAATGGGATGGGTTCTCTGTGTCAGCAAATGATAGTACATGATTGTAACTTGTCTGGGAAAACCTGGACAGGGTAGACTGGGAAGAACTTATCCACTCCCTGCTGGTGCTTGGCCTCCTTCTGTCGAGGTGGGAGATGAGTTCAAACCACAAAGTCTCTGTACATTTTCCTGAGACAATTTGCTGAAAACTGTCTTGTTTTTGTAAACACAAGTTATCTGCAGAAGTTAGCACAGCTCAGGTCTCAATTACTGAGATGGAAGCCACTCAAGATTCTGAATATCTGGAGTTCACCAAAGATCCATTCCCACTGAAGCCTACATGCCCACAAGGTAGAGGGATCCATGAGAAAGGATTGGGCTCTGTCCATGGTATCTCTGGGGGTTTTGTGACTTTGGGGATAAGGGAGGGAAGGAGGGAGGAGAAGAACCCCATATCCTCCAAACACTGGCCTATGGCCTGGCAGCCAGGCCCGGATCTCAGCATAATATGGAGGCTCTCCAACACTCATCTACACAACTATTTCTCCCCTGTAGGAACCCAGTGGCCTAAGCTCACTACTCATTTCCATGAAGTGTGCTCTCTAGAAAGGTCCATAGGGCACCCACTATAAGGAACCCACCTTCCTCCTGAAGGTTGATTTGCAGCCTAATCCTCATACCATGATGCCATAGATGGTTGTCCCAGATGACAGGATTTCAGAAACCCAGGAGCAAATTGAGAACACTTTCATGTGGCAAAAAATCATTCCCTGGGTGCTCCCTTGCTCCACACGGGTATTTGCCTTATCTAGCCAGGCCATCATTCTCAACTTCGGCTGTCATAAAACCATCTGGGGGCTTTAAAAGCATTCCAATGCCCGTGCGGCACCCCAGACCCCTAAATCAAGATGCCAGGAGCAGGACTCAGGCTTCTGTGTTTTTTAAGCTCCCCAGGTGATTCCCATGTGCAGCCAGGTTGAAAACCACTGGGCCAAGTCCTCATGGGCATGGTGAGAATTTTCATCATCTATGTCCAGGAGTCCTTATGTCACTCAGAAAAGTTCTAAGTATCATGACCAGTCCCTGTGGACTAACAGACCCTTCTCTCTGCTGTGAGATTACTCACCTTTTGGGGGAGGAGCCGGGCCCCTCTGAGCAGAACCAGAGCAGGATGGGTATGAGTGTGTGCACACGCTCCTAAGGGATATGGACACGTGGTTCTGTTTCAGAGAGGCTTCAGGATAATCAGAGACAGCTGTGCTGCTGAGAAATCATTGGCCCCCAAAAGATTGGTCCTGCATACTTCCAGGAGAGCTGCAGGTGTGCTGTGGATGTGCCGGAGAGTGCCCCTTGCAGGAGGAGACGCACTGCTCATCTCTCTGCTTCTTGGCATACTCATGTCTGAGAGAACTCCCCATCACCAGCAAAGCTGTGACACCAGGCCCTGGGGCTCATTATTGCAACGAGAGGGCTCTGCAGACCCTGACCCGCATGGGCACATGGAGATCCTGTGATAAAGCTGCCTTGTTATTGGACCAACACCCCACCCACTGGATACTGAAATCACAACTAGAGTATTCAGAAGTGTTTAATATGGTACAGGTGCCCAGGACAGGGACTTGTAGAGGACAAAAAAAAAAAAAAAAGGCCAGAGTTCTAAAGTCCATTGTAGTCATGCTCCTGCTTCCCAGAAAAACCAGCCTTTCAAGATTCCCATACAGGGGCAATGTTGCTGATTTTTCCAGTCTCAGTGGGTAGGAAAAGGAGCTAACACTTACTAGCACCTGTGTTAGAATCTCCACGTGCTTTAAATTATTGAATCCCAAATAGCCCCAAATGTAAGATAGGTGTTTTTACTCCATTCTCAAATCACAAAACTGGAGATGTCAGACATTAGGTAAATTCCTCAAAGGGGAGGACATTTCAGAATTCCTGTTCACCCCACCTCTTTCTGGCTCGAAAATCCAGTCTTGCCTCCAGACCAGGCTGCACCGGTGTCTATGCTGAGGCTCAGTGCTCTAACTACTGCTAGCATCGATGCTGTTAACTCCCATTTCTCAAGCACTTTTTGCGCGCTGGGTATTCTGTGCAAGCTGTCTCTGTTTTCGCCACAGCCTTGGGAAGGGGGTAGTATTCTATCCATTTCACAGGTGGGGAAACAGGCTCAGGGAAGTTAGGGTGACTCCTTGAAGACCCACAGCCAGTAAATGCAGTCGGATTTACCCCCAGGTCTTCGTTTTGCCATTTCTCCCTGAGGGGACTTAGGAGACGTCAAAAGCCAAAGTGGTAAGGGGCTCATGATAGAATTTCAGCCTTCAGGAGGTTGTGGGTAGAGATCTTAGGGTATCAAGATAGGGACTTTCCACTGACCTCAGACCACACCGCACTGTCTTTCTGACTCCATCTCTGCATAAAGGCAGCTCAGAACTTCCAAAGTGACTTCAGGACTCAGAGGGGCTGCACACAAGGAAGGCAGTGGGCATGGCAAATGTGAACTATGACAGTGTCACTTCCTTTGGAACATATTTATAACACTGCAGCAGAGTCATTTTGCACGTTCCCTGGACCCAAAATTTACATCTAATCCATCGTCCTAATCAGGCTATGATGCATTGCAAAGGCAGACAGTAAATATTTTCCTTCTTTGATAATGACAGCAGACAAGCACCTTCTAAAACGCATTCAAAGATGAGAAGCACGCGCAGACAGCCAGGTTGCCGAGATTCGCGGGCAAGTTATGAACAATATTTATTATTCTTATTACATTTTTGCAAGTTTCTAAATGAAAAAAAAACTCTGTTCTTTAAGGCTTACACATCCTCACTTTGGGCACCCCCTCCCTTCTGTCCTTTCTATTTTGGCATTTCATTTGCAAGAAGTCCCCATCTCCCTGATTTACATGTGAAAAAACGTGGAGCATCATGTGGTGAGGGTTTGGGCAGACACTGAATTCCATTCAATTCTCATTTCCTCTCTGACAGTCACCATTGAATCAATCATGTTCTCCCTGCCCTCTCTCTGACCACCTCGGAGATCCCAAATCGCTTTTCATCTCATGTGTCAATCACCCTCAGACCATGTCCACTTTTCATTACTAACACGCCATCACATGACCCGCTAATCTGTCACTTTCTGACAGCGGTTAGTGTGCCAATTGATTTAATTAGCAATCAATTAGCTTGTTACTATTGGAAGTAATTACCTTTTATAGAGAAAAGAGTGCAGCTGGTGAGGGCAATAAAATTGCACTAATAAAACTGCATCTACTCCCCTCTGTACAGCAGTCACTGCACTCAAGGGCTGGCCAAATTATGGGTGACACACACATCTTTTGAATAGCCTCTGGGGATGTATTTCCCCTCCTTATTATGTGCAAAGCCCCTCTGTCATTGATATTACCCAGAATTGGTATTTTCAGGGGAAGATTGGGTTAATCGCGTTCTTGCTCTCATAGCAGGAACTCTTCAGAAGCCTTATGTTTCGGAGCAAGAAGAAAACTTGGAAATACACCTAGACCCTCCCTTTTCCAAAAATGGAGCGTTTAGGACTGCCGAGAGGCCAAGTGACTTGCCCAAGGTCACACAGCTAGCCAGTGCTGGAGCCCCCACCCCTGCGCCCCACATGTTGGGAGGGCCCTCTTCCCACCATTCCTGCGCTTCTGCAAGAGTCTCATCTCTGCCTGAAGGATCAGGGGTCTCTGCGAGAGGGGATGGTGGGGGCATATATTCAAGAGGAAGACCCTCATGGTCTTGAAGATAACAGACGCTGTGATTTTAGAATCACATTCTGAAAACATGCGGAGAAAACTCTGCCATCCAATGAGATGTGGGCACGGCGCGGTCTTGGGTGGCACAGAAGGGTAGCGATTTTCGGCACGATTGCCTCTTCTTGTATACACAGACTTAAAATGTACCCTCCACCACTCCTGACCCAGGGCTGCAATACATTTCCCGCACTTTCGCTATTAAATTCAGCCTCCAAACTACTCCCCAGGCGCGCGATGACTCGCTACATTAGCTCCGTGGTGAAGGGGAGGCAGTAATGAGATGACTAAGGAGACCCGGATTCCATTCATCATCCTGTTTGCTCCAATATAAGTGTTCTTTTATCAGCACTATTCGTACTGATGTCATCGCAGGAGGCATAAATCACCTCACCAGTGACAGGGTCCTATTAAGGGTCACGGCCTAAAATCATTATTGACAAATTAAGGATCACACTTGGCCATTTTGTCGGCGTGCCCTCAATTGGGGGTACGGCCTGGTTCCTGTATCTGGTCAGAAATTAAATAGTCATTTAGAGTCCTGAACAACCGTGGGGATTAATTCCAAGTGCAGTCACCTCCTCCTCTCCCTCAAATTTGAGAAACTCGCTGCGGAGTTTGGCAAAAGCAAGGAGTCCCATGTTCTTATCAATTCTCCTCATTCCAGCGGCTGTGGGGACACATTACAAGACATTATAGAGTGCATGGCACACACATCTTGGGTTTGGATGGGGACAGGCAGCGGGGGGCTTGTCAGAGAATTACTGAGAATTCTCATTCGGAATGCTGTCACTTTGGTCTTTCTCCATCACCACCGAATGTGACCACAGGTGACTTTTTTGGAGGGCAGGTGGAATGTAGATGAGGGGACAAGATGAAGAATTAACACCATCATATTTCCCCCCATTAAAATGTGATACCCCCCATTATAAGAAAAATGGTTTTTCCTGTAATATTTGGCAAGGTTATTGCTCTTAGGTTTTTTTTTAATTTTTTTATTGTTATGTTAATCCCCATACATTACATCATTAGTTTTAGATATAGTGTTCCATGATTCATTGTTTGTGCATAACACCCAGTGCTCAAGGCAGAACGTGTCCTCCTCAATACCCATCACCAGGCTAACCCATCCTTCCACCCCCCTCCCCTCTAGAACCCTCAGTTTGTTTTTCAGAGTCCATCGTCTCTCATGGTTCATCTACCCCTCCAATTTCCCCCCCTTCATTCTTCCCCTCCTGCTACATTCTTCTTCTTTTTTTTTTTCTTTCTTAACATATATTGCATTATTTGTTTCAGAGGTACAGATCTGAGATTCAACAGTCTTGCACAATTCACAGTGCTTACCAGAGCACATACCCTCCCCAGTGTCCATCACCCAGTCACCCCATCCCTCCCACCCCACCCCCCACTCCAGCAACCCTCAGTTTATTTCCTGAGATTAAGAATTCCTCATATCAGTGAGGTCATATGATACCTGTCTTTCTCTGTTTGACTTATTTCGCTCAGCATAATACCCTCCAGTTCCATCCACGTCATTGCAAATGGCAAGATCTCATTCCTTTTGATGGCTGCATAATATTCCATTGTATATATATACGCTCTTAGGTTTTTTAGGGTGAGCACCAAAGTTGGCTTTGTACTTAAGTCAGTTCCAATATCTGGACTTCAAGTACTCATCTTAAGAAAGTGATCTGGACATGTAAGTAAATTTGGTACTCCTAAGCCATGGATTATTGGTAGGTTTTTAGCATCCCATGAGTCATTTTAGATAATATAATCTGAAATGATGCTGAAAATTGTTTATAAAACACCTGAATAAATAGCCTTATCACGTCCTTGCTTGGAAAGTGTCACTATTGTTAAGATGGCAGTCTGCTCTAAGTTAATCTACAAATTTAATGCAATTTGATATGAATTTTAATGGTATATATTTGTGTGTGCTTGTGAATGACATAAAGTGATTCTGTAGTTTATATGGAAGAATGAACAAGTAAAACTATGCAGGAAAATTTTCTAAAGAGTGAGAGAAGACTCCTTGTTCCATCAGATTTTAAAATGTATTACAAACCTATAGTAATCAAAACAGTATGGCAACAGCACCAGAACAGATGTGGAAAATCATGAAAAAGAAAGTCCAGAAATAAACACAAGTATAAGAATTCAGTACAGGGCATCTGGGTAGCTCACTCAGTTAAGTGCCTGCCTTCGGCTGAGGTCATTTTCCCCGGGTCCTAGGATGGAGCCCCACGTAGGGCCCCTTGCTCAGTGGGGAGTCTGCTTCTCCCTCTGCCCCTCCCCCTGCTCGTGCTCACTCTCACTCTCTCTCAAATAAATAAATAAAATCTATAAAAAAGAAAAGAAAAGAATTCAGTACATAATAAGATGGCATTTCAAGTAATAGGGAAGATATTAATTATTTGATAATTAATATTCTAAAACATTGATTAAACATTTGGAGAAATGATTACATTCCTAATGTGTACCTTATGAAAACTTAACTTCCTTAAAAATATAAATGTAAAATATAAAGCCACAAAAGTAATGAAGGTTGAAAGTAAAAATGAAATTATATAAATTTTACTTGCAGGTAAAAATGTATATAATTTCGGGAGAAGGAAGGCCTTTCTGACACCAAAACCCAAAACCATAAAGCAATAAAAGTGAAAGATTTAGTCACATAATAATTGTGTAAACATGGCAAAAAAATTAAAAATAAAAACAAACCACAACTAAAAATGTATGAAGTAGACAAAGGGTCGATAAAGAATGGCTACCCCAGTAGGGGGAAAAAATAAGCCAAAGCGCAAATAGAGTACAGTATTTACTTAAAAAGGAAAATGGATAACCAATAAATACAAAGACCATACAAGTAATTAGGGAAATGAATTTGGAACAATACAAAAAAGAAAAATCACTTTCATTTATCAAATTGGAAGCACTTTTAAATAATACACAATGCTAGTGAGTATGTGAGGAAGTAGGTGCACTCATATTTTGTGGAGGGGTATAGAAATTGTTACAGTATTACTGAAAACCAATTACCAAAATCATTAAAAAGTACATTTCTTCTTTGACAAGCAACCCAACTACTAAAAATTTATCCTAAGAAATACTTAGATAAATATGTAAAGATGTTCTTAACAGATTTTTCATGAAGTGCTATTTAGAACATTTTTAAAAATTGCAAAGAACCTAACTGTCCCATAGTAGAGAACAAGAATGTTTGACACATATTTTTCATTATAAAAGAAAAAAGTGGAAACAATCTAAAACTTCAATTGTGGATTATTAGTTCAATTGTTTCAGATCTACTTATATGGAAAGTTGTTCACAATATCTTTGGAACAAAAAGCAGGTTGCACAGCATGAAAATATATAGATTTGCATGAGGAAAAAATATATACACAAAATTAAGCTTCAATAGACTTTGATCTGAATAGCCAATTTAATTTATTTCAATTTGAATACAGTTATGAGTTTGAGTACCTTATATTAAATTTTTTCTTTCTTGAAAAACAGTGCAAATGATAATTTTGCTTATGTGGGCAAACTGCACATGGAAAGGAAATATTAACTAGCAATGTAATAACGAAATGATTTCTTTAGGGGCCTTAAACTCAAGCCTTCAAATTTATACTGTTTCCTTGTGGAATTACTTGATGAAACTGAAATTAAACCCCAAAGATCTAACTGGGTCTGGTCAGACTTCCTTGCTGTCCCAGATAACTTCCGGAACTTTCCATCTTCTGCAAAACCCTAAAGCAACAGTTATGATTGAAACCTTGCATAGAATTCATCATTTATTCAGCTAATATTAATGGAGCACCTTCGTTTATCCCAGTCACCCTCCTGATGAGACAGATTGCTTATGGCTAGTGCTCGGAACACAGCAGGTGGCAGTAACAAGGAGGCAGAGCCTGGTCCTGGGGGGGGGGGGGGAAGGGAAGGTGGGGTATGAGAACTCAAGCTTATAGCAAGTATGAACCCAAGGCACAGCCCAAGTGAAAACGCAGTAAATCTGATCATGAGCATCAGCACCTGCTAAATTTTTGAGTTAGAATTTTGTCACATTTATCCCAGAATCTTCACATGTATATAATATTTAATACAATTTATATAATAAATAATACACATAATATATAATACAAACACAATTTCTGAGGGAGGTAACTGAACCCCTGTGGTTCCCTCAGTGAAGAGCCCCAGCTCTGTCAGTTAGATGGGCCTGCC
Organism: Phoca vitulina; assembly: GCF_004348235.1. Taxonomy (NCBI): domain Eukaryota; kingdom Metazoa; phylum Chordata; class Mammalia; order Carnivora; family Phocidae; genus Phoca; species Phoca vitulina. The sequence goes on from NW_022589704.1 coordinate 99,390,988, forward strand.
GTACACATTGGGAAGCTGGCTCCATCAAAGTAACTTACGTTTTTTTCTGGATGGCGGTCTGCCTTGGCGAAAAGACTGGCGGAGTGGTGGTGGGGGGGGGAAGGGGGTGTTCTATGGAGCTGAATCTGGCAGCATGGGCCACCAGCCTTACTCCACGTGGGCACCAGCCTGGAGTGAAGAAGTGCCTTTTGAAGAAGTTTGATGGACTGGTAAACCAGAGACCACCCAAACAGGGCAGGAGGCCCAAAACAAATATTGATGCCTGGGAGATGCAGTTAGAGAAGTGGAAGGCTGGGATGAGGAATGGGGGCTAAGATAAAATGGGTACTTGGAGTGCCATTCTGGTCCAACTGCTGAGGGCAAGGATTATTGCCTTTGGCAAGTTCCCACCTTCTCTGTGTTGGGTTTTTCCAAACTCCAGCCCCATTCAAGCCCCATCTGGAATAATTTTTACTTAAATCAACTTCCTTTTTTCCCCTATGTATTTAAAATAAAATTTTAGACTTTGTACCCTGTTATTAAATGGAAAACTGGCCTCATTCACCATAAAGAGATGGTAACTATAAAAGTATATATAATAAAACCAAACATTAGTATTGAACATTTCCTGATGAAGGCTCTGAGCCCAGAACCTATTGTCACTTTGTTAAATAGGAACTTTAGCCTGAGTTGGGGAGGGAAAAAAGACCAGCACAAATAGAGACTCTCCTTGGGCTCATCCAAAGGACTGAAGGAGCATTCCAAAGGGGGCCACTCTCTTTCCTGGTGGGCTTCAGTGGTTTTTAGCCCCTTTTTCTGGGTACAACACCTAAAATCATATGCCAGTCTGACCAAATTTATCTTGTGAACCTCTCTTGGTGTGTCCTCCTTTTTCAGGACATGGTGGTCAGAGGCAGTCAGAGGCACTCAGAGGCACTCAGAGGCAGGGAACAAGGTGCCCTGAAACAGAGGGACCATGGTGCCGGGAACCCACTCTCAGTCCTGATGCCTGATAGCTGCAGGGATGATGGCTTGTCACGGTCTTCCTCAATGGGGGCTTTGAGAAAGAGAGCTCTGAAGCGCCTGTCCCTAAGGGAGATGCAGACGAGGATTGAAGGGTAGGCTCCCTATGTAAATTCAGCCAGTGGTGTGAGATCTCACTTGGAGCCCTGGCTCAGTGGGGCAGGAGGGTGTGGGAGAGCTGGGTGCTCGTGCTCACACCTCACCTCTTCCTCCTGCGTACTTTGCCATGCTCTGAGCAGAGCCTCGGGTCATGGGGGGGTCTTGGGATCATCCAGTCCAAGCTTCTCATCCTACAAATGGGAAGACTGAGGCTCGAGCAGAATGCAGCTGATCCAAACCACAGGAACTGGTTCTGGCTTCCCGCCCTGCAGACAAGCACTTGTCCACCACCTGCTGGCCCAACACCTCCTTTGTGCTCCACAGGCCGCCTAGAGGAGGTATACCTCTGACTGTCCCCTGGGAGCAGTTGCAGCTGGTGACCTTGAGGTGAGAGGACACAGATGGTGGCGCTGATATGCCCAGCCAACCATAGTTTTGGTTTGGGGAGCTCTCCTGACAGCCCTACACGGCAGAGAACAGGAACCTTTCTTTAAAGAAAAGGAAATAAAACCTTTTCTTAGAGAAACTGAAGAGTACAGTGCCCTCCTGAACCTTCTTTTTCGGTGACATGGTTTCAGCCCCAAATCCTTAGAACTTCCTTCTCGAACAACTGACCCCACCTTGCTACTTCCTGGGGCTGGCCCTCACAGTCCTGCTCCCTCAGTCACCCTCCTCTGAGAAGAGACAGAGAGCATGACACCCTCCTCTTCACTCCAGCTGCAGCACAGGTCCCCCGTCCCTACCCCATGTCCACCATGCACTGTAAAGTCTCGAGCAGGTTATGGCCAGATTTGGCCTCTGTTCCCACCTCTGTAAATGGAGAGTGTTAGCTTATCAGAACTCTCAGGCTCCTTCCAGCTCTCAAATCCTGAAAACAGAGCTGCAGAGAGAGAGAGAGAGGAGGAGGAGGAGGAGGAAGAGAGCTCATATTTGAGATGCTCACTGGGGACAGTGGGAACTGGGAAAACGTGAGGTGGGCATATGGCACGTCCTACCATGTGCTGCCCTACAGCAGCTTCCCCACCTGGCTGCCTAGCCCTGTGCATGCATGCACAAATGGCGCGAATGTGTTCAGGGCATGGAGAACTCCACAGCTTTGGACGGTAGGTGGGGTAGATACAAGCAAAGGGAAGAACCGGGATGAGGTACTCCAATTGCACCAGGCCGATCGCCAGCCCAGAGTCACAGCCGTCCTTAGCCACCTGGTGGAATTCAGGATCCTCCCCGCCTTTGGGTCATTTGGTGAGGCAGCCTGGTCCAGGCACAGGTGCCTCATTCTTCTCTACCGGCTTTTCACTAAGGGCAAAAGAGAAGGAGCCCCAGGAGGAGCTCAAAGCAATTGTGTTGTGATACACTGAATTTTATTATTAAAAATTACCTCTTGGATGGGGGCACCTGGGTGGCTCAGTGGGTTGAGCATCTCACTCTTGTTTTCCCATTGGGTCACGGTCTTGGGGTCCTGAGATGGAGCCCTGCCTCAGGCTTTGCTCAGCACTGAGTCTGCTTGTCCCTCTCCCTGGTTCTCTCTCCGTCTCTAGAATAAATAAATATTTAAAAGAAATTAACTCTAGGATGAACGGTACAGCATAGGGAACACAGTCAACAATATCGCGATAACTTTGTACGGTGTCAGATGGCAACTACCCTTATTATGGTGAGCATAGCAGAGTATATAGAATTGTTGAATCACTCTGTTGTACGCCTGAAACTATATAATGTGTATCAACCATGTTTCAAATTTAAAAGAAAAAAGAAAACATTAACTCTAATTTTGCCTGAAAATGTACTAAGAAAGCAGACAAAAAATAATAATCTTTCATAATTCCATAGCTTTTAAGGTTATTTGCATTAAGAAATAAAATAATAAAATGAAATTTCTTTTCAGGCCTCATCCCCCTCCTTAGCACTAACAACTGATAATTGCTAGGACCTTTCTCAACCACTTCCTGTACTTCTGCACATATATTTGTTTACATACTTCTTTTTCCTAAAAAAATGGGATGATGCTGGTGCAGCCACTCTGGAAGACAGTATGGAAGTTCCTCCAAAAGTTAAAAATAGAGCTACCCTACGACCCAGCAATTGCTATACTAGTTATTTATCCAAAGAATACAAAAGTACTAATTCAAAGGGATATATGCACCCCGATGTTTATAGCAGCATTATCTACAATAGCCAAATTAAGGAAACACCCAAGTGTCCATGGACAGATGAATGGATAAGGAAGATGTGGTGTGTGTGTATACACACACACACACACACACACACACACACACACAGGAATATTACTCAGTCATAAAAAAGAGTGAAATCTTGCCACTTGCAACAGCGGGGATGGAGCTAGAGATTATAATGCTAAATGAAATAAGTCAGAGAAAAACTACCATATGATTTCACTCATATGTGGAATTCAAGAAACAAAACAAATGAGCAAAGAGGAGGGAACAAAGAGAGGCAAACCAAGAAACAGACTCTTAACTGTAGAGAACACACTGATGGTTACCAGAGGGGAGGTGGGGGGGGGATGGGGGAAATAGGTGATGGGGATTAAGGAGGGCACTTGTGATGAGCGTAGGGTGATGTATGCAAGTGTTAAATCACTATACTGTACACTGGAAACTAATATTACACTGTATGTTGACTAACTGGAATTTAAATAAAAGCTTTTTAAAAATGGGATGATGCCATACTTATCACTCTTCAAATTGCTTTCAAGTTTAACCTTATATGATAGGTATTTTTCTGTATCAGCCAGGGAGGTCTACTTCGCTCTTGCTCATGTCTGCATTGTTTTCAATTGAATCAATACATTACGATTACTTTATTTATGGACATTTACAATGTGGCCAATTTCATGTCAATTTTTTGTGACTTCAAACAATGCTGCAGTAAACATCCTTTGGACACATATCCTCATTATTTTATTGTAATTTCTGTAGAACAGACTTGTGTGAAACACTGGTGGCTCTTATCCATATTTAAATCTGTAGTAGATACAGCAAATTGCTATGCCAAAAGTGTTCTAATTTATATTTTCACAAGTAAAATATGAGAGTGCCCATTTTCCCACACATACACCAGTATTATACATTATCAATGAAAATTACATTTTTTGACCATTTAGTAGATGCAAAGCGCACCATCGTTATTGGCTTACATTGCATTAAGATAGTATTTAGGATGAGTTCATTTTCCTATATTTATTGTCTGTTAATATTTCTTGTTTGAATTTCCTGGTCATATTTTTTGCCACTTTTTCTATGGGATCATTTGGTTTTTCTTATAGAAGATCATTATATGTTAGAGAAATTGACCTTTGCATATTAAATATGTTGCAAATATTTGGTGATGTCTGCCCTTCAGAAGTTTTACCTTTAATCTGGCCAAATCGTCGCTTCTCTTCCTTTTGTGATTTTTGAGGTTTGTGTCTTTTTTTTATAAAGGCCATCCTCCCCGCAGAACTCTAGAATATGGTCAGCTCTACCACCATCTGATACTTCCATAGTTCTGTGTTTACATCTATAACCCGCGTAGATTTTTTTTAATAGAGTGAAATCAGAATTAATTTTTTTTCCCAAGGGGAAAGCCAGCTACCCTTATATCAGTTTTGAATATTTTATAATTTATATAATTTATCCTAAATTGTATAATTTATCCTTTTCCTAAGCATTTAAAGAATGTGTTTTTCTCTAGATATTTGAGAAAGTTAAGGCTTAGGATAATGGTTCTCAAAGCATAGTCTAGGGAGTTCCAGGAGTCCCTAGGACTAATTCAGGTGAAAACTATTTTCATAATAATATTAATACACTGCAATACTAATATGAGATCATTCCCTCATGAGTATACACTTGAGTTTTCCAGAAGTTATATGACATGCCATGATGTCACTGTTCTTATGGATATTGGAATGTATGCTTCTATATTCTTGTGTCTCAAATTTTTCTGTTTTAATTTCTAATTGAGTAAATATTGATAGATATAACTCACAGAAACAAAAGATCTTTGGCATCCTCAGTAATTTTTAAGAGTTATACAAAGAGGTTCTAAGATCAAAAAGTTTGGGAACTGTAGGTCTGGGGGAGATATGGCCTGTTTATTCTATGACTTCAGATTTGCTCTGGCATATCTCTGCCTAACAGAGTACACATCCCTGAGACTGAGAAATGAACAGTGTGAGTAGAGAGACAGAACATAGCTCCGTAAGGGTCTATACCCTGTCATCTGTCACCTCCCTTTATTAGTTCTGTCAATTTGAATGAGGAGTCTAACCCAAAACAGCCCCTAGGATGTGTTTGGCCAGTGTTTTCCTCTTCATTTACCATTAATCTTTTTCAAATTGAGATACAATCATTTGTGGTTCCTGAGATTTCTGGTGCGCAAATGGGATCTACTCGCCACCCAATATTATGGTCCTAATTCAACCAAAGCTCTTTAAGAAGGGGGACCAGTTTGTGTTTTACTGGTCAAGAGATGGAGTAGAACTCCCAGGTTGAGGGGATTTGGTCATTTACTTTCTGGCAGGTGCAGCAGCCTACACCATGGGATAGAGGGACAGTGGAGCAGCGGGGATCTGGCCCCTTGAAACTCAGCCTAGTGTCCTGGAATCATTGCAACCGACAAGCCTGCATTGGCAGTCAGCCCTGCCAGCACAGGGAGATATAATAAGATGGGAAAAGACAGGGGTCATTAGAATCTTAAGTTCAGAAGGCATTTCAAATTTGCCTAGTAATGAGTATAACACTTATCTCGTGAATGCATTGTCCTTCATAATCTCCAGCAAGCAGTTGTACAATGTGTGTACTTAAACCCTTGCTTGACAGGAGGCTCACTACCTCATGAAATAACCCTCATTGTTGAACAACTCCATTTATTATGTCTGGCTAGAAGTGCTTAACCTCCCTTCCCCTCACACACACACAAACTGTGCCTAATACCTGCTATTTCACTCAGGTGTCAATTCCTTCCGAAATTCATCCCTGACTCTTCTCCCTCTGGTCTTTATCTAGAGGGTTGGAGATGCTCTCCAGTGCTCCCCCAGCACTTTGGCTTACCTTGACTATGCACTTAGAGTGTATTAGTTTCCCAGGGTTGCCGTAACACAGCACTACAAACTGGGTGGCTTACAGCAACAGAGATTTACTTTCTCACAGTTCTGGAGGCTTGAAGTTTGAAATCAAGGGGTTCAGCAGGCTGTGCTCCCTTGAAAGGCTTGAAGGGCGAATCCTTCCCTGCCTCTTTCAGCTTCTTGTGGCTGTTGGCATTTCTGGTCTTCCTTGGCTACATCCCTCCAATCTCTGCTTCTGTCTTTTGTCTTTTGTTTCTTATAAAGACACTGGTCATTGGATTTAGGGCCCACCAGGATAATCCAGAATGATCTCACCTATAAATCCTTTACATAATACATTTACAAAGACCCTTTCTCTAAATAAGGTAACATTCCAGGTTCTAAGGGTTAGGCCATGGACAGAACTTTTTTGGTGCCATTATATAAGGTGTGGCAAAATGGCCACCCTTGGGTCAAATTCTGCCCTTTCCTGCATAACACTGTACGCATTTGGACATTCCACATCAATACCTGGATTTCCAGTTTCTTTGGAAAAAGAAGAGGATCTGGCCACACGGGGACTGCCTTCACAATGGCATCAATCAGGGGACCTGCATGGAGGCTGCACTCAGGGGATGTCTGTGTTCTCTGGCTCACCCCATGCCCACCTCAGTCCACCTCACTCACTTGAACCTGACCTGACATGTCAGGTCCCCATAAGCATTCGATTTTGTGACTCTTAATTTAGATTCTGTTAATCTTGCCCCAACCAGACGTTAAGCTGTCTTATTTGACTTTGCATTCTTAATATCCAGGACAGAGCCTGATACAGAGTAGTTGCTCAAAAATAGTTGTTGGAGGGCACCTGGGTGGTTCAGTCATTAAGCGTCTGCCTTCGGCTCAGATCATGGTCCCAGGGTCCTGGGATCGAGCCCCACATCGGGCTCCCTGCTTGGCAAGAAGCCTGCTTCTCCCTCTCCAACTCCCCCTGCTTGTGTTCCCTCTCTCGCTGTGTCTCTCTGTCAAATAAATAAATAAGATCTTTAAAAAAAATAGTTGTTGGAATAAAGAAGGTAGAACTTACACTGAACTGAAAGATGTTTCCCTCTAACTCTTACCTGCAGATAGGTCTCATTCTTGCATTCAGAGCCACACAGCATAGGGTCTTTCTTCCTTATGAACATGTTTTACATTTTAAAAATATATGACATGGGAGAGGACACGAACATTTGCACTGATAGATCTCTACTAACAATGAGGGGTGTTTCAGTTAGCATTTATGAGTAACAGGGCCTGAAAAATTGTGGCTAAGTCAAGATAGGCATTATTTTTCTACCATGAAAAAGAAATCTGGAAGTATGCAGGCCAGGAGCAGCATGATGGCATCTTTGTCTGTTGTCTTCCATATGCTGCTTCCAATCCTGGACATTCTCTCTCCAGATACCTCTTCTTCCTCATTCTCCCTTCCTGCTCTTTCTTGGGCACTGGTTATACATATGCTAGACATTTTCACCATGCCCTTCAGGTTTCAGATGCTCTTTTCTCTACTTCCCACACTTTTTTCCTTAGGGGCATCTGTCTGAATATTTCCTCTTGACCAACATTCTGGTTCGCAATTTCACTTATGATTATGTCTGCCCTACTTTGAGAAGCTTTCTGCTGAGTTCTGAATTTTGATTACTTTATTTTTGTCTTCCAGAATTTCCCTTTAAAACTTCTTTACATTTTCCAGTCCCTCTGCTGAAATTTCCCATCTAGTTATCTCATTTTTTTAACATATTAATCACATTTATTTTACAATTCTTATCTAACTCAAATACCTGTTTCATTTATGGGTCCATTTCTATTGACTGTATTTTCTCTTAGTTTTAGTCATGCTGCCCTTGTGGTATGCTTGGTAAATTGTTACTGCATGTCAGATATTGTAGCTGAAAGTAATAGAATTAATTTTAAGTCCAAACATGATGACCTCTTCCTCCAAAGAAAATTTGCTTTTATTTCTGGCAGGCAGTTAAGGTAGGAGTAGTCTACCTTATTCCAATTAGGACTGAGCTGATTTGAAGGTGTACTTCCATTTTTATAAGGCCCAACCTGTCACACCCCTTCTAGATAGGGCACTACGGGGTCCCAACTGAAGCCTGGATGCTTGCCATGGCCTCTCCTGATTGACGGGTCTGGACTCAAATTTTTGGCCATGGCCTTCAGCCTGGTGAGACTGCTGGAAGCTCTCTTCAGCTCTCAGTATCTCAGCCAATGCTTTATGCTGCTTTTCAGCCCTAAACCACCAAAATGGAATTGACAAATGCTTTAGTGGAGAAAGAGGCAGTGAATTTGGGGCTCACTTGACTTTCTTCTCTAAGAATCTCATGAATACCTACCTGTGGTGGGTGAGCCTTGCAGGGGATAGAAGAGAAGGTTCCTCAATAAGCTTCATACCCTCTGTGCGGGAGGTAGTAGAGCTTACTAAGCATATCCCACCTCCCATGATGTTTTTCAGTGCTACCAGATCACCCTACTTAAAGATGGTGCCTTTGTGCTTCTTACTCTTGAACTTGGGAAGAATCCAGAAAAAAGGCCAGAGACATCTGGGGATGGCAAGGGCTCTGAAAGACTTTGGAATGTCAGTATCTCTGTCCTTAGACTCTCAAATTGACAGATGAGGGCACAGCATCCCTCCCACTCCTGCTGTTTGGTCTTTTGAATCCCTACCACCTTGACAGTTCCTGAGATGTTCAAGTAGATATTTTGTTAAAAAAAATAATAAACTAACTCAGTTTGTCTAGTTGTTCTCAGTAGGAAGATTAATCTGCTAAAACTAGGTGCCAGTACCAGAAGTGGAAGCAATTTAAGTTTGAAAGTCACCTCATGATCGTAAATGGCCACAAGTACTCCACTCAGTTTATGTCCAAGGTCTCCAGTGGAGGGAGGGGTCAAATGTGGACCTCCCCTCCCTTTATGGAGCTGTCAAGAAAGTACCACACACAGCACTGTGTTTTCATCTGACTGGCCAAAACTTAATCATGTGGCCACATTGAGATGCAAGGGAGGCTGAGAAATGTAGTCTGTTGACTTAGTATGTAGCTGTGCAGTAAAATACCAGACTTTCGCTACTAAGGAAAAAGGGGAGAAAGTATAGTGAAGGTAAACCATTAGCACATGCTGCCCACAGGGATGTTCCAAAAATATCCTTTGTGAGAAATTTCATAACTAGGCTGAGAGGTAACATGAGAGCTATAAGAATGAGTTCCAAGGGGGGCAGGCTGCAGTATGAAAATGCACTAAATTATTAAAGAGTGATATAAATAATATCTGATTAGCAAAAAACAAAAAATATATCTCGGGACAGAAGAAGGAAAAAAGACCACGTGTAGAAGGACTGCAAATCCACATGCCTATAACGACCAGGCAGATTATCACAATGAGTAACGTGGGTGTAGGGTGGCAAATGATGTGTTCTTCATGGTGGTAACTGAGTGGAGGAGCTGCAGAGGGACTCCTCTCCCTCAATGGGTAGTCTGCCACAGTCTAACGTCTCAGGCCCTTGAAGCTGCATCTCGACTTGGCAACAGACATGACTAATAAGTGCAAGAACCAAGCGTGGACATCGGCGTGGTTTCTTGAAGAGCTGTCTTTGGAGTGAAAAGGAGAGCATCTAGATGCCGGCCCTGACACTTACCCTCCAACACTGGGCATGCCATTTGATCCTTTGGAGCCTCGTTTTCCATACCAGAAAGAAAGAAAGAAATGATCATCATAGTAAACCCTCAAGGGCTCGTTGTGAGGCTCCAATTAGCGGACCTGCAGCAGGTCGTTAGGAAGTCTGTCCCAGTGTTCCCTCCCATGGATAGGCAGTATGGTGGGCACACCCCACTGACCTGCATCCGAGGGCATTCATTGTTCGGGCGAGTGAGAGTCACCTGTCAGGTGCTGTCAATCATACCCAGCCAGGCGAAAGCTTAGGGAGGCAAACCCGGTGGTCCGGGCCCCGATAAGTCTTCTTTGTTTTACCCTCCTGCTTATGACTCCTCTTGGCTGGTTCCCAAATCTTCAGTATTAGATTGGATAATCCCACTTTTAATAATGCTCAGGATATTTGCCTCCCTTGGGGGACTGCGATCACAGCAGTGGAGGGTATTAAAATGGAGCTGAATGCCACGCAGAGCACTTACCCTTTAAGCTGTGTGTATGTGGGCATGGCGTTTTGCATGTGCACACACAAGGGATTGCCCGTGTGCGTGTGCATGTGTGTACATTCTCTTGGCCTTCTGAGATTTTTGTAAACAAAATATTACATGGAACACCCAGTTTATTCTCAGCGTTAAAGCACTGCCGAATCAGTTCAAAACTCAGATTTTCTAAATCACTGAGGTTATTAACTTCCAAATTCTGTGTTTTTATTTCTCCTAAATGGCGCTAGTTCAGCAGTAGCCTTAAGGGCATAGTAACACCTCATGAGACCCCAGAAAAATTAAGTTAATACATTGTTGAATTTATTCAAAGTTATTTGAATTGTGCCCAGTATTTAAAACTTAGCATAAACCGAGTAGTGATCATGGGCATGATTGGCTCCCATTTATAATAATGTGTTTGGGGGGCCATGTTTTTTACCCCTTTCACCTGACTCTTCCAGTAATCAAGAGGCCATCCTGAAAAATAATTGGTAGAGAACAGAGAAAAGAAATATACAGAGTTACTAATATACACCAGGGTTTAAGCTGACATGAAATTTTATCTTAATTATCGGACAAATTTGTACTCCCACTATCTAATTCAATTTGCATGCATCGGTAGACACTTATTAAAGGTAATATTACATCTGTCATTTTAAGACTGGTGAGAATTTTATCATATGAGCTGCATGAAACAGCCACTCTATTATGTACAGAACTCTTTTGTATGGCTTAAAATAACCGGCATTGCATCCTAATTAAGTATTTTTTGTAATTGTCTTCAGGGCAGTCATAGTCTTGTCCATTTCGTGTCCGTCTTGTAAGTTATTTGGGCACAGAATTGAAGTTGCAGGAATGTACTTCTCCTCCCCTCTGCTTCCTCATTCTGGGTGAAAAATGAGAGCTTTGCTAATAAAACGTAAACTGGAATCAAATGTTCAAATAAGGTTTTATGAGAAGCATGCAATGCATAAACCCATCTTATAATTCTCCGCTGGATTTAGAATTCTGCTGTATACAAATATATCAGGCTGCTGAGGCATTAGCAGTTGAGTACATCAGGGCTATTTTTGAGATGAGTTTATTAGATTTGTACTTTGTGTGAAATGAATTGGTGGAGTGCTAATATAGCATCATCAATTCAGGATAACAATGGCAGTTTCTGAGCATAAAAAGCCCTGAAATGCCATTAGATGTTGATATGATACTTTCCAAACAGACCCCAAAATCAGCTCACAGATTCCTGCTCTGAGCTTCAGGCCTTGGGTGAGGTTTGAGATAAAAATCCAGTTGCACAAAGCACACATTTAATCTTACATTTGCTGCCCCAGCTACAGCCATCTTGGTTTCGGAGCTCTTTTGTTCCACCCACTGAAGAGAGTGAAAGAAATGAATGAGGGATGAAAATAATCGTCAGCATGCAAGGAGAGAAGAGAGGGAAGTCCAGTAGGGCAAGCGTGCCCAGACCGGAACTGCCAGAGCCAGGCTCTTGGGAAAATGTGGGGTGGGGGACGTGGGGTGGTGATCCCTGACTCCCTATCTGCCTCTGTTTTCCTGGGGATCCTGATCCTCCTGGAAATGGAAAAATCAAGCATTGCAGCTTTTGACTTGCTCATCCCTGGGCCCGCAGGTACATTTGACATGCTTACAGACCCTTTTACTGCTTGGTAACAGCATTTGGCTTTTTTGGTCCTATCTTTAAAAAAAAGCCACTTTTGTCTGTGACTGGGGACAAGAGCTCCCACAGAGTTCAAACCAGACATCACCCACTCATAAAATTGTCAAAACGTTCGGCTGGTCACAATGCTGCTTTCTTAAATGGGAACTTTTGTTGTTGTTGTTGTTAATTTAACCGAGACATTTTATCATGGGATTTTTTTTTATTCTCTTATTTTAATTTCTTTTTTCTTTTTTACTGAGACAGAACCCAATCTTCCACTCCCTCCTTTCTAGGGATGACTGATTTAAGTTGCATTAAATTATGAAAGTGGTTTCTTTCATCATTGTTTTACAACACCTCGGGTCTGTAACTGGATGCACTTGGTCTTTGAGAACGATGCTCCTGTTTTAAACCATCTCAAAAGTAAGATATTCTTACACCTCTTCCATGCCTTTTCTTTTTTTCTCCAACAGCCATCCCCTTGCTGTCCTTAACTCCCCACATATGTGGCAGTGCGTCTTCTGGGTGTATTCTCCCTCACCACCATCCAGGAGAAGCAGATGAATAATTCATGGTGCCCCCATGCAGGTCTTCTCTGAGACTTCCCTGGAACACGTCTGAGCCGGCGAAGGACCAGGGAACTTAGAAACAGTCACGGTGTGCTGTGTCAAAGAACAGTCAATCAATCTCCAAAGAAATGTGAAGAGAACAGGTTTTTCATGCCTGTGCGTTGGGAGGGAGCCAAATGTGTGTTGCTATTTGATGGTAGAATCAGCGTACACCTGTTCCCACCAGCTGCCAACATAACCTGTGTCAGATGCACGCGTCGCACCCGCAGCATCCGCACAGCGGGCCATGTCTGTGTGACAGTCGGGACAGACAGCACCAGGAACTTGGGGACCAGGCGAGGGGGAGCTTGCAGAGCCATTGCAGGGACACAGATGTGTGAGGAGCGTGATAAAGGAAGGAAACATCTGAGGGAATACGCTCAAACAAAACAGCAAATGTCATTTGCATTATATAATTATGGCCAACCATGGAGTCCTTTGTAATAACACTCGGTAGGCCAATGTTAAACCTACAGTGACTGATAAAAAGGCCTCAGCTTGAAAAAAGGTCAGCGTGAATTAGTATATATTTGCTGATTAATTCAGAGTGTGCCTTCGTAAATTTTATAGTCCGCGGCCCCAGCCTGGTTTGAGACCTATGAAATTCAAATGCACCTGATTCAGCACACACTAGCACTCGGACCTGGCATTGTGCTTTGTGGAAAACTTCATCATGCACACGCGGACACATGCAGGCATGTGGCCGGATGGACAGACCACTGGATTTGGGAATGTACGTAAAACAAGACACATGCCCGGGGACAACACTTGCCACCTGCCTGTGTGTGCTGGGCTGTGGCAGGTCTGCTGGAAGGATTCCTGCCTTTTTTACCCAAATCTCCATAATCAGGGCTGTTGATTGCAATGTGAGGCTCTTATGATGCTGTCTAGTCAGTGTTCAAAGGAAAAAGTAGCTGTGTGTGTGTGTGTAAGGGGGTGTGCGGGTGGATAAATATGCATTCGAGGAAAACATTTAGCCTAAAAGACTGTTAGCCTAAAACTATTTGCAAGATTATAAATACAGGGGCACCTGGGTGGCGCAGTCGGTTGAGCCTCCGACTCCTGGTTTCAGCTCAGGTTCTGATCTTGGGGTCATGAGATCGAGCCCTGCATGGGGCTCTGTGCTCAGTGGGGAGCCTGCTTGAGCTTCTCCTTCCCTCTCCCTCTCTCCCTCCCACTCATGTTCTCTCTCTCTCTCAAATAAATAAATAAATCTTTTAAAAAAAAGATTATAAGTATAGATTCTGCTTATAGAAATGCATGCTAATGAGCACCTACTATGTGCAAGTTAATTTGTCAACTTAAATTCTCATTATTGCTCCATGATATACCAACTATTATCTTCATGAAACAGCTCTCCCAGGGTGGTACAGTTATCAAATGGTGCAGTTGGGGTCTGACCACAAGTTTGACTACTGCCAAAAGCCCTTGCTTCCCACTTCACCCTCATTGTCTTTGCAATTGTTTGTTACACCTGTTTTTGTACATATTTGCTAAATCCCTTGCCAGATGCTCTGAGTTGGGGACCCCCACATAGAGCACAGACCCTTAGCAGATTTCAAACACTTACCTTGGCTATTCCAACCAAGCACCTTCCCCTGCAAGCCGGAACGGCAGCCAGAAACTCCATCCCATCTAGATCTACGATGAAAAGATCTTTTCTCCCACCTCCAAACCCACGTTTCCCCCCTTTACCTCCACAAAGTGGCTTTTCTTTATACAAAGGGTGGAGACCCTACCCTTAGACTCCAGCTGAGCCCTCTGCTGCCACTAACAGAGTCTTTAGATGAACCAAGCAGCAGTGAATTGCATTTCTTGAAAACTAGCGAGTCTCTTGGTTTCATTGAGCAACAGAGCCCTTCTCCATAATTAGGGAGGGCTGCCGAGGTTTTGGGAGAAGGGTTGGCTGCAAGTCGGGAAAGGAGAAACAGTTAGATTACAGTGCATGATTTTAGATGTTTGTCAGGGGGACTCAGACCCAAACTGGGGACTTCCTACCTGTTTCATATTTTATGAGACCAAGACTGGGAGGTCCAGGTAGAGTTATCTAGTAGGTTGTGGAGTGATGGAAGGACACAAGGCTGGAGGTCAGCATAGTTGCTCCCTCCACCATGTTCTGCTTCTAGCTTGCAAAACGATCTGGGCACGTGTCAAACCAGCCTGGGCCTCCATTTTTCTTGAGTGAAGTGTTACATCACCAAAGTGTCTTCTGACTTTAACCTTATACTATTAAAAATGATACTTTGCATTGTGACACCTTCATGGTTCACAGAGTGCTCATATATATGTTACTCTAGAAAATACTTGGAGAGCAAGAGGTGGGAAGTTGAAGGGTTGGACGCTGACCCAGGGTTTGTAGCCCCCTCCATACCTGTCCATCTGTGGGATAGCTCCTCAGACACGCCAAAAGCCCTGTGGATGTGCTTGGCCCGGGCTGTCTCTGAAATGGGGTTTCCACCAGTTTCCCAAGCTAGTATCCCTCTTGCCCCCTCTCCATGCTCTCAAGGGCAGTGCTGGTCTCAGCCCCACCCCATGCATCCTCCCTGACCTTCCTTCTCTGAGCATCTGCTACCTTGTCAGCAGCAGAGCGGATGGGGCTCTGCACTGTCTGACCTTTACCCATTGTTCTAAGAATATAGCAAAAGGTCCTAAACAACCTCCAAGGGCCTACCAATCTGGCTCCACCACCTCTGCTGACCTTCATTCAACACATCCCTTTGCTTCGACGCATGAGTCGCATACGCCCTCATTCTGAAAAGCACTTACCTCTCAGGGCCTGGAACGTTCTCCATCTTGCTCCTTCTCTCCTTGTCTTGTACTCCTTTCTTGTCCAGGCTTTAATGTCACTTCCTTGCAACAGATTTCCCTAAAGTGTAAGCTCAGTGCAGTGCCTGTTTCATATCCTCAAAGCTCCCTAGAATTTTTTTCTGTTAGCACTTAACACAAGTTTGATGCATTACCTGTGTGGTTATTTGATCAATGTTCACATTTGCAAAAGTACTGACCTCTGCCCCCACCGGTTGTAATTCCCACATCTAGGGAAGAGGCAGCACTTACTAAGTGCTCAACAGACACTTGGGTTGACCTGGCTGATCCCCAGGGGAGATAAGAATGCTGTGAACTCTTCTTCTGGGCAGGAGCTGTGCCATTAGGCCTCTTTGTCACCATGTCTAGAATGGAGCTGGACACCCAATAGGTGCTCACAAGTCCAGAAAGTCAGGGAGGTGGCAGGAGATGGATTCCAGCCATGTCATGAAGTTCTGCGAAGTTGCCGCCAAGCCTCCCCAGAGGGAAATGCTGCAGAGCTGCTGACCCCAGGGCCTGCACCCAGAGAGTCCCAACCTCCAGCTTTCCAACCATCAGCTTTCCTGGCCATGGCCCTTTAAAGGTAGAAACCAAAATCAAGGGTGGAATTTAATGCAGTTCATTATAAGACCAACTGTTATTAACACCAAACAGTGTTAGCATTTAAATTTTGGTTTCCAAGTTATCAGGAATTTTTCTAGAACCCCATTTGCACAGGAGTTCATAGATTTCTATGAAATAGGCCATAAAATAGAGCATAATCCATTCCCATTTGCCAGCCCCATGCTCGGGTGAACAGCCATCCTGGTTTTCCTGGGACCAAGGGGTCACCCAGGAAATGGGACTTTCATGGTCAAAGCCAGGACAGCCCCAGGCCTATCTGTGACAGATGCAGTGAGAACACAAAGACACAAGCTGGATTGACTGGCAGGTTTATCCTGGTCTCAGTGTGGAGTTCCCCAAAAGCAAACCCACAAGAGGACTCGCATGCAGGCAGTTTACTTGAGAAGGGATTGTAGGAAGTGCAAGTGAAGCAATGTGGAGTATAAGAGAGATAAGGGCTGGAACCAGAAAGCTGGTTTCCATACGTAGCAGGAGCTCAATCTTGCTGAAGGCCCTCTGAGAAACCATATAGTCTTAGAAATGTCCTACAAAAGGATGGAGCAGGAGGAGGTGTATTAGCCCAGTGACTTAAACTCCTCATTGGTTAAAGGTTGCTCCCTAGCTGTGACTTCCTCACCGTTGGGGCTGCTTCTGCTCTAAGCTGGCACCAGGCTGGGTAGACAAAGAGGTTATGGGCCCAGGGGGTATGGAATGGGGCATCAACAGCACATGCAATGCCTAGGATGAGTCCAAGACGTGAACTTCAGTTATGGTCCAAGAAGGGGGCCAAGGGTCAGAGAAATTGAATCCAGTATAGACCCAAAAAGACAGCTTGAAGCCAGTTAGTTTGGAAAATAGATCTTGACCAAGGGGAATGCTGGTCATGTGTATCTGTCAGGACTCAGTGCAGGAAACAGAAATCTCTCTATTTTTAATGAAAAGATTTAACACATGACGTAGTTGCTTGCAAAACATTTGTAAGTAAGTGCTAGAGGAGCAGATATCGGGAACCACCACTAAACTACCGGTTTCAAGGTCACACCACCCTGACTGTGGTCCAGGAGTCAGGAAGCTGGTGCTCCACTGCAGCCACTGCATCTGACCCTCACTGCCCTGGCACTGCCATGACCCCTGAGAGTTCGCATCTCTGCCCAGCCTTCCTTGCCAGCAACCAAGATGGCCACCACCCATGTGTTCCAAATTTTCCGTACATGTGTGAGATTTGCAGGACCTAACTTATATGCAGATTCTTAGCCACCAGATCTTCTGGACAATGAAGATTATAGTTTTCCAAGTTTTCCAAGTAAAATGGGAGGAAAAATGGAAGTTGAGAGAGCCAATCCCAGCATTTACTAGACCGCATGCAGCCTTCGGTGGGTGCTACTGTCTTGAAGTGGTTTTATTATTCTCTAAGTGCAGCTGACGGAGATTCCCAAGAGAAACAGAGCAAGACCAAGGTTTTGTTCATCTTTCTTCTCTATCTCATGTTCTCTAATAGTCCACACTGACCCATCAAGATGAATGACATTTGGGGACTGCCAGGGTCCCATTTTAGAAGGAACCCCACCCTCGCTGCCTCCAAACTGAGTCTGACTCTTTTAGCTGCTTCCAGAAATATAATGGGGGGCCCTCCTCTGTGCTTCTGAGCTATAAGCTCTGAGCTCACTTCATTCACTGTCTGTTTCTATTCTGGCTTCATCCTTCAGATGATGATCTCCTTAAAGCCAGGGCTGTTCCTATGTTGTCTTTGAATGTCCTGCCCAGCACTGGGTACCTGGAATGGGCCAAAGGTGCAGTAAATTGGTGTGGAATGAACACGCTTCCTGCCTTACCAGGTGTGTGGTGGCTTTGTGGAAGTTCGATCAGCCACCCAGCCCATCTCTCCCGGTGCCACAAGTACCCTCACAAAAGTCAGAGGATGGGCCTCATGCTATGGCCGTCTGAGATAAGATGGCCATGTTGAAAGATGGCACATGAAACTGTGGCCTCCTTCACAGGCTCTGTCCCACTGAGTTCACACACCTCCAGGTTCCACGACCAGGCAGTTTTCCAAAGAAGCTTGCTGTAAAGCATCCCTCTCAGCTAGGAGTACCCTGGTATTCAAAGCACAGTGATGTGGTTTTCCTTGGTACAAATCCACCACATTTGGGAGCCAGGGCTATGGATCATATCTGGGGAAGCACTCAAACCCCACTAGCTTTTCCTTTCCACCTTCCACCTTTCCACCTCACATGACCCATGGAGAGGTCCCCTCACCAGTCACATCCCTGTCATTAGGAAACTGTATTAAGAAAGCAGAACCAGGGGCGCCTGGGTGGCTCAGCTGGTTAAGCGACTGCCTTCGGCTCAGGTCATGATCCTGGAGTCCTGGGATCGAGTCCCACATCGGGCTCCCTGCTCAGCAGGGGGTCTGCTTTTCCCTCTGACCCTCCCCGCTCTCATGCTCTATCTCATTCTCTCTCTCAAATAAATAAATTAAAAAAATCTTTAAAAAAAAAAAAAAGAAAGCAGAACCAGGCCACACACCCATCCGGTGCTGTATAATTTCTTTCCACATTACTGATCCAGTTTTATTTCCATCTCTTTTATCCAGAGAAAATAGAGCGACTGATTTTAAAAATATAAAAATAAAAGGTTTCCACCTAATTCCAAGCCACTATGCCCACTAACATGGGAAAAATCTCTTTCAACTTCACTTTTTTTCTTCTTTTGCTGTCTCCATTTGCCTCTCAGGAAAAAAAAAAAAAGGAAAAAGAAAAGGGGAGTGGTAAGAAAAAGTGAGTATTGGGTTAGATCTACACTTTGTAAAAAGTTGAGTTATTTTCAAGTGAGATTGATGGGGCCAGAGTCCCATGTTACAACGTGGCCTGAGTTACTCATTTTGGCTCAACTGGGGTCTGAATTGTTTATGTAATGGGCCTCTCCACTCCCCTAGTCTCTGCAGAAGCCAAAAGCAGCCCAGATAAAGTTCTAACTAGACCACCACAGCCCAACCTCCAGGGATTTTCATGTCTGGCCCACCCCTTAGCCTAGCTTCTGCTATTTTGAGAATGGTCTTAACACCCCAAAAGTGAAGGCTCAATTGGGCTCCAGAATCCAGGGAGAAATTTACCTGTTATATAGACACCCCTCTCTCCAAAGTAGCCAACAGAAGGCCAATCAGTAAGACATCAGAAAGCCTTCATTGCCTTTTGGGGTACCTGGAATTGCACCTTTAAAATGTCTTACTTTGCATCTCAAAATCCTCTTGTTGTTTAAGGAAACCCTATTAAGATGGGATTTCAAGGTCCCCTGAAAAGAGACCACCTTCTTAGCTACTGATTAAAGAATAAGTTCTAGTATCTGGACAGATAGGCAAGAAAGAAGGGACAGGAAGGCAAAGATGGAGAGCCCTAGAGATGGACTTTGTCCCCTTTACATCTTTGTTGAAAGTCACCTCTGCCAAGAGTCCTTCCTGGGTCTGCTGTGTATGGTTGTTCAGGTTGTTGGCTGCTCAAGTAGTACTGAACAAGTAGTGCTGAAATTCAACCCCGAACTTTACTTACCAAGCTATAAGACTTGGTGGGAGGTTGCAATAACACAAAGAGAACTTTTTTCCAGTTCACTTAGAAATGCCATATGATAGAGATGTCAGTGGCCACCATGCACCAGACCCAGGCTAAGATGTGAGAAGCCCCCTTTGGATACTTAGGCTGGGCCTCAACATCGGTCCTTGCTAAATAGCACCTGTGGAACTAGGAGTAGAGACTTGGAGACAGTCATCACAAATAGGTTCAGATATGTTTTTGCATGAGCTTGTGTGTGAGAAAGATTTACTTTGCTTGGTTCTGCAGATGGTGGATCATGGAATGGAATATGGAGCCAAAGTTCTGCAAGAGACAGAAGGAGACGAAACCAATGAAGATGGAGAAGTTGATGAACAATAGACCGGAGACCCACCTGTTGGTACAAAGCCACGGACAACATGAACTCCACAGTACCTTCCAGATGTGGGTTCTGGTCTCCCCAGGGTGGTTGCCATGTACACTTTTAATCTGTTCTTGATGGCAGAGGTGGACTTTACGTTTTCTAAAATGCACCGGAAGGTCTATTCAAAGATGTAACCTCAACTGTGTCAGAAAGCAAGTTCAGACACAGGAGTGGGTCTCCTTGGAAGCGCAGAAGTTAAAAAAAAAGAGAGAGAAGAAGAGGAAAAACACAGTTTTTCTGATGAAATGGCTTCTTTAGCGTGAACAAGGAAGAGATCCCGACAATAAAATAATGATTTAATAGCCTCAAAGTCAATCAGCTGAATACAATAACATTAATTAGCCTTTTATGCCCAACTTACAACTAATTCTGTTGTCTCCTTATTTTTGTTCCAAAAGGATTACTAATGAAATATTTAATATTTCACCAGGTTCCAGATTCATTTCCACACTGGCTGGTAATTTTCCCTTATATAGCTTGAAATTGTGCTCTCGATAATTTCACTCCAGAGTGTATCTACATTGCAGGATCACTGACTGCAGGAGGAAAGGCTCCTTAGTCTTTGACAATCGGATAATAGCTTCACTTTTAGCCAGTAGAGGAAGTCAAGAGCAAGAGAGTACAGATAATGTGAGTATAATTCATTATTCAAATCTGCAAGTGGAGCACTGAAAACAAAGAGAGAAGAGGAATAATGGTGTCATTATTTTTATTACTCTTGTTGGGTAAACCTAGCGTGAAACATTTAAGGAGACCGGGGTGAGCTTTGTGACTACACGGTGACAAATTGACTTTCGGAGCAATATTGATAAGAGGAAAGTAGAACAGACAGATTTTCTGTACAAGGTTTGCTTTCTTATTAGTGGTCCCATTAACTATTTTCTTGTTGCTGGATGCTTCCTGAAATTCCCATCGTTTCTTATGTTTCTTATCCTTCGAGGTCCATAGCAGCGGCTGGGAAGAAGCGAGGCATGGTTCACTGAGCTCCTGGGAGCCCAGAGCCCCTGTGCCTGGAGCTTGAATAACAAAAGCCAGGTGAGAGGGTTGCAGGTGGCTCTCCTTCAGAGACAAATGGACTTGAAGTCCTAGAAAGGCATCGATAGGAGAACAAGGCTATTTGCAGACTCTGGAAGCAAGAGTGTTGTAGATCTCTTTTAATCTCAGATTTTCAAAGCTCCCTCACCTTTAGCCATTTTAATTAATATTTCTCTTTAATCACTTCTCTTCCTGGGTTACTTGTCACACAGAAACACATCCATAGACCCTCCAGCTAGGGCAGTTTTCTCTAAGCTTTTTTAAAAAGCTGGAAACCTAGCTGGGTGCATTTGGGATCATGTTCTGGGGATGGGTGATGGAACCAGGTGGGGCAAAAGGTGAGGACCCTCAGGCAAAGCTGCTGTAAGCAAGTCTGGGCTGTTATAAGTGGAGTATGAGGTTGCCAGATTGCTGTGATTCCAGGGTGACTGGAAAGGGTCCCCCTCCCTCTTCTCCTATCCGAGAATAGTTCATACTCCAAGGTACATGGTACCTGCAATTCAACTATTACAGACTTATTCCTTTGGGTGTTTCTCTATAGTGAATGCTTTGGAAAGGCAAATAGCTCTGGAAGAAGTAGTGTGCTAACCTACTGCACATGACAATAGCTTCTGTTCTCACCGGAGGGGCAGAGGGTGAGAGAAGCTACACGGTAGAGGAATTCTAGAGAGCTGGGAGGGATGAAAAATTCACAGATAAGGGAGAGATGAGAAATGGAAAGACAGAAGTGTGAAAAGCCATGTTCTTACTACCTCCACATTAAGAAAAACAGCTATTCAGTGGCTCACCCAACCCCTCTAAGGTTGATTATCCAGATGATGCAGGAAATAATAGTAACAGAAGCATGAATAGTACATTCAAATTTTCATGAGGGGCTCACTAACTACCACAGGAGATGACCCAATTCACTGTAGAAAGTCAGCATCATTAAACCCCAAGTAAGCCAGTAGACTCTTATTAGAGGCCCTGGGTTCAAGATGACTTCACATGTGAGCTGAAGAAACCACTTTACATGTATGAACCTCAGTTTTTATCATCTGCAAAATGGGCTTATAACATCAGGTCTGACACGCGCAGACTCATTCATTCATTTATTCAGCCGGTATTATTGAGCACTTACTATGTCCAAACGCTATCATAGCAGCTGCGGATCCTAAGTGAAAAACAAAATTTGGCACAAAACTCCTATTATCCTGGAGATTATTTTCTAGTGACGATGTCTTTGAAAGGAGGTTGTGAGTAGTCAGGTACTGCAATAATGTAAAATGGTATCATTTTGTAGAACTAGAAATCTTCTATTTTAAAGATTTTATTTATTTATTGGAGAGAGAGAGAGAGACTGAGGGGAGAAGCAGAGGGAGAGGGAGAGACTGAATCTCAAGCAGACTCCGCGCTGAGTGTGAAGCCCCATGCAGGGCTCGATCTCATGACCCTGAGATAATGACCTGAGCTGAAACCAAGAGTTTGTCGCTCAACCGACTGGGCCACCCAGATGCCCCTGGAAGTATTCTATCTTTAAATTCTATGTTTGTGTTTCAGGACAACAGAGAGCACGTGTCACCTCCTGGACAGAATCTTCCCCTTCAGGTATCTGAAGACAACTCTCACATCGGTTCTGGCCTCTGCCTCTTCATGCCAAACACCCCGGATTTCTTCAGCAGCTCTTCCTATGGCTCACCTTGTACAGCTTTCTCTTCCTGGTTGCACTCACTATGTCCCTTGCAAGGCGGGGCCCTGGGCAAAGCACAGGACTCCAGGACAGACCCCAATGGAGACTCTGGCACTCTCTGCCTATAATGCAGACTGCGTAGTAGACTCAACATGCTTATTTAGTAACCATTGTTTTTCCTTGGCACCAATGCCCATGTACACACAAAACATTCAGGCCAATTTACAGAGACATCAAGTTTGAAAATAAGACTCCCAGCATCACCTTGAGTAGACAGAAACAGAGTTGACACATCAGTGTGGCATGCATAATCCGGTGGCCTCCATAATTTAATAGAGAAATAACATTTCCCATTCTCATCACCAGAAAACAATCACCATATGAATGCACTTTAGCTATTAATACTTATTCCTTGATGCATAAACAATCTCATTTAAAAATTCTCGCTCCCAAAGATGCTTATCTTCTGCAAGGGGAGGCGTGTGGGTGGGGGGAAGGCAAGGTAAGCATGATACATCACATACAGCTGAATTCCCAGCCAAACTCACAGCCTTAAGAATAAAAAACAGTTAATGAGTATCATCATAGTCAGTGCCCCAAATAGTGAGATACGGAATCCCATTCACTCTATCACGGCCATGACTGACATTTAATTATTCTCTATTTTTTGGTGCTTATAATTCCATTCTTATCATTCATTGTAAATCCTTTGGAACCCCTAGAAAAAGCGAGATCGAGTGACAAAACAAAGATAATGAAATCAGAGGCAGTAGAATAAAATTATATCTTGTAGGTAAAGCAATGATTCAGTAGAGCAAGTCATTTCATAAGGTTGTAGAAGATGGGGGAGGAATCAGAATTAATGTAGCAGGCTCTCAGGAGAGTTGAGAGAGAATCCATGAGTTGGGGCACACAATAGATAGGAAAGTAGGGTGCTGTGGGAGGAACAGTTGACTAAGCATTGACCCAGCTGTGCTTCTGTCTAGTCTAGCTGTGTGACCTTAGGCATACACTTAACCCTCTCTGGGCTTTCCACTTTCTCACTGTAAAATGCCATCACATGCTTCATAGCATGACCATGAAGCCTAGAAAGAGACACAATGGCTACTCAGATGTAAAGATTGGACCTATTTCCTAGTATCAGAGGTAAAACTGAAATCCTCTGAGCAATGACAAAAGGAATGGTATAGTCAGTTGAACCCAGAAGGCCTAAGATTATGAATTCCCCTGCTCTCTCCCAGTGTTACCTGTAGGAGCCATGTGCCCCAGCCAGCACACTGTCCCCACTCTCCCTGACTTGCCACTAACACTGGGGAGTGAAGGTCAATGTCCTGGCTTGGCCAGCGAGCCCTGCTGAGAAAAGTTGGAAGAGAAAATGATCCCACATGTAGCTGTGGGAGCCTCTGAGCCCAAGGAAGCACACCTTGTTGAAAAGTCACTGATGTGGAGGTGCCGAGGTTGCTAAACCCAAGAAAGGAATAAGAATGGGTTGTCAACCAGGAAGAGGGTCAATTAAGGGGAGTTGAAGTGTGGAAGAAACCAAGGAATCAAAGATGTAAGAGTCAAGAGTGGGGAATGATGGGTACAGGGGGCCTACGGGAGGCTAGTCTGGTTTTGCAAATGGCTGGTTTTCAAATGTTCCAGTCAAAGGGGTACATCAGTGGGTACCTCCCCTTAACAGTCTAAAAATGCAAAGCCAATTGCATTGAATACCTGGCAAGAAAGCTTACCTGTCTTCCTCTTTGCTAATCTTTCCTCCTTTTTTTTGCTGGGTGACTCTGCTTATGGTCAGGTTACATCTCTCTGGTTGCTGGTTTTTCTGTTTGGTAACAGATTACGATTCAGTCTTTCCCTTCCAGGAAGGTACTTTGCTCTTCTGCTCATGTGGCAGCCACGAGAAGGCTCCTGTCAAATCTCTGACTTCAGGAAGCATAATTAACTCATGGCCCCACTGCTGTGCTCTGAACCCAGCATTACGTTCATGCTGCCACCACTCTTTCCACAGCGCCCCCCTAGCCGATAACTGAATGTGGCAGGGATACTGAGGCAGGTCCCTTCCTCGGAGACTGGGGCCTTCTGATGGGCGAGTGTGGCGTGGCACTCCTTGAAAGCCTTGTCAAACGTCCCTTGGAACTGCCCGACAGCCTGAAATGCTTCTGTCCAGCGTTCCGTCCTTCCTTCCTTCCCTCTCTCCTTCACTGGAGGTCAGGTCAGCATCAGTCTGGCAGCTCTTCCACACTCCCCCCTCCCCATTCCCTCTTGCCATCACCACCCCTAATGGATTTCCTGCATGTCCCATTCCATCTTGATGTCTGCTCCAAATTTGCACAAGTCACCCAAAAGAAGAGTTCCAAGAATGGATCTGAGCCCCACTCACAGCCTAAGAAACACATCCTCACATATGCTCTTGCTCAAGTCCAGAACCCAACATCATGCATCTCTTCTTTTTTAGGAAAAATTTCTACGTTCCTATGAAACAGAAAGGTCCCCACGATGGTGGAAGATGAAGTTCAACAGTAAGGAACAATGAAGGTCACTAACCTACTAGCTGGTTTCCTCCTCTTCCCTTTCCCTCTTCCTCTTCCTCTCCTTCCTATCTGCTCATTTCAGTCCTAAAGCTGTTCGGTGGGGCAGAACAAGGTAGGTGTCCATGCTGTGGTTGAGGATGGGGAGGGTCACAGTGACTCAGAGTGGGAGCCAGAGCCCAGCATCATGAGGACATCCATGTCAGGGTGTGTGGCCCTGCGTGGGGAACCCCAGCCCAAGAGGACCAGGGAGGGCCGTGCATGGATGGGTGGCCTGAGTGAGGTGGGGAGGGACTTCCTCAGAGGGGAGAGGGTGAAGTGAAGGAGCACCCTGTGCGTGGCCAGGCCTATGACGTCAATGCCAGAATGAATTTGGAGGGAATCTGTGTGGGGAAAGGGTGCTGGTCAAGATCGGAGATGCATTATATACAAGAAGTTTGAACAAATAAGCAAATATATTTAGGATAATAGGATCTAAGGTTCTTATTGTTAGAAAGCGGAGTTAAAAATAGAGGAAAAGAAAAAGAAAATACAGGAAGAGAGAAAACCAGACTCACCCTTGTGGTGGTGTTGGATTACAATTGAAAGCACCATTGTGAACTTACCACTTTCAATATATATGGACAGATCTAGAAATAATAGAAGTGTTAATGTGTGCGTGTGTGTGTGTGTGTGTGTGTGTGTGTGTGTGTGTAAATATTGTTCTCCCCTAAAAGAAACCGGGCTTCTTGGGGAAGTGACGGAATCCAGGATCAAAACAGGGAAAGCGTAAGATGGGTCCGGAACATTCGCAGTGCCAGAGAGCAAGAAGGCTGAAAGGGTAGTGAGCCGGCCAGGTCAAAGGCACACAGAAGCCAGCTGGAAAGGGCTCCCATTAGCCAAGTCAGGACAAGATGAGCACCAAAATAAACAATGATTGTCATGGAATACAACCTATTGAATAAAACAGAAAAAAACATAGCAAGACATATCAATAAATGAGTACACTGAAAGTCTGATGCATACTTAAACAGTTTCAATCCCTCCTAACAAAATACTAATTTGTTTCAAAATCCCTCCTAACAAAATGCTAATTAGTTATATGAAGAGAAAGTCACTTTGAAGTGAAGGAGCCAAAGAGCTGCCACCTGAAGTGAGTGATCAAAGTGAACATGGGCAGAAATGGGACAAATAAAACTTGTGTGCCCCTGCTGGGAGGCAGTGAGAAGACCCGGCATCCCTTGTGTGATACTCCTGCCGAAGGTGTGTACTCGGAAACTTATCACTGGAGAAACCCCAACTGAGGAACTCTCCATGAAGTCGGTGGTCTGTAACCCTCATTCAAGGGAGAACCAGAGGACTCTTCCAAATAGAAGGTTCATGAGACACCACACTTCTCTCGCTCCCTCTCCCTCCACCTTCCACCCACTTGCACTCTCTCTCTCTCAGTAAATAAATAAAATCTTTAAATAAAAAAAAAAGAGAGAGAGAGAAACTACATTGAAAGCAATGGTCCATTCCAGCCTGGCCCTGTTTGCTATGAACGACATTATTGAGAGAACTGGTGAGATTCAAAAGGTCCAAGGATTGTTAGTTATCGGATCTGGAAGGTTGTACTGTGGTTCCATGGGAAAATGTGCTTGCTCGTTGGAAATGAGCACCAATATATTCAGAGACAATGGGGCACTGGGTCAGTAATGGACACTCAGGTGGCTTAGAAACGAGTTCTTTGTGCACTACTGTACTTGCAACTCTTCTGTAACTGTGTGATTATTTCAAAATGAAAAGATATTTTTCAAAATGCCAGCTGATGGGGGTGCCTGGTGGCTCAGGTAGTTCAGCATCTGCCTTCAGCTCAGGTCATGCTCCCAGGGTCCCTGCTCAGCAGGGAATCTGCTTCTCCTTCTCCCTCTCCCCCTCCACCCGTGCTCTTGTGCAATGTGCTCTCTCTCTCTCGCAAATAAATAAATAAAATCTTTTTTAAAAAATTTAAAAAATAAAATGCCAGCTGATGTATTGTAGGTGGGAGTGAAAATTGACACAACCTTTCAAGAAGACAACTGGGCCTGAATCGTCTGAATTTAAAATGCACATTCCCTTGGACCATCAGTTCTACTGAAATACTCTCATTTGAGAACACAGACACGTATACAGGGATATCCTTTGCAGTATAAAGTGTAATCAGTAGCAAAGAGATCAGAAACAATCAAAATATCCATTAATGGAGGACTTGCTAGATAGATTATGGTGCATACAAGTGATGGAATACTATATAATCTTGAAAAATAATTTTTAGAGTGAGCCAAGCTCCAAATAAATTGCTAAGTGAAGTGTGTGTGTGTGTGTGCATAAAAATATCTCTGGAAGGATATCCTAGAAATTGTTGAGAGTGGTTATCAGAAGAAGAGGGGCTATGTACTTGTATACTGTTTGCATTTCTTTTTTCCATATTCATTTTTATCTTTTGAAAATGGTGGTCAAGTTGTAAAAAGGATATAGAAGAATTTGTTTATAAATTCTACAAAGAGAAAAATGTATCTACAATCAAGTGTTTGCCAAACTTCTTAGTTGTCCTGATCTGCTCAAGCTCTTTGTCCCCACGCATACCGCTACTGCCCCATTTCGCATCCATGACAGACATTGCTAATTGATCCCAGCACTCATTACCATTGAGCCCAGACACAGACAGTATCCTCCTCAGCCCAGACAGCCTAGCAGCTACTATGTATTCATCAGTTTGGTAAGAAAGGAGAAAGCTTTTACATCCCTATCCTTCTGGGAGCACTGAACAAAAGGGAAGTCTTCAGAGGATGCCATCTCTTGCAAAAGTCCAGGGGGCTCTGGCCTCCAGTAAGCAAAACATCAAAGCACTGGGCCTGGTCTGGTCATTCACAGTCTAGCCCAGCCTGCTCACCCATGCCTACCTGTCTGCTCCATCTGGAGTGGTGCCAGTCCATTCCTGAAACTTCGAGAGAACCTGGTTCCTGTCCAACTCACACACCGCAGCAAGGGCTCAGCAATGCCTTCAACCAACAGAACCACATAGTTGTGCTACTTTGATGTGCTTTTGAATCCCGGGGAATCCTGTTGAAATGCAGACTCAGATTTAGGGTCCAGGAGGGGATATGAGATTCTGCACTTCTCACAGGCTTTCTGCGGATGCCTCACATCTGGTCCTGGGACCACACTTTGAGTAGCACGGCCTTAGAGCAGTGGTTCTGAAGCATTAGCTGCAATCAGAATCACCTGGAAGGTTCAACGAAACACAAATTGCAAGACCCACCCCCAGAGTTGCTCATTCAGTAGGTCTGAGGTGGGGCCGAGAATTTGCATTCTTCACAAGTCCCCAGGTGGTCCAGAACGGAAGGGTGTTGTTCTCAAACATCTTGGAGAACATTCCTCTAGCAGCACCCACTCTCTGTCCTCCAGGAAGCCCGTAGAGGGAAAGAAGCAGAGGATTTGGTGGCATTGGACACACCTGATTTTTTTAAATTTTTTTTATTAACATACAATGTATTATTTGTTTCAGGGGTACAGGTCTGTGATTCATCAGTCTTGCACAATTCACAGCACTTACCATAGCACATACCCTCCCCAATGTCTATCACCCAGCCATCCCATCCGTCCCACCCTCCTCCACTCCAGCAACCCTCAGTTTGTTTCCTGAGATTCAGAATCTCTTATGGTTTGTCTCCCTCTCTGGTTTCATCTTGTTTCATTTTTCCCTCCCTTCCCCTATGATCTTCTGTCTTGTTTCTCAAATTCCTCATATCAGTGAGATCATATGATAATTGTCTTTCTCTGATTGACTTATTTCGCTTAGCATAATACCCTCTAATTCCATCCACGTCGGTTGCAAATGGCAAGAATTCAATTTTTTGATGGCTGCATAATATTCCATTGTATATATATACCACATCTTCTTTATCCATTCATGTTGATGGACATCTAGGCTTTTTCCATAGTTTGGCTATTGTGGACATTGCTGCTATAAACATTGAGGTGCATGTGCCCCTTCGTATTACTACATTTGTATCTTTGGGGTAAATACCCAGTAGTGCAATTGCTGGATCATATGGTAATTCTATTTTCAACTTTTTGAGGAACCTCCATACTGTTTTCCAGATGCCCTGCCCCAGCTTGCATTCCCACCAACAGTGTAGGAGGGTTCCCCTTTCTCCACATCCTCACGAACATCTGTCATTTCCTGACTTGTTAATTTTAGCCATTCTGACTGGTGTGAGGTAGTATCTCATTGAGGTTTTGATTTGTATTTCCCTGATGCCGAGTGATGTTGAGCACTTTTTCACGGACACACCTGATTTAAAACCCTCATCTGTCACACTAGGAATGTTATATCAGGAAAGCCACTTAACCGTTCTGAGCCTCAGAGCCACTATCTGTGAAATGGGTCCAGCAGTGCCTCACCTCCAAGAGCTGATGTCAGGACTCAGGGAGCAAATGCAAGGAAAGGGCTTGGCAAAGTGCCTGGCACATTTTAGTTCCCTTCTTCCCTTTGCCTCGGGGCAGGCATCCCACCATCCCAAGTGTCTGGAGGAATATTGGGTAAATCCCCTATATTCGTGCAGTACCCCCAGGCAGACCTCCGATTTAGAGCCTGTTCACATTTGGTATTCACAGGTGCCCTTGGTGCTAACGTGGCAACAGCAGCCAAGTTTTCCCCTCAGAGTCGTCCCATTGCCCCAACCTAGTGCTGCTCCCGTGAAGTGGTCTCCGGCTTTCTCCTGGCCACAGTCCAGAAGGCTCCTCTGCATTTATGGGCACTCATCTGAGGGAAGAGTAACTGCAGGGAACAGGAATCCAAGCAGATTTCCTTGGCCTTTTGTGGAAGCTTCCAGGCCCGGGGTCCTGCACGTCCCCCACCATCCTGCAACCCCCCAGTCACCAAATCTACAAACTTTGTTGCAATTATTGGCCGCGGCCAGGTGGTGGGAAGAGAAGAAGGAGGTGCTGTGTGGCATGAGGTGGCTGGGGTTTTCAGTAAGGCTTTCCCTCTGTGTATCTCCCCAAGCAGCATAAAATAGAGGTGGAAAGAGCCCTTGACAGCACTGAAGCCTCCTTCAGATGTCTGGCCATTCTAGGCATGGTGTCCATTGGGGCTCACTGGGAACCTCCCCACCCTCAGACCCCTGGGTCCAGAATCTCATGGACCCCCCTAGAGGAAGGAGATCCACCATGGGAAGACTTGACATTATGGAGAATTTAGATAAGGGTGTTTCCAGGTAACTGGAAACCCTCTAATTACCAGAGCTTGAATCTCCAACCACCTGCCTCCCCAATTCACTCTGTGTGTTAAGAAGCTTCCCAGGGAAACTACACAGTTTCACGCTGTCTGCAGTAGAGGCGACAAACATAATTTATATTTGCCAACATGACTCAGGATCATTACTGGAACATCAATTAGTGTGTCTAATGGAACCACTTTGACAGTCTTCTTACTATCAGATCCACTAGCCCCATGAGTGCTTTTTATTTCATGCTCTTTTTAAGTCAGTTTCTCCCTTGGATCTCAGATTTGACAGCTTGGTTTTTTAAAACAAATATCTGATGGATTCCTGGCTTTGCTTCTTTAAGTCATCTATTCTAACTTGGAGCCAATTTTTTAACTGTCTTGGATACCTCTGGGTTTCCCATGAGCTTAACTCCTGCATAGAGAGAGGTGGCTATAACTAGATTGTGGGAGAATATGTCCTCCCATGATCAACAATCCCGATCTTCAAGCACTTTTGGATTCTTGTTCCAGCTCTGCAATGTTTTTCACTCTTTTCGTTTCTACTAGATTGGTTTCAGTCACCTAATGCTGCTTTCTTAAATACCTGTCTCTAGCTGTCACTTTCCTGCTCCAGGGTTTTCTGTTGTATGCTGTAACATCAGATAGCCAGGCACGTTGGAATTGTGCGTAAACTAAGAATTAGTAAGCTCTGAGTGAGGGCCTAGGTGGCTTTCCTAAGAATAAAGCACATGCATTTTGGTTTGGGTTCATGCCTATTTTGGTGGCCCCAAGGCCTGACTCCCTGTATCTGCTCATAGTCTGCATAGCTTATGTGCTAAGAACCTTACTTTCTAAGTATTAGTTCAAACATTGTCACAGTACATGTTATTTTTATTCCACTAATCCCCATACAAGAGAGAAATATAGCCTCATCCCTGTAAGGGACACAGATAAGCTATTCAAACCAAACATGTGACAGATGCAGAAGCAGAAGCTCAAGGTGAAAATAAATGGCTTGCCGAAGATCTCACAACTATTTAGAGTCAATCCTGTGCTCTCTTGTATAGCTGCTGGTTCCCCTGGAGTTTTAGGACCCAGTCTGAAAAGGGATACCCTGTGTGATCTGTACTACATCATCCCATCAGACCTTAGAGGAACCAGGAATTACCTTCTCCATGTCTGGGAGATGGCAAAACCAAATCCAAAATAGTAAGGTGAGTTATCCAAAGTCAAATAGAAGTTGAGGGCCAAGACAGAGCCTGGAATCAGGGGTCCTGATTCCCAGCCCTCTCCAATCTCGATGCATCCTAGGCTCCTCTTTCGATTTCATCAACCACTTCTCAGAGAGAGATTCTATATGCTTGAGCAGGGAAAGCCAGGGGCAGTGCTGGTCAGGAAATAGCAGGATCTCTGGAAGAGACACTGGAGAAAGCCAAGACCGATCTGCCACTTTACTCACATCCTTGTCAACACCCGGACACTTAGTCAATGGGGACTTGCTCAGCCATAGAGAATGATTGAAAGTAAAGGACACAGAATGGTAAGTTCTTCACACAGTTCTGTTAGTGGACACTGAGAAGTTATCTTCCCCCCACAAAGAAGCCAGAAATGAATAGGAGTCCAGCAGTCTTCAAGGTCGACCTCCTCAAAACCCGGGTTATTGCGATAGCCTCCCCCCCTTGTCTGTCTGCCTCCTCTCTCTCTTCTCCAATTTATTGTCCACGGTGCCATGAAAAATAAGCTTTCTAAATCACATGCTCAAAAATCTTCGACAACATTCTGTTGCTTATAGAAAAAAAAAAAAAAAAAGGCCAAACTCTCTATCTGGTCTCAGAAGACATGCACATACTTAAACCACCAGGCTTTTTATTTCTCAGTTGTCCTCTTTGGGTAGCTCACGCCAATGTCCTCCAGTGGAAGTCCCTCAAATGCACTCCATGCTTTGTTATCTGGGGCCCCTGAACAGCAGTTTTCTCCGTTGCAACATCTTCTCCCCTTAGAACCTGAGCCCCAAATCCTACCGATGCTCCCAGATCGGGAGAAAGTGCCGAGAAGTACTCGCTGCCTCTTCCAAATCCCTTCATATTTTATCTGTCCCTCTTTCCAGGCATTTATCACACTCTGTTCGGTATCACTATTATTTATAGAAATGTCAGATCTCAACTTTCAGACCATTTTTTTTAAAAGTAGGATCCTCTTCTGCTTTATTTTTACATCCTTTGCAGGATTTAGTGGTGCCCTGATCACAGGAGATTTATTGTGGCGGAGTAAGAACAGTGTGGAAATTTCAGCCACAGAGGCTTGGATTCAAATCCAGGCTCTGCTCCCCACTAGTGGCCGGGCCTCAGTTTCCTCCTCTGAAGGAAGGGAGCATCTCCTTTGCAGAGCTGTGAGGTGAGCAAGTGAGGAGTAAGATGTCTGACATGGGATTTGGGATAAATTATTAGATAATAACAAAATGGGCACATTAATTAGCATCTGGGGGAGGGGAATGAATAATTTGGGAGAATGTGTGAGACAGAGAGCCAGCTGAATTGGAATGGACAAGTGGGAGACCTCTTCTGATCAAAATGAGAAAGCCTGAGGAATGGTGCCCCTCCTTTCATCCTTTCCCACCCAAACAGGACAGCGTCCCCAGATAGATTCCCCTCCATCCCGTGGCTGATCATGTACTTCTTCCAGTTTGGGGCAATGCCTTTGTGGATCCCCACCCCAGGAGCCTCTCCCTAAACCCCAGGCTGCGGGTGCTTAAATATGGCCCCCAGATGCCTCTGAGAAGGAGGGGGCGGCCCCACCCCGCCCTCCCCCTCCTGCCCGCCGCACCCACCAGGCCCAATGAGAAACAGGTGATTGCAGAGGGTACTGGGAGAGACTTTGATCAGCCGGCTGCACAGAAGCCAGCTGAGCCAAGAAGGAATAGTGTCAGATTTATTGCGGCCCTGAGAAGTACAGATATTAGGTTGGCTGTAGCTCACTGACCTCTTCAGGCTTTCCATTTTGGTCGGAGATTTATTACCTCCTTGGCTTTTTTAATTCCCAGGGATCTGTGCCTTTAACATTTCTGCTCAAGCCCCCCAATTCACAAGGACTTCCTGTTTGCCGAGACCACAGATAAAGAAGACACAAACCACAGAACACCAACACTATGTAATTTTTTTGTTCCTGACTCCTTAATTTCTCAGCCATCCTAGGTGTTCTGTCAAGATGCAGTCTGAAAGTCTAGACCGAGAGATATCTATGATAGAAAATGTACATCAGTATTTCAAGTCCTCTGAATTTATTCTAGCCATTTGACAGTTGCTTGGAGATACAATCTCAATTTTTTGCAATGGCCCCTTCAGCAAGATATTTATGGCAGATATGACTGTAATTATTTACCTGTAACAAAGTCCAGGTCTGTCTGCTCCAGGTGACTCAGGCAGCAGAGGGACAAGAAGAAAAG
The DNA here is from genome assembly GCF_004348235.1 of Phoca vitulina. NCBI lineage: Eukaryota > Metazoa > Chordata > Mammalia > Carnivora > Phocidae > Phoca > Phoca vitulina. The sequence continues at coordinate 99,424,830 of NW_022589704.1, forward strand.
ATTCATCTTCCTCTTGTCCAAAAGTTGACCTTTTGCCCTCAGGTCCCTGCCCCACTCCTTATAAAAATGCTGATGCCCTGGGCACGGGCCATTTCCCCATCCTCTTACAGATACCAATATTGAAATAGGTGGACCAAAAAATAAACACATGCCAGATAGATTTGGTGAGCTCCTCAAAGACATCAAGAGTGTGTTTCATTTTCTCTGTTTTCTGGTTCCAACTTACACGGGGATCAAGTCTCCAGCAGTATTTAGAGCTTTGACTTTTTCCTGCAAACAGATGCAAATTAATACATGACAGTGAGTGTTGGCCCCCAGAATAGTCCCCTGCTGAGATGGTGCGGAATATTCCAAAGCTGCCGTCAGGCAAGAGAGCTTTGCGCCAGCCCGGTTTGCGTCCTCCTTGGCTGCTGATGTCTGTCTCTGGTCTTTCCAGTCCTGTTTTACTTTTACCGGAAAAGGTTTCCCAAAGTGATTGCCCAGCGTAAGGACAGACAGAGTTTGCAAAAAACGCTTTTGGAAAATCATAATCTATCTTGAAAAGGCAACGGCTTGGCAACACGGACCACATCCATAGGCCTGAGCTGTGGATCTCGGGACTATTCCAAAGAGAAGACAAAGATTTTTTCTTCCCTGAGCTGAAACAGCAGGGAGGGAATAAATGTATTGCCTGTCTCGGGGACTTTTCTGCAGCACCAGCATCCACTTGAAAAAATATAAAAATTCCTGTATGTGTGGAAAAACAAACAAACAAACCCATTTCAGCTACGTTTATTTATATTCTTAACTAGTGTGCTTTTGTTTTGGCTGTTGTCACTTGTCCTCTTGCTGGAGGCTCCAGGAAGGAAAGACATTTGTGTGACGTGCAGGGCTCCGCGGTGGTGGCAGTGAGATTTCTGTCCCTTGGCTCTTATCCTGGCATTTACATGGTGCAGAATCTTCTCGCCATCACGCTGAGAAGACTGAGCTGCTGCATGGTTTAAGCACGCAGACACAGCCCTCCAGCTTGCCCGTCTCAACGTGATGGCGAGAAAAGTCTAGCTTAATCTACCCCCCCCCCCCCCCCCCCCCCCCCCCCCGTTTCAAAATATGAAATGCACCCTGGAATGTTTGCGAATACCTCCAAAGGGAAAGCCGCAAGGACCACCTAGAGTCAAGCTATTGAGTTCTTTCGGGGACTGTTTTGCCTAAGCTTCTAGTTAACATATTTGCAATCAGGTGAATGTATCCGTTTTTATTCGACGTTACAGGACGCACACCTTCAGATCTTAGGGAAAAGTCTTTGTGCTCATCACTTTCAACAGCTGCACTCCTTCTCTTTAAGTGGATGTCTGTCTGCCTTGCTTCACTGGTGTCAGTTATTGATATTGTTGTTTCTCCGATTTGTTACTATTTCTTCTTCAGGACTCTTAATATAGGAGCAGCCTAGGGAGTACAGAAGGAAAGCTCGGTGTCTCAGGGGGACAGCCAATATTCCCCGGATCTGCTCTAGATAGAGCCGAGCTCTGGTCCCAGGCACAGGGTCTGTAGTGACAGATGCTCCTTGGGGACCCTTGGGGTCCTGTTGTGAGGGGATCTGTCAGGCTTCTGACTACTGAGTCAGAGAAGCCCCCCACCGTCCAGAGACCAAGGCTTCCCTTGGGTCCCACCTGGGAAACCAGCTGGGTTTACTTTCCGCCATGGGCCCTCTGAAGTCTTGCTCAGTCTCATGTTGAAACAGGATCCGAGTGGTTTGTCCCCTGCTGCCCTAGTGGGTTTATCCCAGATCGCTGGCCCTTGCATCACGGCCCAGGGGGTGCTCCTGTCTTTCTAGAGAAAATCACGGCATATCTCAGTAGTACATTATGGGGCCTGGACTGGAGCTAGTGCTTAAGAGGCCCCTGGCCCCTTCTGCAGGCAAAACTCACCTGCGAGCCACAACCACCCAGTGCCATCATAAGATCTCTGTTACTTGAAGAAGGAAGCTGGCCCAAGATGGGTTTGTGTTGAGTAATATAACGGATGTACAGAAACATGGTTACACCGAAATAAAAGATAGTAACATTTATTGCTATGAATGGAGAAGCTACACAATGCTGGACATTGTGCAAGGTGAGGGAAACCAGCTTCCCCAAGACCACACAGCAAGGGGGCCCCTTTGCTGGGTTTAAATCCTCATCCGCTGACGTCAAAGCCCTCCAGCACTCAGTCCAGGCCAGAAATCTTTGGAATTATCTAGACTTGTTTTACAGACGAGGAGCCCAAGACCTCGAGCAGGAACGTTGTGTGCCTGTTCATCCCAGTTTGTCGGTGACAAAATCGAGTCTCCAAAATCTGTCCAAAGCTGATCACTTGGGAGGAGTTGAAAATAAACACAGTTTACAGATGACGGGAGTCTGGGATGTGGGGGAAAGAGCAAAGGCCACCTCAGAGGAGCATCCATTTGTTCTCCCAGGCACTCTGAGTGTTTTCCACTGTGTTCTGCCTGCTCCGGAGCCCTCTGCCTCCCCGGCCTGCATGCATGCCAGCCTGTTTGTACTAGAACAGCACGTTCCCATGAACTCCTTTGCCAATTCACCCCAAGCAGGCGTTCCAAGCTGGCCTGGGGACCTGTCAGTCAGTGATCAATTGGCCCATCACCGTCACCAGAGCCTTTAGGAGATTAGCCAGCCCAGGACAGGTGGATCTGGTTTCCAAGCTAGGATCTGCGGTGACTCCTTGGAGTCTTGCTGGAGGGTGGGCCCTGGGAGGGAAGAAGCTACTGAGGGCCTCAAAGCCCTAACAAATCTTCCCCCCAGCTGGGGAGGGCACCAGACAGTCCGACACCCTAGCTGAACCGATTTGGCACACCCGCGAGCAGCTGACGTTGCTCCCCATTTTCCATGGTGCATCTTGAGAAGCTGTGGGCCTAAGCCTTCCTGGGTGGCAGGGTGGGCACTTGGAGCCGATGGGGTTGTGATCCTTGTTAAGCCCTCAGGAAGTAGGGAGAGCATGGCCTCATCTTGCATGTATAGCCCATTTTTCCCAAAGAGTTTTCATACCCATTCCCTTCCAGAGACGCTCTGCTTACAAAAGCACTGTAAGTATATTTGAGAAGGGATTTGGCCAACGATGCAGGAAGGACCCAGAGGGGAAAGGAGTGCCTGTGGGTCATTGCCATCAGTTGGCCAAGTGGGCACAGGGTCTGCCTTTCCTCCTCTTGGAGCGTTCTTCTTAGAAAAGCTTCCACTCTTCAAGCTGTCTTGTTACCTGTATTCTGGGGACACCCTGATTAAAATTCTTCAGTGGCTCCGTCACCTCCATGATTGAGTGCAAACTCCTTACCAGGGTATATGAGTGCTGTGTGACCTTTTCTCCCACCTCCAATTCCCTGAACACACCAGGGGACTCAGTGTCTCTGTACATTTGCCTAAGCTATTCCTTCTTTTTGTCATGCCTTCCCTTCCCCTATCTCCCTGGAGAACTCCTATTCATTCTTCAAAACCTTACCCAGGCATTATTAGCTCCTCTTTGCATATCCTTGAGGCATGCTTCCTCTGGATCACTTCCTAACTTTGTACATCTGTGAGGTCAAAGCCCACATACATAGAAGGCTCTCTCCCATTCATTAGGCTGAAAAACTATTCTTATGGTAACATTTGGAACCCAAAGCATGGCACAGTGCCTGACACATAACACATACTAAATAACAGCTTGCATCCTTGGCCTGTAAAGAGGATTCCATTGGCACGAATCTTCTGAGGAGTTTGGCCCAGGAACTGGGGAAGGGAAATACTCTATCATACATCTCTACTTAGGGCCCAAGAGGTTTAGCATGGCATTGTTGTGGGGACGACAGGCTGGGACAGAGGCTGGCTCCTGGCAACTTGGAAGGCTTCTTTGACCCTCATTCCTGAGCTCTGAGATTACAAATGGCATCCCTTGTGGAGCAGGCTAGGTCCTGGTTGCAGAGCCAGGTGCCCTCACCCATCCCCCAGCTGGGTCTATCTCAGTCCACACTTGGCTCTATGTCGCTCCAGGTTCACCTCAAGCATGGCGGCAACAGTAGATGACCAACCTTCATGGCGTTAACTTCCAGGCTGACGTGCTTCCCCCTGACCCTGGAATCACTGCCCATTTTCTAGATTCCTTCAGTTCTGCCCCCTGATTTGTCCTACCCATTGACAACCACTACCCCTTTCTATCCATGATTTCCATTCTTGTCTTTCTTTCAAACCTCTCTCTCTTGGCCATGTAATCACAGACAGTTTATGGTCTTCTTTAAAGGTATAGCCCTGGGGTAGACCTTTCCCAGTAGTACAGGCCAGGCTAGCCCACCCTCTGTATTTTCTCATCCCAGGACAGCTGGGGCGGGGCATGGTCCAATCTAGCAAAGGGCTTAGAAAAAAACCATGCCCGAACTCTAAATTGAGGGATTCCACTGCTATTACTTACAGCCTTGGAGACTGAACCCCAGCTCTGCCTTCCTCAAGCTCTTTTGGCCATCGTCCACCAAGATCTGGGGATTAGTAAAGCAAAACACCCCATTTGGGGTCTGGGTGTCTCAGATGTTTCCTGCTGCCCAGGGAAGATTTCCAGCCTGGGCGAAGGTCCACCAAGTCTGAGAAATTTGTCTGAATCCATCAAAGTCATATTGGGACATAAAACTCAAAACCTCTCTCCCCAGCAGGAAGGCTCCACTCTGCCAAGACACCAGCATGCCCTGCCATCAGCAATAATTGCCGACACGAATGGAAGGACCATGTGAGATAAAAAAGATTTTAAATTGTTCAGCCACCCCAAATCATCTGTGGCCATAATACGGGTGTCAGTGAGAGGTGGGGAAGGAGACCTCTCTGAGATTTACCTGCCACCCACACCGCCTGAGTTCTAGAACTCTTGTTATCTGTCATCCCCTCCATGCTGTGCCTGGGCTGTTCCATTCTCAGCCTAGTTAAAATTAACCCCTCTGTGTCCTTGGCCAATCTGCAAAGGGGAGCCATTAAACAGTAGAAGGGCATCAGAGAAACAAATGGAAGAGAAGAATTATTTATATTTGCCATTGTATTGTTTTTGAGCTCCCAGGAGAAATATTCCCAGGTACTGTAGAATTATCTTGAGCCTTTATTTTATTTTATTTTATTTCATTTTATTTTATTTTTTAAATATTTTATTTATTTGAGAGAGAGAGAGCACTAGCAGGGGTAGAGGGAAAGGGAGAAGCAGACTCCCCGCTGAGTAGGGAGCCCAGTGCACGGGGCTCTACACATGGGGCTCAATCCCAGGACCCTGGGATCATGACCTGAGCTGAAGGCAGACGCTTAACTGACTGAGCCACCCAGGCACCCTTATCCTGAGCCATTTTAAGTGGCTCAAAACACTGTTGTTGAAAGGCATCTCTTTCTTTGATAAAATATGGGCACCAAGGGCATGAATATTAAACAAATATCACCTCTAGAGAGGAGAGCCCACCTGAATCCGTCATTGACCCGCCTTGTGGACCACCGGGGCTGGATGCTGGGGGTCAGGGCATGGGATGGGGGAAGGTGAGCAAAGAGAAGTAGACAAAGGTCCATTTGACGAAGTCAGAGTCCATCTGGGGAGACAAAAAAAGAAGGTATGAAAAAGCCAACAATGTCAAGGTATCAACAGGCATTTTGGAGTTCAACTGTCAGCACCCCAACAAGCTTCGTCAAAGGTGGGACACTTCTGGGAGGGCTGGGCCCCAAGCTCCGCAGGATCCGACCTGGGAGGGAAGAAAGACAGGGCCCTGGTACAAGCTACGGGATCAAGCTGATGGGCCAGTGAGGGCTGCCAGAGAAGGCACTCAGTGCGGGCTCAGGCCTGATTATTCTGACCTCCCTTACTGGCCCTGCTGGGGTGTTTGCCATGGACATTCTTCTCCTATGGCTAGGCTAACCCCTGTGCTTTACCTCGTCTATTTGTTTATATGTTTTGGTTGAATTAATCAATGAATGGGTGAAGGAGCAGACTCTTGAATGGTGAGTAGGAGTTCAGTGGGAATAGGAGGAGTACTCAGTGCAAAGGCCCAGAGGCTGCGAACATCAGGCCTATCTAGGAGACCACGTGGTCGGTGAGACAGGAATATTCCAGGTGGGACCTAGGAGGGTCAGGACTGGGGGGCTTGGCAAGGGCCCCATCCTGGAAGGCCTTACAGGTTTTGTTATATATTTTAGCCACTTCCAGGAAATATAGATATATTTGCTTTGTTTTTATTCCGTGTATTATCTGTCTTTACGAGTACCAGTAAGAAGGTGGGATTTCCAAGTTGGTTTTGGTGGGTGAGGGACCAGGGAGTAGACAAGGATCCCCCTCTCTGAGAATGAATCCCAAGCAGCCCCAAAGTTTTGGCATTGGCGTCTATCTGTGCCTTTGCATGATTCTCCGGATGCAGAGCTGGTGTGTTCAGGAGGACACAGCATCAGGCTTGGAACTGGGCTTCCCTCCCTCCTCTTCCCTGTGTGACTCCGACTGGGGCTCGGTGGCCTGGTTTCCAGTCCCTGGCTCCCTCCTTCTAGTCTTTCTTCCTAGGAGGCAGCACAATGTGTCTGGGCTCAGAGCATCCCTTTCAACAAGGTGGCTCTTGGCTGCACTTCTCCTATGGCGAGGCTAACCCCTGTGCTTTACCTCATCTATTTGTTTATATACAAATAGTCCTAAAATTCTCTCTGCAATTCCCTAGGCAAGGGGTGATGTCTGCTGGGGCTCCGGCGTAGGCTCACGGATTTGCTGTCCAGTTTGGCGCTGATTTGCAATCTGCAAGTTAACGGATGCTCAGGCTGCTGACAGCTGGCTGAGTGAGAAGTGACTCTAAGATAAGAGAACCCCTCTCTAGTATTTATAACTGAGCTATGAGAGTCCAGACAGCCTTCCGAGGCCTCAGCCAGGTCTGGAGGGGAGGAGCCAGCAGTGGGTGGGTGGCCCAGGGTCCTGGGATGAGCGAGGACATCCCAGCCAAAGGAAGAGAGCACTTTGGGTTGGGAGTCCAGAGCCCTGCGTTCTCTTCCTGGCTCCCACCCCAACTAGCAAATTATTTCCTCTCTCCGATCCCTTTTTGTCATGAAGTGGAGACAATAACTTCAGCCTTGCTCTCAGCTCCAAATATCAGAAGGATCAGATGAGATGGCCTCTGTGAAGGGGCAACGTAAGAGTTTAAAACTCCATGAGAATGTGCTGGAGAATTAAGACAGACAGGGAGGGCTCCCTCTGAGGGGCTCTCCAGACGACGGCCCACATGGCACTGGGCTGCTTACAAGGATTTCAGGAATTATGCATTTTCAGGATTGCGTGTTTAGGCCAAGGGATACTAAGACATGCATGAAATAAAACCTGTGATTTGTGGCCTTGATTGTTTAGATATGGCTAAGGTGCAAATGTAAATGAAAATATTTCAAGTGCTGCTGCAGCAAATGTTGTAAAGGTGCCCCTGAACGCCGGCGGTTTGGGGAACACTGGGGGCCGAGCTGGGCCTTTCCATCTGCATTTCGTTCAATCCTCCGTCTACTGTCCCCATTCTCTGGCTGGGTGGGGGTTGCCCTCCAGCTCCACGGTGACCTGAGCAAACAGGCTTGGAGGAGGAAGGACCTGGGCCGGCCAGGTGTGCTGGGGTCACACTGAGCTCCTCAAACCCCAGAATGTGTGCTCTTCCCGTTACACCCAATGACCCTGGGCATCGGCCCCAGGGGCATGTTCATGATGGACTCCTATGTGCTCTCTTAGGTCATCTTCGTGGCAACCCTCGGACGTGGGCAGGGGCGCTGCTGTTATAATGACTTCACAGATATGGGAGATTCTAGAAAAGAAAAGAAGGGAGGGAAAGAGAAAAATGAGTCATGCAGACAGAGAGTGGCAAACCTAGGCCTCAGAGGCAGATCATGTGACGCTAAGGTCCTTCCCAATTCATCCATTTTGGTTCTTTGGAGCTTTATTCATGTCGCTGGGTTCCCTCCTGGGGGTGGAGGGGGGGTTGGATCTTAAAATTAAAAGAGCAGAAAGGACACATTTAAGTCATTCCTTCTGGAAAAACAAATAAATAAAACCCTCTGAAATAAAGTCAAGTTCTGGGGCAATGACTGAAGGTGGGAGATAGTTTTGAAACTGGAGGTTGTTTAAGGGAAACATCTCCCCATTTGGTAAGACCCCAAATGGAAGGGAGCAGAGTGTGGTGACTGACAATGTGTCCGTGCAGAGAGCTGAGAACCAGAAGAGTGTAGCCCGGGGGCAAATCCTGCCTCTGTAGGCAGCTCACTGCGGGACCGGGAGCAATTACATGCACACAGGGCCTTGTCATTCACATCCTAAGAATGGGCTTACTAATCCCACTGAAAGGAGATAAGAAATGTGATCCTTTGATTAAAACTTTCTGTATTCCCGGTTTTATTTTTCTTCATAGTTCTCATAAACGCCCGACATATTACATAGTGAGTTTTCGACATCTCTTTCCAGAACGCAAGCCGCCTGAGGGCAGAGATTTTGCTCTACCGAAGGCCCAGCCCCTGATCAATGGCATTCATGATAGATAGCTTGTAAACATTTGTTGAAAGCCAGGAAGAATGATGAAAGAAGGAATGCTTCCACTATATGCCTCATCAGGAAGGGATTATGTCTCTTGCTCACTTATTCATCCCAACACCTAGCACAGAGCTTCTATGTAATAAGCTCTTAACAAATGTCCATTAAACAAATGCAAACCGAGAAAGACAATTATCATAAGGTTTCACTCATATGTGGAACATAAAAAGGAATAGTGCAGAGGACAGTAGGGGTAGCGGGGGAAACTGATTGGGAAGAAATCGGAGAAGGAGACAAACCAAATGAGACTCTTGACTCCAGGAAACAAACTTGAGGGTTGTGGAAAGGGAGGTGGGTGGGGCATGGGGTAAGTGGGTGATGGGCATTAAGGAGGGCATGTGATATGACGAGCACTGGGTGATATAGTCAACTAATGAATCACTGAACGTTATATCAAAAATTAATGATGTACTATACCTTGGTTAATCGAATTTAAATTAAAAAAAAATGCAAGATACGGGAAAGCATTTTGTAAACCACAAGGGCCCACAGGCACTAAAATGTAAGCTATACAAATATGAGAGTAATATGCCACCAAGTAGTCATTCCAAAGGGAAAGGGAAATTGCAGCTGCCCACTCAACCCACTTGGTTGTAACTCCTGACTTCAGTCAACCATCTGGTTATCTAGCATGGAATCCCTTAGTAAGAGTCACTTCTACAGATGAATTCAGCTCCCAAATCAATGTGCCTGTGGACATTGACAGACAGACTCCAAGCCAAAGGCCAAATTACAAAGGTGAACCCAGAGCCCAAGGCCTGCCAAGAGTGGAACCAGCAAGGGCCCATTAGATCTCTAGAATGATCTCTGTGCTAATAATCTAAGCTACCATTAGTGACTTAAACCAGAGAATTTTTTCAAATGTTAGAATGCATATGATTTTTATCTTGACATTATCCCTGTAATCACTGGTCCTGATTAAAGACTTCTGCCCTCAAAGATGGATGGGCTCAAACACTAAATACATGGTAATCTTTCACCTCTTAAATGCTGCTTCTCCCAACACATTCTTCCACACTCTTCCATTTAAAGACCAGCAATTGCCTTTCTTCAACTATTTGTCTTTCTTCAACTATGTGAAAAATAGCAGACTTGGGTTGGAGGGGAATGGTAAAAAAAATAATAATAATTCTAACAACGTCCATTCTTCCTGACTAAGGAAGTTAACTAAGCAGTTAAGAAGCTTGTTACAATTTTTTTGCAATCAAGAGTCAAATATTTGAAAAAATGCCAAAACATGTTGGTGCTTGTTTCTCCATAAATACGCAGGGCGAGATAGTCATCAGAAAGGAAACGTCAGGGTATCATTCACTTTGTTCCTCTCACATTTGGCTAATGCCAAACAGGATGGCATTCCCAGGGTGCCCTTGTAGCATCTGATTCCCCAAGTTCCCTTCCCCTCCCGACCCAAGTGTCATCTCCCTCAGCTGGACAACCCTCAGTGGTCTGACAAATGTTCAAATCCTTTTGGGCTAGCTCCGATCTCAGGCTCATGTTTAAGAGCAAAGTAACTGGGGCTGTGTGTATTCAGAGAGCAACATGAGTTCCTGTGATGGATGGGGGTGGGGAGGTTTTTTCCTAGGAGCAAATCTTGAACTTCAACAGCAATCACCCTATCAGCAGTATCTTAAAGAGCTCCAGCCAACAGTGACTATCTTTGTGTAAATCTAGATGTTCTTCTTTCAAGTTGGCCTAAAGCAAGACAACTTTTACTTCAGGAAGCTTGATGTTCAAGGCCGCCCACAGTCCACCTTGGGGCT